>NC_077227.1:636640004-637840004 GCF_027887165.1 Monodelphis domestica
AACAATAAAAAGAAAACCTTAGAAATTTCCATTTCTTGGACCTTCTCAAACCTTCCATTGTCTGCAAAGCTTTTGCATTGCTATTATAAATTCCATTTCTTCCATGAGGCCAAGCCCAAAGCTGAGTTATTGTAGACAGGCTTATGAACATAGATCCAGATGACTGCCAGGGTTAAAATCACTCTCTTTCACAGAGTTAGCTAGCCACTCAATAAACATTTAGCAGATACCTACTATGTACCAAGCACTGTGCTATGTGCTGAAGCATAATTTGGTTGGGGAAGAGAGCCTAAAAATCCCAAAGTTGGAGATTATCTTCAGTTTCTTTCTACCTCTCCTTTTATTTTTAAAAGTTTAAAAAGTTGATATCTTTGTTTTTATGTCAACTATACTTCCTGCTATGTCCTTTCCTTTTCCTCTCCAGGTGAGCTATCCTATATCACAAAGAATTACAAAAAAAGATAAAAAATTAAAATACTGCAGCAAAAAATAATCAATACATCCATCAAATATGACATATATATATATATATATATAGTATGTAGTTTTCTACACCCATAATCCCCAACTTTTGCAAAGAAAGGAGGGATCTTCAATAATTTCCCCCATTTCATTGCTCCTTCTTTCTTGGAATTCTGAACTATTTATTCCCAAGTGGACTGTCCTGCTTGGTTAGAGATCTCAGTCAAGGTGTCAAGCAGATAACAGCTTAAGGTGTTCTCTCTAGTTAGCGCATTTGCAGATTTACTCAGGACTCTTAAAAGCCATCAGGACCCAGAGGAATAGCATTTCTAATGGTGGAAGCTGTGCTGTGTAGTGGAAATACCACCACAGAGTCTTGGCAAGTGAAGTGGTGTAATAGTTAGAGCATTGGGCCTAGAGTTCAAACTTGGCCTCAGATACTGGCTTTGTGACCCATGGCAACTCACATAACCCTGTTTGCCTCAGTTTCCTCACCTGTAATATGAAATGGAGAAGAAAATGGCAAATCACTCCAGTATCTTTGCCATGAAAACCCCAAATATGTTCACAAAAAGTTGAACATGACTGAATAAGAAAAAGAGTTTTGTGTTTGAATTCCAGCTTTTCACCATGTGAACATGGGTCAGTCACAACCTCTCTGAGCTGTGGTTTCCTTATCTGTGAAATGGGGATAACAATTCTTGAGTGCCTGCTTCCAAAGGATTTTGTGCACTCTACTTCTTATACTATACCTTTTACTCTGTTGAGGTGGGGGAAAAAACCTAATGAAGGTTCTAGACTTCCATAAGTGGTTATTGAGAGGACCAAATGAGACAGTTTATTAAAGAATTTTGTAAATTTCAAAGCCTTCATGTTATTTAGTCATTTCACTCATGTCTGACTCTGGGTGGTCGCATTTGGGGTTTTTCTTGGACAACACAATGGCATGGTTTGCCATGTCTTTCTTCATCTCATTTGACAGATAAGGAAACTGAGGCCAACGGGGTTAAGTGACTTACCCAGGATCACACAGTGGTTAAGTGTCTGTGGCTAGATTTGAACTCAGAAAGAAGAGTCTTCTTTATTTCAGGCCTGGCACTCTATTCACTGCTCTATCTAGATGCCCAAAGCCTATATAAGTGTCAGCTATTATCAGACTATTAGGAACTTAATAAACTATTAAGGGAGATATTTTGATGATGGAATGGGAAAGCTTTCTTAGAACTCGTAGAAATCATATAATGTTGGTGGCTGCCCACTCCATCTACTTTAAAGATCCATCTATGAGAGAGAAGCTCCATATAACCCTTGGTACACAGTTGGCCTTCTATATAAGTGAAATCAATCAACCAGCAACTATTTATTAAGTTCCTATGGTAAGAGGGGTATCCCACAACTCTCAACTCCAATTAATGTAACAAAATACTCTGTAACCTGAAATCTTTATTAGATGAAGATGCTTCTCTGATTGAGTTATAGAATCAATCAATCAAAAGTGTAAATTAAGTATGACCAGTTCCTAGACATCTCTATTGAATCCATCAATCAAAGGTACAAACTAGCTACAAATTGAATGAAAGCTGATGAGCCACACAGGAAATGTCATGGAGTTGTTGAAGAGACTCAGTCATGCCCTGTGGGGCTTGGATAAGATAGCAAGCTAGTTTGGAATTGAGACTTACAATAGATTGTCCTTCTCATGGTAGAAGTGCCGTACGTAGCAAGCCCCTGAGAGGAAATCACTTGACCAGAGGATAACTGTGGAAATCTTGAAGAGTCAGAAGATTTGGACTTCCCATCAGGGTCTGGTAGCAAGTAATGTTATCCACAGGGATTGGGAGTTAAGGATAAGTCAGACACATCAAAGAAAGGCAGTTTAATTATTCTTCAAGGGAACAAATTCTCCAAGCTCACTAGGAGCTATATATGCTGAAAAGAAACTTCATGGAAACTCCACAAAAGAGGAAAAAAAGACTAAAATAATGAAGAACTGTGAGCTACCTTTGTCTCATGCACTCTCTAAATTAGAGCCCACTTTCCTTGGAATTCTGTATGTACTTGTGGGAGAATGTGGCATAAACTTTTTGTGGGTTGGGTGGAATGATGGGTGTTTTTGCACCAATTGGTCTTACTATGCCACTTTAGTAAATACTTCTTTCTAAAAGCTAATTAGCTTGGCTGACTAACAATTGGTTAATCAGTTTTGGGAAGCACACCAAATGGGGACTCATGAGAAACATCCCTTCCCTTAAGATTACCCTTAGGAGAGAAGCTATCCTCTAGGGTCCCAACTAGTAGGGATTTGGGGAAGTGAACCTGGAGGGGATGCTACACTACCATCTTCTGTTGAAGGGGGAAAAAAAAAGATTAATACTAATATTGATGTCTGCAGTTTAGTCCAAAATATTTGGACTTCCCATCAGTGACTGGTAGCAAGTAGCAATATCCTCAGGTTTGGGGAATTAAAGACAAATAAGATACTTCAAAGAAAGGCATTTCATTATTTTACAAGGGAAAGAACTTTCCAAGTCCAGCAGAAAGGACCCTAAAAAGGAATTTCCAGAAATAATTTAAGTTAACATAATCTATATAAAAACCATTTGTAGCTTGGTGAGATGTCCAAATGTATAATTCCTCATGTCCTCCAGGATGACATAACTCCATCTCCCAGCTTTGGTCATTTTCACTGGGTGTCCCTCATGCATAGAATGATCTCTGCCCTTGTCTCTGACTCCTGGGTTCCTTGACTTCCTTCATATATCAACTAAGGCTTCCACAGGAAGCCGTTCTCAATCCCTCTTGATTCTAATACCTTCCCTCTATTGCTTATTTCCTGCTCATCCTTTATAGCTTCTATGTACATAGTTATTTACATGCTGTCTCTCCCATTATATTGTGAGGTCCTGGAAGGCAGGGGTTGTCTTGTCTTTCTTTGTATCCCCAGTTTAGGATGTCCCTGTTTATTGACTTTTGACTTCCTGACTGGCTAATGGACTGACTGCCCCAAGCCAGAATCAGGTAGCATTTATGGGAATCTTGAACATGGAAAAGGCATGTTAAAATATTTATTGAGTGACTAAAATATAGTCTAGATGAACATTCCAGAACTTGTTGAGTAGCCTATTCACTATTCCATTCCTCATGGACTACTTGTTCAGTCATGTCTGACTCTTCATGACCACATTTGGGGTTTTCTTGGCAAGATACTGGAGTGGCTTACCATTTCTTTCTCCAGCTCATTTTATGGATGAGGAAATTGAGGCAAAAACAGGGTTAAGTGACTTGCCATGGGCCACATAGCTAGTGTCTGAGGCTGGATTTGAATTTGGGTCTTCCTGATGCTTATTTCTTATCCACTGTGCCACCTAGCTGCCCTGTTACCACTACTACCCTGGGCTACTATCCCTGAGGAATCAGTGGGCACCTTCTATAGATCTATATTGAGAATTTAACTACTAGAAAGCACAGAATGGGCCTCACTTTTAATGAAAGAAGATACTTTCCTTGGGTGAGTCCTAGCATCAGTGGCTTCAGGGACAATCAGAGTTCTTATTTAAATCTTCATTAAGAGCTAAATTAATCTCCCCTAACCTATTTCCTTAAGAAGGACCTTTTTTTTGTTCTTGATTTATCTTCCATCTTTCTAAGAGGCTTTTCCTAGGATTCTAGAAAAGAATTCAGAGAAAAAAAATTCCGTCCTTCCTTCCATTGTTCTTCCCTAAGGCATTGTTCTTCCCTGTTTTTGGTGAAGAGAGGCAGTAGTTATTGGAGGATCAGGAGAAACTTCCCAGAGGAGGTCACATTTGGCCTGAACCCCAAAGGAAACTGGGGATTCTGAAAGACAGAGATTGTCCATTATAAGCATGGGGGTCAGTCTTAGAAAGGCACAGAAGTAGAATATTGAATTTCATGTATGAGGTTAGTGTGGCTGAAACTTAGAATATATGAATCAATCAGCCCACTAATCAGTAGACATCAAATGCTTGCTATTTGCAAGGATAGTGAGGTGTTTTAGAGCGCCAGGTGTGGAGTCACTTACTATCTGTGTGACCCTGGGCCAGTCACTGAAGCTTGTTTGCCTCAGAAAAGAGAAGAATAGGGAGCTGGCAGAGAAGGGACTAAAGATAGCTATCAAATATTTGAAAGGCTGCCAAAATATAGAAGAGAGTTTAGACTTGTTCTGTTTGACTCCCCAGAGGGCAGAACGAGGAACTCTGAGTAGAAGTTGTAAAAAGGCAATTTTAGACTGGATGTCAGGACTTCCCATTTAGAATTGACCCAAGGTGGGATGGACTGCCTCACTGGGTGGTGGGCTTCTTTTCTTCTCTTCCCTTTAAAGCTGCAAACATGGACTGAAGAGCCACTTGCTGGGTATGCTTCATGGGAGTTTCTTTCTTGATTAGACCAGCTAGCCCCCAAGGTACCTTCCAACTCTGTGGTTCTATAACTGCATAATGGATGGTGCATTGATCCTTTTCTGCACAAAAAAAAAAGGCACTAGGAGGGAGTGAAGAGATTTTCGGGCTGGGTTAGAATTCTGACTTTGGAATAAAAAATTGGGATCAAGCTAAAGCTAGTGTTTGAAACCATTCACAATCTTGGGGATGTGGAGATCTCTCCTTATTGGCAAACCTTGTTAACAGATGACCTCAGTGTGCTCCTATGACAGATACCAGAGTGAGAGGTTATAGGAGCTATTGATTTAATGGCAGTAATCCCACTTAGAAATTGTTCATTGCTTTCTTTCTACAAAGCAGGTTGCAGTAGCAGATTTACCTGGGTATGTTTCTTTGGACAGGTGTGCAGGAGAAACATGGTGGGTCTTTTTTATTACAATACAATGACTCACTCTGTCTCTGTGTGTCTCTCCCTTTGTCTCTGTCTCTTTATCTCTGACTGTCTCTTTCCTTCCCCAGCCCCTCCAGTTTTGCTGACTTTCTTTTCTGTCTTTGGTGGCTCGACATAGTCAGGGGATCCATGACTGTAACATTTCACCATCTGACATGAGTTCATATTCAAAAAGTCCCCATCTCTCTCAGCAGTGAAGATTCTGGGAAATCAGCTCTATTTTTGACCTCTGGGTTTTCTTTGTCATTACAGGTGCTGAGGTTCCTAGGAAACAGGAACCCACAGGGGAGGAGAAACAGAAGATGATTTAGGAACCACACAGCCCCAACCACACAATTCTCAACCTGAGGCCCTTGAAGCCTTTATCAAAATGGCACCTGTAGCTACCTCCCTGGGATATTGACAGCACTTCCAGGAATAGTTAGTCATAACTGATCTATCAGGAGCAGGGTTGGTGTTTAATCTGATTCTCCCTTTGGAGAGGGTGGGCATGCCTTGTGGAGAGAGCAGGGAATAATTTCTGACTAGGATTCAAGCTCTGTGGGCTGCCCCCCAGAGGGTGGGTGAGGATGTGCTCCTCTCTGCTAGCCTATAAAAGGGAACCAAAAGGCTTGCTTCTTACATCTTTTCTCTTGGGCTTTTCTTTCTTCTGGAGTGCAGGGAGAAGGGGTTTCTCCCTCTCTTTTCAATCTCCATCCCTATCTTCTAATGTCCCTCTATCTATCTAGACCCACAGTCCAGAAGGCTGAGAAGAGGGTTTCTGAGTATGTGGGAAATGACAGCAAATGGGTACTTGTCCACTTGCCCCATGGAGGGAAGACAATGGACAATGTTCCTGGATTCCAACCTCCTCCTGTGTCCAGGAGGGAAGGAATTCAATTTCCTAATTAGAATGATCTGAGAACCTAGCTTTGTGGCCAAAAAAGGTAGATTGCTTAGGTAGTCCCACTTTTAGGATTGTCTCATGGGTAACTCCAAGTTCAGAAGTTCTGGAATCCAGCCTTCTTTTATCCAGGAAAGACTGATTTCCTAAAAGAGAGTCATCAGAGCATCTAGCCTTCTAATCAGAGAAGAGAGACTGAATCCTTGGGCAGAGCCAGCCAGGAAGGTTGCCTTAAACAACACTCCAAGCCTGAGAATGTGAAAACCAGATCTTCTGGAGAGAAGGGGAATTCCTAGTGTTATTTTGGGGCAAAGACAAGGGCTGCTGATGTCATTTCTGAAGCTGGAAGAAATACCAAGGTCACAACTAGGGAGGGCAAGGTTGGGATCTTGCCCATCCTCTATATCATATTAGAGTGAGTTATTTGGACTATGCAAGTCCAGTAGGAAGGAGAGTTATTCATTTACTCTCTAAGAATGTATTTCCCTTGACGGAGGAGTTTAAACCGTACACTAGCACTGTAGTCAGAGTCTGAGAGGGACTGTGTAAAATAGATATTTTACCAGAATGCCAAGTTCAATCATTTTCTAGTGTGTTCTCTATATTTATTTATGGGTCCCTGCAATTCTAGTAGAAACAAGTTACTTGAGGGCAGGAATTCTTTCCTTCTGTCTTTGCATCTCCAGTGTCCAGCACAGTATATAGTTAAGTATTGATATGATGACACATATAGGCAGCTAGTGTAAACCTCAAATTTCCTTAGACTTATAATTGTTGAAAATTTCACCATTGGGATATTTCATACTTGGAAAATTTCTTACTGATAGTCTATTGGAATGGGAACTCCATTGGCATGGGAGGTTCCTTCTCTTCCCTTCTTAAGATTACTTTAGGACAGAAACCCTTTGCTGAACAATGGAAAGGACTTTGACCTATGCTTAAGCATAGAACAGGAATTTCTTTGAGTCTTGATTGATTTTAGAATTGATACAATGGAGATACTTGGAATAAATCTCCACCCTATTCAGTCCTAATAGGATTGAGTAAGGGCTGCAGCCTAGATCAAAATTTAATTATTCCAATCTCTACCATACTCAAGTTAACAGGATTTAGAAAGGGCTGTAACAAAGGAGTAAAGATTTAATCATTTGAAAAATATGACCTTCAACAGACATGTGCAAAAGCCAGAAACCTCTGGGCGGTCCTGGGTTAAGCGAGAGCCTCCATTGACAGGGAAATTGATGAAGAGTGATTGGTAGATGTGAGGACTGAGGGGAGGCAACTTGGATGGTGTCCTAAAAGATAGGAGGGTCTGGAGACTGGAGGGGGTTGAGTTTTTGGTCGGTGTGGTTCCTGGGCTCTGAGGAAGCTTGCTCTGAAGGAAGCTGAAGGTGGGGGCCTCTGAGACTGTTTCTCCATTTTGGACACGTGAGTAATAGGGACTGATCTCTTTTCTTTGCCCCAGCTATCTAAGGGCTTGGGCCTTTTGGCCCAGCCTAAACAGAAGGGGTATTTAAGCCCTATTCCCTTCTCTCCCCTTTCTCTCTCTATATATCTCTAATTCCTTTCTTGCTCCTATTGTAATTAAACTCCAAAAAAGGCTGCCGGCTGACTTGAGTTTTTCATTTAGGAATTACATAGCTGATTCCTGGGCGACCTTAAATTAATATATATCAGTCTTTTAAAGTGATTCCCTTGTAACACTAGATGACACAGTGGATAGAGTGCCAGGATTAGAGTCAGGAAAACTCTTTTTCCTGAGTTCAAATCTGGCCTCAGACACTTAGTAGCTGCATGTCCCTGGACCAGTCACTTAGCCCTATTTACTTCAGTTTCTTCATCTGTAAAATGAGTTGGAGAAGGAAACTGCAAATCACTCCAGTACTTTTGCCAAGAAAACCCAAGTGGTGGACATGACTGAAAAACATATATCACAATATATATAAATATCACATTATATCATAAACTTTAATGAATATTTATCAAATTGAATTGAATTCAACTGAATAGGATATACTACTCTAATAGGATCATGATATTTTTTGGTGGAGGATTAGCCTGGATTCAAGTCTTATCTCATATATACTAGAAGTGAGACTCTAGACAAGTCACTTATGGATAAATCTCAGTGTCTCAGATAACTTCTTCAGGTTATCATTGCTAATGAGATTTGCATTGGTAGAGTTTTCATGGGGGAAATCTTTTGAACCAAGGAATCACATGCCCAGGATTTTTTTTTTTTAAGTCCAACTCTGATATCTCATTGTGGCATAGAGGTAACTCTTGATTCTCTTACTATTCCAGCAGATATAAGCTCCATCAGGCATTACCAAGCTGGCAAAACTTTGTCTATGGGGCTAGTAAAGGATTCTCTGGCTGTTGTCCAAGGATCACCTAGCTAAATTCGGAGATGCTTTGTACTCTAGAGAGGAGGGTGATCAGATTTTCAGCTTGGACAGCTCTCAAAGACCACCCATTCAATCGGAGAGGTTGTAATCTCTGTGATCATGGACTTGCACCAATAAAGTTCCAATTCTTGAAGAATCAAAGTGAAGAAGGGTTTATATTATTTTGAAAAATGCCCTGGTTTCCAGTTTAATTTCTCACTTAATATTCAAAGACAGAGCTTGGGTGGGAAGTGAGAGGGCAGCTGGGTAGCACAGTGAATAGAGCAGCAGACCTGGAGTCAGAAGGACCTATATTCAAATCTAGCCTCAGAAGCTTTCTAGCTGAATAGACCCTGGACAAGTCACTGAACTCCAATTGCCTAGCTCTTGCCAATCTTCTGTCTTAGGATGCATACAAAGACAGAAAGTATCATTAAAAAAAAAAAAAGAGTTTAAATTGAAAGTATCTTAATTCCTAGACATAGGGAGAAGTAGCTGAAAAACACCCTTGATTGTGACCATTAAGTACCATAAAGCCTGGTAAGACTGCTCCCATCCCACAGAGGTCTTGACAAGTCATAAAAGAAATGAAATTAGTTCTGAATGTGTGAATATTTGCAGGGCTATATTAAGCACCTGAAAGATGGGAGCTTTTCTGAGAACAACTAGATTTCTACTGAAATGTCATCCCCTTGTATAAGTGGAATTTTGACCCTTGGACTTCATCTCTCAGAAGTCCTTCAGTATTTCCCAGAATTCCTCTTCTCTCTCCACCACATTGCATGGTCTCCTCGTATTTAAGTTTGCCTTAACTTCTCCCTTGCTCTTTTCTTTTGGGAGCGTTCTGGGTTTAGGTAGATCTTTTACTTTAGTTATTATTAATAAAACTTATAAAATATAATAATTTAGTTATTGAATATTAATTTAAAAACCCACACCCTTCCAATTCAGCTTTTTGCCTATCTCTCAAAATCTAGCTCAAATTTCACCCCAGTGAAACTTCCTTTTATCTCCCCAGCCAGAAGTGATCACTCCCTCCCAGAAACCAACAAGTCCTTTTGGATTTATCATTTTTACTTTCATTTGTTTCCTTCAATCAGAACTATCCCTCTCTTATTCATATTGGCATCTCTAAGAGGACAAGGACAATTACTTACTACTCTGGGTACCCCTCACCACCTTAGCACAGTGCCTGACATTCCAATATTTATGTGTTTGCAAACTGGTGTGTTCAAGCACGTGCTGGAGCCAGCTTTATGCTCCAGAAAGATCCAATTGTCCAGTTTTCATTGTAAGCACAGACATTTCAGAAATCAGGAATCACTATAAATCAGAGCTTAGCTGATTTTCTTGTTGATTGTTTAGACTTAAAGTGATAATAATTGAGATTAAAATTAAATGTGTTTGATAGCCATCCTTCCCTTCCCTTCTTCCCCCCTACCCCAACCTTGTTATTAAACATTTCCCAGCACACCCTTGTGTTGTTGTACAGTAGAAGGTTTGAGGAATGATGAGGCTTCCTGACTCTTGGACAATATAATATCTGGCATTTAGATAGCAATTTAAGGTTTACAAAGTGTTTTGTATCTATTATTTCATTTGAACCTTCCAGCATCCTTGGGTCTGTAATATAGCTCCATCATCTCTGGGCAGTGTTTCCCTAGCTACTGCCATTGCTCAGACATTTCTGGTGTAGTTCCAGTGCCAACATAGCCCAGATAGGCCATCCAGGTAGAGGGTGGAAGAAGGATCGCAGACTGTAAGCTTCCAAGAAGACTGACGGGTTATCTAGTCCCTTCACAGGGTGGTTTATAACACAGTAAATGTCCCAATTTCCTCAATTCCTCTCTTTTGGGAAGAATGAGACCAGAGATAAGGTTCTATTCTACAGGGAGAGGTGGGAGGAATTTAGGAAAAGAAAATTGGATTATCTGCTTCCTTGCCCTTCCCCTGTCAATCCAGACTTTGGGGAGAGGAATGTATCTGCTATAGTTTATGTTTCTTATATGTGCTGTTGCTGGATATCACCCTGCTTTTCCTAAATCAAATTATCTTGCTTATCTACAGTATGAGGTCTGAGTAACCATTAAGAGTTGACTCTTGGGGGCAGCTGGGTGACTAAGTAGATTGAGAGTAAAGTCTAGAGACAGAAGGTCCTGGGTTCAATTTTGACCTCATACCCTAGCTATATGAGCCTGGGAAAGTCTCTTGACCCCCCCCCCCCCAATCCTGCATCGCCTTGCCCTTACCACTCACTTTAGAACCAATGCATAATATTGATTCTAATATGGAAGATAAGGTTTTAAAAAAACAAACAAAAATCTATGGAATATGTCAATGATGTGCTGGTAAGGCAACTAGGTGGCAGAGTAGACAGACACTGGATCTAGAGTCAGGAAGATCTGTTCAAATATTATTAGCTATGTGACCCTCGACAAGTCACTTACTCTTTGTTTGCCTCAGTTTCTTTGATTGTAAAATGGAGATAACAGCATCTCTCTTGAAGAATTGTTGTGAAAATCAAATGAGATCATAGTTGTAAAATGCTTAATACAATGCCTGGCACATATTGGTGATATATAAGTGCTCATTACCTCCCAGGTGATGTTTATTAACCTCCTCACTAGAAAAAAAATGAACTCACAACATTCTTTTACATTTAATCTGCATTATTGATATTTTCTCCATCACATTATTAAATCAAGACAATCAACAAAACATTGATTTGTAGCATTTGCTGATCTCCAAGGTTTGTAAATGTTCACGCAGAAAATTTAACAATCGGCTTTCCTTAACAATCGGCTTTCCTGAACAGGTTCTCGATCCAGTCCACCCCTGAATGTTCTCCTTTTAACTATCTTGGTTTTCTTTCCAAGGGCTTCTTTGGATCTCATCATGTCAAATTTCCCAGCGCCACCTCCCAACATTGGTTCCTTTTAGACAAGCTGACAGTGAAAAAAAATTAAAAAAGAAAAAGGGAAAAAACCCACCACCTACCCCCCCCCCCAAAAAAAAAAAGCCTTTGGTCAGAGTAAAACACTGCCAGGGTCTTTATTGCAATTTGCATCACATTATGCATAATGATTTGCAATTTTACATTTAGAGCTATTATCCTTTGGCAGCCACGTTGACTTGAAATAAGAGTCTCTTCTCCCAAGGGGTTGACATGAACTGTGGCTCTAACGGGCTCCGCACCAGTGGGTAGACTGGAGAGCTGGGGGGAAGGGCGGGGAACCACATGGCTGCAGTTGCTGCTTCCTCTTTGGCATGTGAATTGAAGCAGCCCTCAGCTTGGCACTTATCATGGATGCTACTCCGATGACGATCAGCCACCCTGCCAAGGTCTTTTAAGTGCAACGTGATGAAAGCATGGCTCTCTTCTGTCCCCTTCCTCTTGCTTCCAGCCCTACTGGAGTGGAGGGCTGTGGGGGCAGGGGGGAAGCTTGCATTCCATCTCACAGCTGACTCGGGACCCTCTCTTACCGTGGCCTGGAAGCTGACCCTCCTTTGCTCCACATTCTGTAGCCTCTTGGAAGCGCTTGAAACAGAACCAGCCAGGAAGCTCCCCAGTAGAAAAGGGCTTGCAGAGGAAGTTGGATAGTTTCCAACTGGAATGCTCCATGGTATTCTCCCACCCACTCCCCAGCTCCCCAAGCCTCTAAGTGACAAGTGACTGAAGAATGTCAGTGGGTTATCACAGAATAATTTGGCCTCCTTGTTGGAGCCTGAATGCTCCTTAGAGCAATCAACGAGGAAAGGATTCATCCAGAATGGAAAAAAGAGCTGTGTGGATGTTCTCTGTCCTGGTTTGCAATCTTGTTCCCTTTTATCTGGGGACCAGAGGGAAGGCAGGGCCAGAGTGAAGGTCCGTTATGGCCAGGCTCCATGAACACAATTCACCTTTCTTCAACTGCCTTGAACATTTAACCCAGGTTGACCTCCCTCTCCAGGTTTTGTGTCTGAGTTTCTTATAGGGCCACTGCTTTGTTTTTCTAGCATAGGACCAGTCTGTTTTTAGAAAATGACCTATATATAGAAAAAAAAATACTTTCCCTACCCTTGTCCCTTTGCCAAATATTCAGGAAGTGTTCCTTAAAATGGAGATCTGAGTCTTCCCTTGGTATGTTGGTGTATTGGTTCTATGGCTAGTTTTTGGTATATCCATTGAATCTCATCAGGCAACCAAATGCATCCACATGGCACCAAATGAAGAAAGAAGAGGGGGAAGAAAATGAGGAGGAGGAGGGGAAAAATTAGATAAAAACCAAAGGATTTAGAGCCTTAAAGAATAAAGTGGGAGAGAAAACAAAATGGTAGTTTTGCAATGGAAAAGACTGATTGGATAGGAGGCCTCACCAGCCTAAGAATTAGATTAGCTAGCAAGTATAGGTCCTATGGAGTCCAAACTGGAAGAAATCTTTTTATTGAAATATAGCTAATAATGATGTCTTGGCTACAGCCATTCTCTAGTTTTAGGAAGAGATTTAGCATCATTCTTCTCCTTCCTGTTTTACTTTGACCTTGGACCTAGTGAAGGGGATTGGTATGACTGTCTCTAAGATTTATGGGGAAGAGTAGTCATTAGAAGACTTGGGATATTGGGGAGGGGGTGGGAGGAGAGGGAAAGAACACAAATCATGTAACCATTTAAAATATTCTAAATTAATTAATTAAATTAAAATTTTCAATTAAAAAAAGAAGACTTGAAATAGCTGAATGAAGATGATGAGGTGAGGCACATTTGAGCAAACTCCTATAGAAAAAAAGCAAAGGAATTGTGAAGAACAGGTCGTGACAAGATGGTGGTCTCTTCTTGTAAGCCCATATAATTGGAGTAAAAAGAAAATAAAATTGAGTTACGTTGCATGTTCCTAACTTAAGCTCTTTTCCCCCACATCCATGTCAGAAGGACATGACTAGGAACATGCAATAGGTTAGTCCTTTAAGAGACTAACAGTGAAGTTGCTTTACTTTGATTAGCTAAAACCCTTGTGTATGATTGGGGTTTTAAATTGGGTGCCAACCAGCTGGCTCTCCTGACTAGTTTATGGCTCTCTAGTAACTGGCCAATGGTGAATCAGGAGAGGGACTGACATGCCATAATAAAAGGGAGCCTGCAGGCTCCCATTCCTTGTATTTGCTTGTTGGCTGTAGCAGTGGCTTGAGAGTACCCATTCTCACCAGAATAAAATATAATACATTTTGCCACATTAATACTGAGTTCAAGATTCATCTGACTAGGTGGTCATTCCTCTCAGGAGGTTATCAGTTGGTCAACACTCAACTGAAATACACTTGGGTTGTATGTAGGTAAAATCTGGAGATTTTCTGATTTCCCTTCTCCCTCTTCCCATCTTCCAAGAGAACAGTTGTACAGTATCTGAGCCCGACTAGCTGTGTGACTTTGGATAAATAAGTCTACACAGGCTTGGGCAGCAAGGATCCTAGAGGGAAAAGTTAAGTGGCAGTTCCCTTCCAATCTCTTGAACAAGTCTAGAATTCTCCAGACAAGGTTTGAATTTCCTAGATAAAATGTGAATTCTCTATGTTGGTCCTCATTGTCCCACTGCCTTGACCAAGGCTGTCCACCTCGATGAAATCTTCAAGTCAATACCTCCTTAATGAGAGTTCACACATTTGAAAGATATGAAGGAAAACAGAGACATTTTTATTGTCTTTGTGTCCTTAGTACACAGCATAGTGCCTGGCACATGTTAAGAATTGAATAAATGTATCTTGACTTAAGGATATAACTAGACATACAGACAGAAACATCCACTGACACATAGATTCATACATACATTCACATACATATGGGGCTTCAGTGGATCTAGAAAAAGACTTGGTATATCCAATGAATCTCATCAGGCAACCAAATGCATCCATGTGGCACCAAATGAAGAAGGAAGAGGGGGAAGAAAGGAAGGAGAAGGGCAAAAATTAGATAAAAACATAAGGATTTAGAGCCTTAAAGAATAAAGTGGGAGAGAAAACAAAATGTTAGACCTTACTAAGACATAGAGAGTGGCTTCAGGTTATATTATCTGTGTAGGTCCGAAGAAGAAGAGGGAGCTTACATGCATCAAGGAGCATCTAGGACCTAGCTTTTTACAATTTAGTATTATTTTCCTCTCCTCCCCAAGGAAGGCCACTTGATACTCTTTGAAAAAGTGAGAATTTTTGTGATTCTCAGCAGATTTACATACAAGTCTATTCATATTTTTGGTTAAATAAAATGGTTTCCATATTCAAGGTTTTGCAGCCTGATTGCTTGCACAGAAGTCATAGGATTTAGAGAGACATAAGCCAAATTCTGATGTTCCCAAAAGAGATTCTGCTTGGGTAAAAAATAAGCTATAGAGATTTTCAAGAGAGGCCCCCATACATGAACTCAGCTCAAGATCTGAAGTTCAGTTGATACATGGATTATTTTTCTTTTTGGAGCTTCATTTTTCTTATCTGTAAAATGGGTACCTTAGAACTTCAGCGCTGGAAGGGATCTCAGACTTCTTCTAGTCTAGTCTCCTCCTTTTACAGATGAGGAAATGGAGGCTCAGAAAAGTAAAATTTTGTCCAAGGGCATACTGGTATCAATTAATCAAAAAATAATCATGTATTAAGTACCTGTTATGTGCCAGGCACTGTGCTAAGTGTTGAGATAAAAAATACAGTTATCCCTTCTACGTCATGACTTCACCCATTGTGGTTCTGATTTATCATGGATTGGCATAAGAAATTAAATGGGAATTTGGGGGGGGAGTTTTGTGGAAGACACAGATGACACACAAAAGTCAGAAAACAACACAGAAAAAGATGAGAAATTCAGAAATGCATACTTAACTCAAAATTTATAATAAAGTATTCTAAAACCTCATAGAAGGAATAGAAAAAAACCAGACTTTTCTGATATAAAGCAAGGGCCAAAAATTTTTGAGTGAATTTTCCAGATTGTAGGGGCATGGCACCCCTAACCTCCCACCATGTAGAAGTGATAACTGTAGAGGCAAAAGACAGTCTTTGATCTCAAGGATCTTATAGTCTAATGGGTAAGACAACAAATAAACAAATAAATATATGCAATCAACAAGTAAATCAAAAAACATTTATCAAGTTCTGACTATGTGATAGGCATTGTGCTAAGTGAGGGAGATACAAAAAGGGACAAAAGAAAGACAGTGCCTTCAAGAAGATTACGATATAATAGAGGACATGCAAACAAATATATATAAAGCAAGCTATAGACAAAATAAATTGGAAATAATTAACATAGGGAAGGCCCTAAAATTAAAAGGGATTGGGAAAGGCTTCTGTAGAAGATGGGATTTTATTTGGTAGTATGTAGCTGATTGAGAATGATAATACTCGGTTAAATGCCATATAAATTATTATTATAATCCAATATACAAAAATTGACCAGCCTCCTATTAATTTTTACTTTTTCAGTATAGCCTATCCTCACACAACTGATAATAGGAATACTATTGGAATTCTGGGCTACTTCAAGGGACGAGTGGCTACTTAGAAATGTGGCTTTAGACAAGAGAATCTGAAACATACATCTAGCTCCAGAAAGCCTGCTAGAGCAATCAATGGCTAGACTACAAATCATCATGGAAGACATTTATTGAGCTCCTGCTTTGAGTAGGGAGCTCCTGGGAACCAGAGCAGCACTCAGTGGAGGTGGAATAGGTAGGAGCTCACATAATCGGATTTGAAGGAGTGAGAGGGAAGCAAGGGGTATCACTCCACCCAAAATCTGACCCATTCATGCACCATAGCTTCTGGAATTCCTCAAGAATTGGTGACACCTTCTAAAATTAAGTTGTGGCACTGAGGTGGGATTGGGGTGATGGTGACGGGGCAGGTAACATTTTAAAATGGACCCTGAAGTAGATAACTTCTCAGGTTCTTAATCCTCCTGACAGGATTCAGATGCTAAACCATCTGAGGGGCAGAAAGTTGGGCAGTTGGAATGGAAAACAAACTTCCTTGCTTCCCAGTTTTCTCTGAGTCTAAGTCCCCGACCTTTTAAATAAAAGCATTACATAAAGAAATGAATCTTTTCCTGTAGGTAAAAGCTTGGGGATTGTGGGTTTAGTGCCAAGGAAGTGTGTGAGCTGGCCACTGGAATGGGCGGATGGGTAGGTGGTGTGCATCACCGACTTCCACTGAGTCAGAGAAAACTCTGGAGGAGTGGAGGAGGGAAACTCACCCCCACATTGATGCACTGGGAATGCTACAGTCGATTTTGGAGAATCAGGATATGCCACGGTTGGGGGGCAGGGAATGGTGGTAAAGAAGAGATGCGGCTGGGGGTGGGATTGAGGGGAGGGGTCGCTTGGAAATGTGTTTTTAGAGCCAAGCATCGGAGCATCCGAAACCTGGCTCGTCCAGTTTGTCCTTATTGCGAACACTGCCTGCCACAAAGCTCTTAGGGGTTGTGATTCTGCTCCAGAGCGCTGGGAATCTGTGTTGCTATGAGAACCTGAACTATTGGGTTTCTTTGGGTTAAATTCAGAAGTTGGATGCAATGGTACAAGACTGGCGTATTTCCTTAGTGCCGCCTTCAGCTGGGAAGAGTCTGCACCGATGCAGCGGGCTCTCCCTCTCCAGAAATCGTGACCCCATTCAGCCTTTGCAGCCTTCTTAATAGGGAAGGATTTTCTGAACATTTCCAAGGTATAAAATATCAGAAAAGCCAGGTGTGGGCAGTGGAGATTCCTGGGAAGGGGACAGGAGGAAAAGATCGGAGGAAGGAGGGGCAGAAAAAAGGAAAAGCAGGAGAAACGAGTGCTCAGCAGCTTCCCTTGGTGAGTGTAATCCGAGTGTGCAGTCCCAGACCCTGCTTTAGAAAGTCAATTTGGAGAGGAAGTGTGACATGAGCCAAATGCAGGGAGTTCGACAGCTGTTGGGCTTTTGCTGCATTCCAGAGGCCAGGCTGGTTGTGTCAGGATGCCAACGACTGGGTGGGTGTGGGGCCAGGATGGTCCCTCTGCTGCGATGGCTGCTCTGTTGGCATCAGGGGCCTCAGAGCCAGCCATGGACCCTTGCAAAAAGGGCCAAGTCTAGGGACTCTTCTGAAGACACCCACCTCCCTATCCAACCTATTTTCAGAAATTACTTTTCTATTACCAAGCTTTTACTTTCTCGACCTTCTGTGCCCCCTCCCCACTGTTCCAAGAGAAGCCAGATAGATATGGTGACTCCTAGCCAAGTAACTTCCCTTCGCACTGCTCTCCCCAAGAATCTTGGATTGGACCAGAATCTAAGGAATTTGGGTCAGAAGAAACCAGACCCAAAATAATGAGGTTATTTTAGTCCTCTTGACACGTGCTGTTATTTACCTAGTTAGAGAGTGGATTACATAGAGGCTGAGCTCACTGGACTACTGAAGGTGCCATGTAGGTGGGAGTGGGGTTGAGAGTATGGGAAAGGGGTGGGGGGGAGGGAAGACGTCTGGAACTGACCCTCTCCTCCCTGTCTCCCTCAAAGGAAGAATGAACTTTGTTAATAGATCATGCACAATGATACAGTAGCTAACATTTATACAGACCTGAGTTTGAATCTCATCTCAAATATTTACTAACCTTGGGCAAGTCACTTAAACCCTGGCTACCTCAATTTCCCCATCTATAAAGTGGGTATGGAAAGAATATATTAAATATATAAATATGCAAAAATCCTTTCTTCCAGGACAGTTGTGAGATTCAAATATGTAAAGAGTTTTGCCAGTTGTAAACCTTAAAGCACTATATAAATCATCCTCATCATATAGGTATTTAGGTTTGCAAAGCACTTTCATTTGCATGGTTTATCCTTTGGTTCCCGCAACAACATTATGAGATGGTATTACTTTTTAAAAACTAATTCAATTCATTCATTCATTCATTAGTTTGTTACATTAAAGTTCCCAGGTATCTTCTTCCTTCCCTCCCCTCCCCACACTAGGGAAGGCAATATTTGACAAGAAGATATATGTATATATGAAATTGTCTTATTTCAATTTATCAGTTCTTAGAGGTGGACATTCACAAGTGTAAACCTTAAAATTTCTCAGACTTATGAATGTTGGAAATTTCCCCATTGGGGAATCTTCTACTTAAAAAAATTCCCTAGCAGATAGTGAGAATTCTACTTGAATGTGAAAACTCCTTGCCTTGGGAATATCCCTACTCCACTCTACTTAAGACTGCTTTAGGACAGAAAACTCCTTGCTGAACAATGAAAGTGCTTTGACCCATGCTTATGGAAAGGACAGGAAGTTCTTTGAGTCATACCTGTTTTTAAAATTGATACAATGGGATGCTAGGTACCCATATAGGTGGGGCAACTTGTAAACTACTTAAACCTAAAAGGGTGATAACTTATTCAGAGGTTTTTTCTTAATGAAATTTGTCGACACAGCAGCATTTTTTTCTGACTTACTAAAGAGATTAAAACTATTCAGCTGTGAATTCAAAATAGGCGGTCCTTTAGAAACATCTACAGTGATTGGTAGATGTAAGGACTTAGGGGAGGTGACAGAGGAAATTTTTGCCCTTAAAAATAAGAGCTTGGATCTCATTCAGGCATCTTGATTTCTGATTCTCATTCTGGAGGATCTCATTCTGAAAGACTCATTTCCTTGAGGACTGATGCTTGAGGGCTCTTTCCTTGGAGATAGATCTCTTTGAGGAGAAGTGCTCTTGGAGGAAATCTCATTCTGAAGGAGAGCTCCTTGAGGAGCTCCTCTGAGGTGCTCTGTCTCTCTGGGGTAGGAGCTCTGGAGGCTCTTGAGAGAGGCCCTTTGAAACAATCTCTGGCTGGAAGACTCTTTGAGGAAGGACGCTGGCCTGCTGTCACTAGTATCCTTGTTTAGTCAGACCTTGTGGTGAGTGTTAAAAAACTGACTGATTTCTCTTTTAAGACTCAGGTCTAGGCCATATTGGCTTGAGGCCCTTCATACTTATTCCTTTCTTACTCTCTCCCTCTTTCTTTGATTACTCATTGTGTTGTTAATTAAATCCTCTATAAAACCCAGTTGACTTGGGTATATTCATAATTGGGAATATTTCCCTGGCGACCACCTTATATTTGATTTTAAAACCCAAGACACTGTAGTGAAACATATTTCTGCGGTCAAATTTACTCACCCTCTCTTATATCTATCACAATTTATATCTTCCACTATTTTAATCACTACAGTTTAAGACCTCAACCATTTTAAATCTCACACAAGTCATTCTTCCACTAGTATTTCTGTTATTGTATATAATGTTCTCTTGGTTCCATTCATTTCACTCTTCATAATTTCATTTGGTCTTTTCATTTTTTCTTTTTTAAAAATTATATACTTGGTAACCACCAACAAAAAATTTAAATAAGCAAGTACATTAAAAATTATGTGTAAAACGACAAACCCCACATTGTTAACAACTTATTTAGAATATGTAAATTATATATGTGTGCTAAGATAAACATCCTCTGCTTTTGAGTTCCCTTGGGATTTGTTTCCGTGATAATTTTTTTCTCTTGAATTTGGGGCTATTTTTTAAATGTAATCATAGTATTATTCTTATTCTCTTTTCATCTCTCCATATATTTCCCTTATTTTCTTTACATTTCCAATATTTGTCCTTTGTAATAACATAATATAATCCATTACATTCAAATATCACAGTCTGTTCAGATATTTCTCCCAATCGTTGCATTTGTGTTATTTCCACTTACTTTGTCATTACAAACAAAGCTTCCATGAATATTTTCATTTATACACAGTTTTTTACCCACTCAATAATGCCCTTAGGGCCTAATCTTAATAATGGGATGCCTGGGTCAATGAGCATGAACAGCTTTATAGCTCTTAATGTATATTTCCATCTTGTTTTCTAAAAAACAATTCACAGATGCTCTAGCAATATAACATTAGGCCTGCTTCTCTATGTTCTTATCAGCATTTAATTTGATCAACTTAACCCATCTGGTTCTCAGTTAACATATATTATCAGGGCCATATTTAAATAATTGGTCCTTAGGCAGTGGACAGACTCCTTTGCCAGTATCATGCTCTTTCCAAAACCAAATCTTTCCAACTTGGTCATACCCAGCTAGCATTGTTCCAATGCCACAACCCCTAAAAAATGCAGTATTGCCTCCACAGTATAAGTGTTAAAGTAAGACTTTTGCAGAATGTTATCCTTTCTAAACCATCGTTGTCCCACCAGAAACTATATTTGGATTATGTTTAAGATCAACTTTATATTTACTGTCAGCTTCATGCAGGTGTGTGTGGGCTCTCCAGATATCTATCATATTTAACTTATCTTAAGTTTAATTCATCTCCTTCACTTATTTATTTTTTGGCTAGATTTATCTAGGTCTGAGAATAGAAAATTAAAGTCCTATTATAAATAAAATTAATGCTAGAGGTTTATTACTAGATTTGTAAGCATTTATTAATAGAAAGAAAGAGAGAGAGAAATTAAGTATCCATTCTTTCTAATTTAAGGTAAAAATCCAGTCCCCCATTGCAGCCAGGACTCTGAGGTGCTGTAGCTTGCCAGAGATGGCCAGAGAAGATAAGACTGCCAGGACCATTAGACAATCCACTTAGTCAGATGCTGAGGGTGGGTGGTACAAAAAAAAGACCCACTCCAGACGTGACCCTGATTCCTATGTCCTGCTCCTGGGGTATGCAGGATCAAAACTGGGATGGAGGTCCCCCAGATAGTTTACTTCACACTTCACACTATTACTATTTTGCTATTTCCATCAGTATCTCATTTAGTTTTTCTTGGCACATGCAGGTCCAATATTGATAATGCTTCATTATCCATGAACCTCCCCAACATAATATACATACATACCCTATTCATCCTTTCCAATTATATCTACTTTAGCCCCAACTCAGTCAGAGATCATGACTGCCTTCTCTGGATCAGTTGAGGCATAATATATTCTGCTCCAGCCCCTCACCTTCACTCAATGTAAGTTTCTCATTTTCAGGGTCTCTTGTAAACAATACATTGTCAGTTCCTAGTTTATGATCCTTTGAGCTATCAATTTTCTTCCCTTGGGTGAATTAATCTCATATATACTCCCTGTCATAGTACTAGTTGTACGTTTCCATCTATTCTCTTCCTCTTCACTGTTTGTCTCCCTCTTCCTTTCTTTCCTCTGTACCCCTCCTCAGATGTCCAATTTCCTTTGACCAGTCCCTCTCCAATTCACACCCCTTTCTAAAATCCCTCTCCTCTTGCTGTCCAACTTCCAAATTGGCCCATCTTTCCAAAGGCCCTTCCCTCGTCCTTTCCCTTTTATATTTTAATTTTTATTCTATCCACCTTTCCAAAAATCTCTTTCTTATCCCCCCCCCAATTATGCTTTCTTACTTTTTGATATGTGTTTGATTCTAAAAGTCCCTCCCCTGTCTTGTCATAAGAGTCTTTCCCTTATCCCCCTATCTCTCCAGATATATCTATTTTAGGTATCCCTCCTTTCCCTCCCTTTACTTATCCTCTTGCCCTCCTTTCTCTTAACCCAGGCTTCCTTCTTTTATTCTCTCAGTCCCCAAAGGGGACTTCCAGTCCTTCCCTTATCCCATCTCCCTTCCCTCTTGTTTCTCTGTATGTTAAGATTTTTAACTTTCTAATTATGTATGTTTTTCTCTCTTTATCCCAAATATGATAAGAGTAGCCTTCTAGTACTCCCAGGCCTCAACCCTGTTCTTTCCCTTCTCTATGGCAGTTCCTACCCTAATTCTTCCTCCATATGAGGTTGCCATTCCACCCTAATACCACATGGTCTGTTCCACCACCATTTTGGCTCATTCCATTATATTCACTTGATGACTTCTATCCATACACACCCCTTCAAAATACCCAGGCAATGATGCTGTTCCCTGGGGCCATAGGTGACATTTTTTTCCATACAGAAATTAAATACTTTGATCATTTTTGGTTGCTTATGATTAATCTTTCATTACCTTTGTATATTTCTTATAGATCAAATTTTCTGCTGTGTTCTGGGTTTCCCCACAGGAATAGTTGAAATACACATTTTTTTAACCTTTTATAATTATGCTCATCTTTGCTGGATATGCTATTCTTGGTTATAAGCCCAGTTCTTTTGCTTTTTGAAACGCTGTATCCTATATCCTCATGTTCTTTTAATGTTGTGACTGCTAAGTCCTGTGTTATTCTGATTGTAGCTCCATGATATTTAAATTGTTTCCCCCCCTTGATGCTTGTAGTGTTTTCTCCTTAACCTGGGAGCTATAGAATTTGGCAATGATATTCCTGTACATTTTCATCTTTGGGTCTCCATGAATGGTGGATTTTTTCCATTTCTAATTTACCTTCTGACTCTAGGATTTTGGGGTGATTTTCCTTGACCATTTTTTGGAGTATGGTGCCTGACTCTTTTTGATCATAACTTTCTAGTAGTCTGACTATTCTTATATTGTTTCTCTTTGATCTATTTTCTAGGTCAGTTGTTTTTATGATAAGGTATTTCATATTTTCTTCTTTTATTTCATTCTTTTGATTTTGCTTTATTATTCCTTGTTGTCTTGGGAAATTGATAACTTCCCTTTGTCCAATTCTAGATCTTAAAATGTTATTATTTATTGTGAGTTTCTGAATCTCCTTTTCCATTTGAGTAATCTTTTTTCATAATTTTCTTGCATTACTCTTATCTTTTCTAATTTTTCCTCAACTTTTATAATTTTTTGAGGTCTTTTTAAAGCTCATCCTAAAGTTGCTTTTGAACTTGTGATCATTGATTGTATTTCTTTGCTGTTTTTTAAATAGGTATTTTTACTTCAATGTCCTCTGAATTTGAGCTGAGATTTCTATATTCATAAAAGCAGTCAATATTTGGGTTCTTTCTCTTTTGCTTGCTCTTTTTTATTTATTTCTTTAAAAAAATTAGTAACCAAGTCAATATATTTACTTTTTGGCTTCTTTTTGCTGGAGTCGCAGGGTTCCTAATGTGTTGCAATTTGTTACCTCAGGTTTCACGGTTTTTTGGGTATGTTTGTTTTTTCCTGAGTCCTGTTTAGTTATTACAGTTTTTATAGTCTAGTGTATAATGTACTCCTGGTCCTATGCTCAATCCCCAGTCCCCCAGTGATTGACCCTGAGGTTTCAATCAGAGTCTGAAAGGAGTTCTACCACTGCAACAGCAAGCAGTCAGTTTGCCTCCCCCAAAGGCAAAAGCCAGAGACTCTACTCCTCTGGGAGTGACCAAAGCCAGTGAGCCCAATGGCTCTCAGCAAACACACTCACCTGTACCTATTCCTTCCTCACTCCTCCTTCAGTACTGCCACAGTCCAGGATAAAGCAGGTGCTAGAGCAGGTGCTTAGTCTGAGTTCCCTGGGCCTCCAAAGTCCCTCATTTGTTAGCAGCAAATTTAGGGAGAGCCCCTGAGGACCTGGTATCTATAAACTCTGTGGTGTCCACTTCTTCAATCCTCAGCTTTGGGCCAGTGGGGGTCTCTAGAGCTGAGGGTGCAATAGACACAGTTACTCCCAGGGCCCTCCACCTGAGGATTCCAGTGGTATCCTAGAAGGATGCAAGCTCCAGGGCTCAGCAGACCCAGTGAAGTTGCCAATCCTGCCCTAGGAGCTACCTTGTTGATTTCACTGAGTTTGCTCTTTTCCTGCCCCCAGGGCTGTGGTACTGGGACTGAGTCCAGGGAAGTCAGAAAGCTTCCTCTCTAGTCATCCCTGGCTGTTCAGCTTCACTCCAGATTCCTGTCTGTTTTTGCCACTTTTAACATTGATTCTGTGGAGTTATTTTTGGTTGTTTGTGGTAGGTACTAAGAGGGTGAGGAAACTTCATGGCCTATTCTGCCATCTTCCCACAATGCATCCTTTATATTAAAAAAAAATTAACCTGCTTTTCATTTCTTATAGCACAATAGTATTCTATCACAATCATATTGCCACAACTTGTTTGGCCATTCCCCAATTGATGGACATCTCCTCATGATGCAAGTATTACCAATGTCATTATTCCTGTTTCAAAGATGGGAAAACAAAAGCTCAGAGAGAGGAAGAGTCTTGCTCATAATCACACAACGTGTTAAGTGTCAGAGCCACTTTGATAAAGGTCTTGTGACTCCAATTTGAGCTCTGTTTCCTCTACTCTGTTGCTATGTATTGGGGATGAATTTTTAGGCCAAGAGCTGAGGATAAAAATGAGGAGGGGGAAACCTTTCTCTGCTTTTCCTCTTCTTAAGAGTCTCTTTGCATTACCTCTTGCTCCCCTCAGTAGACCCAGAAATCACAGCCATTGCCTTCCTTTCCCTTCTGAATATTATGATACAGGAAAGTCAAGGAGGATAAAGACAGAAGTCAATTGGATTTAATGATAATGAAATCAATAATGATCTTGGAGAGAGTACTTTGAGTAGTGATAGTGATGGAGGTCAAATTTCAAGGAAAGGAAGAACAAATGATTAAAATGTTTAAGGAAGTGTAGATGTGTATAGATAGGCTGGGATTCACAACCAGCAGAGCTCGTGATGATGGCAGCCAATTTAGCAGAGATATTGTAGAAAACACTTCTTAGAAGAAATTCTAAGGATTATAATTTGTTATCTAATGTATCAATTCCAGGGGCTATAATTTCAGGTTTTTTCAGCTTTGCTAACAATCACATTTCACACAATGAGCTATCACAGAACTGCCAGATCATGGACTTCCTTCTCAGCCTCACGCTCCCACTTTGATCTTCCAATCCTCCACCAGATTCTCAAACTTTTCAGTCTCAGGACCCTTTTACCCTATTAAAAATTATTGAGGACCCCAAAGAGCTTTTGTTTATGTGGGTTATATCTATCAATATTGACCATGCTTGAAACAATGGATGAATTTTAAAAATATGTATTATCCATTACATGATAACAAAAATATTTTTTTTTTTTACAAAAAATAACTATCTTCCAAAACAGAAGAAAATTTTAGTGAAGGAGATATGCATTGTTACTTATACTTTTGCAAATTTCTTTAATGTCTGGCTTAATAGAAGACAGCTGGATTCTCATATCTGCTTCTGTATTCAATCTATTGTGATAAGTTGTTTTGGTTGATGTATGTGCAGAAGATAGGGCCCCACACTTCCAATTTCCAACGTGAACTTCCTTGGAAAAGGAAGGAGTATTTTAATAGGTATAGAGCATCTTTGTTTTATTATGAATAGCTTTGATGGCACAGACCCCCAATGTTCTAGAGGACCCTCAGAGGTCTGAATACCACACTAGGCTTAGCCTTCATTTAGCCTTTCTATAGATTCAAAGGCAGGGCTGAGTTTACCTTCAGTGCTTTGTCTTTAGTAACCCATTCCTTATAAAGGGTGGGATACTGCATTGTAAAGTGGGTGGGATACAAAGAAATGAAAGACAAAGTTCTTGCCCTCAAGAAATTTACATTTTAGATGGTGACAAAAGAAAAATTTATATGAAGTTACCTAACTGTATAAGGCAGTACAGGCAGCAAATGAGTAATACAAAAGAGAGAGGTCTAGACATCTACACTTCCTTAAACATTTTAATCATTTGTTCTTCCTTTCCTTGAAATTTGACCTCCATCACTATCACTACTCAAAGTACTCTCTCCAAGATCATTATTGATTTCGTTATCATTAAATCCAATTGACTTCTATCTGTCTTTATCCTCCTTGACTTTCCTGTATCATAATGTTGTTGATGACCCACTCTTTATTGATACCATCTCTTTCCTTGGCTTCCATGACTGACTAATTGTTCTACTATTTTCTGTTCTACTATTTCTCTGATTGCTTCTTGTCTCTTTTGCTTAGGAGGACCTCAGGATTCTGGCTTGGCTCTCTTCTCTTCTCTCTATTTTCTATCCCTTGATAATCTCATTTCTTTCTATTGATTCAATCATCACCTCTATGAAAACAGGTGCCAAATCTATTTCTCTTTTCCTAACCATTCCCAGAACTCCAGCTCTGTTGTACTTATATACCTGCTTTTCTACCAGCACTTCCAATTCAACATATCTAAAACTGACCTCATCCTCTTCCCCCCACCCTTCCAAAAAAACTCTCTCTGTTTCTATTGATGGTGCCATCATCAGCTACCAAAGCCAAAGTCATCTTTGTTCCTTCTCCCTCACTACCAACACAGGGCATAGAATGCTGGGGCTAATATCAGGAAGACTCATCTTTAATCTGGCCTCAGACACTTACTGGCTCTGTGACCCTGGGTAAGTCACTTAAGCCTGTTTGCCTCAGTTTCCTCATCTGTAAAATGAGTCAGTGAAGGGAATGGTGAACCACTCTGGTCTCTTCACTGAGAAAACCCCCAAAAGGGGTCACAAAGAATTGAACATGACTGAAAAATGACTAAACAACAAACAAAAAAGGGAAAAAAATACTTCACTCAAAGCAATGAATTAGTAATGGTGAAACTGCTGGCAATGTAGCTGAATTATTTTTGAATTGGGAGACTTCTAGGACCCTCAAATAAGCCAAAATAGGCATCTGTTTATTCCTCCTCATAATGGAGTCTGGATATAATTTTTCTTTTAAATGTAAGTTCTAGATGCACAAATGAATACTACTACTTTAAGTGGCAAGGGCAACTTGGTCCAGGAAAAGAATGTTCTATCTGTGCATCCTGAATCATAGTGTCCTGGAAGGATCCCTAGACTGTGGCTTCTGTTTTTATTCTGGTTTCAAATTACAATTTGAGCATTGACTATGAGACCCACTGCATCTGTGTTTCTTCCTTTGTAGAATGAAGATCATAACCCTTGCCCCTTCCTCCTTGGAGGGATAATAGTATTAGAGTAGGAAGGGATGATAGGGGTTATCTGGTCCAACCTCAACATTTTATAGATGTGGAACCTGAACCCCAGAGAAGTGAAGGAACTTGCCCTAAATCACACAAGTGGCAGAGTTGGGAAGCATACCCAGGTCCTCTGCTGCCAAGTCAAAGAGTGAAATAAACTGATATGAAAACATTTAGGATAACTTTAGGCAAAAGGAGCCATGGAACCCCATAATATGACCAATGAATGGTAGCAGCCATTCATTTGCCATAATGTGTGCATTCCAGAGTGAATTTGAGGTGAAATGAGTGTGTGTGTGTGTGTGTGTGTGAAGCCCCACACAATACTGCGATAGTGCCATAGTCCAGAGTGATTTCTAGTTTAGTTTATTTCTTTCCAAGTTTTTTTTTTCTTCCCAAAGGCCCTCCCCCCAGTCCCTCCTGCACGCAGAACGATGAGCTGGGAGGCCCTGAAAGGTATTGCCATCTGGCAGCTGGCCTTTAGCCTGCCATCTTCCTTTCAGTCAGGTTCTCTAGGGCAGATGTCCCTGCTCAGCTCTCCCTCCCCACTGGCCTTTCTTCCTTTCACATCTTTTTATAACCAGTCTCTTCCAGTGCTTCCAGAGCTCCCCAAAAGAATAGAATGGAGACTGAATTCCCTTTCCTGTGGTCCTTCCTGCTCTGCCCTTCCCAGCCTAGGTTCTCCAGAAGATTAAGGCTTCTAGGGAGAACCTAAGGGAGGCTTTCCTAAAACCTGAGAAGGGACAACTTTACTGTTCCTTCCCCTCTTCCTCTCACCAGGGTCCAGCTCCCTTTTCTAAAATAAGAGCAAAGCCAGGACATTGTTATATTAATAATACCTTGTGCATATTGCCTACAGGGGGACCCTGCCCATGGCATGGTTTGAATGAAAGAGCTAAGTCAGCCTCGAGAGGCCTCCGGAGGAAAATAAATTAGGACAGTCCTGTGCATTCCATAATTGTGAGGCTGCCCTGGTAATTAATAGTGGAGTGAGTGGTTGCACCCTGGGTGTGTCTTTCCTGAATCAGATAGGCAGCTTCCCACCCACCTTGTTTTGGTCACAGTTTCCCTCACCCAGAGAGAAGCCCTTCTGCCCATCCCACCACCCATCAGAGAGAACCAGCATCCTTAGAGAGCAGAGCTGGAGGGATCTCAGAGACTAGGGAACAACAGAGCACCATTCTGCCCTGTCATTGTTTATTTTCTGGCAAGCAAATAGGCAAATGCCATCTCTGAAAGGAGACCTTGGCACTTGCTCCAGGGTTAAGGATGTAGTTAAGCTATCCTCAAAAGAGTACTGGACTGTCAGTCATAGGATCTGGGTTTGAATTTGGCTCTGTATGATCTTGGATAAAGATCCTAAACTCTCTGGGTCTCAGTTTCTTCATCTGTAAAATGAAGGAGTTAAATCAAATGACCAGTAAGACCCTTTTCAGTCCTAGATGCTCAGGGTGGGGGGTGGGGGGCTAGATTTGGCAGCTATTCCAAAGAAGAAAAAGACATTACCTTTTTTAATCTCATCATTTATCTCAGTGCCTGGGACTAGACCTTCTGCCACTAGTTAGCCCTATAACTTTCATAGCCTTAGTTCCTCATCTATGAAATGGGGATAATAATAACCTTGAATCTTAAAATAATGTTCAAGTTGAGATTAGTTAGATGTTATCTATTCAAGATGAAAAAAAACTGAGATCAAATAACTTATTTGAGGTAAGAAGAACTCACAAGGAGACAAAAGGATGTGTCACTTGGGACTGACTGGAATCTGTTGCCTTAGATCATGTAATTAGTATACCACAGAGTCCATATCCAAAGCTAGAATTCCTGACTCCCTCCAGTTCAATACTCTCTACCCTTTACCAGATGATCCCTTGGCTAAGCCACGGGAGTTTACAATCTAGTTTGTGGTTGGGTTCAATACTTTGCCCAATGATTTCCATGGGCTGGTTGAGATGAATGGCAAATAGCTAATGATTGTGTTGTAGGAGAGCCGAGATAGAACTGGAAAGGGCACCAGAGGTCATCTAGTCTAACCCTGACTCATTTTACATATCAGGAAACTGAGGCCAAGAGAGGTCACAGAGGTAGTAAGCATCAGAATCAGGATTCAAATTCAGGGCTTCTGCCCAGAGCCAGGGATCATTCCACTATCTGTAAGAAGTCGCTTTTCTAGATGACTCTGCTAGAATAATTTCCCCTCCTAAACCTTTACCATCTTTCTTAGAATCCATATTAAGTGTCAGTTCTAAGACAGAAGAGCAGTAAGGGCTAGGCAATTGGGATTAAATAACTTGCCTAGGGAGTGCTTGAGGCAAGATTTGAACCCAGATTCTAACAACTCCAGAACTGGCACTCTAGCCCAACTGCCTCTCATGCTGATACATTTTTTTTTTAAAAACCCTTACCTTCCATCTTGGAGTCAATACTGTGTATTGGCTCCAAGGCAGAAGAGTGGTAAGGGCTAGGCAATGGGGGTCAAGTGACTTGCCCAGGGTCACACAGCTAAGAAGTGGCTGAGGCCGGATTTGAACCTAGGACCTCCCGTCTCTAGGCCTGGTTCTCAATCCACTGAGCTACCCAGCTGCCCCCCATGCTGATACATTTTGAGAAGGGCATTGGTTCTAAATCTGGGTTCTGATTTTACTCCCTGCATGACCTTAGGCAAAGAACCTCCTCTCCTGGCTATGCTTTAGTCTTGCAGGTTTTCAACACCTGCTTCACTCTCACTAAGAAACAATTTTTAGTTCCTGTGGCCTTTTCACCAAGGAATATCCATCTTATTCCTACCACCTTCTCCCACTGATGAGTTTTCATGGGGCCTCCATTTTGGGGTCAGTCTTTTTTTTTTAGTTCATTTATTTATTTAATTAATTTAAATAAATTAAAATATTTTTCCATAGTTACATGAATCACATAATCTCCCTCCCATAGCTGACACCCAATTCCACTGGGTTTTACATGTGTCATGTAAAATTGATCAAGACCTATTTCCATATTATTAATATTTGCACTAGGATGATCGTTTAGCATCTACATCCCCAGTCATATTCCCATTGAACCATGTGGCCAAGCAATTATTTTTCTTCCGCGTTTCTGCTCCCACAGTTCTTTCTCTGGATGTGGATAGTGTTCTTTTTCATAAGTCCCTCAGAATTGTCCTGGATTACTGCATTGCTGCTAGTAGAGAAGTTTATTACATTCAATTGTGCCACAGTGTATCTGTCTCTGTGTACAATGTTCTCCTGGTTCTGCTCCTTTCACTTTGCATCAGTTCCTGCAGGTCTTTCCAGTTCACATGGAATTCCTCCAGTTCATGATTCCTCTCAGCACAATAGTATTGCATCACCAACAGATACCATAATTTGTTCAGCCATTCCCCAATCAATGGACACCACCTCATTTTCCAATTTTTTGTCACCACAAAGAGCACGGCTGTAAATATTTTTGTACAATGGGGCCAATCTTCTTTACCTTTCTGGCTGTGTTTTTTACTTTCCACACTTCAACACCATGCCCCACATGGGTACTTTAACCCTCCCTACACATCCTTATGTATTATGCTCCTTGTTAGATTGTAAGCTCCTTGAGGTCAGGGACTGTCTTTCTTTTTGGCGTGCTGAGTTTAGCACAAGGTTTTCTGCATAGTAAGCACTTAAAAAATGCTTATAACCCTGCCTCAGTTTCTTCATATATAAAACGAGAGGGCTGTACTCCATAATTTCCAAAGTCCCTTCCGACTCTAGACCCATAATTCTCTTTTAAACTTAAAGTCTTGTCTCTGATAGAGAAATGGAAGGGTTTGTCTGTGTAAAAGGCATTTCATGCATCAATGAGAAATGAGAGAACATTTGAAGAGAAAAGGGTAAGAAATTAGTCTTGGGCTGAAATGCTTTCTTCTTCTGCCCAGTGCCTGGCCAGTCAGTGTCTAAAGAATATTAGAAAGAGTATCAATAATAATTTACTAGCATTTATACCCCACATAAAGGTGAACAATTTTAATCTTGTGATGTTGGTAGGGTGAATATGATTCCCATTTTATAGATGATAAAATTAAGTTTTGACTTGCCCAAATTCAAAGAACAACTAGAGCTGGGATTGGAAGAAAGGCTTTCTAATATAAAATCCAGTGCTTGTTCTATCCACCATGGAGCCTCTCTTGGTCTTGTTGGGAGGAAGTTAATAAAAGCATAGTAATAACAATAACAATAATAATAATAAGGATTACTTATATAGCCAGTTTGTATAAAGACAGTTTACAAGGTATTTTCTTTATAAAAACCCTGCAGATTTATGGAGATAGCCTTTTCCTCTTCTTTCAAAAGCACTATGATCATAAGTATTTCATACTGTTCCCCTAAAAACTACAATTCCCAGCACCCCACTCTCCACACCTTACTTGCTGACCTAGGGAGGAGATGAATTTGGTGTGGCCCCACCTCTTCCCTCTCTTGTCTTCCTGCTGGGGCTTTGGTGGAGCAGGCTTTTTAAACCGTCAAGGAGAATTTAGTCATATTGTCTTAATTTTATTAAATAATTAGGTTTTTAAAAACTTCTATTTCCTTTTTATTTCTTCTACTTCAAGTGATTATTAATAGACTTCATAAAATGTGACGCTTGGAGTATTGGAAATTAATTTCAATCTTACAATACAGTGCCTCACACATACTAGGCACTTGATACTTGTTGACTTTCCATAATGGACTTCCCACCTACAACAGGCCTTCAGGTATAAATTAGATCAGCCCCAAAGACCTTTGACTCCTACTTAATATGGTTAACTTCCCTTAAACATGCACTTTTGCCTTTTTTTTTTTTTTTGGTACCACATAAAGAGTCCAAGAAAATTGATCAGGCAGAGATGGAAAATGGCAGATGGGTTGGTTCATCGAGTCAAACATGAGACATATTCCTTTTAATTTTCTCTGATATTGCTAAACCACCCAGTATGTATATGTAGGTTTAATATATAATAGGTATGCTGTAGATCTAAAAGTTTTGGTTTGTTTAATTAAAAATAAGGAAAGATAAATAAAAGAAAAAAGGAAGAGGAAGGAAATGAAAGAAGGAAAAACAAAAGAGGGGGAGAGAAGAAAACAAAGAGAAGGAAGAAGTCAGTAAATAGGAAACTAATGAAAGTAGGATAGGGGGTGGTTGTTGTTTAAATGTTTCAGTTATGCCCAACTCTTTTTTTTTAAGCCCTTATCTTCCATCTTAGAATCAATACAGTGTATTGGTTTTAAGGCAGAAGACTGGTAAGGGCTAGGCAATGGGAGTGAAGTGACTTGCCTAGGGTCATACAACTGGGAAGTGTTTGAAGCCAGATTTGAACCTAGGACCTTCCATCTCTAGGCCTGGCTCTCAATCCATTGAGCCACCCAACTGCCCCATGTCCAATTCTTTATGACTCCATTTGAGTTTTTCTTGGCAAAAATACTGGAGTGGTTTGCCTTTTCCTTCTCTTGTTCATTTTACAGATGAAGAAACTGAGGCAAACAGGGTGAAGTTACTTTTTCAGGGTTACAGAACTTGTGAGTGTCTGAGGCTAGATTTGAATGCACGAAGATGAATTTTCTTGATTCCAAGCCCAGTGCTCTATCCTTCAGGATAAGGGTAGGATGGAACAAATGAATAGTGGCATCTAGTTATGCAGTAGCTGCAGAAGAAGGAATCAGGCAGAAAAATTTTATAGCTGGAGAGACCAAGACAATGGTTTGGGTGGCTTGACCAGGTTCATTGGGCATGGCAATCGGGGAGCCAGAAATATAGGTTTGGTGTTTAAGAAGCCCTTGAGACCTCTAGAAAAAAAGGTATGATCAGTGTAGGCTCTGAATTTCAAGAGAGGACAGATTTGCTCTTGGCACTACTTGGATGGATGAACTCTTTGCTCTCTCTTTCTTTATACCATTAAACAGTAGCTTTGATGGAAGGGCCCCAGAATATATTATTCAAATTTTCTTTTTGTATTTGTATTCCTGAGATATTTTAAAATGTCTAATTGAAAGAAGACATTGTAGGCCTCTTGAATTTTTCAGCCTTGGCATGAATTAGTGTCCAGTAACTCATAGCCTGTCTGCTTCTCTACTTAATTTAGAGATATTCTGGTTGGCTAAAGGCTTTTGGTGCCAAATAATCTTTCATTCCTGAAACCCCCTAGCTAAGCTCAATGAAAAATAAGTCCATAAATACTCATCTGAATGGCTCCCAGGACCATAGTCACAAAGCTTTTACACTGCATTTATCCAGGACATCTTTGCCAAAAATAATCATGAGTATTCTTACCAAGAATGCTGTTGCCCACCATGTTGCTTCATGCATTCTTGCTAATTCTTAGGCTAGGTTGTCACAGTACCCCGATGCCTGGTTGCCATTCCAAGTCACATTTCCTTGTACTTATAAACATCTGGCCCTTGGCAGCCTTATAATTTAGCTGGAGTTGGCTTCCTCTGGTTCCTTCCTCAGGACATCTCCATTCAAAAAGCTCGGGAAGACTTGATCTTTGATTTTTGACTTCTGTTTTTATGCGACTGAATCAATGACAAGAGATGATTTGGATTTTCCAAATCAAGAGTGACTAGCCATTACCTCTTGGATTTTCTTTCTTCTCTGTTTTTCTGGATCATCATCAAGGTTTTGCCCCCTAACTATGAGTGTACCCCCAAATCTCTGGAGTCCCTTATCTTTAAACCTCTTCTTGTGTTCTCATCAGTTAGTTCCATGACTATCTCTCTCTCACTATCTGACTCTTTAATTTCTATGTCCATCTTCTTTCTCAAGGGTGGAATTCTCAAGATATGGAGAGTTGGATGGTAACTGGCCCTAAAATATTAGACTAGAATTATAAATCTTTTCACCTTCTGTCTTCTTGAAAGAGATTCATCTTCAGAAAATTCTTCTGCCCACTGAGTAATTGACTGATAGCTGAGATCCTATCCTCTTCTTGACACTTAATAGTTATATGATCTAGGATAGAGATGTCAAACATACTCTTTAAGCCTGACACAGATTAAAATATAGTTCCTATCCGATTTTAATGTGTTGATATAGTAATAAAAAAGATATATATATATATATATATGCATGTTTGGTTTTATGCAGTCCACAGGAATTCCTATGTATAATGTAGTGGCTCTCATTTCTGTTTGAACATACTGATGTACGGTAAAGAATTTAATTTCACAGTGCCTCAGTTTCCTCATCTATGAAACAGGGATAGTAATTCTTAGAATAACTACCTCGTAGAGTGATGGTACAGAAATTGCTTTATAAATCTTAGAGAGGCAGCAATCTTCTGAGGTCACTTAAGAAGACTTGTACCCCACCCCCCAAATGTTGGTGCTCAATATGGTAGAAGAAACTACCTCAGGAGTAGAAACTACCTCCATGGGGGAAGAGAAAATAACCAATCAGCTGATGACAGGCATCTTAGGACTTAGATTTAGTGGGGAAAGACACTGTGTATTTTTGAAAAGAAAGAACAAATAGAGTATAGAATCTAAGAGGAATCAGTTTATATGTAAGAGAGGCAATGTGTATGTGAAGTTATCAATGTTCTAAGGCTGAGACTGAATTCTCAGGGAATCTTTGTGAGTCTTAGGATGTTCAGAAGGGAGAGATGAGAGTTCTCTGTCCTGTATCCTAGTACTCTCTCTTCCCTCGGAGACTGTTTATTTTTTTACCCCCTTCCCTTCTGTCTTAGAATCAATACTGTATATTGGTTCTGAGGCAGAAGAGCGGTAAGTAAATGGAGGTTAAGTGACTTGCCCAGGGTCACACAGATAAAAAGTGTCTGAGATCAGATTTGAACCCAGGACCTCCTGTTGCTAGGCTTGGCTTTCAATCCACTGAGCCACCTAGCTGTCCCCTAAGATACTGATTTTGATGAGAAACCCAGGCAGATTTTACATGATACCACATTTTCATGGCAAATATCTGAGTTTTCTGCAGTTTCAGAATGGGAAGAGCATCTCTTAAGGGTGGGAGACTCACTGAGGGGACCTAGAACATTTGTTGTGTAAGTGACTGGAAGAGATAAGTTTGGAAGGATGGGCATGATCAATGGTGGTACAATCAGCAAATAGTCTTGTGTCAAAAGGTATTGAGAGGTTGGTTACAGAAGAAGAGGGCTGGAAGAAGACCATTGGATCCAGCTGGGAGGGGATAAGAACTCCAAGAGAATGGTTTCATAGTGGTGGGAGGGACAGCCCACTTGCCAGGAGTTGAGGAGAAAGTGTGTACAGAGAATATAGAAGCATTAGATATTGACAACTTTTTCAAGAAGTATAGCAGGAGAGGGGAAAAAAGAAGAGGCAATAAATGAATGGAGTAGAAGAGACATGCAAGAGGGTTTTCTAGGACTTGGGAGAAACCAAGCCTATTTGTAGAAAGATGGAAAGGAATTCATGGATATAGGGGTAAAGAATTCCCTAAGTGCATGAGGGAAAGAAGATGACAACTGCAAGATCCTAGAGGAGGGAATATGAGTAAAGAGGACTCATGAGCTTTATTGGATAGTAGGAATCTCTTTGTGGAGCCAAGATCCTTATCTTTTCTCATGCCTTAGAGGATTTTAGTGTAGGGTTCTTGACCTTATTAAAAAACAAAACAAAACTCTTTACCTTCTGTCTTAGCATATTGGCTCCAAAGCAGAAAAGTGGCAAAGGTGTTAAGTGCCTTCTCTGTGGTCATGTAGCTAGGAAGTTTCTGAGGCCAAATTTGAACCCAGAATCTCCCATCTTCAGGTCTGGCTCTCTAGCCACCAAACCACTGAGCTGCTCCTGAACTTGGTTTAAAAAAATTATTTTGATAACTTCATTTTGTAATATAAAAGCTTCCTTTGTAATATATGCATTTTATAATATTCTTCTGAGGGATTCATAGGCCTTACCAGACTGTCAAGAGGTCCATGACACACACAGAAAAGATTAGGAATTTCTGAACTAGAAAGAAGAGGAGGGAAAGAGATTAGTAATACTGCCATGCCGAGAAATTCCGTCCTTTCCACTCAAAGATCTTTCCACATTTAATCTCTAAATAAGAGATTTCTTATGTTCTGTATTGCATGTTCCCTCATGGTCCCAGGATCTCACACAATGGTTTGAGTGGTCTTTGGCCTGTGTAAAGTGACCCCTTTTCCCTTAAAGACAGCTCAGCTCTCATTTCTGTGTCTTTAACCTAAGATTTCTCTTTAACGGACAGAACAATCTTTCTTACCACGATAAAGGACTTCTTCCCTCCCCCTCCAGCAATCTGTCTTAGGCCAAAGGTAAGATTTAAAGTGAAATATTTGGCCTCTACTGGGGGCAAGAAGCAAAGCGTTGTCTTAATGAGTTAAAAATAAAAATTAGAAAATATTTTAAAGAAAAACAGTAACAAAGATACATGGGAATACAAAGTAGTTATTTCATTAGCTGTCCAATGAAGGGGTTGAACTAGATGATCTCTAAGATTCTTTTTTGCCCCTTGAAACAATGTCTCTGTTCTAAGTCTGTGACTGATGGTTTACAAAGTTCTCCTCCGGGAAGGTCCTGTGGGGACCTGCTTTCATGATTATATGGAGCTACTTCTAATGGGTAAAACAAACAGTTAAACATGCCCTCAGCAATCCTGCTGTTAATTTACTGAAAAGATCCTTCATAAAGGTCCTTTGTCCATGAATCTTAAGAAACTAAGCTTTAGCATAGCCTGGGACTGAGGTGGTAGTAATAGTAGTAGTAGTAGTAGTAGTAGTAGTAGTAGTAGTAGTAGTAGTAGTAGTAGTAGTAGTAGTTGTTGTAGTTGTAGTTGTAGTAGTAGTAGTTGTTGTTGTAGTAGTAGTAGTAGTTGTTGTTGTTGTTGTAGTTGTAGTTGTAGTAGTAGTTGTAGTTGTAGTAGTAGTAGTAGTTGTTGTTGTTGTAGTTGTAGTTGTAGTAGTAGTAGTAGTAGTAGTAGTAGTAGTAGTAGTGGTAGTAGTAGTAGTAGTAGTAGTAGTAGTAGTAGTAGTAGTGGTAGTAGTAGTAGTAGTAGTAGTAGTAGTGGTAGTAGTAGTAGTAGTAGTAGTAGTAGTGGTGGTAGTAGTAGTAGTGGTAGTGACAATAGTGATTGTAGTAGTAGTAGTAGTAGTGGTAGTGACAATAGTGATTATAGTAATAGTGGTAGTAGTTGTGGTGGTGGTGGTAGTAGTAGTAGTAGTGATAGTAGTAGTAGTAATATTATTATTATTATTAGTAGTAGTAGTAGTAGTAGTAGCAGTAGCAGTAGTAGTAGTGGTAATGGTAGTAGTGGTAGTGGCAATAGTGATAGTAGTAGTAGTGGTAGTTGTGGTGGTGGTAGTAGTAGTAGTAGTAGTCATGGTGGTAGTAGTAGTGATAGTGACAATAGTGATAGTAGTAGTGGTGGTAGTAGTTGTGGTGGTGGTAGTTGTAGTAGTGGTAGTGGTAGTAGTGGTAGTAGAGGTAGTGGTAGTAGTGTAGGTAATAGTGATAATAGTAGTGGTAGTGGTGGTGGTGGTAGTAGTAGCAGTAGCAGCAGGGGCAGCTAGCATTTACATAGTGTACTATGCCTAGTGCTAGTATACTATAGCATAGTACCAGGTGCTGTGCTAAGGACTTTACAAATATTATAGCACAAACAATTCACAAAAGTCAAGGTCTGATTCAATGTAGTTGAATAGTACCTGGCACACAGTAGGGGTTTAATAAATGACTGTTGATTGACTTATTGATTCCCTCAGCCTGTGCTCAGACTCTTGATACTGTCATTTCCACAGCTTCTATGAGGCTATCCTAGCAATGGTGCCATTCCTTCTGATCTCCCTTTCCAAACACAGGCATCAATTGTTAATGGAATGAAAGGAGAAAACATTTATGGAGAGCTTATTGTGGCCCCAGCCCTCAGCTAAACACTGTGAAATCAATATAAAAGGGAGACAGCCTGCCTTCAAGGAACTTATTAAGTGCCCGCACATTGTGGTGTTTCTTTTGTGATCGCTGGGCTCCCACACCTCTAGCCAAGCTGTGTTTTGTACTCAAAGAAGACAAAAGGGATGCCATTCTTAGTGATGTTTGACTCATGCATACATTGGTTTTTAAGTGAGGCTGAGCTGTATGAAGTCTCTGGCTTCACTCTCTCTTCCAGAGTTATCCAAGTCCAGTGGCAAGACAATAGCCAGGATGGCTGGCAATGGCCCAGGATGTGATAGATTGAAGTGACATCTTCAATGTCTAACCAAGTCTAAGCTTCAGTCAACTTCCTGACCTTTGGAACAAATTTGTTTTCATCTGCCCATTTCCTCTCGGACGTGTTCAGACGCTTAGGGTAGACACCCCTCTAGAGCCACAGAAGAGAGACAAGTGCCAGCTGCACACCAAAGGTGGGTGAGTGGTGCCGAAAAGGGACTGGTCTTCCCTAAGTATCCCATACTCCAGTTATAGTCAGAGAAGGGAATTTTGGTATGGGTTGTCACAGGCTCTAGATGAAGGCTTCTAACCTGTAGGTGCACTAGCAAGATGGAGTTCCAGAGGGAGGAAGACACCATCTTTGCCTTAGAGTTCGAGCGCTATCCTTAGGAGTCAAGGGATGTCTTTTCTCTAAGCTATTGGCTTGATCCTTCCATTTTAAGGGTTCCTCCCCTGTGTTAACCCCAAGTGTTTGGTGCTAATTTCATGGAACCAATGAGTACCAATTAGTTTTTATAAAGGGATATTTACTGAGAAAAATATGTCAAGAATGGAAAGGCACAAGCATTTCTCCCTCAATTTGGAGCACACTCTATGTGAATATGATCTCCATTTTACAGATTAGGAAGATGAGATGGAGAGAGAGGCTGGTCCAAGGTCACGTAACTAATAAATATCTGAGGCAGGATTTGAATTGACTTCCTGATTCCAAGCCCAGCTCTTACTCCACTAGATGCTTAGACATGATGTCTATCCCTTGTGTTGCTGGAAAGAGTCTCCAGTAATAGAGTTGTATTGCTTTAGAATCCCGACAGGTCTAATAATTGGAGGAGCTACATTAGGGCTTTATGCTTGACTCCACTCAATGAGCCTCCTACCCTTTCCCTGAGAAACATGACTTGACAGAGCCTATAGGACTAACATTCAATAACTCCTGGCTCTTTTTGTGAGTCTGTCCCCCTCTGAGTCATTGTTTCAAGGGCAATTGCAAGGACAAAGATGCTTATCTTTCCAAAAGAGCAGAGTTCCTTGGTGGAGAGAAAGGACAAGTCTTCCTTTATTCATAGGTGGCCAAAAGGACCTGAAGAACTAGCCTGAGGTGGTCAGATTGTTATAGGTAATGACCACTGTAGAAATCTGGCCCTGGACTAAGCTTTGAGAGTGTGGCTCTGAGATCTCCCCTCTTTCTAGGAAGGTATCTGGGAAAAATACAATGCCATCTAATTTCTTTCCCCATTAGCTCTTGCCATCCAATAATGGACAAGGATCCCCTGGGATGTGTACCAAATCCATCTTGCTCCAGTCTGCCCTCTCTTGTCTCCTTGGGAGAGGAAGTGAGCTCCTCTGATTGAAGCTACTGCCCTTTTCCCTCAGGCTTTTATAAACCTCCTACCAACATTATCATTCAACCCTGCAATTACATACAAACATACGATGATGTGAGCTTATTTTACAGATAGCATTAGTCTCTGCTGTCTCTCTGGTCTAATGATAATGCTGTTGTTGTTCAGTTGTTTCAGTTGTGTCTGACTCTTTGTGACCCCCCTAATGATTATGAGGTTTTACTAATTACTAAAAAGTGCTCATCCCAATCTTTGCGTAGGATACTCTCTATACTACTGAATCTGACTATTTTCTTCCTGACGACGGGAGCTCTCTTTGACCTTCTCTCACTAACTTTGTCTCTTTTCCACATTTCTCCTTCTCGTACAATTTTCCTTGCTCAGCACAGTCTTGAGGTTACTTTATGACTTATCTGCTTCTCTTTTTATCAGCAGCCACCACCACCACCACCTCCACTTTTCTTCACCATTTCATTGGCCCATTTGGTGTAAGTTTTTTTTTTTTAATCATCTCAGGTGTTAGCGCATCTTTGTCTGCTACTCACCTGGGCTAAACTTTCAATCTTTCTCAGAGAAGATTTGGGATGGGGGAAAAAGGAGGGCACTTATGGACACCGTCCCTAACTCATCAATGGATTTGTGGTCCATTGGTTACCCTCACCCTGGTTCAGCTCATCTGCTGCGATGGTTTACCAGGATGTGGCCATTACACATAGTACAGCTTCTTGGAGGATCTGACTCTTGGTATATTCTCTGACCTCTGTGTGGGGCAGATAGATGGCACGATGAGTAGATAGAATTCCAGGATTGACCTTAGGAAGACCTGAGTTTAAATCTGGTCTTGTACACTCCTGACTGTGACCCTGGGCAAGTTTCTTTCTTTCTTTTTTTTTAAATAATATTTTATTTGATCATTTCCAAGCATTATTCATTAAAGACAAAGATCATTTTCTCCCCCCCCCCCCATAGCCGACGCGTAAATCCACTGGGCATTACATGTTTTCTTGATTTGAACCCATTGCTATGTTGATAATATTTGCATTAGAGTGTTCATTTAGAGTCTCTCCTCTGTCATGTCCCCTCAACCGCTGTAGTCAGGCGGTTGCTTTTCCTCGGTGTTTCCACTCCCACAGTTTATCCTCTGCTTATGAATAGTGTTTTTTTCTCCTAGATCCCTGCAAATTGTTCAGGGACATTACACCGCCACTAATGGAGAAGTCCATTACATTCGATTATACCACAGTGTATTAGTCTCTGTGTACAATGTTCTCCTGGTTCTGCTCCTCTCGCTCTGCATCACTTCCTGGAGGTTGTTCCAGTCTCCATGGAATTCCTCCACTTTATTATTCCTTTTAGCACAATAGTATTCCATCACCAACATATACCACAATTTGCTTAGCCATTCCCCAATTGATGGGCATCCCCTCGTTTTCCAGTTTTTGGCCACCACAAAGAGCGCAGCTATGAATATTTTTGTACAAGTCTTTTTGTCCATTATCTCTTTGGGGTACAGACCCAGCAGTGCTATGGCTGGATCAAAGGGTAGACATTCTTTTGTCGTCCTGGGCAAGTTTCTTAACCTTTTTTGCCTCAGTTTCCTTATCTATGAAATGAGCTGTAGAAGAAAATGGCAAACTACTCTAGTGTCTTTGCCAAGAAAACTCCAAATGGGGTCACAAAGAGTCAGACATGACTGAAATGACTGAACAACAATGACAACAACCCAACCTCTGTGCTCTTTGAAAGAAAATACCATCCATCATCAACCTCTCTATGTCCAGCAAAATGATGCGATCGATGGAGAAACCTTCTTCCTCAGTTAAAAGGGTAATAGTTATTTTGTACAGGTTCAGAGTGTCTTGGACGTCATCTCCACATGGAAAATAGGTTCTTTCTACTTGGAATATGCTAGAGATTTACCATGGAGAGAATTTGTAATGGAAGTATATTGAAAACATAGACTGTGGAGCATATGTGGATATTCTGTAACTGGGTCTGATTGGCTAACTATATATTGATGAGGAAGTTCAATGACTGGCTACAGAGACCTTTAAAAAGTCCTGTCAATTTCAGGTATTATCTCTTGGCCTCATGTGCTTCTCAGGGATTTTGATGACTTTCCTTTGCTCATAGCATCCAGTGAGGGATGTGTAGTCTCTGACTTGAGCTTAAAAGATCCAGATCTAGATCACCCTGCCTGTAGCAGGCCCAGAGGACCCATCTGGGCTCTCTCTTCCCTGCCTTCCCACCCACCCCGGACTCCCCCATTCCCAGCATTGCCCCCTCCCTTATTCAGTAATAAATAAAATGTCCATATATAACCTTAAAAAATGACATCTCATCCTTTAACAGTCTAGTTTCAAAAGTAGCATAGAATTGATGCTCCAAGGAATGACAAATGACCTATGGGAGTGATTTTTGAGTCCCCAGTCCAGCAGTTTGTAAAGGTATTCTCCTCTGACACTCATGCCACATCTGGTTATGAAGTTAGGGAGACAAATATTACATAGGAACTGAGCAAAGTTTCAAGCCTATTCCCTCAGAGATTAAGGTGGCATAGGAGAAGTGAGGTGTTGGAGAGGAGGAAATATCTTGTTTAGCCTTGTGCCTGGCATATAGTAGGTACTTAGTTAATGCTAATTGATTGATTTTATAATTTTCAGACTAAATGATCTTTGAGGTGTTTTCTTGTTCTAGTTCTAACCATTAAAATATTTGATAAAAGAAGAAAAAAATAAATTGTATCTTTGAAGTAAATATCCCTTTGTAAAAACTAATCAGCTATTAAGTGGTTAAACAGAATTAGAAGTGTAAGTTCTTGGTCTCCTAATAATGGAAACACAATGGATGGGGGCTCAAGTGGATAGTCAAAGAGTAGAGAGACTCCTTAAATCTCTCTGAGTCCCCTAGGGAGAGGGCAACACATCAATCTGACCATAAGTGGAACTAGAGCACACATGTAACAGAGATATCACTGGCAATGAAAAGTATTAGCATTCAGTGAAATAATTTTCCTCCTTTTTCATAGCCAGTGGGTGCTCTAAAGTGTCACATTGGTAATCAAACAAGAATCAAACTTTGTTCAGTGGATGAACTGAGATGAACTAATGTAACTTGACCAGTTGGTTGGAGAGAAGGGCAAGAAGGTGGGGAATATGTTTTATAATATAATAAGCTAGGGTTAGTGTGAAGAAGTAGATGAAGCAAGAAAGGAGAATTTAGAAATTTAAGGCTATTTAATCTCCTTGTCCTGAATGACAGTTCAGTTTTTACTTAATGGTCTGTATTAATCATGGGGGGAGGGGGTGGAAAAGAGGCTGAGACCTTCTTGGCTTATTCTCTCTGAAGCCTTTTCCAAAAGGAATAGTTCTTGAATTATGCTTGGTTGTCTTTTGTTTTTGAAAGTGACTACTGCCTCCTTACTCACTCCCTGGAGGTCTTTAAAAATAAGATCTCTTCCTAATTGACTGGATTAAGTTAGGTGGTCTTACTTTTGGATAGCCAGAAGCTCTGCATGCCCAAGAATGCCCCTAAGAATGCTTTGTCCTACGGAGACTCATAACCGACCTGTGTTTGAGTGTGTAACCAGGAAATGGAAAGAATGTCCATGACACCCCCATGTCCTGTTCCTGACAAATCAATGTCCGGTTAGCTTGACTGCCATCCCCCTCCTGCCCCCACTTCCTTCCCTCGGACGCCAGCCCCTCTCACTAACCAAGGCTGTCAATTCTAGCCGTACCTGAATCCCAATTGAGTGGGCGATCTCTCCAGATTCCATCCTGGCAGGGCTGGAGCCAATGGAGAATGGTAAAGCAGGTCAAGTTTGTCTTCATTCCTTTGTCTCATCCCTGAACTTGCTCTTTCTGTCCCCAAGGCAGCTGGTCCTCCCTGGGCACTCCTGCCCTGGCCACTCCAGAAACTGCCAGGAGCATGAGAAGGAGAGGCAGATTTGGATAGCACCTCTTTGTGGGTGTTCTGAGGGTGGGTGCCAATGAGTCTTGGATCAAACTGGCCTTGAGAAGTGTGAGAGTCCGAGAGAGCGGTGAGTGCAGAAGAGAGAGGTCAGTTTTGAAGCTAGAAATCATTAGATAGAGAGCCGTTACTGTTTGGTCCTATTCCCTGCATCCCTTTCTGGTGTTGTAGTGAATTGGTACTACTCACTGGGGTCTCTATCAACCCAAAGTTATAGCTCATGGTTTTCCAGAACCATATGATGGTATATAAGAACTGGAGTCAGCAATGTTGAAAGATATGAGTTCAAATTTGGTCTCTGATGCTTACTAGCTGTGTGTCCTTGGGCAAGTCACTTCACTCTGTTTGCCCCAGTTTCTTCATCTGTAAGATGAACCAGAGAAGGAAATGGCAATCTACTTTAGTTCCTTTGACAAGAAAACCCCAAATGGGGTCACCAAGAGTCAGACAAAACTGAAAACAACAACAAAAATGGGTGGATTCAATATGAATAACCCAGATTAAACCTGCACCCGGAGAACTAAATTCAATCATATAACTTAGGAAAACTTGTGTGGAAATTTGTTATCACATGTAATTGGTAAAAAAAAAAATTTAATGAATAATTTTTTAAATGGGTGGATTCAGCCTAGAATTGTCAAGCAGAGTAACTGTCAAGGAACTAAGCTGCTACTTCCCCCCTGAAGTCTCTCCTGATCCTGAATAGTTCAGAAGTACTTAACCCTGGGGTCCATGAATTATGGATTTATTTTTTAAAATTCATTGATTGTTTCAATTTAATCAGTTTCCTTTGTAATCAGACATTTTAAAAACTGTATTTAAAAACAAGACTCTGAGAAGGAATCTACAAGCTTTACCAGACTGCCAAAGGGGTCCAAGATACAAAAAAGGTTAAGGACCCCTGCCCTAGTTGTTTGTATTCTCTCTCCTTGAAATAATTACATAATAAAAATTTCAATTTACATGTTGCATTCCCTTAGTAGAGCATAAGCTTTTCAAGGGCAGGAACTGTTTTACGTGTTAGCTTTAGGTATTCCTAATTATGTACACATAGTAGGCACTTAACAAATGATTATTGCATTAGGCAGATGAACTTTACTAGCTTAGCTTATTCCCGATTCCTCATATTTGGAAAAAGAGCCCCAGCAGCCACTATGGGCACACAATCCACTTTTGGTATCTTCTCTGCTCCCCTGTCTGCCCCCTCTCTCCCAATTTCAAATCCCCCTTAAATTTTCACCTTGGAAAGGGATTTGATTTATTTCAATTGTTCACACCATCATATGAATGTAAGTTAATGCTGTGTTGGGGGGGGGGGTTGCGTTATCGTGGAATGAAAGACTTTGTCCCCTATGCAAAGAATTTCAGGCATCAGCCAGCAGGTGGTGGACATATTTCTTTGGCAAGTGGCCCAGGAAATCACACTACCGCCAGTTGCTTACTCCATCTATGCCTATGTAAGGCAGACCCTGCTCCTATGCCTAGGAACCCAGCACTTAATGCCACTCTCCTCTCCCCAAATACATTTTCCTTGTAGCTTTAACTTTTTGCAAAAAATCATTTTGGAAATGAAATTTCCTTGTCCTTGGAAACCCAGAGGCAAACTTGAGCCACTAAGGTTTAGTAGAATTTTAGGAGTTAGTCACTTTTTTAGATGATGTCTTATATTTGGATAGTCATCTCAAACAGATTTGTTTTCCACCTTTAAACTTGGCATGTGCAATGTCATAACCTAGAATTGCATGCTTTGTCTTGTCCACAAATAGATTCGGTTTTGAAATATCCAAATTATAGATGTTTAAAACCAGCCTGCCTGAAAGCACACAGCATGTTTGTTTTCCCAAATGTCTAAAGCACAATCCATTATAAACCTTTCCTGAGGACTGCAAATGTTGGAAAGATTGCCTGTGTGTGTGGGAATCACAGGAATTTTTGACCACCGAGTCATGATGGAAAGAGTTGATAGGGATGTTGGCAAATAGTCAGTTTACAAGCTTTTTCAATAGTCTCAATCTTTTTTCCAGCTCAATGAACTGGAGTGAAAAAACATTCTGTAGCTGACTTCTGTGATTGCCATTGACAAAGGAGTTTGTAAATCCAAACTAATTCAACAATCACTTAAGTGTCTGACATGTACTAGGTACTGGAGATACAGAAACCAAAAGAAATACTGTCCCTGGCCTCAAGAACCTTAGATAATTTTACATATATGATTATTTGAGGAAGTAGAAGGTACTAATGATATAGGAAAAAGGAGAAAACTTCCTAAAGGAAGGGATATCTGAATTTAGTTTTCTTTTTCTTTTTTTTTAAACCCTTACCTTCCATCTTAGAATCAATACTGCGTATTGATAATACAGCTAGGAAGTGTCTGATGCCAGATTTGAACCCAGGACATCCCATCTCTGGGCCTGGCTCTCAATCCACTGAGCCACCCAGCTGCCCCCTCAATTTAGTTTTGAAGGAAGTTATAGATTCTAAGAGGGCAAGGGAAAGAAGGAAAGGATTATGGGCATGTGGGAGAGTCTTTGCAAAAGCATAGAGGAGGGAAATGACATGCTAAAATATAGAACAGTCGTTAAGTCATTTTGGCTGGAATGTAGTGTATAAAGTCTAGAAAGATAGGCTGGAATCAGATCATGAAGGACTTTTTTAAAAATAGTGTAATTGGGAAAAATAGGCTTAAAAGAGATAAAGAGGTCATGATAGAAATCATAATAAGACAGTAAAAAGATATCACTTCTATGTCAAAAAGTGTTGGCAATGAGCACCCTTGTTTCATAGCTGCTTGTTGTAAAATGCTTCAAATGTTTCTTTATTGGATATAATCCTAGCTCTTGCTTCAAGGGTATGTTTTTTTTTTATTGTGTTGAAATAAAGTTCCTCTGTTCCTAGTCTTGAAAAAAACCAGGCTGAGGAGTTTGTATTTTATTCTAGAGTTCACAGGGAGGTTCTTGAGCAAGGTAGTGGCATGATTACATAGGAAACCATTCTGGAAGCCGAGTGGAAGATGGATCAAACAATGGGTATATTGGATGTAGTCAGTCCAATTAGTGAGCTATTTTTAAAAATATCTTTATGTTTGAGCCAAATTCTCACCCTCCCTGTAATAGGGGATTCCACATCCCTCTTTTCCTCTCCTTACTCCTCCTGGAGACAGCATGCAATCTGATACAAATTTTACATGTATAATAATGTAAAATATTTTTCCATATTAGTCATGTTGTGAAAAATGATTCAAGCAAACAAAAGTAAAGAAACAAAGTGAACTATAGTATGCACTCAGACTCTATCAGTTCTTTCTTTAGAGGTGGATGGCATTTTTCATCATGAGTCCTTGAGGATTTTTTTGAATCACTGTATTGCTAAGAATAGCTAAGTTATCCATAAATGTTCACCATATAATATTGTCATTACTGTGTACAATGATCTCCTGGTTCTGCTCACTTCACTTTGCATCAGTTTAGGTAAGCCTTTTCTTAAATCATCCTTCTCATCGTTTGCTATAGCAGAATAGTATTCCATTATAATCATATACCATGACTTGTTCAGTCATTCCCCAATTGATGGACATTTCCATAGTTTCCAGTTCTTTGGTACCACAAAAAAGAGGTGCTATAAATATTTTTAGACAAACAGGTCCCTTCCCCTCTTAAAAAATCTCTTTGGGATACAGACCTAGTAGAAGTATTTCTGGATCAAAGGGTATGTACAGTTTTTAAAGTCCTTTGGGCTTAGTTCCAAATCACTCTCCAGAATGGTTGGACCTGTTCACAACTCTACCAGCAGTGAATTAGTGTCCCAATTTTTCCATATTCCCACCAGAATTTATTCTTTTCCTTTTCTGCCATATTAACCAACCTGATAGGTATGAGGTGGTAGTGCAGAGTTGTTGCATTTCTCTAATCAAGAGAGATTTAGAGCATTTTTATGTGATTATATTTAGTTTTATTTCTTCATCTGAAAACTGTCTATTCATATCCTTTGACCATTTATCTACTGGGGAATAGTGAGCTACTTCTAATGGTTCAGGCGGAAGGTGAGGAAAACTGGGATTTGATTGGTGGCTGTATGTCAGCCATTCAAAGATGATGGATGTGAAAAAAGTACAAGTGGAAAATTGTAGGTCTTAACTTTTCCAAGAAGTGTCCTAATACATTATTTTCTGACTCAGTGATTTCTCTCCCTCAGAACTCATTTTACAATGATCACACACAGCCTAATAACATCTCCCCTATTGTTCTAATAAACGTATTTGTCTAATATTAATAATGATTTTTATTTACATGGCTTTTTATGGTTGCAAAGCATGATAGCATGAACTAATATGATCCTTATATTAACATTGAGAAATTTTTTTCCAGAAAAAAAAAACTGTTTACATGGAGTTGCCTTCATTTCTTCACACACACACCCCACTCTCTTTTCAACCTCATAACATGATTTCATTGAAACCTGGCTTAAGATCCCATCATTCTACTGAAACTCCCCTCTCCAAAGTTACCAATCATCTCTGGATTGCAAAGTTCAAAGGCTTTATCTTCATCTTTGTCTTTCTTGATACCTTTGTAGTGTTTGGCCACACCATCTCCCCCTTCCTCTTGGATAGGCTGTTTTTCTTCAGCTTTTTAAAGACCACTTTCTCCTGGTTCTCTTCCCATCAGTTGAACTGTTACTTCTCTGAATTCTTTGTAAATCATCATATGTATTCACCCCTCTGTGAGGGTTCCCCAGGGCTCTATCCAGGATTCTTCTTTCTCTCTAATACTCTGGTGATCTCTGGTCATTTCTCAAAGGTTCAGTGATCATCTTTAGACAGGCAACCCCCAAATCTACAATCTAAACCTCATCTCTCTCCTGAGTTCCAGCCCATATCACCAATTGCCTCTTGTATACCCTGCTGCCCCATAGGCATCTCGAAGTCAACATATCTAAAATGGAACTCATTATTTTTCCTCCTGAAACCGCCCTTCCTTAGAACTTTCCTACTTCAGTCAAGGGTAATACCTTCATTTCAGTCACCCAGTTTCACAATGCCCGAGTGGTCTTCTAATCTTTACTCTCCTTCATCCTCCTCTAAAGCTGTAAAGCCTTGATTCTATATCCACAAATTTCTGGACCACGCAGTAGCCAAGGAGCATCCCAGGACAACCAAATGTGGAAGGGCAAAGTTGAGACTTGTTCTTTCCTGACAACATGAGATATATGGACAAGGAGGTTCTTTCTCCCTGTAGGCACCTCAATCTCAGGGCTGTACGAGATAGTACTAAATTTTGAAGACTGTAGAGGTCCTAAGAACAGTTTGGTGGCATAGTGCCTAAAGAGCGGGACCCAAATTCAAGAACACTCATCTTCTGGAGTTTAGTTTTCACCTAGTTGTGCGAAATTCCACCTGTGTGAAAAAGGAACAAGTCACTTAACCTATTTTGCCTCAATTTCCTCATTTGCAAATGAGCTATAGAAGAATGGCAAACCACTCTGGTATCTTTGCCAAGAAGACCTCAAATGGGGTCACAAAGAGTTGTACTGATATGAACAACAAGCAGATCCCTGGATGATGCCATACGGGGAACCTTCAAGAGATGTTTCCCCTTTAGAAAGCCTGGTCCATTAGGTACCTGTTGTAGTTGCCTGTATACTTAGAGTAATAATCCAGGGTTGAGTCCCCTCTAATAAAGGGAAGCATTCAAGTTTGTTAGAAATTCAAACAATCCTTCCCTCTTGTGATAAGGAAAACATCAAATGGCATTAGACCTCAGACATTTCATTTTCCCCTGCATGATTGTCACTGAGCGCTCCTATCCAAAGCCTCTTCATCATTTGATTGGCTCTGGCTAAGAAGATAAAAACACCTGCCTGCAAAAATGCTAAATGTAAAAAAAAAATACACACCTTCATTGATGTCCTTGAATCTTGTTGTAAATGAAAGCAATACATGTGAAATATTTCATACTAAGGTATAAATGACTGATATAATATAGGTTGTCTTTCTTACTCAAATCTAAATCATTTTACTCATTTCCTTGCTTCCTACCTCCAATATTGTCAGCCACATAGCTGCCAAAATCATCTTTCCAATGTATAGGTCTGACCTTGTTATTCTCCTGCTCAAAAAACATCTGATAGCCTCCTATTGGCTCCAGGATATAACAGGGTGTTCTATAAGTCTTAGTATACAGTTTTAAGACTTTTGGAACACTCTGTTTATACACCTTAACTTGGCATTCAATGCTTTCTGCAGTCAGCCTTTCAACCTATCTTTCTTGCCTTATTTTATATTATTTTCTCTTCATGTACTTCATGTTCCAGGACAGCTAGGTGGCAGAGTGGAGAGAGCATCATGCCTGGAGTCAGGAAGACCTGAATTCAAACCCAGCCTCAGATACTTACCAGCTATGTGACCTCGGGCAAGTCACTTAATTATGTTTGCCTCAGTTTCCTCATCTGTAAAATGAACTGGAGAAGGAAATGGCAAACCACTCCAGTATCTTTGCCAAGAAAATTCCAAATTAGATCATCAAGAATCAGAAATGACTGAAATGACTAAAAGACAAGTTCCAGACAAACTAGATCAATTAGTTAATGAACATATTTATTAAGCACATACTATGTTCCAAGTGTTATGCTAAGGCTAGATGATGGGATGTTTCCAATCCCAACTAGCCTCCCACTATCATTTGTGCAGGTTTTTCCATCCCTGACTGTAAAAATAATTTTATAGAAAGGCAGATCAGCTAGAAAGTTGGAGTTGGTGTTCAGAAGCTCTGAGTTCCAGTCTTGCTTCTCTCTGCATGACCCTGGGCAAGTCACTTAGCTTCTGTTGGTCTATCTTTTCTATAAAATGGAGATAACAGTATGGATTGTTGTAAGGATTAAACAAGATAACCTTGGCAAAACACCTTTTAAGCCCCCTGGAATTGCTAACTGTTATTATCCTATTTCCTTTTAGCTTTGATTAATGGCACTTTTGGATACCTATGGTACTATGATAAGTGGTCTTCCTTTTCTGAATATATCTTCATAGGATCCTAACTACAGATCTGAGAGGGACTTTTAAGATTATTAAATCTGACCCCTTCATTTTTTATAGATCCCTAATGGTAAAAAAAAAAGCATTGTGGAATTTTGAAGTATCTTTTGTATTACTAAAGAAAGAATAAATATTTATTCTTTATTTAATTTTTTAATTTTAAAATAAAAACATTTTATTCATATATATATATATATATAAATCACGTTACTAAAGAAAGAATAAACTAATCTAGTATATTTTGAGTATTAAGTCCATTCCATTAAAATTCTTTGAAAATTGGTAATCTATGACTAGTGTGTAATTCTCTTTTATGTTTGTATCCCCTATACCTCCAATAGTGCTGGGAACACAGTAGGAGTCTAATAAATGCTTGCCGATTGATTACCAGACCCCCTTATTTCCCAACTGTGCTGGATAACAGAGAGCTTATTGTATGTTTCAAGGCATTCAAGTTTTTTTTAAAAAATTGACATAGGAATGGGAAAAGTTCCTCTCCACATCTCCAAATGAGCCCTGGCCAAGTAAGTCTGCCCAAGACAGATTTTAGGAGAGTGAAGTTCAAGTTAAAACATGCTGGATTTTCTCGGTATCATGCTCTCTTTCTGTAGCACATTTGTATGCCCAAGGAGGGCCTGGGTGGGGGAAGAGTTTTTGCTTAGAAATTGGAAAAGTTGAATCTTTTTTTTCTCTTTCAATAAAGGTTCAGACATTTATCATTTCCCCTAAAGTTTCTTGTCAGTTCAGAGTTGGAGAGGTCTAAGTAGAGTGAATTATTATATCTCAAATGTGGTGAAAACATGCTGCATTTCTTAAATAATAATGCTACTCTGCTATCTATCTGATTGTCTGCTCATCTATATTTCTGTTTCTCTCTAGATCACAATGAGAGATTATATCACACAGTATCAAAAGTGGCTTTATCCTTCTGAATGTTTGCAAGACTTTCAGTTAAGCCTAGTTGAATAAATTAAACAACTAGATCCATTAAATCAACTGGATCCAGGGTCCAGAGATAGTATAATGTAGTGGAGGAGTCACAGGAGTCCATCAGTGGTCAGAAGAGCTGTATTCTAATTCCGACACTCACACTAATGACCTATGTAAGCTTGGGGATATGACAGCTTCTCTGGGTCTAAATACTCTCATCTTTGAAGTTGGAGAACCCAGTTTATTTAGTTTATTTTTAACTCTAAAAGTCTACGATTCAAATTAATTCTCTCTACCTTGAAGTCTTGAACTGATTTGAGTGAGAGTCGCTTTTCTGTAAAGGAATGAACATCCACAGGTGATTTAAAGGAACATGTAACATGGATGGCTCTGTGGTCTCATCAGTGTGGATACTTGCCCAATTATTGGATACTATAACCCAGCCATACTTTCTGATTTTGTGGAATTTTATTCATATATTCACATTAAACTTCCATAGACGACCTACCAATTCATCAATAAACCTTTATTAAGTTTGTTTTTATTTATTTATAAAGTTTATAAAATTACACATATACTGTATGCCAGGCAGTGAACTGGAAGTTTTTCTATAGTAACAATGCAGCACTGACACTGTCGAAAACAATTTAAATCTTGGGGAAAAGGAGTTGGGGGCAGAAAGAGGAAGAACATTTTACTCAATTAAGAACTCCAGATCTTTTCTTTTTAAAACTACAAACTGTAGCAAACACCAATATTTCCATGATTATATATCTTTTATTTCTAACTTTCATCTCCTGATCCAGAAAAATAAAAATAATTCAAAACTAAAAATGTACACTTGGAAAAAAAAAAAACCCAAACCAGTGAACCAGAAATCCCTTTCTTCTCAACTCCTGCCTGGTAGCACAGTTTTCTTTCCCATTATTAAAAATGGCGCAGGCCACCTTTTCTCCAAAAACATACGAAGCTGCTGCATAACTCTTTTCCAAATAATTAATCTTTCCAGTGGAATCTTTCAAAGCCCCACGTTTCCTGTTATTTTATACAGCTGCAATTTGTAACCAGAGCTCCTGCCCAGTGTTCCATGGGCAACAAGCCAAATCCACTACATTTTACCTACTGAGGTGCCCCGCACAAATAATCCTTAACCACAAGTTAAACAGTTAGGTCCTGTTCTAGCCGAGAAGAAAGGCCTCAGGAACAAAAGACTTTTTTTATAATTCTGCGTTAAAATTTCAGTTGATGCTCATAATATTTTACTCTCCAGCTTAGACATTTGGAAATACCTCCATTATGCTACAATAAAGGAAGATTTTTATGGACTGATTCCTGTGTTAAGCTAATATTTGTGAGTCATAAAAATTACACCCTCTTAGTTATCTGCATGCCAAATACACCGAAAATTGCTGTATATCAAACGCCCCCATTTGCTCTTATCCATGACATGAATGACTATGTACATACCAGTCAATGGAGAGTAATCAGTAACAAATAAGGTATGATTTGAGGGACAAAGAAAGGGTCCCCTACATGCCAACCAGAAGTAATTCCACTATTAGAGATTTGCAAAACTTAAAGCTAAAAAGGAACCTCAGGACTATCCAGCTTCTTTTTTTTTTTACAGATGGAGACGTGTAGTCCTAGAGACGTTAGTAATCCTTACAGCACTGTACAGAGATGAATTATTGTTCTCATTGCCTGAAGTCACTCAGTTAGCTATACTGGGTGGTAGGAACACAAGACTGAAAGTCCAAAGTCTGCTTCCTCATCTGTACTATGGAACAGACTGCTGGCATTTTAGTGCAATCTGTTTTCATCAGTGACAATAGTAGAACCATCACATATATAATCGAACATCTCAGTACGTAATGCGTTATGTGGGAGCAATGGAACTCAAGAAAGTGAAGTTGATAGGAGTCAAGTCAATGATAATTTATTAAGCACTTATTGTGTGCCAGTCCCTGCTAGGGAGACGAAGTAAGCAAACAGTCCCTCAAGGAGCTCGTATTGTCATGGAAGAGACAATGTGCAAACAACTATGAACATACAAGATAAAGACAGAATAAACAGGAGGTAAGCTTAGAAGAAAGGCATTAGTATTGAAGAGTTTATTGGGAAAGACTTGTAGAAGCTGAGATTTGTCGAGGCTTGAAGGAATCCAGGGAAGTCAGAAAGTGGAAATGAGAAGGGAGAACATTCCAAGAATGGAGGACAGCTAGTAAAAAGGCAGTAAGTGTCACTGGATTGGAGAGTACATGCAGGGCTAGACTTTATCAAATAAACACCCAGGAAACTATTTCTCAAAGTGATATGATGTGAGCAGCATTTGGGGTCACTTTCTAACATTTATATGTTATTCAACTCCTTTGTGAATCTTTATATTTATGGTATCTACTTATTTTTATTTATTTATATTATTTAGTTCACTTTTGTAGTGCTATATAGTTTACAAAGCACTTTATAAATATTGTCTCAAGTTTTCTTTATAATTTCTTTATTTTTCTCTATCTTCATTTAATTATTTTTATTATTTATTTATTTTTTCTTTATTAGTATATATATTTCTCTATTTTCTTTATAATTATGTAAAATTAGTGCTATCATTATTCCCCATTTTACAGATGAGGAAATTGAGGTAGATTAAAGTTAAAGTGACTTGACTTAAGTCAGTTAAGTCATTTAAGACAGGGTCACAAAGCTTGTATATATATGAGACTGGATTTGAACTTGGGTCTGTCCCAAAACTCTGTTCTCAATGCTCAAAGATAGAGATCAGAGAGTACACACACACACACACACACACACACACACACACACACACACACAGAACTTAGAAGACTAATATTAAGCCACACTTTTGTGTTAAGATTTCTATAAAATCTTTATGAGAATGATTTATGCACAGACTGATGGTAACCTTAATGAAGACATGAGAAAGGAACAACAGACTTTTGCAGATGATTTTCTACTACAGATTACATCTTTATCATCACACAATCGATTAAGAAGAATACAGGAGGGGAGGGAAAGAACATGAATCATGTAACCATGGAAAAATTGTCTTAATTAATCAATAAAAATTATAAAAAAGAATACAGGAGGGGGCAGCTAGTTGGTTCAGTGGACTGAGAGCCAGGCTTAAAGATAGGAGATCCTGGAATCAAATCTGATTCTTCTGTCTTGGAACCAATACTCAGCATTGATTCTAAATGGAAGATAAGAATGTTGTTGGTTTTTTTAAGTATACAGGAGATAAGATTTGTTGCATTTAAAATAAAAAAAAACATTTGACATAATGGAACAAAACATAGCATATGTTAAAATCATCTGAGATTCTGACAACTATGACTACTGAGAGAACTTTGTTCAATGACTTACTTAGTATTGACATCAAGAAAGAAAAAAGGGAGTCAAAAGTTCACCTAAAGGTACAACCAGGCCTGGACATAGGGGTTCTAGGTTCAAACTTGGCCTCAGATACTTCATGGCTATATGACCATGGGCAAGTCATTTAACCCCATTTGCCTAGCCCGTATTGTTCTTCTCTCTTGGAACTGATATTTAATATCAATTCTAAGACAGAAAGTAAGGATTTTTAAAAAGAAAAAAATAGTTAGCCAGTGTCCTAGAAGATGTTCTATGCAAAGTCCCCCCAAAAGAGAGACCATTGTTTAAAAACAAAGATTTTCAAATACCTTGTTTATAAATGATCCATTAGACTACAAGATCCTGGAGAGTAGGGTCTATTTTTTAATGTTAATTTTTTGCCTATCTTTGAATCCTCAGTACTTAACGCAGTGCCTGGTACATAGTAAGTACCTTTAAAAAGTTAGTTGACTGACAAACAATGTACTCTGTGTACCAAGATACTGAACTTAATGAAGCTTCCGCAATGAAACTGACAGCAATAAAAACGAGACTGGTCTAATAATCCACATACACACACACACAAAAAAAAGCCCAAATGGAAGAAAAATCACATATTAGACTAGACTGTGGTGTGCTGCTGGACAGGCAGCCAATCTATAAGTCTTGGACAGGTAGACTATATAGAAAATGAACCAAGCTCAGAATTTATTAGAAGAAAGAGATTGGACTGGATTGAATTTGGGAGACTGCGCCATATTTTTTTGATGATTCCAAGCTGTTTGCTACTGTGAGACCTCATCTTTTTAACACCAGAAGGCTCATTGTGATCCAATATGGTAGGAAAGCATAAAGAATCAAAAATAACAAGTAAACCAAAAGGTATCGTATGCATAAATAGCCAGTAATATGTTATCCATGATGACTTTTGTGTGAAAAGTAATATAAACAGCATTATTGAGGATACATATGAGGAGATAAGTCAGTTAGCCATATTGTGAGAATGAGCTTCAACCCAAGTGCTACAAAGGAACCAGAGAAAGGTCTCTAGATCATTGGATGGATCTTCTATGGAGGATTTTGGGGAATATATGAAGAAGAATCATATATGGTAAGAAAAGTATAATTTATGTCAAAGGAGAAAGTATCAATACCAATGAAATCATGAATCCTTCAACATGTAAATGTGGGGATGATTATACTTGCACTACCTTGTAAAGTTTTTGGGTGTGATTATTAAAAATAACCCTCTTGTGGATGATATTTCCTTGGATGAGGGAGGAGTCAAAGATAGAGTTACTAAGGGTACAAGTATCCCTTCCACATCATGGGAATCAGGTGCCCCAGGATATGGAAAATGGGAATAAAAATTTTTGGCCCTCCCTTTGAACCAGAGAAGATGTCTGAATTTTTCTTTTTCTTTTATGTTTACAGTATAAAGAAATTATATATATTTATGGTTTTAAATTATATATATATATATTTATGGTATTAAGAGATAAAATATGTTGATATTATATAATACTATACATATATTTTATGCATTTCTGAGTTCCTAAACTTTTTTCATGTCCTCTGTTGGCCTTTCTGTGTCATATGTGGTTCTTGCAAAATTCCCCCCAAGTTCCTGTTTAATTTCTTTCGCAGACCCACAATTTATCAAAACCACCATGGGGAAAGTCACAAAGTACAGAATACCTGTACTAAGTTATTAGTGCCTCCTGTGCCCTCTGCCTTGTGATTAGAGGGCTGGATAGTGGAACAAAGAACCCCCTTCCACAGCCTCCTTGGCTAATCAACTCTTCATTTCCTACCACATGCACTCCTTTGGATTGGACTCCATTATGTCCCCATACCAATCACTTTCTGCACTGTCTGCTCCCACATTTCCAGTTTCCTTTTTTGTCTTGTCTTTATCCATTAAATTGTAAGCTACTCCAGAGTAGGTGTTGTTTTTCTTATTTGTATCCCCAGGGCTTAGCACAGTATACGGCACATGGTGGGCATTTAATAAATGTTAATTGGTTGGCTGACTGGAAGAGTGCCAGGAGTCAGAAATATATGTATGTCTTATTGATTTGCTTGGAAATAGGACTTAAATTTTTAAGCCTAGTGATGGTCTAAATTTGAGGCATTAGAAACATCATGCATGGAATCATGTCTACCATACTGAGTCCTAGAAAGAAGAACCATCATTTAGTGATTGGCTCATAATAGAAAAACAATTGTGCCCTGTTCTGGAAATCTGGAATGAAAGCATGACTAATCCAATGCATGAAGCCTTAGGTTTGGAAATGTGAAAGAATCTAAGGAAACTAGCAAGACTAAGATAATATTTACAAAGCTCAAGAGCCATCTGTTTATGTATTAGCAGATAATTTTGTTGGTATTCTTGATTCTCTCATATCTTTTGCACAATTTGTGAATTTATTTTCCTCCTTATAAAACAAACCTATTTAAAGCTAACTGACTTGAACGTATAGAGGAAATGCAAAGTGCTGGAAATAGATCATGGCTACTGGAACAAGAAAGATTCAAGAGGCAGCAAGCATCAGAGTTCGAGGAAATAAGATCAGAGATTAAAGAATGCACATTAAGATATTGGACTTCAGACTAATCCGTTTTAAATTCAGTAGAGTAGAAAAAGCCCAGGACAAAGTGTGCCCTTGGGATGAATTTAGAAATGACCCATCTCCGCCAGAGAAGCCAGAGAAGTCAGGGTCCCAGACCCAGCTGTCACATAGGTGGCCCAAGGCTAGTTAAAATGCTTAGCCTAGAAGAAATCATGCTTGAAGTCACATAGATCTAAGGCAGCCCTGGCCACTGACAGTGTTGTGATCTGTAAGCCTTTGGCCGGCCATCAGCAAGGGTTTCCTCCATTTTTATGTAGCATCATATTCCTATCCCATAGGGTAGTCATGAGGAGCAGATAATATAATATAGACCAAGATTTGTCATCTCATTGCCATAATGCACAAGATAGGACAATTGATCTCTTGGATCGGGTGCTTCCAACTGACAAGGGGATCAAACTCTTTTTTTCTTTGAAGCTGCTTGTAGCTGGTTTATAGAAACTGGTTTGGGGTCTGATATGTCTAAATTAGCCCTTTTGATGATCACTGACTCCCTGGCCAGGGGGAAGAGACAGAATAAACCTCTTTGGGGCAGAGCAGTGCACCTCTGGGGTCTTGTAACCTAAATGCCTTTCACTCTCTCTGTTTTTGTGTTCACTTACTTGTGCATGTGTCCAGGTTGGTATAGTGGGCAATTCTTCAAGCTGTTCTAGGTCTGAAGGGAAAGGGGAAGAAATAGTAAGGGGAAAGCATGGATTAAGCCCCTACTGTGTGCTAGGCAATGTGCTAAGTGCTTTACAAATATTACTTCGTTTGATCATCCCGACAATCTTGTAAGGTAGGTAGTTTAGGAACTCAGTTTTCAATGGAAGAAAGTGAAGGAGACAGAGGTTAAGTAACTTGACCAAGGTTACATTGCTAGCATGTATCTAAGATCACAATTTAAGTCAGATTTCTTCTTCACTTGAGCTAGCATTTTGTCCATTGTACTACCTAGCCATCTCCCAAACAACTAAGGACTAGACACTGATGACTCTGTATCTCAATGCCAGTGGCAGCCACTTCCTTGGGATTCTTTCTGAGCCTATGCCTGTTAGAGTACTCAGGACCTTGACAACTAAAGTGTTATGTGGACATAAGCTATTGTGAGTAAGGGGCAGAGATTAGAATTCAGGTCTCCTGGCTCCTAGTCTAGGACTTTTTTCTCTCATTATCATCTGCCTTAAAAATTATCCTTTTGGCAAGGTCTTAAAATGAAAATTCTGCATAGAGGTAATAATTGGGTCATTAACACCTTAATGTGAACTGTTATTAATATGCTTTCTTCTATTTGAGGAGAGAGAGGAGGCAATGTGGATTTCACTGAACCAAACATGTAAGAGAGAAGAGGGGAAAAGCTGCTGAAAAGTTGGGGGATTGTATCCAAAAGAAGGGCAGCCAGGTGGTGCAGTGGATAGAACACTGGGCCAAGAGTCAGAAAGACTAAAGTTCAAATACAACTTCAGATCCTTATTAGCTTTGTGACTCTGGAAAAGTCATTTACCCCCTGCCTAAAACCAGAGAAGAAAATGGCAAGTCACTCCAGTATCTTGGCCAAGAAAAACCCATGGAGAGTTTGGTCCAAAGCATCACTGAAGAGTCTAACATGACTGAATGATTGAACAACAACTACCCCAAAAGAAAATTCACCTAAACTTCACAGGGTTTGACCTACTCAAATCTAGCAAGACAGAGGAGTTCCTTCCCCAACCCCAACCCTAATGGAAGCATTTTTTCTTTTTTTTTTTTTACCCAGCTAAATCTTGTTGTCTCAGCATTCAGGCCACAAGAGCAAAGGAGCTCAGAATTCACAATGACATCATTAGAGTGCTTCTTTAATGCCCAGCTTCGTGGATATTGTAATAATGCTTTTTCATATGTTATCTATGCTGATTAATTATTAATCCTGAAAACTGCTTTAATGCAATGTTTATAGTCAAGATGTAGCATTTAGAACGTCTGGAAATTCAAAGTTATAGCCCCCACAGTAACTGTAATTCAGTCTTCATAAATGTGTAGAGTTGTTTTTCTTTTTCCCAGGCTAGAACAGGCAGTAACTTTCAGCAATTGTGTGGATATGTTAGAATAACCTTTCCCAAACTAATTTGGCCACAACACACTTCTGTACTGGAAATTTATCGACAGAACCCTTAAATGCCCATCTAGGGTCAAATAGAAGAAAGTGGGAGATAGGGAAATGGTTAGCAGAATAGTGGAAAACAGGCCTCCTTTTTTTTTTTAATTTTATAGTATTTTATTTGATCATTTCCATGCATTTTTCATTAAAGACAAAGATCATTTTCTTTTCCTCCCTCCCACCCCCCGTGGCCGACGTGTGATTCCACTGGTATCATATGTGTTCTTGACTTGAACCCATTGCCATGTTGTTAGTATTTGCATCAGAGTGTTCGCTCCGAGTCTTTCCTCTGTCATGTCCCCTCAGCCATTGTAGTCAGGCAGTTGCTTTTCCTTGGTGTTTCTATTCCTTCAGTTTGTCCTCTGCTTTTGGATAGTGTTTTTTTCTCCTTGATCCCTGCAGATTGTGCAGGGACATTACACCACCACTAATGGAGAAGTCCATTACGTTCGATGATACCACAGTGTGTTTGTCTCTGTGTACAATGTTCTCCTGGTTCTGCTCCTCTCGCTCTGCATCACTTCCTGGAGGTTGTTCCAGTTCACATGGAAATCTTCCACTTTATTATTCCTTTGAGCACAATAGTATTCCATCACCAACATATACCACAATTTGTTCAGCCATTCCCCAATTGATGGGCATCCCCTCATTTTCCAATTTTTGGCCACCACAAAGAGCGCAGCTATGAATATTTTTGTACAAGTCTTTTTGTCCATTATCTCTTTGGGGTACAAACCCAGCAGTGCTATGGCTGGATCAAAGGGTAGACATTCTTTTATCGCCCTTTGGGCATAGTTCCAAATTGCCCTCCAGAATGGCTGGATCAGTTCACAACTCCACCAGCAATGAATTAGTGTCCCTACTTTCAGGCCTCCTTTTATAGACAGGCAAAATGACATTGTGTCTTGAGGCATGGAAGATCTAGATTCAAATACTGGCTCTGTGTCCAGAGCAAGTCATTTAACTTCTCAATGCAGCAGACAACGTTCTAAGACTGAGTCGAAGAAAAAGTGCAGACCTTTATTATTAAAGGGTGTTTCCTCATCCAGAGGGTTCCCAATACCCATGAAATCACAGGTCCAGTCCCTCTCTCCTCAATACTATGCCTACAAAAATATGTGCATAAAAATCAAGTAGGCACTTGACATATAGGTAACTTAATATTTTAGAGAAAAATATTACCAGTAATGATATTTTGCTCACAAAACTCTTTTTTTTGCTTTGAGTGAAACATACCAAAGTCTTACAAAACCCTTTGATCAAATCAAATCAAATCAAAATAAGATTCAATGTAATAATGATAAATGTAAAATGTTACATGGGTTAAAAAATCATCAACACAAATTCAAATTGGGGAGAGACATGGTGGGTGTTTTAATTGATGGAAAAGTAAACAGTTTTGAGTCAATAAAGCAAAATGATTGACAAGATAACCAATGGACTCTTCTTCTGCATTAAGAGGGAGAGTATATAGGAATAGGGAAGATAATAATGGTATTGCTCTACTCTAGTCATCTAGACTCTTTCTTTCAGTTTTGGGTGCCATATTTCTGGAAGATACTGATATCTGTAGAGTGTCTAGAGGGAGGTGTAGAGGATAGCTTAAAACATATAGGAACAACCGAGCTGTTCAACTTCCCCAACTTATCCTAATTCTAGTGCCTTCTTTCTGTTAAGTATTCTTTTTTTAATACTATATATAGTTTGCTAGCATATATTTGTTTACCTATTATCTCCTCCTTAGATTATCAGCCCCTTGAGGTCAGGAACTGCCTTTTTGCCTTTTTTCCCTTGGTATCTCCAGCACTTAGCATTGGCCTGGCACAATATGGACACAATAAATGAGTTTTTGCTTTACCTGAAAAAGAAAAAAGAAAACATTTAACCGGGATAGAAGAACTGTCTTCAAATATCTGAGGAGTTGATATATGGAAGAGATAGTATATTAATTCTGTTTGGACTCCAGAGAATAGAAGTAGGAACCATGGGTAAAAGCTGAATTTATGTATTTAAGTCCTGGTGTAAAGAAAAGCTTGCTAATAATTAGATCAATTTAAGTTGAAATGAGCTACCTCCTGAGGTCTATAAGTAAAAGAAACAGTGTAGTGGGAATACTTATTTTGGTAGGGGTTGGATTAGAGAGCCAACCATGAGATTCTAGGAGGCTGTAAAAGAACACAGTTTGGGAAGTTCTATGTTCGAATGACTCATATCCCTAGTATTTCCAATTTCTTAATTTGAAACCTGTAGAGCTATATTAATAAAGTGATAAGAGTTAATCCTCTACCAAGCTGCCAAAGAGATTTTCTTAAAGTACAGACTGGATCATATCATTTCCCCTACTCAATAAATTCCAGTGGCTCCCTATTACCGGAAGGATCAAATATAAACTCCTTTGCTTAGCAATTAAAATCTTTCACTGCCTAGTCCCAACCAACCTTTCCAGCCATTTGAGACGTTTTACATCCCCCTCACAATAGCCCAGCCAAACTCGCTTTTCTTACCATTTCTCATAATGGCACTCATCTTTAAGCCTTTTCACATTTACCATCAACCCCCATGCATGGAATTAACTGCTTCCTTCCTTCTAGTTTTTAGATCCTGAGTTCCTTTCAAGGTTCAACTTAAACATCATCTTCTATATGAAGTTTTTATTGATCTCCTTCTCATACTAGAGCCTTCTTTCCCAAATTACCTTCTACTTAAGTATAATCTCTTTAACAGAGAGCTCCCCACATTGTTGTTTGGTCATTTCATATCTAATACTTTAAGATCCCTTTTGGATTTTCTTAGCAGAAATACTGGAGTAGTTTGGTTTTCCCTTCTCCTGATCATTTTACAGATGAAGAAACTGAGGCAAATAGGGGTGCACAGCTAGTAATTGTCTGAGACCAGATTTGAACTCAGGAAGATGAGTCCTCTTGAATCCAGGCCTGGCACTCTATCCACTGTGCCACCAACCTAGTATTGATTGATTGGTTGATGAATTATCCCATCATCTTGTCCTTTTTATCCATTGTGCTCTAGTAGGTAGAGTGCTGGACCTAGAAGCAAGGAAATCTGAGTTCAAATTTAAGTCTCAGACATTTACTAGCTAAGCAATCCTAGTCAAGCCGCTAAATCTTTGTCTTAGGTACCTCAACTGAAAATGGGAATAATAAAGTATCCTTTTCCTAGAGTTATTTTGAGGATCAAATGAGATAATGATTTTAAAGTGCACAGTACAGTACCTGGCACATAGTAGGAACTTAATAAGTATGTGTTTCTTTCCCTCCTTCCCTCCCTCCCACTCAAAAGTTTCCTTTGAAACTCCAGGGAATTCAAGTGGGGATAAGAATACTATGGGCAAAGGGACAGCTGGGTGGCTCAGTTTGTTGAGAGCCAGGCCCAGAAACAGGAGATCCTGAGTTCAATTTTGGCCTCAGACACTTCACAGCTGTGTGACCCTGGGCAAGTCACTTAACCCCCATTGCCTAGTCCTTACCACCCTTCTACCATAAAAACCAACATTCATTATTGATTCTATAATGAAAGGTAAGGGTTTAAAAAAAACAACACTATGGGCATTATTAGAAGACATTTATTTTTCAGGTTTAGGGCTCATTCTAGTATTCAATCATCAATTTTGAAAAAGTTGGGGGGCAGTTACAAGTTGAAGCTGGATTTTTTTGCTATAAGGAAAGGATGATCTGGTTTTAAAAAAAGAAGCAATAGAGAATAATAATGAAAAACAACAAAACAACTATCCCATATACTCAGGGCATACCTTCCATAACTGCATAATAGTGGCAGCAAAAGTAGTCTCATGTAGGGGGGAAGAGAAGAGAATAAGCATTTATTAAGTTCCTGCTCTGTATCAAGTACTTTGCTAAGTGCTTTTACAGATAGTACTTCATTCTAGTTCTTCATCGTATATACTATATATACAAACTACTTCATAGCACCTTCATTGATCCTTACAATAACACTGGAAGGTAGGGGCTATCATTTTACAGTTGAGGAAACCAAGGCAGACAAAGGTTAAGTGACTTACCCAGGATCATCACATAGCTTGTAAATGTCATAGGACCCATTTGAATTTAGATCTTTCTGACACCAAGGCCCAAAGAATTAGAATTGAGGATCATCCATATATTTTGGGTATTGTGAATTTTAAAAGTCTCCATCTTGGTCTAGCACCCAAAATTGCGGCCATTGTTTAATATTACATAAATCCTGTAGCCACATTCTTAACCATTACAATATTATAACCTCTCCCATCTCACAGAGGCCTAAATTTCCCCTTTACAGTATGAGCAGACTATAATACATTACAAATGAGGAGTTACACAAAAGAAGTGGCAGAGAGACAGACAGACAGAGAAACAGAGAGAAAATTTTATCTAGAATTCTAGATAATAGATTTAGAGCTAATAGGGACCATAGAGGTCATCAAGTCTAATCCTCCTCATTTTGCTGTTGAGGAAACCAAGCCCTCAAGAGGTTAAATTATTTCCTCAGGATCACATAGCTAATGAAAAACTTCCTGGCTCTGAGTCCAGTTCTCTGTCCTTTATACCAAGGATCCACAGACTATTGCCAGAAGGCCAAATCTAGCTCTCTCTGGTTTTTGTAGGGATGGAAGAGCTAAGAATGATTTTTACATTTTGAAATACAATAATACTTTATTTTAAAATGTAAAAATTATTCTTAGTTTGCTTGAGGTGGTGGACTGGATTTGGCCCACTAGCCAGAGTCTGCTGACCCCTGCTCTATACTCTACTGACTCTGTGGATGGGTGAGTGAACATTTCTAGAAAGGAAAGTCATTAGCTAGTGGATGACTAGAGAGAGAAAAAAAAGATGACTTGGTCTTCTAGTGGGAACAATGGATAACTGATAGAGCATATACTCTGTTTAAATTCAAGTGAACTCAAGAAAGTACCCCAGGGCTTCGTTGAACCCTTCTGAGAAATCTATGGGAATTTATTTATGAACAAAGTTCAAAGAGAATAGATAAGCAAGGATAGGTTGCTATCAGCACTGTTGGAAGGAATCCACACAATAATGAGATTAAAGGACATTTTGTCTTATGTGGAATATCTACAAAGATGTCAAAAGAGAGAAAAGTGGGTATTTGATGAAGCATACTTCTTTATCTTTATGGTCATAATCCCCCAAGAAGCCTGATCTTCTCTGAAATCAGAAGCTAAGTAGGGTCAGACCTGGCTAGTATTTGGGTGTAAGACTGACAATATTGGGTACTGAAGGCTAAGAAGTAGAGGCAGCACAAGACAATGGAGAGAGCCAACTTTGAAGCCAGGAGACCTTAGTTCACATCCTGCCTCTGACACTCTGGCAGTGTGACCCTGGGAAAGTCAGTTAACTTCTCAGTGGTTTGGGCAACTCTCACAAGACATTAAATTGGAGAAAAGTTACCAATATACATTGGTAAAGGTAATTGTCTCATCCAGGAGGCTCTCTGTACCAGTTACATCACAGGTCCAGTCCTTCTCCCTATCCCTGTTCTTTTCAGTAAAAAAACCCAAATATGGCATCTTCCAAGATGTATAAAGACAAGAATATGTGTTAAGGAGAATGCTTATAGAGTCTCTTTCTTTCTTAGGACTTAGGAGCAGATTGGCTTGGAGTTCTGGAGATGGACACTTTCCTTTCGGGTTGATCTCCTCTCCTTGGAGGGGCTCACGTGCACATGGATACATGAAATCAACATTAGGTCAGCACCTCTCAGATTCTAGAAATACTTGGGATCATGGAATCATTGATTTTTAGTGGAGAGGGACCTGAGACAGACTCCAATCCAGGTGTCCAATCCTACAGATAAGGAAGGAAGCTAAAGACCAAGAGAGATCAAGTGGTAGAGACAGATCTGGACCCAAGTCCCTTCCCCTCAGATGCCCTTCTTACTGTGAGGAAAACTCCATGAAAGTCTTTTAAAAATCCATTTTATTTTTCAGGATCAAATCACTCCAAAATGGCTAAGTCAAATTTCACTGAGCATTTCATAATTGCAATATCACTTAAGTAATAAAGAAAACTTTTCCCAGAGGATATTTTCCCCCAAGAAAGCAACATGCATTATAAAATAAGATTCTAGCATCCAAGAATTTCCTCAGCCTAATAGAGAAAGACTTAAAAGTTGCAGGGATGACTAACCTAGCAGAGCAGAGAAATAAATTCCGACAATTATGGTTGGCCTGGTCTAAGCGTTGCTGGCATGTACATTCGCTTCATGGTGTTTGAGGGGCTAGTACTAGAGCTGCTCTACTCAACCTCCAACACATTGTGGTGTATTTATTCCAGCAATTGGGTTCAACTCTACCAAAACTAGATTGTCTACCAGTGAAGCTCTGTTTCTGATTGTGAAATACAGGTCACAGTTTTATCTCCAGTTTATCAACAGCAAACAGTTTGGTATGTTATGTCTAGTGTTTGACCTAATTCAGGCTTTGCTTTGAAAAGTGCCCTTCTGGGTCTGAATTTAGTTGTCATATATAAACCTGTAAATCCTTTAAAATCACTACTTGACTGTCCCAAGGAATAATAACAACTGACATTTAGATAGATAGCTCTTTTAAGATTTGAAAAGCACTTTAAATATATTAATTGATCAATTAACATTTATTAAGCACCTACTCTGTGCCTTGTAAAATAAGGGCTATAGCTATTATTATCTCTCCTCTTACAGAAGAAGAAAAGATAGCTAAGAGATTTGGCCAGTGTCTCATAACTTTTGAATATATTAGTTTTAATTTGGAATCCATGTTTTTCCCCTTTCCAGCATTCAGTTTCATGTGGTTAGTTGAACACTGGCAAGAATGCTTAGAGGACAGGAGTTTAAATGTTGTTCTGCCATTCACAGGAAGGGTAATCTTGAGCCTTGGTTTTCCTCATCTGTGAAATGGTGACAACACTATCTGGCAGCTTGGTCAAGTTGAGAAAAGTGACTAAAACAGATTCTTGAACTTTGGACCAATATACAGGATTATTGAAAATAGCCATTACCAACAAACAATAAGCTACTGTTCCTTAGACTCCGTGAAATCTCTCTCCAGTTTTTCCCCAACAGTCTATGGAACCTTCAAGAAAAGGCCAAGACCAACACTCAGTGTGCTTTGTCATTGTGCTCAAACTTTGAGATCTAGGCAGGCAGGCTGGCGCTTTCATAACTTCTGTAGTTTGTGATCAGTGAGGGATCCTGAAGGGAAGGAAGGAAAGGTGAGTTCAGAGAGAAAGTGAATTTAAAATTAAAATTTATTTCTTATATGAATGGGATATTTTTCATACTGATTTGCTTCTTACTACAAGTAATGAACCTTAAGCTTCATTTCCTCTCTCTTTCCATGCCCAGAAATGAAATTCTATCTCTGAACTAACATTGGGCTAACTAAAGAAATTGTCAGAGCTCCAGGTATTATTGCTGGACCAGGAACTAAAAAAACAGTTGTGGTATAGACAGAGCCATCTTTGACTCCTTCTTCTCCTTCATCCCCCACATCCAATCCATCAATACATTCTGTCATGTTTTCCTCTGAAATGTCTCTTAAATCCTTCCCCCTTCCCCCCAACTCCTGCCTTTTTCCTTTTCTCACTACCACTCCTCTTGGCTCAGCCCTTCATCATCTCAGGCTTGTTCATATTGAACCAGGTTTTTGGTTCAATTGGTAATGTTGAGGTAAGTTTTCAGGGTGAGGTAAGTTTTTAGATTAATCTCAGATGTCTAGGATAGGAAGGATAATATATTGTTTGATGGGGCTATATGTGGTGATGGTTATATGAAAACATGTCCCTGGATACAGTGGGTATGCAGATATTATAGAGCACTCATTGTTATGAAGCTTAAGAAGATGATTGGTTAGATGAGCTAGAAGTGGATACTTATAGATCTGAGCTCGAGAGTTGGAAAGAGGAAAGACAGAGAGAAACAGTATTAATACTGATAACCAGGAAGGACAGAGATGAGTTCAGAAATAATCACTAAGGTTGAGTGACAAGAGTAACAGTATACAAACATAGTTAAGAATTGTCAGGTCAGAACAAGACAAAGATGTGTTGAGTCAGGAGCTCAGCTGGAATAGAGAAATGAGTGTTTAGGATAGTAACATAGGAACTAGGTTAGAACCAGGATAAGGATTTCTTCCTCAAATTCTTTTTTCTAGGGTTGGGTTCAGAGGATCTTTAATAGACTATTGTAGGTCTAAAAACCTGCCACAGTGAACTGAAAAGATGTATGAATGCCCTGCCTAATCTCACTAGAGGGGCCAGAAAACTGGTCAGAGGAAGATAGGATGGTTAGAAGTAGGAATCTCATCCATCATCCTATAGAATTAACTTCCTAATGGACAGCCTGTGATCTCACTGCCAAACCTTCCTAGAAGACTAACTTATCTGCAATCCCTGGATAGACAGGTAACAGGAGATATAAAAGCAACATTGAAGTCACAATCTCACTTTTGAGCCAGTATCCAATGCTCCCAGATGTTCTGTGGACACAGAGACTTACACTCTGGGAAGAGAACAGCTGATCACCAAACTTCTGGAGAGAAAGAAGATTGCTAGTTATTATATAATCCTAATTTTTTTTCTGAGTAGGATTCTGCAGTACTTGCTAACTCTAATGGATAAGCCATTGTTGGCAGAGGGATTCATTCACATGGAAATGGCATCCTCAATCTGACAGGTTCAAGGTACCCTGAAAGGCTATCTTCTGGAATATTAGATGTGATTTTTGTTGACGAGAAAGTGGGCTATTTATTGGTCTTCTTTTCTACAGGGTATTTTGGTCCAAGTCTCTGGATACAGTAAAAGGGATAGTAAAAGAGTTGTTAACCTGGGCAGAGGCAGTAACAAGAAGAAGAGAGTAAGGTCGTTGGTTTCCATTGAGGCAGTACCAGCTTAATTGTCTTTTAGGTTTCTTTGAGGAGTCATGATCTTAACAATTCAAAACTTGGGAGGATGTCATTTGAGGACTGGGACCACCAAAACTCTGGGCTTCTACAAGGAGTGGAGAAATCTCAGCAGCATTGGTAATAGCATTCTGGATGAGTCAAAGTACAGAGCAGTGTGTAACCAGCAAGGTGAACTGTGGAGTGTTGGAAAAGGAGTAGGAATGATGAGCAATCTCCAATCTTTTAACACTTTAAAACAGGGATTGGGGGGGGGGGAGGTTGGAGCAGTTGGCTCCACAACACCTAACTGAAGCAAGGACCTTTCCCTCTTCAGTTAGGTTATCCCAAGATGTGGGAAATGCCTCTACTTCTCTCATTTCTTAACCTCTTTCAATTTGGATTTGGGTCTCACCACTTAATTGAAACTGCTCTTTTCAAGGATCTAATTGGAGAGCCTTTTCCCAGTCCTATTCCTTCTAGACCTCTCAGTATCTTCGGACATTGTTGGTCATCCCTTCCTCTTGGTTATCTTCTTCACTAGATTTCTTATATGGTCTCTCCTTCTTCTCTTTCTGTATCACCATTCCTTCTTGGTCTTCTTTGTTGGGTCATCATCCATGTCTTATCTTCATCCTTCAGAAATTTGCCAAGATAATTTATCTTGAAGCACAGATATAGCCATGCTCCAGAACCCTCACTTATTACCTTTAAGATAAAATAGAATCTCCTTATATTGGTATTTAAAATCTTTCATGGTCTGACTCTAATCTGTCTTCCATCATTTTTGACTCTTAGAAGCCCTTCCTTCAAGTTTCAGCTCATGCACTAGTTCCTATAGGGAGCCCTTTGTGATTCCTTATTTGTTAGTACTTCCTTTCTCCTCAAATTATATTTTATTTACTTATCTATTTAAATGAATACCCCAAGAAAGTGTAAGTTTCCCATGGACAGGGACTTCTTACATTTGTTTTTGCATTTCCCCTTGCAGATACTAGTTAGTTAATATGCACTTATAATGCTTATGGAATTGGAATAGAAGCTACCAGAGGATCTGCTGATTCTCAGTGGACAGATATTCCCCTCACCTCTTAAGCCCTTTAACTCAGTTTCCCAGAGTTTCTCTCTCACCTTCCCCCACCCCAGCTGTAAACACTTTTTCTGCCTCTTGCCCTTCCGTACAAAATTCCTAGCCACAGGAATGTCAGATGCATTTACAAAAAGTAAATTCATTAGAGTAAGGACCTTGTTTCATAACCAGGGATGCTGTGAGACTCATGAAATAATGGATATAAAGCACATTGCAAATCTCAAAGCACTACATAAATGCCAGTTATCATCATCATTGTTATCATTATCATCATCATCATCATTATTAGCCTAGAGATACTAGTCTTAATGAAGTGACTTCATTTCCTGAGTCTACCCTGAAGCTCCTGCTGAGTTTAAGCAGTGTTTATAGAGTAATACAAGGTATGCTGGTAAATGTTTAACAACCTGGAAAAATTGTATGCACACACACTTTTAAGTTTAATCTGCATTACTAACACTTTCTTAAGTCTAGACAATCAACCAAAAAATAAACCAAGTCCTTATTTGTAATGATTGTTGATTTCTGAGTTGTAAATGTTCACACTGAAAACCTAGCAACCAATTTTTATAAGCATGTTTATAGTGGGTTCTGCTTGCTTATAACTCTTATAACCCTTGCTCATAAGTCCATCATCTCTATCAGCAGTGATGAACACAAATAGGTATTGAACAGATATTTGTTGAATTCTGAGACTGAGTCTAGAAAGAGTTAGCTTGGAGAGGTCCTTGAATGCCAGACAAAAAAATATGGATCAAATTAGCCACTAGGAAGCCATTACGGTCTAATATCATTAGAGTGACTTCTCTTCCATCAGATTTCTCATAGCACACTTCTTGGACCTCTTTTTTGCATTTAGTATGCTATTGTATTATGGCTGTTTGTCTATGTTCCTTGCTATTACCAAACCTCCTCCCATTAAACCATAAAGGAAATAAACATTTTGATGTGATTCATAATAATCTCCATATCCCCAGAATCAAGTACACAGTTCCTTGCACACTACTAGTGTTTATTGAGTTGAACTAAATCAGTTTGGATCTGTGGATTCAATTTTCTATGCTTGTATGATCACCTGTTCCCTGGTTTAGTGATAAAAATATAACTAGCACCAAAATGCTTCATCTTGTCTCATAATTCTCAGAGCAGTCCCATGATATTTGTCAATCAACTCATTTTTGTGAATTAATAGAAGACTTGTCATGAGTTCATTGCCTTAATGGGGCTGCTTAGGTGTTCTATAGGAAGGTGGGCTATAGTTTAGATAAATGAAGAATATTGTAGCTTTGTAGTTGCCAAGGTAACTAGCTCTCAGTATGTGTTTTTTAATAAAAGATCAATGTGTACACCAAAGGTTGCTACCAGGAAGACATTTGTGTTGTTTTGTTATCATTGTCTTTAGATTCAGACATTTTCCTAAATATTACTTTTTGAATATAGGTTACCCACAAAAGGTACCTAATGAGTCCAACAAAAAAGTGATGACTTATACTTTAAGTGATGATTTATATTTTACACTTGGCACATTTATTAGAAATCAATAAAATCATCATTCTTTTCTTTCCTAGGGTAGTTGGAGCTGATGGCTATTGGTATGTTGTTGTTCAATTTCTGACTCTCTCTGGCTCCATTTGGAGTTTTTTTTTGGCAAAGATGCCCAAGTGGTTTGCCATTTCCTTCTCCAGCTCATTTGACAGATCATGAAAATGAGCAAAACAAGGTTAAGTGACTTGCCCAGATTCACAGAGCTAATAAGTGTCATAGGATCATAGAATGAGAGGGAAGGAAAAGTCCTTAAAGATTTCCCAAAGCAACCTTCTCAATTGCTGATTCAGTCAATAAAGTGAAAAAACCCCAACAACCTGTCAAGTCATTTGTCAGGCATCATTTAGATAACATAGTTGTCCAGCTCTTTAGTTTTCATTATTGTTTTGGAGCTTGGTAGATCTTAGGATACCTTTTTTTTTGAATGAGTGAATAAATGTATGAATGCTTGAATAGATTTTAAAGATTATTTTGGTCTGTCCAAAGCAGAAGCCTTCTTAATCTTTAAGTAAGTTTACATCAAATGATCTATTTGCAACTCACAGAAGACAAGACTCAAGAACTTTTAATTTAGAAATGGACATTTAGGAGTAGATGTGAAATGGGGATGTGTATAAAGTTTGGGTTGAAATATGTGAGACAGGCCATCAGATTATTCAAAACCTATTGGAAAGAGATTCATTTATAGATAGGTGGGTTGAGAAATGGAACAGCAGGAGTGATCTCATTGATGAGATCTCAAGTCCATCAAACTATGCAAGTTTGCTGCATTATGTGAGGTTTAGACAGTGGCAAAGCCATAAATTATCTACTGTATAGTAGCTACTTGGTCTCCTGATGTATGATAACAGAGAAAATGAACACCCTACATTGCCAACAGTATCTTCTAAATTAAAGACAGAAGAAATTATTTCATTAATTGATGCTCTGATTGCTGACTAAATATTTATAAACCTCACAAACACTGTAGTCCAAATTTACAGTAGTAGAGCAGCCTAAAGCAACCAAAATATTGATTGGGTCATAAAAACTCAAGGTTATTAACCCAAATATCTTACTGTTTTGTATAAAACTAATTGCTAGGCCAGGCAACGCAATTTCTGAAACAATTTCCAGGAATGGAAGCTATAATGACTTTGTTTTATTGTTTTGCATAAATAAATAGCACCCACATCACCCAGTAAACTGGTCAGGTTTCTTTTCTGTGCCTTAGAGTTAATCAAATGCATTTTTTACCATGGGCATTGGTGATCCTTCACCTGAAGTTAGACCTGCAAAGCATCCCAAATTCCAGATTTGTGTTCCCAAAGCCTTACATATCCCTGGGCAACCATCAGCACCTGATGACACATTATCAGCTATAACACTGTGTGAAAGAAAACAAACACATAAATGTGAACCATTCTGCAATGAGATGACTTTCCATTACCCAAAGCCCAGCTGCAGTCATTTAATACAAGTTCTCTCTCAAGAGCAGAAACAATAGCTGGTTACTCCTGTTCACTAGGAAGAGGACATGGGATGACTTTCTGTCCTTTTGTGATGCCTTTCCTAGCATGGGGATGAAATGGGGAGTTGTTAAGTCTTCTTGGAGGTCAAAGCTTCCCTAGAAATTTTGGCACTTGAGGTGAATTCAGTTAAAAAGAGTGTAAGACAGATCTCAAGGCTGCTCTTGGGGAGGATAGCAGTGCATATTGCCATCACATCACCTGCAATTCAGGTTCCTCAGGTCTAGTGCCTTGGAGCCAGCAGAAGAATGCGAGGTATGAAGAATTGTCCAAAGGAAGAAATATTCCCCATCCTGTATGTTGATACAATGGAGCAAAGCTCTAGTTGCTCCATACTAGTTGTGTCTCTGCTAGACTCTAGGAAATTATTTAATGTGTGTGTGTCTATCATGTTAGATGTAAAACCAAGCCTGTCCTTCTCTCACAAGATCCAACTAAAACTAGACCATTTCCAACACATACAAAATTGAATAGCCATTTAACTAATTATATCGAACTCACCAAATGCATCTATCTAGCTCTGTTCCTTTGGGTCCAAAGAATATTGAATTAAGTCTAGAGTATGAAAGGGTTTACAGGACACTCTGTGACTTGAAGGGAATTCAGACATCCATCATGGTATAAATGAGAAAGTACAATAGTAGTATTCTTTTTTTTTTTACATTATTTTATCTGGTCATTTTCATACATTGTTCATTGGAAACAGATCATTTTCTTTTCCTACCCCCCAAACCCACCCTTCCCTAGCCGACGTGCGATTCGTCTGGGTATCACATGTGTCCTTGCTCTGAACCCATTTCCTTGTTGTTGGTATTTGCATTAGGGAGCTCATTTAGCTTCTCTCCTCGATCATGTCCCCTCAACCTCTGTAGTCAAGCAGTTGCTTTTCCTCATTGTTTTTACTCCCTCAGTTTGTCCTCTGCTTGAGGATAGTTTTTTTTTTCCTCGTAGATCTCTGCAGGTTGTTCAGGGATATTGTAAAGCCATTACTGGAGAAGTCCATTACCTTCGATTGTACCACAATGTGTCAGTCTCTGTGTACAATGACCTCCTGGTTCTACTCCTCTCACTCTGCATCACTTCCTGGAGGTTGTTCCAGTCTCAATGGAATTCCTCCACTTTATTATTCCTTTTAGCACAATAGTATTCCATCACCAACATATACCACAGTTTGTTCAGCCATTCCCCAATTGAAGGGCATCCCCTCATTTTCCAATTTTTGGCTACCACAAAGAGCACAGCTATAAATATTTTTACAAAGGGCAGACAGTCTTTTAGTGTCCTTTGGGCATAGTTCTAAATTGCCCTCCAGAATGGTTGGATCAATTCACAACTCCACCAGCAATGCATTAATGTCCCTACATTGACACATCTCCTCCAGCATTCATTACTTTCCTTTGCTGTCATGTTGAACAATCTGCTAGGTGTGAGGTGATACCTCAAAGTTGTTTTGATTTGCATCTCTCTGGTTATAAGAGATCTAGAACATTTTTTCATGGGCTTATTAATAGTCTTGATTTCTTTAACTGAAAATTGCCTATTCATGTCCTTTGCCCATTTTTCAATTGGAGAATGGCTTGATTTTTTGTACAACTAATTTAGTTCTTTATAGATTTGAGTAATTAGACCTTTGTCAGAGGTTTTTGTTATGAAGATTGTTTCCCAATTTGTTGCTTTCCTTCTAATTTTAGTTACATTGGTTTTGTTTGTACAAAACCTTTTTAATTTGATGTAGTCAAAATTATTTATTTTGCATTTTGTGACTCTTTCTAAGTCTTGCTTGGTTTTAAAATCTTTCCCTTCCCAAAGTTCTGACATGTATACTATTCTGTGTTTACCCAATTTACTTATAGTTTCCTTCTTTATATTCAAGTCATTCGTCCATTCTGAGTTTATCTTGGTGTAGGGTGTGAGGTGTTGATCCAAACCTAATCTCTCCCACACTGTCTTCCAATTTTCCCAGCAGTTTTTATCAAATACTGAATTTTTGTCCCAAAAGCTGGGGTCTTTGGGTTTGTCAAAGACTGTCTTACTGAGGTCATTTACCCCAAGTCTATTCCACTGATCCTCCTTTCTGTCTCTTAGCCCATACCAAATTGTTTTGATGACCACTGCTTTGTAATATAGTTTGAGATCTGGGACTGCAAGGCCACCTTCCTTTGTATTTTTTCATTATTTCCCTGGATATCCTTGATCCTTTATTCTTCCAAATGAACTTTGTTATGGTTTTCTCTAATTCAGTAAAATAGTTTTTTGGTAGTTCAATGGGTATGGCACTAAATGGATAGATAAGTTTGGGTAGGATGGTCATTTTTATTATGTTAGCTCGTCCCACCCATGAGCAATCAATGTTTTTCCAATTGTTTAGATCTAGTTTTAATTGTGTGGAGAGTGTTTTGTAGTTGTGTTCATATAGTTCCGGTGATTGTCTTGGCAGATAGATTCCTAAGTATTTTATATTGTCTCGGGTGACTTTAAATGGAATTTCTCTTTCTAATTCTTGCTGCTGAACTGGGTTGGAGATATATAGAAATGCTGATGACTTATGTGGGTTTATTTTGTATCCTGCAACTTTGCTAAAGTTGTTGATTATTTCAATTAGCTTTTTGGTTGATTCCCTGGGATTCTTTAAGTAAATCATCATATCATCCGCAAAGAGTGACAGCTTGGTCTCCTCATTGCCAATTTTAATACCTTCAATTTCTTTTTCTTCTCTAATTGCTACTGCTAGTGTTTCTAGTACAATATTAAATAATAAAGGTGATAATGGGCATCCTTGTTTGACTCCTGATCTTATTGGGAAGGCTTTGAGTTTTCCCCATTGCAGATGATGTTTGCTGATGGTTTTAAGTATATACTGTTTATTATTTTTAAGAAAGGCCCTTCTATTCCTATGCTTTCTAGTGTTTTCAATAGTTATGGGTGTTGTATTTTGTCAAAGGCTTTTTCTGCATCTATTGAAATAATCATGTGATTTTTTTGGTTTGCTTGTTTATATGGTCAATTATGTGGATGGTTTTCCTAATATTGACCCATCCTTGCATTCCTGGAATGAATCCTACCTGATCATAGTGGATAACCCTTGTGATGACTTGCTGGAGTCTTTTTGCTAGTTAGTATCCTATTTAAGATTTTTGCATCTATATTCATTAGGGAGGTTGGCCTATAGTTTTCTTTCTCTGTTTTTAACCTGCCTGGCTTTGGGATCAGTATCATGTTTGTGTTGTAAAAAGAATTTGGTAGAACCCCTTCTTGGCTTATTCTGTCAAATAGTTTGTATAGTATTGGGGTTAGCTGTTCTTTGAATGTTTGATAGAATTCATTTGTGAATCCGTCTGGACCTGGGGATTTTTTCTTAGGGAGTTCTTTGATGGCTTGTTCAATTTCTTTTTCTGATATGGAGTTGTTTAGGTAATTTATTTCTTCTTCTTTTAGTCTAGGCAATTTATATTTTTGTAAGTATTCATTCATATCACTTAGATTGCCATATTTTTTGCCATATAATTGGGCATAGTAGTTTTCAATAATTGCCTTGATTTCCTCTTCATTAGAGGTGAGGTCTCCCTTTTCATCTTGGAAACTGTCAATTTGTTTTTTTTCTTTCCTTTTTTTAATTAGACTGACGAGTACTTTGTCAATTTTATTTGTTTTTTCAAAGTACCAGCTTCTAGTCTTATTTATTAAATCAATAGTTCTTTGACTTTCAATTTTATTAATTTCTCCTTTGATTTTTAGGATATCTAATTTAGTCTTCATCTGAGGATTTTTAATTTGTTCACTTTCTAGTTTTTTAATTTGCATGCCCAGTTCATTGACCTCTGCCCTTCTTAATTTGTTTATATATGAACTCAAGGATATAAATTTCCCCCTGAGTACTTCTTTGGCTGCATCCCATAGGTTTTGAAAGGATGTCTCACCATTGTCATTTTCTTCAATGAAGTTATTAATTGTTTCTATGATTTGTTCTTTAACTAGCTGGTTTTGGAGAATCATATTGTTTAATTTCCAATTAATTTTTGATTTATCTATCCATGTACCCTTACTAATTATTATTTTTATTGCACTGTGGTCTGAGAATGTTGTATTTATTTATTATTTCTGCCCTTTTTCACTTGTTTGCAATGATTTTGTGCCCTAGTACATGGTCAATTTTTGTGAATGTACCATGTACTGCTGAAAAGAAGGTGTATTCCTTTTTGTCCCTATTTATTTTTCTCCATATGTCTACTAACTCTAATTTTTCTAAGATTTCATTTGCTTCTCTCACCTATTTCTTATTTATTTTTTTATTTGATTTATCTAGTTTGGATAGGGGAAGGTTCAGATCTCCCACTAGTATAGTTTTTCTATCTATTTCATCCTTGAGCTCCTCTAGTTTCTCCTTTAAAAATTTGGATGCTCTGCCATTTGGTGCATACATATTGAGTACAGATATTTCCTCATTGTCCATACTGCCTTTTATCAGGATGTAATTACCTTCCCTATCTCTTTTAACTAGATTTATTTTTACTTTGGTTTTGTCCGATATCATGATTGCTACTCCTGCCTTCTTTTTATCATTTGATGCCCAATAGGTTTGGCTGCATCCTCTTACTTTTACCCTATGTGTATCTACCTTCCTCATGTGTGTTTCTTGCAGACAGCATATGGTAGGGTTTTGGATTCTAATCCACTCTGCTATTCGCTTGCGTTTTATGGGTGAGTTCATTCCATTCACATTCAGAGTTGTGATTACTAGCTGTGTATTTCCCAGCATTTTGATTTCTACTCCTGGTCCTGTCTTTTCTTCTTTCACTATTTCCTTCTATACCAATGTTTGTTTATAGTCAGCCTTGGCCCCCCCCCCCCCGTTCCTTCCCTTATTTTACTTCCCTTTCTACCCCCTCCCTTCTTATTCCCTCCCTTATTTTCCCCTGTAGTCTTTTTAAAATTCCCCCACTTGTACTGCTTCCCTCCCCACCAGTCTGTTTTTTACCCTTCTACTCCCCTATAGGGCGCAAATCTATTCTCTTCCCCAATGTATTGGGTTGTACTTCCCCCTTTGGGTGAGTTTCAAAGTATGTAAGAGTTGAGTATTTCCTGTCTCCAACCTCTTTACCCTTCTAGTGTATCGATGTTCTCCCCCCATCCACCATGAGATTCTTTGTGACATATAAATTTACCCCCAATTGTTTCTTTTCCCATTTCTTTCAGTCATAACCTCTTTTCTTTTTTAGCTCTAGTCATGTATATATATATATATATATACATACACATGTATATGTATTTATGTATGCATATATCTATATATCTATTTATGTCTTGTCCTTTCATCCTATACAGTTTGTCACTGTTCCCTCTGAGTGTAATTCTTCTAGCTGCTCAGGTGATAGCAACAGTTTTTAAGAGTTACCAATGACCTCTTTTCTTATAGGGATACATATCATTTTAACTTATTTAGTCTCTTATAAAATTCTTGTTGTTGTTGTTTTGTTTGTTTTTTCCCCTCTTTTTAAATTACCTTTTGATGATTCTCTTGAGTTCTGTGGTTGGACATCAAATTTTCTGTTCAGGTCTGGTCTTTTATTTATGAATGCTTGGAACTCTTCTGTTGTGTTGAATGAGCATACTTTCCCCTGTAAGAATATAGTCAGTTTTGATGGGTATTTTATTCTTGGTTGTAGACCTAGTTCCTTTGCTTTCCGGAACATCGTATTCCATGCCTTTCGGTCCTTCAGTGTGGATGTAGCCAGATCCTGTGTTAACTTAACCGTGTTTCCATGGTATCTGAATGGCTTCTTCTTGGCAGCTTGTAATCTCTTTTCTTTCATCTGATTGTTTTTGAATTTGGCTATAACATTTCTTGGTGTTGTCAGTTGGGGATTAAATACAGGGTGTGATCTGTGGATTCTTTCAATCTCCACTTTCCCCTCTTGTTCTAGGATCTCAGGACAGTTTTCCTGGATAATTTCCTTTAGTATATGTCCAGGCTTTTTCTTTTGTCGTGGTCTTCTGGTAGTCCAATTATTCTTAAATTGTCTCTTCTTGAACGATTTTCTAAATCGTCTGTTTTGTGAATGGGATGCTTCACATTTTCCTCAATTTTTTCATTCTTTTTGTTTTATTTTATAGTCTCCTGCTGCTTTGTGAGGTCACTTGATTCTAGTTGTTATATTCTGGTTCTTTAAGATTGGATTTCATCTCTGGCTTTTTGGTCATCTTTTTCCTTCTGGTCTGATTTTCTTTGAAGATCATCTTTCATCCTCTTTACCTCATCTTTCATCTCCTTTGCCTCATCTTTCATCTCCTTTGCCTCATTTTCCAGCTAGTTGATTTTGGCTTTCAAGACACTATGTTCTTGTTTTAGTTCAAGTGCCTCTGTTTCCAGATGACTCATCTTAATTTTTAAGTTCTTTTCCCAATTGTCTTCAGCCTCTCTTAGTTGTGTTTTGAGTTCTTCCACAGCCTGTATCGAATTCGCTGGGCTTTCTGGTTTATCGTTTGCTGATCTCACCCCCTCTGTTCCATTTGCTGAGTAGTAGCTGTCTATTGTAGTTTCTTTCTTCTTTTTCTGTTGTTTGCTCAAATTCACCCCTTCTTTACTCCCCGTATTCATCTGTGCTCTTGTTCCTCTCATTTTCTTTGTTTTTTGGGGACTTCTATCAGTCTCCCCTCTTGGAGCTTTAACAGAAGCTCTCTTGGTGTAGTTTCTGGGGGAGGGTTGTTGGGGGTTTGAGCTTCCCTGTCCTCTGGAGGCTTTTGATTGGCTTAAAGTCCAGCAGTCAATGAGGATGGGTGGGGAGCCTGGGCTTCCCTGTGTTTTGGAGACTTTTGATGGGATTAGATTCAGCTGGTTCTTTCAGAAGACTCTGCTTTCTAAGGGGGGAGGGGTCATGGCCTCCCTGGGCTCTGAGGGCTCTTGATGGGATTAGGTTCAGCTGGTTCTTTCAGAAGACTCTGCTTTCTAAGGGGGGAGGGGTCATGGCCTCCCTGGACTCTGAGGGCTCCTGATGGGATTAGGTTCAGCTTGTTTGTACTGAATGAGCCCCAAAGCAAAAAACTTCCTCCTCCACAATCTGTGTTGAATGTCTGGAGACTAGCCCAGGTTGCTTTCTAGGTAAGCCCTTCCCTGGCCCTGTTTCTGTTCTTTCAGAAGCTCTGAGGGCTCCGGATGGGATTAGGTTCAGCTGGTGTGGGCGGAATGATCCCCGAGCCAAAAAAAAAAGAAAGAAAGAAAGAAAAAAAACCAACCTCCTCCTCCACAATCTGTGTTGAATGCCCGAAGACTGGCCCAGGTTACTTTCAAGGTAAGCTCTTTGGAGCAACCCCTTTGCCGGCCCTAAGGTCTCTCTTCTTCCAGTAGCTCTGAGGGCTCCTGATGGGATTGGGTTGAGCTGGTACCCTAAAGCTGGGACCTCCCTTGAGACTCAGTTGGAAGGACCCAGCCAGGGGGCTACAGGCTTCCCCCTTCTCTCTATGTTTCCCTGCCGTCTGTGTTGGGCGTCCCGGAGACTGGCTCAGGTTGCTTTCAAGGTGAGTCCTTCAAAATAGCCAGCCCTGCGGCCCTTTTGCCGGCCCTGAAATTCCTGCTGCTGCTGTGGGCTCAGCACTCTGGGTTGGGGGGGATGGGTCCTGGGACCTTCCTTCTGCCTGCCCCTTAGATCCGAGTGATCTAGGGTTTTGGCTTTTGGGGGGCCATACCTTTTGATCCAGGTCCAGGAGGAGGGTTCCCCGGGTCTGTCCTGTTGTTCAGCTTGAATTTCGGTGTCCTAGGAGCTCTCAGTTTGCGATCGGTAAGGAAGGGTTTCTGAGGTCTGAACTTTTGCCCCGCCATCTTGACTGGAAGTCCAGTAGTATTCTTTTTAAAAAATTGTTTTCTAATTTAAAAAACCCTACTTTACCTTTGTGGGATACCAGAGTGTCCCCCTCAGTATTGTTAAGGTAGGGTTTGGGGTAAGGTAAACACAAGAGGAAAACATAAATAAATCTGTTTTATTGTTTGGGAAGGGAAAGAAATAAGGGTTTAGGGATAGACTTATTCTTATTCTTAAAACTAACTAAACTATATTACCTATGTTACTAAACTAAAAACTTAACCAAATACCCCAATCTCACAGCAGGAGTCCAAAATCAAATAGAGCCAGGATCTCTTGTTGTTAGATGTCCAAGTAAGTCCTGATGTCCAAGTAAGACTGATGCTTCCAGCAGCCAGATACAGGAAAAACTCCTTCCTCAGTTTGATCACAGGGAAAATCTCTTCAAGTCTTTATCTCAACTTCTTCAGGAGAGAAGAAAGTCTGTTGGGCAGATGGAATATTCACCTAGATCCCTCAGGCTCAGGCTCCCATGTGACCCTTGGTCACATGCCACTGTCAATCATTACCAAGATTGCATTTTTCAGTTTTTTCACAGTTTTGCAAATTGCAAACCTTTTCATCCTTTATCACATTTCCCCCTATTGCACAAATCAAAAATTGTGTTGGAAACACGATTTTTGAATTTGTGCACAATCTAAAATACTTACCAGTTACCTAAACCAAGAAATCTAACCAAAATAACAAACAACCTACACTCAACTATCTTACTCTAACTTACACTAAACTATTCTAAAGAATTGCAACAAGGAAAAAAGAAAAGGAAAACAAAGTAAATAATGAACAAATACAAAAGTCAAACAGAAGCAAAATAAAAAAAAAACAAATAACATCAAACAAAATATGAACATAACTTCCATGCAAACATCAAACTTAAAATACTCTTATCAGCTAAAACAGAATATTGTACTACTATTGGAAAACATTAACATTAAACTTAAAGAAAAAAATTTGAAAATCACAATAAACACAACATTGCATAAGTTTTACATTGAAAATCAAACCAAACATTAAACTTATTTATGCACATACATGTAACAATAGCTATGAGTGAGCTGTGTACATAATTTACATATATACACATACAGTACATACATACAAAATATGTGTATACTATACATATGCACATATATACACTTATGTACAATTCATATTTATACATAGTTTACATATAAGCATACACTATAGCACAATTAATTTACAATCCTATTATACACCCTATTTAGATATATTTACATATTGATTTACAATTTTGTTTGATATGTGATGTCATATGTTGTTTGTATTGTGTAATGTATAATGCAGTGTAAGCCAGTATCTAATTTTCTTATCTTATCTTACTTAATCTTATCCAACTAATCTCTATCTTCAAAATACTTCTAACTAAATTCCTATACCTAAACTAAATCTAAGTATGGAACTACATTTTGTTAGTAAATAACATTTATAGTTAATCATAACATTGTTAGTACCCTAACTATACATTATTTCACTCATTTAAGTAGTGATTCAATATAACCTAACCATGTTTATATTTTGTGTTTATGTTTTATTATGTTGTTACTCTTGCCATGTCATGATGTTTTGCTATTTAAATGTCAGTGTTACTGTTATGTAAGAGTTATGGTACTGTTCTATGCAACATACTTTCCCCTACTTCAAATCTTCCTTCCTCTTCTCACCTCCTCCTTGAATATCCTTCTGCAATTACCTTTTCATCCTTTATCACAGTATGTACATTACTTAGTAATGTATTCCTTGAGCCCTGGGCATGGAAAATATGAAGGAAGATTCTCAGGAGAAGATACAGGAAACCAACATAAAATGAGGACTAAGCATGGTGACACTGATAATAGCAGAGACCAGAATTAGTAGCTGTTATAACTATCTAGAGCATAGTTCCAACTCCAAAGTAAAGACAAGGACATCAGAGCAACTGAAAGAACTCTTGAAAGGCCCTGAATTAATAGGCTGGATTCCTTGGGTTTTTACCAGAAATTTTATGAACTCAATTAGGATATAGTCCTTAAGTCTAGAAATCTGACTTCATAGCCCAACACAAAAGCAGAAAACTAGAAAAAGGAATGGGTTAGATGCAGGAACAGTGACAATAGAAATGATACCTGACAGATTAACTCTGAAGGAGGAATTAAAATCTAAAAAAAAAATAGACCTAGGGCCATAGTACCATTACAGTGCAGCCATGGGTGACACCAAGGCATTTAGAAAAGATTAAATCACATTTTGGAAACTTTGTGGAAACCAGGTAAGTAAATCAGTTGATTTTGGGAGATTTCCATCAAAAAGTACTTTTAAAATATTTTGTTTGTTTGTTTTTTTAAGTTTAAACTTTTTTCTAGAAAAATTCAATTCTGAGAAACAACCCCATTATTAGGGTAGACATGTCAAATTTAATATAAAATCCACCTCAAGAGCAGAAACAATGGCTGGTTCCCATGTTAATTAGGAAGAGGATGTAGGATAACACTTTGTTCTTCTGTGATACCTTTCCTATCATGGGGATGAAATGTAGAGTCAAACTAAGTGGCATAATCCATATACTATTTTTAGGGTAGACATAAGATCCATCTTTAAGCATTCATGCAATCTTTTGGTTTTCTTTAATGTGGCACAGTGAATATAATGGTTCTTGAAGTCAGAAGACCCAACTTTGAATCACTACAGACAATGATACATGACCAAGTCACTTATCTTCTCAGAAGATCCATTTTCTGTGGAACATGAGGATAATAATACATGTACTGCCTACCTCATAGAAATCCAGATATCTAAAAGAACCATGAAATTCACGCCTGTTGTGTTCAAAGAAAAGTGCTCCTCGATTATTCCACATATTTGGAGATATTAAAAACGAGCAAACCATTGGATCTAGTATAGACTTTTAAAAACTTTTTTCCTTCTATCTTCTAATTGATATTAAAAGTTGTTGACAAGAAAAAAAGAAAAAGTGTTGAGTTTGGAGCCATGTGGAAATGTTTTCCTGTAATTCAGTATTCTACAAGCATATATTTATTAATCACCTTAAAAGAAATGTTGCAATGCATGACTGGTTTTTATGTGACTAGGCATATCCTTTGACAATTTAGGATTCTAGGTCTTCTTGTGCCAAACAACAATTTAGGATTCTAGGTCTTCTTGTGGTCAGATGAGATATGAGGTAAGGTGGATCAAGATGTTCAACTATTTAAAAAAAATTTTTTTTAACCCTTACCTTGTGTCTTATTATCAATTCTAAGGCAAGGCAATTGGGGTTAAGTGACTTGCCTAGTTAGGAAGTGTCTAAGGCTATATTTGAATCCAGGACTATCTGTCTCCAGACTTGACTCTGTCCAAGACAAACTTTTTAATTTTGAAAAGAGATAAGAAAAATACAAACAGAACCAAATGATGCCACAATTAGGCCCCTAAAAGATCATAATAAAGTAGAATGTGCATAATATGTGCCAAAATATTTATGGCAGCTCTTATGTGTAACAAAGAACTAGGAACTTAGAGAATGTCAATCAATTGAGTGAATGGCTAAATAAATTATGGGAATACAAATGCAACAAAATACTCTTGGGCCATGAGAAATTAAAAAGCCATGAAAAGGATAGTTTCAGAGAAACCTGGAAAGATTTATATGAACTGATGTAAAGTGAAGTGAACAGAACCAGGAAGATAATTTGTTCTTTAATAGCAATGTTGTAAAAATAAACATCTTTGAAAGAGTTAATAATTCTGATCAGTGCAATGACCAACCATGGAAGACCAATGATGAAGAATGCTACCATTCTATTATACGTGAGGCTATAGAGGTAATAGACTGCATGAGCAGAACTACAGATTGAGACACATTTTTGGATTTGGCCAATGTGGGAATTTGTTTCACTTAACCCTGCAAATTTCTGGGATGGGGGTGGATTGTTTTACTTTTACTTTGAAATTAAAAAAAAATTTAATCCCTCCCCTTACTCCCTCCAGTTGATCAAATTTAAATAAAAGGAAACAAAACATCCCAAATTTCTCAGGTCAGTAGTGCAAACTCAGATAGGAATCCCACTAATAGCATATTGACTTAGTTTTAGAATGTAATGTTATCTGTTTTTTATTGCCCTTCCATATAGTAGGGATTAGGGACATAGAGCTCCTGCAATCTGGAAGATCCACATAAAATTTTTCAACCCTCACTTTGTACCAGAGAAATCTGAATTTTTCTTTTTCTTCCATGAGGTCTTTACAGTATCTTATTGTAAAATGTGAATTAAGTATTTGGTCATAGGCTATATGTAGGTCAATGTTAAATAATAATGAGTTTCTAAACTTTTTCCGTGTTGTCTGCTAACCTTCGGTTGTTGTCTGTGGCTTCTGCAAAACTCCCCAAAAATTCCCATTAAATTTCTTTTGCTGACCCACAAGTCGGCAAACATATATCGAAATCACAATGGGGAATGTTGCAATGTGGACAGGATATCTGTATTTTATTTATTTTGTTAAATATTTCCCAATTACACTCTGCATATTTGATACTACTACCTTTATGAGGTTGGTTTGTTTGCTTTTTGGTCCCCCCCCCCTCCCCACCACCCAGGCTTAAGGGATGTAAATGGATAGAAAAATAAATGCTTGTTAATATATAAGCAATATCCTGGTGATGGAAGACTATTTCACACTCCATGCACAGGTATATACAATCAAACAGTTGATAAAGTATTTCTTTGTTAATGGCTTCCTTGCCAGAATCTACTCTGACCAAGGCAGAGACTTTGAACGCAAATTATTACTTTAGGTGTTGGCCTTGGCAGGAACCAAGAAGTTCTGAACCACACCTTAGCACCCTCAAGGAGACCCACAGCCTGAAAATTTCAACCACACCCTGTGGAAAATGCCAAGGACCCTGAGGCTTGGGCAAAAAGCTCAGCGGAATCAATAGGTGGCATTTCTAGTACACATATACAACACAACCTGGAATAGGGACTATTACAGGCTTTGTACTGTATCTGCCAATGTCTGGACCAGGACCGTGTTTTTCCCATTGCTTTGTGATTTAAGAGTCTCAGGAGCTGGAAAAGAGGTAGATACTCCAATCCAGTAAGTTTTTTGGTGGGGAGATGAGCTGAAAGAGACCTACTGTCCCTAGCTATGACTGTGGCTCAGAAGAGTTCTTTAAGAAACAAGTGATGTTCTACTGTTTGAGTTCATGGTCAAAATTTGAAGGAAGGTGGTAGAGTTTTGCTGAGAAATGTAGGTGTACAGGAAACACATGAGGTAGTGTAACGATGGAAATCCATCCCATATCAAGCAGTGGTAACTTGCTAGTCTATAACATAGTAACTGGAGCCCAACCCAAAAAAAAAAAAATACATCATCCCTACCTACTTGAGAATTAGATTCCCTGATGAACAGAAGCTCAGTGGGTTAAGTCTGAAAAGACCCCTTTCTTCACCAGTTGCAAAGAAATTGCCAGACCTAGATCATACCTCAAGATATGATCATTTAGATGAGGAAGAACCTGAACATCAGTACTCACTGTAGAGGCGGGAAAATTGATAAAGTTTATTCTAGATGAAACTTCTGTTCAGGCATCTAAAGGAAGATAAACCTAAGCACAACCCCTTTCCACTTTTATATTCCTAATGTGGAGACTCCTAGAAAAGAGAGGGCATTTACAAAGCCTGAGACAGAGTCAGTCCACCTAGGCAACGCACAAACTCAGGATTGGTACTTACAGCCAGTAGATCTTTGGATGCTGATAGTCAGTCATCCATTAGTTCAGTGAATTCTGGCATAAGTGATGTGGACGAAGTTGGTTGTTTTTTTTAACGATCCTTCAGAGAGAATGGGACAAGTGGTTACTCATATAGCCAGATAACATTCATCCATATGCTATATGTACTTTGATTATAGCTACAACATATTGTGTTGGCTATGACAGTATATTGTTATACAATATGCTATAATACGGGTGTGCATTGTAAGCTAATATGTCATATTATGTGTGGACTATTGCAATATGATTCTTTGATACCTACTATGTAATATTATACATACATTATTGCTATGGTTTGTATATCCTCTATTCACTTGTCTTTGAACATATTGCATCCCTGTAAAACCTAAGCATAGAGCCTGAGCTAGCTGTCCATGGTAGCATGTTCCTTTTAAGTAGAGCCTTTGCATTTGTATCCCTGGTACCTAGGACAAAGGATGCATATAATAAGTGACTGTTGACTGACTGATATTCACATATGCCACGTTTATATATGGGACATATATTTTGCTATTGCATCCAACCCAACACAGTAACTCTGATGCAAAGCCCCTACCATCCCATATTAGTTATGCCTCTGTAGGCAGTCAGGAACTAACTCCATATGAGTGTTTATTTTGAACATATGCAAGGGCAAATTTACTCCATTCTCATTGGGTTCAGTGAAAACTATACCAGTACCAAACACATACAGAATTACATCTATTTATTCCTATATTGAACGTGAGGAAATATACCTGTCAAGCTCACAATCCTTTGGGGCCAAAGACATGAAGCATATTGTGCTATATATAAAGGATTGCATTAAAATTCTAGATCTTATGTATACAGTGGCATTATATATGCTACTATTACAGGTGCCATATAGTTATTCCTTCCACATCACAGGGGTATGAACACAGCATTTCCATGATTTTGAAAATCAAAATAAGATTTTTTGGCCCTTCATTCATTCCAGAGAGGAAGTCTGAATTTTCTCTTTTAGGGAGTGTATTATAAATTTTGGTTTAAGTATGCATTTCTGAGTTTATAAACTTTTTCTGTGTCATCTAGTGGCCTTCATGTATCATCTACAGCTTCTGCAAAACTCCTAAAAAACTCCCATTTAATTTCTTATGCAGACTCACTATATATTGAAATCATAATGGGGAAAGTTGTGATGTAGAAGGGATAACTGCATTGGATTTGTTGCATGTATTATGGCTAGGTTGTTCATTCATTTTTCAGTCATATCACACTCTTTGTGACTCCATTTGAGTTTTCTTGGCAAAAGATATTGTTATGATTTTTTTCGATTTTCTTCTCCAATATTATGGCTACTTATATATAATTCTAATGTGAATATTTATATCCACTATTGACAGGTACACACAACCTAAATGTTAATTTCTATAACTACATGATATAGTCATTTCTATATACTACATATATCTATGTGCTGTGTGTAGCTCTTCGTAGATATTTAGATAGATCCCATATAACTTGCAGAGACTACAGATTTCTGAGGAGAAGGGGAGAAGGGACCAAGATAGCTCAAAGATAGCTCAAAGCCTGTCTGGTTTATGCTGACACTTTTATATAACCAAGGCAGGAATATGGAGCAAGTAGGTGGAGAATAATGATCTTGTTTCCTTCACTTAGTTGTTGTTGTTTTTTTTTAACTCTTACCTTCTGTCTTAGAATCAATACTGAGTATTGGTTCTAAGGAAGAAGAGTGGTAAGGGCTAGGCAATGAGGGTCAAGTGACTTGCCCAGGGTCACCCAGCTGGGAAGTGTCTGAGGCCAAATTTGAACCCAGGACCTCCCATCTCTGGGTCCGGCTCTCAATTCACTGAGCCACCCAGCTGTCCCACCCCCCTTCACTTAGTTTTTGTACTGGCTCAAGTTCATTTGCGTGCCAAGGGGAAGAAGGAAGAGGTCTTGGTATTTTCTAACTCTAAGTCAGATAACTATCTATGATAAAAACTATGATTCAGAGACAGACACAAGGTACTTAAAAGACACGCCATCTTACCTTCTTGGAGGTAATACACTCTGCTTAGGCTATTTAGGTTTTATTGGGGTGTGGGGATTCATAGCTTCAAGTATGAGTACAGAGTTATCACTATAGTCTCATCAGGAAGAGGTTTTCTAATCACTGAATGGGAGCTCAGATGGCTAGCAGGTGTCTTGAAAAGATGATGGCCAAAGTCCTATAGCAGAGAGATTAGAAGTCGTGAGACAAAAGGACAACTGAAATTAGCAGTATACCATCCACCAGTGGTCACATGAAACCTGCAGAAGCTATATGAGACTACCAGAAGATATTAGTGGTACTGAGCTAATCTCCTCTGAACTAAGATGCTCCCCCATACATATGCACTGACCGCACATGTTTCCTATATGTGTACCCAGACTCCAGGTGTTCTTTTTGTGGGTACTCTCCAAGGACATTCATTCTCTCTACAGATGATATATATATATATATATATATATATTTGTGGAAGTGTCCTCAAGGTTTCTGAAGGAAATATTCTATTGGTACTTCTCTTACTATGCTATTTCATTAAATGCCTTCATTTGGCACTAAATGTGTTCTCTGGATGACTAGCAAAAAAAGTAAATGCATTTGTAGGAATTTATGAGCTATCAATCAACAAACATTTATCAAGGACTTGCTATGAGTCAAGCAGCTGTACTGTGGCTTTTTGTTTTTTTAGAATACATGTGCCCAAAGAATACATTCATTCTGGGAGAACTTTTCTGGGGGCTCCTCTGTAAGTGTACCAAGTGCTACATGAATAGAACACATCATGAAAATTAATATAATAAAAATGTTATTGTTATTCTTGGAGTCTTTTAAAGGAGTGGGTGCCCCACATGTAGCATGATGATGTGTGGTAAAGCATGAGATTCCCCGCTCATAAGATGGATTGTGGCACATAGAGGAAGAGTCAATAGCAGAAACTCCCAAGTTCTATAGGGAATGTACCCCCATAGGCATCCTCTCTAGACTTGGCTCCCTTTTGCATTAAGGTCTTATCCCATATGAGTCTGAGAATTTATATCTGTGTATATATCTATATATATTTACCTACATATACACAGATATACACAATACATATATTATTCCTAGAACTAATTGACATAAAGCCACATCTAAACTCATATGCATGTATATATACATATATACATATACATGTACATATACACACATGTACATCTCCCTTTATATAGGTGTTCCTGTTCCTGGAAAGTTGTGCATTTAGTGTTATAACATTAGCATACTTCCTTGGCTTGTGGGGCTTCCTTATAGGATCAATGTCCATTTTCCCGACCCTCCTTGTACTTCAGTTATGCTGAAGGAGCACTGGGTCTCCTGTCTCTCTAATGGGTGCAAAACTCCATCCAAAATCTCTACCTGTTGCTGTCATTAATCATCAGACAGAGATTTGGTGGCTGCCTCATTTTCTTTTAAAATTAGCCTTAGAACATATCTGACAAAGCAAGGAGAGGGGGAATCCTGATTAGACGATAACCAGTATAAGTGAGCACTGGCCATTTGAACATCAGATGCCTTTTACTGCTGTGACTGAGCAAAAAGCAAAACAAAGATGCTAAGAAGCTTCCCATAAATTCTGAGTGCCATAGTCTTGAAATATCCCATTAGATTCCCAGAGTAGGGGGAGAAGGAAGCTGGCATTTAGAAATGTGCTTCAGGCTATCAACAAACATGTATTAAGCCTCTATTATGTTCCAGATATTGTGCTAAGTTTTGATAATACAATGAGAGAAAGTCCTTTCCCTCAAGGATCTTACAGTCTAATGGGGGACATTACATACAAATATATATTACAATGAAAGCTATATAAAGGATAAATGGCAAATAATTAATAGAGGGAAAGCACTACAATTAAGAGGGCCTGGGGAAGGCTTCCAGTAAAAGATGGGATTTTAGTTAGGATTAAAGCCAGCTGGACTTTCTCCCACATGTTGAACAATGGATGATCTCATTCCTCTCTTCTAGCTTCCACTTCCCAGAATCTTCCACAGCCAAAGAAACCTCACCAAGCCAGTGAACACTGGCATTTTGTCTGTTTAAATCTCCCATCTCCACTTTAGTGTTCACTATGGAGGTATGACATTATGATCCTTGGTTCCTAAAGACTGAAGCAATGGGTAAAAGCTGCAGAGACAGATTTAGGTTTTATGTCAGGAAAAACTCCAAACTGAAGCTGCTGCCCATGGTAGGGGGTTCTAATTCAAAGGAGGTCTTCAAAAAAAGTGTAGTCTGGTATGTTGTAGAGGGGATTCTAGTTCAGGTACACATTGAACTCAATGGATGCCGAGGTCCCTTCCAACCCTGTGATTCTGCAGATCTGTTCAGTAAGAACCTGGCACATAGTAGGAATATTTATTTATTTATTACTTGGTTGATTACATAATTAATTCTCTGTGAAGCCTATTTTCCACAAATGTATAAAGATGAAGCCTTCATTTCAGTCACCATCAAAGCATATAATTTTCTCTCTCTCTCTCTCCTTCCTTCTCTCTATGTGTCTCTCTCTCCTTCCTTCTCTCTGTGTCTCTCTCTCCCTCTCCCTCCCTCCTCTCTCCCTCTCTGTCTCTCCCTCCCTCCATTCCTCACCCTCTCCTTCTACCTCCCTCCCACTCTCTTTTCCTCCATCCCTCTCCCTCTCCTCTCTCTCTCTCTCTCTCTCTCTCTCTCTCTCTCTCTCTCTCTCTCTCTCTCTCTCTCTCTCTCTCTCTCTCTCTCTCTCTCTCTCTCTCTCTCCCCCCCCTCTCTTTCTCCACCCCCCCATAGGTGTGTTTATCTCTTTTAAAGAATTAATGTAAAGGCATTAAGCACATACTCTATGCCACACACTGTGCTTAGTATGATACTAAAGCTTGTGATATTATCTAACTTGAGAGACCTGAATGAATCCGATAAATAGGTTTAGAGCATTTCTTAAAACTTGTGGTTTTACTTAAGAGACAAGAAAGATCATGTCTTCTAGGCGAGTGCACAGTTAGAAAGAGTGCATTCTAATGCATATTAAGGCATATTACATGCCTTTAAAATCCTTAGGGACAATTTTGCATTTAGGAATATTTTTATAACATGTGCTATACATCCTCCAACACTGCTTCAATCTCTCCCTCCAGCTGTGTACCTAGGACATGTGTTCCACATAGTAAACACCCTGGTGCAAATTCCCCGCTAAAAGGAATGACAAATGAACCAGTTTCTTAACCATCAATCTTAGGCCATTTTAAAAGCAATGTTAGGATAGATAAAAAATCATCAATGGAACACAGAATGGGGGAAAAAAGAAGAGGTCAGTTCTCAGTACAGCCCTATGGATTTCTGAAATAGTGCTTATCCAAGGATGATTCAAACCCTTGCATTTTTTATGTTTTGGTTCAATTCAATTCCATAAACATTTATTAAGTGCCTTCTCTGTGCCAGGTGGCTGCTAGGTGGCACAGTGGATCAAGTACTGGGCCTGGAGTCAGTAGGGCTCATCTTCCTGAGTTCATATTTGGCCTCAGATTCTTATTAGTTGTGTGACCCTGGACAAGTCACTGAACCCTGTTTGCCTCAGTTTTCTAATCTTTAAAATGAGCTGGAGAAAAAAATGGCAAACCATTCTATTATCTTCATCAAGAAAACCCCAAATCGGGCTACAAAGGGTTGGATATGACTGAAATGACTAACCAACAAAAATGTGCCAGCACTGTGCTAAGCACTAGTTCATATGAACACACTACACAGATGTAGGGAATTTGGGGTCAGAGGACCTGGGGCAAAATCTTGGTTGTGCTAGTTATGTGGTCCCTTTTGTCAGCTTGACCTTAACTTCACTGTTCTGTTGTTCAAATTTCTGGTCTGTCAGATGATGGTAGATAATCTCTAAGGCTCCTTTCGGTTCTAAATCTATATGGTCATTTGAGCCTATGATATCAAAAAGTCTATGTAACTAAGATTTGACCTCCTACAAGAAAATGCAATGAACAAATACAGAAAGGGAGAGAGGCCCTCCACCAAAGAGGAACTTTTATGGAACAATTCAGGTTCATGAAACAGTAAGCACAATTTCCTAAGATTCTTTCAAGTACCAACTCCTATGAAATTTGGAATTATCTTCCAAATGATAATTGGGGCAGCTAGATGAAACAGAGGATAGAGGGCTAGATCTGAAGCCAGGAAGACCTGAGTTCAAATGCAGTTTCAGAGTGACCCTGAATAAGTCACTTAGCCTCTGTTTGCCTCAGTTTCCTGATCTGTAAAATGGAGGTAATAGTACCTTGAGAGAATTGAATGAGATATTGGTAAAGCAATGCCTGGCACATAATAAATTGGCTCCATAAATGTTAACTATAAGAATTATTTTAAAGCGCTTCTATTTCACTATTCCATTAAAAATGCTCACTTTAATTCAACCTCATTTTGGTTCTTTGAACACCTGTGAAATACCTGAATAGGCACCTGCTGTGAGGTACTGAAGATAAAAAATGAGCTCAGTCCCTGACCTCAAGATGTATTTCATTCTATTAGAGAAGATTTAACAGGTTCCTATATAAAAAATAATACAAGGCAGAATATTAAAGAAAGAGTCATACACAATCCATTAGGCAAATTTGAAAAGAGAGAGAGAACACTTTTAAACTGGGGAGATCAGAGAAGACTTGATAGAAGCGATCTCATTGGAGCTGACTCTTGAAGAAAGAAAGATTTTAACAGGTTTAGATGAGTAGAGACTGAATTTCAGGATGGGGAGCAGGAAATGACTTGTTGAGTTTTACTGAAATGTAGAATGTGTGAAGGGTAGTAATGTGAAATAAGGTTGAAAAGGTATATTGGAACCAGATTATAGAAATCTTAGATGCTGGGTGGGGTTTATATTTTATCCTAGAGACAGTAGGAAGCCAGTGACATTTTTTGAACAAGGGGGAAAGTTGGGCTTGTACTTTAGGAAGATTATTTTGGCAGCTATGTAATGTTTGGAAAAGGAGAGAGAAGAGAGGCAGAGAGGTCAATTAGGAAGTTATTACAGTAGTAGGAAGAATTCTGGGCAAAAAGAGATGAGGGTGAAATTGGGAAATATCTCTCTTAAACTGACTAAAGCAATGATAGCCAAACTTTTTTGGTTGCTCAAGACACCAGCAAAAGTTTTTGAGCATGAACCTCCAATACCAAGATAGATAAATAAATACATAGGACCCCTGTTATCCCTGATATCCTTCTAAAGGGTTCTTGAGATCAAAACTATTTTCATTATAATGCTAATGTATTTTCATATCTCTTGTGGTGAATCTCAATAGATATAACTCATATAAGCAAAAGCTCTTTGAGGTCTTCAATACTTTTCAAAGACTTAAAGGAGTTTTGAGACCTTACTTAAGAATCTCTGTTCTAGAAAATTGTCTAGTGTTTCTTTGAACACAACTTGTGATCTCTGGCTTCTGTTCATTCATGTACATAATTCCTTGTACTACTTTCTTTCCTCATGTTATTGTTGTTCATTCATTTCTGTCACATTTGACTCTTCCTGAGTCCATTTGGGGTTTTCTAGGCAAAGATACTAGAGTGGTTTTCCATTTCCTTCTCCAGCTCATTTTACAGATGAGGAAACTGAGGCAAACAATGTCAAGTGATTTGCCTAGGGTCACACAGCTAGTAAGGCCAGATGTTTGAGGCTGAATTTGAACTCAAAAAAGATGAGTATTCCTGACTCCAGGCCCTGTGCTCTCCACTATACTACTAAATTGCCCCACTTCTCCCTCCTATCTACTGATTCAAGTCTTCTTCAAGATTCAGTTCAGGGGCCATCTCCTTCATGAAGTCATCCATGATATCTTTTCATTTTTTCCTTCCTTACATTTTTCTGGAATACCTTATATGCATCACTCCTTTGCTCCCTATCACACTCTATCTTGCATCACTCATCTGTGTATTCACCACTCTTCTGGGAGAATATAAGACTCTTGAGGACAGAGCTGGTTTGGGTATTGAATCTTTGTATTCCCAGTGTCTAGCACAATGCCTTGAATATATTATTGTAGCTGCTTAGTAAATGTTTGTGAAATTCAGTTGTTGGAATCAGAATGTATCTAAATGATTTGTGGTGACTATCTGGGATACAAGGTTCTTTGAAAGAAATCCCAGGCACAGATTCTCCTGTGAGTCATACTCCATGCCAGTGGAAAGGCCACTGACTTTGAAATTCTAGAACTTGGTTTTGGATCCCAGATCTGATCCGTATTTCCCATGTGACCTTGGGGGCAGGGGAGTTCTGGCTTCTCTAAGCCTCAGTTTTATAACCTTTACAACGTAGAGTTAGATCAGGTGGTCTCTAAAGTCCCTTCAGTGCCAAACTCTAGAATCCCATGAACTTTTGAAAAGTGTTAATTTAAGGTTACCAATTCCTTTTTCACTTGACTATCTGGGTTTTAGGTGGCAGGGAGAAAGGAGCATCATCTTGCTGTGGGTGATAGGTCTATCTAGCAGCACTGCAGAGAACTTGGGAGAGAGAGAGTTGGGAGTGTTTGCTTCCTACTGACATAAGCTTGAAGAATTCTCCCTATGTGCATCTTCTCAGGTCCCACCAGGTATGCCACAGTGAATACATGTCAGTTTGCTGTGAGCTAAATGAAACCTTCTTGGCATTAGCTGTGCAGGTCCCCACCTCTATCATTAATAATGAAACATCACATGATGTGATTGATTCTTCCTGGTGTCTTAGTCATTTCCTACTAATGTTACACTCTTTATAACTATGCTTATAACTTTTTCAGTTCATTATGGAACCAATAATAACTCATCAACTATCCTTTTTCAAGAACTAACATTTTCTCCACCTTTTCTTAGGCTTCAACTAGAAAAAGACCACGGTTTTCTCAAATTTGAATGGACTCTGGGTGAGTTAGTGAACATTAGTGATTTTCCAGGACCAAAAATAAAATCCTCCATCATTAAGAGCTCTTCATTACCTAGCTCACTCTTCTTCCCCATCCTTTCAACTTTCCAGTCTTCTTACACCTTTCATGACCCAAGGACACTCTGATCCAGTGACAGTGGCCACCTTACTGTTCCTTGCACATGACACTCCATCTCCTGACTGCAGATATTTTCTCTGGCATTCCTGGAATGCTCATCCTCTTCATCTCCACTTCCTGGCTTTCCTTGCTTCCTTCAAGTCTTAGCTAAAATCTGAACTTCCACAGGAAGCCTTTCCTGAGCCCTCTTAATTCTAATATCTTTCCTCTGTTGATTATTTCCTATTTATCCTGTGTATTGCTTTGTTGTACATATTTGGTTTTGTCTCCCTCATTAGATTGTAAGCTCCTTAAGGGCAGAGACTCTTTTGCCATTTTTTAAATATTCCATAGTACTTAGTACAGTGTCTGGCACATAGTAGGCATCTCATAAATATTTACTGATTGACCGACTGGTCATATTATTCCTTATCTCTAAAATGAGAAGAATCTAGATGATTTTGAATCTCTCAGCATTTAATTCTATGATCTTATGATATAGAGACAACAATTTGACTTTTAAGAGCTAACATAGCTACACAGGAAAAGAGAGAGTTACAAAGAAGAAACAAATAGTGTGTGTGTGTGAGTGAATGTGTTTACTTTTAGAGAATAACAAGAGAAAAATACAAGGTTAAGTGGAAGAGAGAATAGGCATCCAGGTGACCAGCCAGGCAGTGGATAGAGTGCTGGGCCTGGAATCAAGAAGACTTGAGTTCAAATCCAGCCTCAGAAACTTTCTACCTGTGGGATCCAAGGCAAATCATTTAACTGCTGTTTGCCTCAGTTTCCTTATCTGAAAAATGGGACTAATAATAATATTTCCTTACCAGAGCTGTGAAGTTCAAAAGTGATAATTTAAAAGTACTTGGCACATAATAAATGTTACATAATTGTTAGTTATTGTTATTAAATTCTGAAAAAGAGTAAACATCATTAAAATAGCAGCTGTTGATTATATCCTGAAACCAAAGTCTCATTATGGAATGTAAATTATTTGTCCCACACTTATAATTCAGTAAAGACAAAGAAAAGATAAAACTTTTTGATGTATATAGAATAGATCACTACCTCTCTGAAGGTCTTCAGTCTTCTTCTTCTTGAAGTCATTCACAGAATCATTTCCATTATCTAAGTAGAGGGCAGTTCTTCCTATGTTATTTTATTTTTGGAGCCTGTTCTAATCAGTTCTAAAACCTCACATGGGCACGTTCTTTTAGTATTCTATCTAAAGCCATTGAAACTTCTAGCTCATGAAAAAAAGTAATCTGTGTGCAATGCCTGAGTGTTTTGGCAGGAACCTTTTTGTTTTTGGAAGTTATAGGGCTCTTAAGAACTTCTTATGCCAGCAAATAAAGCCTTGAAGCAGCCTCAGGCTTTAATATTGGCCAATGATCTATCTGCATCAAGACAAAGGGTCTGACTTGGCCTAAAGCCACCGTAGCCCTCCAAATACCTCTTGATTCCACCTTGCAACTGGCATAACCCAACTGTGAGTGAATTGCCTTATAAGCCCACTCTCTGACAGATCCTGTCCTCTAGATATTCTTGTGATCTAAGCCAGCTAATTCTAGGTCAGAGTTCAAACCAATCAAACTGGTATAGGGGAAAGAGTACTGAATTTGGAACCAAAGGCCCAGTGTCAAGTCCTTTTACCCTCTAGAATTCCACTAAATGAACTCTAAGGTCCCTTCTAGATGAAACATCATTAGTCAACAAGTTTCGACTGTTTTCTGTGTTCCCCTTGGTTTGGGCACAGATCAAATAAAATAAAATCAAGTTTGAAAATGTATAGGCAATAAGTGCCTATATCAAAGGGAGCGATCAGAGAGGGTAGAGTAGTCAAGTAAGATTTTAGGGAATAAAAAGGGCTTGAAATGATAGCTAAAGAATAGACTCATTTGAAAATGCCCTTCCTTCAAGAAGTTTACAAACTAGTTAGGGAGATAAGATGTATCTATATTGAAACATGTCTAACTATATAAGGCTGGACATAAAGAATAAAAAGTTTTACATGCTACTTCTTCAGGGAAAGTTTATTGTAGCCTGAAGAAACCAGGAAATATTTCAGAGAGTAGAATCTGAGATGAACATGGAAAGCTATATTTATATGTGCATAATAGACAGAGAAGAGGAAGAAACGCATTCAATATGGGAGAGAACGGTATGAACAAAGACTTGGAAATGGACTTTGTAAGACCTTTGAGCAGCTAGGTGGTGAGGTGGATAGAGTCCTGGGCTTGGAATCGAGAAGATTCGTCTCCATGAATTCCAATCTGGCTTCAGACACTTACTAGCTGTGTGTCTCTGGGCAAGTCACTTAACCTGTGCCTGTCTCCTAGGGGTAATGATAGCTAGCACTTACTTTCCAAGGTTGTTGTGAGAATCAAATGGGATAATTGCAAAGCATTTAGCATAGTACCTGGCATGTAGTGAGCACTGTGTAAATGTCAGTTGTTGCTGTTATTTGTATAAAAATGGTATTTTAGGAAAATTATCCTGACAGTGACAAAGAGGATGAATTGGAATATGTAGAGAGCCAAGTCAGGGAGACCAGCTAAGAAGCCATTGAGATCATCTAAGAGTGAAGGCTAAGGGTTTAGCCTAGGATAGGAAGGGCAGAAATTAAAATAAAGGTAATGAATGAGAGACACATTAGAAAGAATGAATCAGTAGGATTTTGTGACTCACTAAGTCTAATATATAACGGTAAAGAAGTAAACGTTTAAGCCTGGATGGCTGGGAGACCACTGATGAAAATGGGAAATGGATATAGAACCAGTTTGGGGTAGGAAATAAATCATCATTTTTCAACATGTTGAATTTGATGTGTGATAATGAGCATGATCAACATGCAAGTTTCTCGAGGGAAGGAATTATCTCACATTTGTTTAGCACAGTGCTTGGTGCATAGTAGGTTCTGATAAATGCTGACCAAAAGGAAGGGAAACTGTCTTCCAGTTAGGAATCTGAGTCCTTGTCTCATCTTCGCTACTGATAGTTGCATGAATGAAGGTAATTTTCTCCCTTGGTCTCCATTTCATTACTAGAAAAATTAAGGAGTTAGACTAGACCAGGATTCTTAAAATTTTTGGATTAGGTACCTCTCTGGCAATCAGGTGAAACCCATAGACCTTTTCTCAGAATAATATTTTTAAATGCATTCAATAAAATACATAAGATTATAAAGGAAACTAATTATATTGATATATTATAAAAATTTTTAACAAGTTAATGAACTCTAAGAATTCCTAGACTATACTATCTCTGAGATTTCTTTAAATTGGAATGTTATATGATTCAAAGATAGGAGAAATGTCTAGGAGGTACTAGGGCACATAGGAATGAAGAGCAGGAAGAAGAACAGCTTGGAGATCATTTCTTTAGAAGGCATCTACATTGAAGGTGATAGTGGAAGTCCTTGAAGAAACTGAGTTCTCTGATGGAGGTAATGCTAAAAAAAGAGAACAGAGAGCTAAAGATGGAACTTTGTGGTAAACTAGAATTAGAGGCATGGAAAATAAGGGAGAGGTAGAAAAATATGGCAAGAAGAAAATTATTTCCATTGAGGAGGGAAAATAGGAGTTCTAGAATGAGATCAGTGAGATATGTGTTTGCCAGAGGTGAATATCCACTAACCAATCAACCAATAAGCATTTATGAAGTGCCTACTGTATGCCAGGTATTATGTTTGGTGCTGGGAATACAAAAACAAAAATTCCTGTTCTAATAGGAACTTAGGTTTTATCAGAGTAATTAAACACACTAGCAAAAAAAAAAAGACAAAAAGCAGAAAGATCATTCTTAACTTTTATAAGCAAAGGAAAATAGTGTCCCACAGACTTATGTGCATAAAGAAAAGACCAATTCTTTCTGTAGGAGCAGCTATGTTGAACACTGGGTAGAGAGCTGGGCCCAATGTCAGTAAGGCAGTAAGGCTCATCTTTCTGAGTTCAAATCTGAGCTTAGACACTTACTAGCTGTGTGACCCTAGGCAAGTGACATAAACTTGTTTCTGTCAGTTTTTTCATCTGTAAAATAAATTGGAGAATTCCTAGCTGTGTGACCCTTAGCAAGTCACTTACTAACCTCATCTGCCTAGCCCTTATTGCTTTTCTGTCTTGGAATCGATACTTAGTATTGATTCCAAGACAGAAGATAAGGGTTAAATTAAAAAAAAAAAGCTGGAGAAAGAAATAGCAAACCACTCCATTATTTTAGCTAAGAAAACTCCAAAAGAATTCAAAAAAGAGTTGAATATATCTGAAACAGCTTAAAAACACAACAAAAATTATCTCTTTTCCCCACTACCCCCTAAAATAACCACTGTCATGAAAAATCTCCAGCTCAGAGTTCAAATAAAACTGGAATTCCTTATCATTGGCAAGATACTCCAGATGGTCCAGAAGACATTGTGCTAATTTGTGAGTACATCAAGGTCATCCCTCCAGTCACCCAGGGTTATCTGGTGATTTCAATGATTAGTATTCACAATATCGCCATTACAATAGATGATTGAGAATTGAATAATATGAGAGGATATTAGGCATGGAAATTTTTGTTTGACTAAATATTCCAAAGATTTTACTTTTAATTATCATCATTCACATAGTATTTATCTGACTAGATTGGGCATAAAATTTTAATTTTAAAATTCAAGATTTCTCAAATCTTTGTAATATGAAATTATTTTCTTTCATGAAACATTTGATATTTTTTAAAAATTCAGCAATAAAAAGATTGGAGAAGCAACCATTTTACACATAGGAAATCCTGTTTGACTCACAGAATCTCAGCGTTAGAAGGGATTTCAGGGATCATAGTAAGAATCAGCATAATCATCTTCTCATCCTTCTCCTCTTTCTTCCTAACAAATTATAATATTCAGCCTAATGGGGAGGGCAAAAGGGACAGAATACTCATGAAGGCAACCATCCTACTTTTGGACAGCTTTAATTTATTAGGAAATATTAAAGCCATATCTGGGAATTCTGACACCTGAGGCAAATTCATTTGGGTGAAGAAGGACATGAAATGAGGAAAAAAACCCCACCATTTTATGACTAGCAAACTTTTTTTCTTCTCCAAGTCCTTATGATTCAGAATTACAGGCTGCCTAAGAGAAAAATCCTTTCCCTGCTTGCCACTCCCTGACCTCTCATCTCTAGTCACTGTATCCCTACTTCTCTAGAATCTCTGAGCTTCTCCACCCTCTTCTTCCACTGGGTCCTTTGGGATTCTCATACTTCTGTTAACAAGTGTCCCATTGTCTTAGACCTACATAAACTTACAATCCTTCTATCTTTTTGTATTCATTGAAATCTAGCTCCCCAAAAGACAATGCATCCCAAGCCACCTTCTCCAATAATGAGTCCTTTTTTCTTATTTTTCCTTTGCTCATACTGGGCCAGAAATGAGGCAAAAAAGTAACATTCAAAAAACCTCTTTTTGCCCTCACTTAGTAATGTCTTTGATGTTCATTCCCTCCATCTATATCCATATCTAGAAAGGTAGATAAATAGACATTCAAGTCATTATCTTCCCCAAATAATTCTCCTTTCTCAAATTTAGCACTTGATTCATAGCTTTCTTCTCCATCTTAATCCTTAAAGGGTTAAGTAGATGTTTATATTTCATTAAATTGTAAGCTCTTCAAGGATTGTCTTTTGTCTCTTTTTGTATTCCCTGCACTTAGCACAGTACCTGGCACATAATAGATGTTTAATAAATGTTTCTTAGTAGGGGCAGTTAGGTGGCTCAATAGAGTGCCCAGTCTAGAGTCAGAAGGACCTGGGTTCAAATGTGACCTCAGGCACTTCCTAGCTGTGTGACCTTGGACAAGTCACAAGTCTATCAGATATCCTCCCCTGACATGAAGGACCCAGGTATATATAGTTTTAAAATATATTTTTATATTACATATATATATATAAACTTTAACATTTAAAAAAATTTGAATTCCAAATTCTCCCGCTCACTTTCTCCCCTTCCCTCTCATATTCCATACTCTCCAGTCCTTAAATATAGAAGCTGATAAATCTTATGTTATACTGACTATGGCTCCAAGGTATTTGAATTATTTCTTTCTGGCTGCTTGTGATTTTTTCTTCTTGATTTGGGGGCTCTAGAATTTGGCTACAATATTTCTGGGAGTTTTCATTTTGGGATGTCTTCCAGGAGGTGATTGATAGGTTCTTTTAACTTCTTTTTTTACCCTTTGGTTCTAGAATATCAAGGCAGTTTTCTTTGATAATTTTTTGAAATATGATGTCTAAGCTCCTTTTTTAAAAAGCATGACTTTCAGGTAGTCTAATAATTCTTAGATTATTTCTTCTCAGTCTATTTTCCAGGTTAGTTGTTTTTCCAAATAGATATTTCACATTATCTTCTATTTTTTCATTCTTTTGAATTTGCTTTATTTTTTCTTGGTGTCTCATAATCATTAGCTTTCATTTGTCCATTTATAATTTTTAACAATTATTTTCTTCAGTGAGCTTTTGTACTTCCTTTACAAAAAGCTAATTCTGCTTCTCACGGAGTTCTTTTCAGTGGATTTTTATGCCTCTTTTATCATTGATCAGATATTCTGTTTCTTAAGGTGTTGTTTTAAATAATTTTTGTGCCTACTTCACCAAGCTATTGACTCTTTTTCCATAATTTTATTTTATTACTTTTATTTATTTTCCCAATTTTTTCACTACTCTTTTGGTCTTTTAAATCCTTTTTTGAGTTTGCCCAGGAGTTCTTTTTGGGACTGAGGCCAATTCACATTTTTCTTTGTGGTTTTTAATGTAGATGTTTTGACATTGTTGCCTTCTGACATTTTTGTCCTTTTCTCCTAAGTTTTGATGTTTACTGTTACCATAATTATTTTCATGGTCAAGCTTTTTTTTTTTGTCATTTGCTTATTTTTCCAGCCCATTTCTTGATCTTTGATGTCACGTTAAAGTTAGGCTTTGCTCTTAGGGAGGAGGGAGCATTATATGAAGCTGCTGTTTCCATATGTCTATGGAAGGGTTCTGGGAGGGTCTATAAATTTTCAGGTCTCCTAAGGTGGAATACTGCTGTCCTAGACTGTACCATGATCTGTGAACAGCCATAAGCATTCTTTTCTGCCTTGGAACTGTGACCAGGATCCCAACTCTCCTTTGGCTACATGGTCTAGAACAGTGGTTCTCAACCTTTCTAATGCCATGACCCCGCAATACAGTTCCTCATGTTGCAGTGACCCCAAACCAAAAAATTATTTTGGTGGCTACTTCAAAACTGTAATTTTGCTACAGTTATGATTTGGAATGTAAATACCTGATATGCATTATGTATTCTCATTGCTACAAATTGAGAGGTTGAGAACCACTGGTCTAGAGTGATAGTATAGAACCTCATATGGGCAAAGCAACAGAGTCCTGCATCCAGTTCCAGCAAAGGGTTGCTTATAATCTTCTTCTGATCCATGGTATGACCCCCTTACTGTCGTGGATCTGAGAACCACTGATTCAATCATTTCCAAGGCTTGTAGTAGACTTTGTTCTATTCTCACCCTAGTTCAACAGACCTTTTCTGCCAAACTTCTAAGTTGTCTTGGGAAGGAAAATTGTTTCAACCTGTCTTTTTTTTTTTAATTTCGCCATTCCAAAATCCATTTTGAAGGATTGTTTTTAAGTTGTTTGGAGGAGAATTTGGAGGAACTCAGGTAAGTTCCTGCCCCTTGCCATTCCCCCTGCCTTGGGTATATTTTGAGAGACTTCTAGTCATTCCAATCCAAATGATTTGAGAACTTTAGTATCTGAGAATCCCACTCAGGAAGTAGTGACCAACTTATTATATAAGCACATAAATTCACAAGGATCATAACATAGAGTCAGAGTCTCAGAGGTATGAACATCAGAAGTCATCCAATTCAACTTCCAGCTGACCAAGGGTATTCTCTCCCTTATACCCAATACGTGGTCATCCAATTTTAGCTTACCAGTCTAGAGCCATGTTGTCAAACCTATGGCATTCATGCCAGAGGCCCTGCTCCCCTCCCCATCTCCACATGCACCTGAGGACATTTCTTACATCACCCAACCCTCTGCCCAGCAGCCCAATGGGAACTCTTCCTCCCACCCCTGTCTGGGGTGAGGCAGGGGGTTCACATGTAATGTGAGAGTTGCAGTTTGGGTACTTGGTCTCTAAAAGGTTCACCATCACTGGGCTTGAGTGACAGGGAGCCTACTATTTCTTGGGCCCATTCTATTTTTGGACAACTAAACATTAGGGAATTGTTCCTTCAACCAAGACTGAAGTTGCCTCTTTATAGCTTCTCCCCATTCCTCTTGCTTATATCCTCTGGGTCCAAGCAGAATGAATCTAATCTCTCTTCCAGATGACAGTTCACTAAAACTGTGAGACTTTTTTTTTCAGACTTATTGTCTTATTATGACAGCTAGGTATTCTAGGGGATAGACAGGGGAGCACTTGATCTAGGTTTGGATAGGCCTGAGTTCAAACTTAGCTTTAAACATTTACTAGCTATATACCCCTGGACAAGTCACTTAATACTGTTTGCCTCAGTTTCCCTACCTGGAAAATGAGGTCGAGAAGAATGAGATATCAAGCCACTCCAGGATCTTTACCAAGAAAACCCTAAACGGGACCACCAAGAGTAGGACATACTGGAAAAACAACTAAATGACAACAACAAAAAGTTTATGATGGAGGTCAGGCTGACCTCAGAGATGCTCTGGGGAAGTTGGATGGCTGCAGAGAATGCTTGGATCCCATCCAGGTCTTGTTTTGGGTTCACTGAATTTTTTGTTTCTTGTGTTTTGGGGTTCCCTAAATTTGAATGTTTCTACACGTCTACCAATATACATCTCAAACTACCCTTCTCTGGGAACTGCCCATTTCTTATGTGTGGCCAATTGGGTGATTATCTTTACACCTTTGTCTGAACTCACAAAGACTCAAAAAAGGCATCACTTGTCTTTTCATCTCTCACACAAATACATAGATACACATATGTAGATAAGTATTATGTTCACACTTACATATGTACACACATGCTCACATATATGCATATATTTTTATACACGTACATGCACACACAGGGGCAGCTAGGTGGCCCAGCAGATAGAGCACCAGCCCTGGAATCAGGAAGACTCATCTTCATTAATTCGGATTTGGCCTTAACACTGACTAGCTGGGTTACCTTGGCAATCATTTAAGTTTGTTTGCCTCAATTTCCTCATCTATAAAATGAACTGGAGAAGGAAATGGCAAGCCACTCTAGTATCTTTGCCAAGAAAACTCCAAATGGGACCCAACTAAAACAACTGAACAGACACACACATGTGTGTTTAAGTATTTACTTTCTATAGAAAGCAGGCTCTAGGACTGACTACTTTGTACGTGTATAAATGTGTGCATATGTGTATATGTGTGTATAGCTATCTCTTATGCAAAACACAGAATTGGCCTTATCTCTCCTGTCTCAAAGGTACAATATCTAGGTTGGCTCCAGCTTTGAGCTCCTCCCCTTCCCCAGTTCGTGGAAGACAGACAGTAACTTAGGGAGATAGGGAGGTAAACGAGGTAGCTAGGTGTGGGACAGGGTACAAGTAAGAGCTGAGGGCTAGCTGCTGCTGGAATAACTTAACAATAACCTCTTCTTTTCCCTCTCACTGACAGTAAGGAAGGCCTGTGCTTCCCCCTCTCTGTGACTCATTTCTACTTTCAAGGCTACCTTTAATGTTCATTTTAACCTTATTTCGCTTTTATAAAAATGTGGAAAAGGGAAGCTATGGGATGTGATTTGCCCCTCCGTATTCTTCCTTAAGTATGGCCTTATGAACAGACGAATGAATGAATAAGCATGTGTTATACACTTACTGTGTGACAGGCTAAGCTAAGTACTGTGCCAAGCACAGGAGATACTGCTATAAGCAGACAAAAAGTTCCCGAGAAAAGCAACACATAGAGGGAGTAAGATACCAGGGAAGAGAAGTCAGTGCTGTGAAACTCAAATAGAAAACCACTTTCTGCCTGCTGCATTTTGTCTTAGAAACTCTAAATGAACATTATTTGCATTGTATTGTATTTGCACATATTTTGTTAAACATTTCCCAGTTATATTTTAATCTGATTCCAGCAGCTCTAGGAGTTTTGTGGGTTATAACTTTGATAACTCTGCTTTAGACAATGAAAACATAGGATGGTAACTGGAGTCATAGCTCAATTGAAAGGCCCCTTCCAGAAACGGTAATATTGATGTGATTACTGCTCTCAGAGTAAGAATTGGAAAGTGGAAGAAGAGATGATAAGGTATAAAGTTTAGATTGGAGTATTGGATCTGGGTTTGGCCAAGCTATAGTGAGTGATAACCAATCAGAAGGGTGGAAGCATAAATTGGAGGTGGAGCCTGGGAGGGCAAGAGCATACATACATCCCAACTTGAAGATGAGAGAGGAGTGAGGATTAATATAGTGTCTCTGAGTTACAGCTAGATATGGTGAATGTTTATATGCCCCATTTACTCTTAGGCATGATTCAAATACATTGTCTCATACTCCACTGTCCCCTCCCCCTGAATTTCCCCAACTCCCCAATATATTAGCCCATACCAAATCCAACCTCAGATACTTTCTAGCTGTGTGATGTTGGCAAGTCACTTAACCCTCTTTGCCTCAGTTTTCACAGCTGTAAAAAGTGAGCTGAAGAAGGAAATAACAAATCATTTCAGTATTTTTGCCAAGAAAACCCCAAATGGCGTCATGAAGAGTCAGGCATGACTAAAACAATTGAACAACAATATTTTACAAGCCTGTTTCATGCTCTCTTTTATCAGTTTGAAAATGTATATAATAGCAATGATGATGAATAAATGAACTAAACCACAGTATCCCTGAATTGGAGTTATTTTTGCCTAAATTCTTACTATTTTGCTGCCTGGTTTCTTGCTAGCCATATGTCTAGGACTATGTATAATGACCTGACTGATTAAATGTTGTATTATATGTGCTCTAGAGAAGACACTATAGAAGCAGCAAGTACAAGACATGCCACAGGTGCTAAAAGTGTGATAGAGCACATGTCAAGGGTTAATGAAGGATTTCAGTCTTCTGAGCCTACAATACTGTGTTATCAACCAATACAAAATTCACTTTAAAAGCAGGAGTGGAAGAGACACCAGGGGGAGAGAAATCTTTCTTTAGAGAAATTCTATTAAACTGACTTTTTTCCTGGTTTTCCTGAACATCTTTTGGATCTATTTCCAGCAAAGAAACAATAGAGATAAAAGCAAGATTTGCTTCTTCTGCTCAATGGGGGTGTATGTATATATATGTATATACATATATACATACATGTGCATGTAAGTAGCAAGTGTATATGCTACATAGCATCTTCGAGTTCAAAATATTGACAATCCCAGACCCATGAAATTGATACTGTAACAATATTCTCTGTGACAAATCACATGGAACCCTCTTACTTTTTCCAAATGCTTCCAAAGGTTAGGACAAACCTTGGGACATTACAGAAAGCAAAAGGCAGATGAGGCTGCCTCTAAAGAGAGTAACAACAACAACAAAAATAAAAATAAAAAGAAGGTGGTCCAAATAAAACAATTACAAATACCAGAGAATGAAAGTCAAGAGAATACAGCAAAGGCACAGATTAGAAGAGAGAAGGAAATACAGGGCCAAAAATATAAACTGTCTAAAAGGTACCAGATAGTAAAAGAGAAAAACAAGCTTGAGGATAGACAGAAGGATCAGAGCTTGGAAGAATGGAGAAAAAGATAGGGGGAGTGGGGAGCAGGATGGAAATCTCAGAAACAATTTGTTTCTAAAACAATCACCTGAAAGTTTCAAATGGAACTTTAGGAATTCAGAGCCCAAAAGGACAGACAGGTTGAGAGACAGGGTGAGGGAAAGGAAAAGGGAAAGAGACAGAGACAGATAAGGGACAAGGAGAGAGAGATGGGGGTGTGGGAGGGAGACAGACACAGAGTCACTGGGAGAGAGAGAGAGAGAGAGAGAGAGAGAGAGAGAGAGAGAGAGAGAGAGAGAGAGAGAGAGAGAGAGAGAGAGAGAGAGAGAGAGAGAAGGGGGACAGCTGAAATGAGGGGGGAAGACAGGAGAGAAGGGGAGAAAGACAAACAGTGAGAGACAGAGGAGATGGAGACAGAGAGGTAGAAAGAAGCAAAGAAAGATAAGGACAGAAGGGGAAGGGAGGAGAGAGGGAATAGTAAATTTCCTCCTCTGTGTATTATTACCAGGCATTCATTTTTAAGAGAATAGGGAAATTCTCCCATAGCTCAAATATACACTTCAGATGTTAGACTACTCGGACATTAATAAATCTAAGGCACTCTCCAAAAAGATATCAAATTGTGCTGGCTGTGGCCCCACTGAGGCAGGCAGAGGTCACTCCCTGCACCAGCACTGAGCTCCTCCCCTCCTCCCAGGGAACATTGGGGAGCATGTAGTGCAGGGGAGGTCTGTTCCTGACAACTTCCCTCACATTGTTCATGGAGGATGCTTAGCTCCACAGCCTGTGCTCAGAGGTTATTGTTCTCCTTTCTCTATCAAGGAGGGGGATGGAGTGTCAGTGGGGGTGGGGAGGAGGGGAGGTAGCTTGAAATCAATGGGGAAGATGGATGTTTCCCCAGTTCAGGGCGAGGGGCGGATGCCACAAGAGCCAGAAAGAAGACTTTATACTTTCCACTCTGCCTTTTTCCCTCAAGACAACACTCAGAATTGGGTCTAATACAATGAATGCAGCTCACACTACTTTTCATGATTGACTAGAGCAGTCAGTGGGGCCCAGCCAACCAACCTCCCCTGGGGCCCGCTCCCCTCCCCCTCTCCACATTTTCATCCTGATTGCAAGAGGGAGTTGGGAGCAGGAGGCCCCAGGCCACTGTGCCAACAGTAGCAGCAGCGGCAGCGGCAGTTTAGGTCGTGCGGAGCAGGAAGGAGGCAGCCTTTATTTAACCTAGGTGCTGTTGCTGTTGCTGCTGCGGCTGCGGCGGCTGAGGCTGCTGTTGCTACCCGCAAGGCTCCTAGCTCCTATTCCAGCTCCAACTCGGGCTGCTGCTTCTCAGGGAGGGACATTATGACGCACCCTATTGGTATTAGAACACTTCACCTTCTATTTATAGCCATTCCACAGACCGCAGAACTCTCTCCCTCCCTCCCTTCCTCCGTGCAGGAGGGAAAGAAAAATTCTACCCTTGAATGGAAAACCATCCTATGCAAATAACATAACAAAACCTGACTTTCTGCTACTAAAAAAAAAAAAAAGATTCCATGTAATTTCTCATCCAGCTATTGGAGATCCAACTACATATATCTTGTTCAAGGAATACTCCAGTTTTCTGAAGGTTTTTACCTACATGTTTTTCGATGCCACTTAAAAGCATGTTAGTTAAACTGTACTGTCTTTAGAGTTCGTAAAATATTTGCCAAGGACTTGCTAAAGCAGAGTGCCTGGCCACCAGATTTGAGGAAGGGACGCCAACTTGCTGGTTTTTCTTAGCTGCTGAAAAATTTGTAACTTTAACCCCAGATCTTTTCTTTTGCTATAGGACGGGAAGATATTTTAATATTTCAAGGAAGAGCAAGAGAAGTCGACATTTTTTACAGTCATCACTTTGCTTTCTTTATTTTTTAAATATAATAGCGCCCACATCAAAATGATTAAAAAGATTCTCTAGTTGTCAGATTACTTCGGAAGGTAATTAAAACATAAGGAATTTTAAAACGTGTTTATTTCTCATTTGGGTGTTTTGCTACAGTCAGCTAAGGAGAAAAACATCTGTATTTCTCAGCTTGATTTTCATTCAGTTTCACTTTCTAAACTTCTGTATCCAAAGCAATATTGCCAGTCGGATTTATTGAAAGAAAGGATTGTATTTTTTCTGTACAGAAAAATTCTCTTACAAAACATCTTACAGATCTGGTTACCCTGTAGCTCAAGTCGCACTCACCATATGCACTGAGACTGCAAACAAGGAAAGTATGAAGTATTATTCTTTGCCTGGGTGTACTTAATGCATGTTGAAAAATATTGTGAAAAGATCTCTTCATTTTTATTTGAATTTACCTCTCTTAAAGGGGAGGGGACTTTATCATCAATGATATCTGATATCGGTGGGTTTTCCATTCAGCTAGTAATAGTAAACAACTGACACAATGCTTTGCATACATGAATGATGATCACATCATTTTAGAAGTAATAGAGGGCAGGGGAAGTTAGATTACTTACTTGTCCATACTGATGTGTCACAGGCAGAACTCAAATCAAAGTCTCTTCTGACTCCAAAGCCAACAAGAGGCATTTTAAAAAAGAACTCACATTTATAGAACACCTTAAGATTTATACTGTACCTTCCTCACAACATTTAAAGGTAGGTAGTGGTATGAGTATTATTATTCCCATCTTATTCTAACTGACATCTGAACAGCACCTCGAGACTTCCAAAGCATTTTACGTGTTATCTCATTTAATTCTCATGATGGTACAATAACATAGGTACTACAGGTAGAGACTTGCCCATGGTCACATAGCTAAGAAATGTTGCAGCTGGGACAGAAACCCTAAGTCTCTTTGACTCCAAGGCCATTACTCTCTCTATACTATAACAGTGGGGCTTAGCTAATCTTTTAAAATAATTTCCAATTCATTCTTTGTCTTTTTAGGGATTTTTAAGGATTGTTTCATTTTAAGTAAGCTCACTCAAACCAAAAGGCTGAACTATTGTCCTACATTAGTGTAAGCATTATCTAATCTTAATGCTAATTTTCATAGACATAGTTTACACCAATGAGAAAAAAACACTACTGATTCCATTATACTTCACCCCTTCATGTACTCACCATTCCAGCCAAACTGACCTGCTAGTGTGCTTCTTACACATGGCATTCTAGCTTGGAGGCATGGTATTCTATTTGTGTCTTTTCAGAGGTGGTTCCCCACCGCTGTAATTCATTCCCTCCCGCTTCCACATCTTAGAATCCCTAGCTTCTTCTGAAAACCTGTTCATGTGGTAGATCTTATGATAGGTCTTTCCTGTCATATTCTGACTCTTATTGCTCTTTTCCTCTTGAAATTATTTTGATTGACTTGTGTTTGTTTATTTGTATATCTATTGATTTCATCAGGAGAATGTAAGATCTGAGGGCAATGCCAGTTTAGTTTTTTGTTTTAGCCTTTTAGATTCCTAACACCTAGCAGTGTCTTACACAAAGTAAGTGCCAATAAATAATTGTTGTTATTGTTACTTTCCATTTTCTATGGCTGTGGCATATAGCAAATGGTTCTATGGACTACTGTCAAGGTCTGTTGGCTTTCTACTATAAAAATGTATTTTGAGAGATTTAAAATCCATCCATTTTATTTTGAGCTAGAATTCTAAGGAAACAGCAGAATTCAAGTTCTCCCACAATGCTTTTCTATACTAGGAATTGTTTGGTTAATTGATAAAACATTCCCATGAGAAATATACAAAAATACTTGAAGATGTAGTAATAGAAGGAGAGTCACACCACATGTGTAGGGAGGTTCCATGTATGGCTGGAGGTGGGGGTATCTTTGTACGGGGCTCAAAGGGAAGCAGAATAAACATCTCTAGCCTCTTCTTCCCCCATCCTTCTCCAAGATGGACTTTCATTCCTGACAGGAGGGGAAGCAGGAATTAAGGCCAGAAACCATGTTTCTGCTTTCCTCTGTGAGAGGGGGTACCAGGCTAAAAGTATATTTATCTGCTCCCTTAAATATTGTTTGCTTAGGGGGTATGATCAGGTTCAAGCTAACTTTTGGTCACTTTGTCATTTGGAGGCAAGGGGACCCTAGGCTCTATTTCCAAGTCTTGACCCTTTTACTACCTAATATAAATTCCACAGTGAATATAAAGAGATTAGAAAAGAATTCCATTTATCCAAGTCATAGCAAAACAGAAATCAGAGAAGAGAAGATATGCATAAGAGACTATATATCAAACAACACAGAGTGAAGGAGCTCTCCCTTTGGGGTAAAGGTAACAGCTCAACCAAGAGAAAGTGTCTTGGATCTCATGCAAGGGGAAACTCTACAAAATCTCTAGAGAAGGCAGCTTGAAATAGGTACATGATGGAGATTGTCAGCCCTCTTCATGTCTTCCCAGAATCTTTTCCTTCAGCTACCTAAAGTGAGATTGACCTCTTCCATCTGCTCTCTTGAAGCTTGAAAAACACTCTCTTTTGGAGAGTCCCCAAAGAGGGAATTTCCAGTTGAAGTACCCAAAGGCATACTAGCAGAGACCCGAAGGAAGTTCTCACCTCTCAACAAGTATACCCTGTCCCTCAGGCAGGGCAAGCCCCTTGTCTCCATCAATAAGCAAAGTATCCCATACTAATTAATGGGCTTTGGCACAGGGGTTACAAAGAAATAGTTAAACAAGTAAAGAAACTAAACAGAGAAGTAGTTGATGTGCACTAACTATGAGTAAGCTACCAAAAGAAAACTAACCACACTGGCATGACTGATTTTTAAAAATTGTTTTTAATTATTGTACATGAATATTCTTTTTGGTATTTTAGATTATAAGCACCTAGAAGTTAGAGATCATGTCCGCATAGTCTTTGAGAGGTAGTTAGCACAGTATAGAAGTAAAAAAAAGGAGAAGTGATGGGGGGAAAGGAGAAAAAGTCAACTCTAGAAAATGGAAATATAGTCATTGTTACTTGAGTATAACTGCAAGAAGTGTAGTTAGGGTGGGAAGATCTTTGGAGGACAGTTACCTAGCTTGGGGTCTGCCTTTCTACTTCAAAGCTGCCCATGTGGCACCTTAAGAATCAGAAAATGTCAATGAGATATGGAGCTTACAACGAAGATGCTTGTTGATGACTATGACAACAGTGAAATTCTTATGAGTACTCTTTAAGATACTTGCAACATCCTTCCACTTCTCTCTTAAATTTCAGATGACTGCTGGGACAACTGGAATAGCTTGGCATGTCCTTGCTGCTGTTGCTAAAGAATAGACACTTTTATAGGAGAAAGTTATTTCAGGCCCTCACCATATATGATTGTCTGACTCAGTGTAGTTGTGTCTACTGGGAAAACATCTGGGAATTGTATATACCTACTGTATTTCGTATATATGTGTAGGTATGTCAAAGTTATTTATATGTAGACATATTCTTAAGTGTTTGCTTTGTTACTCTTCTCAATTCAATGCTAACACTTTCTGAGTAACTGAGACTAACCAGACTATTTCTAATAGTGTTAAGATTTCATTATCTTAGCTGTTAAGCTATAAAACTGTGTTTTCCAAGGAGGATTTCCATTTTTGAAATGCTCTTTCCATCACGGTCTGGCAAAGCTTTCATTTGTAAACTTGTAGAGTATGAGAGTGGGGGAGTGGAGGGGAAGGAACCATATCCTCTGAGATTGGCACAAATGAAGAAGTTGCCTCAGTTATGCTGGTTAGCAAGCATGGTTGTAAATATACTTTATAGCTTTTCAAATGAACTCTATAGTTTTTTTTAAATAAGTTTTTGGGCAAATGAATAATAAAAGAAGTAAAAAAATGTAATGGTGCTATTTTATAAGTCAAAAGAAGAATCTTTGAAAGCTCATGGAAAAAGCCATCCATATCCCAAAAAATGCAGCTGGTGGTACAGTAGATAGTGTGCTGGGCCTTGAGTCAAGAAAACCTGAGTTCAAATCCAGCCTAAGGTAACGATTAGCTGTTAAAACTCTGGACAAGTCACTTAACTTCTGTTTAACTGAGTTTCCTCATCTTTAAAATGAGGATAATAACAGTACCTATCTCAAAGGATTGTTGTAAAGATCAAATGAGATGACATTTGTAAGTCTCTTAGCACAGTGTCTGGCATATAATAGGTACTATAATTATATATACATATACATGGTTATTCTAGCTATTATTATAGAGTCAACTAGTAGCAATGTGTTTAGAGTGCTGGGTCTGGAGTCAGAAAGACCTGGGTTCAAATCTGATCTTAGACACTAGCTGTGTGACCTTGGACAAACCACTTAACCTCTGTTGGCCTCAGTTTCCCCAACTATAAAATGGGGATAATAATAGCACCTATGGGGGGCACCTGGGTGGCTCAGTGGATTGAGAGTCAGGCCCCGAAATGGGAGGTCCTAGGTCCAAATCTGGTCTCAGACACTTCTCAGCTGTGTGAACCTGGGCAAGTCACTTAATCCCCATTGCCTAGCCCTTACTTCTCTTCCGCCTTGGAGCCAATACACAGTATTGATTCCCAGATAGAAGGTAAGGGTTTAAAAAAAATAATAATAATAGCACCTATGGGAGGAGGAAGGTATTGTGAAGATTAAATGAGGCAACATTTGCAAAAAAGTGCTTAGTATACCGCCTGGCACATAATAGCCACTATATGATCTAATCCAATAAGTCCATCTAATAAATATGTATTAAGTACCTGTGAAGGGCCAGGCACTGTGCTAAGGTTGGGGATACAATAAAAAAGAAAGACAGTCCCTGCCCTTAACAAGCCTACCATCCAAAGGGAGCAATGACACAGGAAGGGTGGGATGGGAAAAGACAATAATGGGTACTCACCCCTGGGGGTATCTTGTTCCATGGAATTGAAATAAGGCAAAATGGAATGATCTGAGGGTCCAGTTTCTGACTTCTATAAAGGAAGACATGGGTAGTCTGATACTCTCTTGTCCAGCCTTCCAAACAAAAGGGAAAGGAGACTAAGGAAGGTGTAGTCAATCGAGATGATAGTGAGTTTAAAAGTGATAAGCTTTTTCTAGGAGGGTCATCTTGTTCTATTGAATTGAAACCAAGCAGGGCAACAGAAACAAACAAATAAATAAATATATGACTATAATAACAATATATTTTATAATATATTATATTACAATAATATATATAATTACAATATATTATAATTATATATTATAATGATAATATGTAATAATGATAATATGATACATAAATGGTTATTCTTTTTTTCACCAATGGAGACATTACAAAAGATATGAAAAGGCAGATTTTTTTCTTTTTTAAGATGTTTTAATTGATAATTTTTCTTTTTATCACTTTCATTTAGAAATGTATCTCCTTCTAGCTAGAAAATTATCCCTTGTAACAAAAAATTTAAAAATTAAAGAAAAAAGAGCAATTCAGCAAAAATAACCAACACATCAAATAAGTTTGATAGTTTGTACAATGCTCTGCATTCATAGTCCATTGACTTCTGCAAAGAGGGAAGGGAAGTATATCTCATCTTTTCTTTGGGACCAAGTTTGATTATTATAATTATAAATCATTCAAATTTTTCCATTTATATTTTATAGTCATTGCATACATTTTTATTCCTGGCTCTGCTTGCTTCCTCTTGCATTGGTTCCCATATTTTCCCATGCTTCTCTGCATTCTTCATCTTACATTTATTATAGCAAAATAATATTACATTATATTTATATAAAATGGGTTATCTACCCCACCCCAATCAATAGACATTTCTTTTCTTTTCTTTGCTACTTCAAAAAGTGATGCTATACGTGTTTTGTTGTATACTGGAACTGTTTTTTCTAACTTTCACCTACTTGGAATATATGCCTAGCAATAGGATCTCTGGATCAAGGAGTATGGACACTTTCTTAGTATGATTCCAAACTGCTTTCCAGAATGTACCAATGCATAACTCCATTAATAAGACAAGACAACTCAACAGGCATTTGGTAAGAACCAAGCATGTACTAGATATTCAAAGAAAGGCTTTTAAAGAATCAGTCTAGTAAAAGAGCCACCCTACAAACAATTATGAACTAATAAAATATCTACAGAATAAACTGGAGATATCTCAGAGGAAAGCCAATAAAATTTAGAAGCATTTTGAAAGATTTCTATCAGAAGACTTTATTTGAGCATTGAAGGAAGCCTGGGAAAATAGGACACAAAAATGAGGAGGGAGAGAATTCCAGGCCTGGGAACAGTCAGTCAAAATGCTTTGAATAGGGAGATAGATTATTATCTACAGGAAACAGCATATAGTATATTAATATGCCTGAAAGGCAGTTTTCTTGCACACACAAAAAAATACAAAAAATAGCAACCATTTGGGAGAATACTCCAAATCACATATAATAGGAGAAATGCAAATGAAAACAACTCCCAAGATTTTTTTTTTAATATCCATCAAAAATTGGAAAAGATGACAAAAACATCACCAGGGACTCTCCTTTCCCAATTTTTTTCCTTCTCACTTTTGCCCACTCCTCAAAGCCCAGCTGCCCCAGAATCCATCCAGGTAGCTTGATTACTCACATGTCTTGGAGGGTTAAGTCACAAACTTTATCCTTTCCAGTGAGATAGAAGACTAATGGCCCTTACTGTCAGCCCTGCCTCTGTTCTCTTCAGACCCCTAGCTCTGCTATTCAATATCTTGACACAACCTAAGGATTTCTCTCTGCCCATTGCTGTGCCCTTAGTATTTTCAGGTCTTTCCTTAGCAGATAAAATTTCTTTTACAGGTTATTCACCCCTTTAGAATGTAATCTCCTTAAGAGTAGATACTGTCTAGCTTTTTTCTACATGTATTTCCAAAGTTTAGTACAGCTTTTGGCATACAGTAAATATTTAATACATACTTTTTTCATTTATTCCTTTCTTTATTCATTCAAAAATGAACATGGAAACATTGGAGGGCCTACAAAAAGACAAAAACATTAATGTGCACTGCTGGTCAAACTCTGAATAGGTTCAATCATTCTGAAAAACAATTTGAAATTATAATAGAAAGATCACTAAACTGCATATATCCTTTGACCTAGCAATACCATTACTGTATATCTAACTTAAAGAGATTAAGACAGAGGGAAAGGTTCCATATATGCAAAAATATTTATAATAGTGCTTTTTTATGATAGCAAAGAACTAAAACAAAGTAAGTATCATTGATTAGGAAATAGATGAACATATGAATATGTGAATATGATGTGATATGTGGATAATACAATGTTCACACATAGTAAATATTTTTAAATGCTTTTTCATTGCTATGACTGAATATTATTTTACCATAAGAGACAATTAATATTAAGAATTCAGAGAAACTTGAGAAAGCCTATATAAATCAATGCAGAGTGAAGTAAGCAAAACAAGAGCAATTTGCACAGTGACTATAATAATTTAAAGGCAAAATTGAAAAACATCAGAACAGTGATTAATATAGTCACTAATCTTAACTTTGAAAGACTGATTGCAAATTAAGTCTCCTATCTGTTGGTAAAGGAGTGAAGCTTTGTAGATGCAGAATGAAGCATACATTGTCAGATGTCACCATTGAATTGGTTAATTTGTTTAACTATACTTTGTTACAAAGAAAGATTCTATGATGGTGATGGTAGTGGGGCCATTGGAAAGCGACAATGATGTAAAAAATAAAGTGACAAGACATTTATTTTTATAATATTCTGTGAAGATTGGATTTAGCTATTTCCTTATTGTAACAATGAAGATACTTGGTTTAACAAAATCAGGAATGTCTTGGGAACTCTAAATTACTCCACCCTACTTAGACCATACTTTAGGGGAAGATAAAGTTGTAATCTCCTGATTGAACAATGAAGGTACTTAACTCTTACCTTATAGCGAAGCTAGAACTTTAAGCTAAGTCTATTTTAAGATCTTAATACAAAAAGGTGTTAAGTAACTACAAAGGTTAAACTAATCACAAAAAGGTTAAGTAATTCACAAAAGGTGAACTTAACAAAGAAGTGTTAAGTAACTCTAAAGATATAATCTAATCAAAGAAGATGAGAACTAAAAAGAATGGGCATTTAGAGGAGGAGACACAAGAGTGAAAGGTCTACATATTGATTTATTTCCTCTCTCTGGTACCTTTTGCAGTGGAGAGTTGGCTGATAGCAGCATGCTGAGCCTTCCGGCATCATAGCATGGCTACAAGCTATTGTCTGGTTCGGTGGTGAGTTTCTAGCTGAGTTTTCCTCCTTTACTTTTCCAGCTTTATCCTCTTAGAAGCCTCTAATCTTCTTCAGAGACCCAGAGGCAGGAATTTTAAACTCCCCCTGGCACAGGCCAGGCAGGAGAAATCCTATATCCTCTTCCCTCCTTCTCCTTAAATACCTTCCCTCTATATTAATTAAATTACCATAAATTTCCAGACTGACTTGGCTATTTTATTTGGGATTTCCCCTGGTGGCCAATTAAATCTAGATTTTAAGTCACAACCCTAAAATTATCTTCACAATTCTTAAGTACATGCAACAGAAAAAAACAAAGAATCTAAGTCATTTTGAGGGAATTCTACCTGTTGACTTCTCTAATGTGTGAATTAGAAGAAAGTCCTATTGTGTTTGAACATAAAAAAAAATCTATGAACAAAGGTTACTGTGAGAGAAAAAAAGAGAACCACAAGAAAGTAAGAGACTTCATGACTATAATAGTTTGATAAGAAGGAAACAGTAAAGGTGATACTGGGTCTATAGAGCAAATTTCAAGAGTCCTTGACCCAAAATGAAATGCTGGTCCATTCCAGAGCCCTTTGGATCTGTAGAACAGAGAATTTTGAGAGAGTTAGGGTATGAATCAGGTATATTGCTACCAAAACAGTAGAACAAGGAAGTGGACCAGATCCCAGAGGGAAACAAGGAAGCAGAGAGATGCCAACACTGATCTGTAATAAGGTTCTCAACTTAACTGATGGTATTGGAACTTCATCCTTCAGTCTCCTATATTTATTTTATTTATTTTTTATTTTTTTAAACAATATTTTATTTGATCATTTCCAAACATTATTCATTAGAGACAAAGATCATTTTCTTTTCCTCCCCCCTCCCCACCTCTCCCATAGCCAACGCACAATTCCACTGGGTATCACATGTGTTCTTGATTCGAATCCATTTCCATGTTGTTGGTATTTGCATTAGCGTGTTCATTTAGAATCTCTCCTCAGACAGTCTCCTATATTATTTGGAGTTGGGAATTATGGGGAGAATATTAAAGAGGCGTCAACTGACCTGTGAGAAGCAATAGCACAATAAGATGGGTTTTAACTAATCCCTTGTTAACTCAGCTGGGGAAATGGTCCATTCTTTTTACATGTATTTTAATAATGCCCAGTCTACATGAATGCCTTTTTAGCCCCAGCTGCATAAAGGGGAACTGAATGCCCTTCTCAGAAAGAACCAAATTCAAATGTTCTCACTATTACTTGGGGTAGGTAAAAAACAAGAAATAGTATTATGATCAGCAAGTCTTCAATATTAAACCTGGCCTCTATGACTGCAGGTCTTTGGTAATGAGTCATTGGTAACACACACAGATTCCATGACCATATATGCCTTGATACATATACAAATAAAATAAATATAAATATAAGTAATAATAGAATAAAATATAAAGTAAAATAGTCCAGTAGCCATAAGTGAGGAAAGACAGATCCAGTAGGAGTATCAACAGAAATGTTTGTGTTCTTTGCACATTTCTGGAAGAAACAGATGCTTATTTATTTTTACCTTCCCTTTAACTGAACCAGATCACTAACATAACACAAGTGAAACAAATTTGACCTCAGGCATATCCCTGAGACTTATTGGAATGACTCATAATTAGGTTATGGCTCTAGTTAAGTATATCTTATTTAAAAAAAACAGGATAGATTATGGAAGGGAGGAAGCATAGGTGTGTAGCACTGAATATTAAGAACACAAATTCATATGAGGAAATCTAAAAATCAGAGTTGGGGAAGATACCAAGGGTATTTAGGTGATGGTAAAAGGAAGGAAAACAGAAGTGGCTTTGATATTAGAGAATACTAAAGACCATCTGGACAAAAGAGAAAATAGATGAAGTTTGGCAAATAGATCACAAGTTTGGCATAGAGGGATGATATGGTAGTGACAAGAGTCTTCAATTATCTAGGCATCTACTGGAGCATTCTATCTGCCAAAGCTAATCAACTAATCACTTGCCTTAGTGATAATTTTATCCTTCTAAAGGTATAGGAACCAATGAAAGGAAATTCTATGCTAGATTTCATCTTTACTAACAGAATGGAACTAATTACTAGAATGAAAATGCCCGGAACCTTAGGGGGAAATGACCACTTTTTTTTTTAGAGTTCGTGATAGAGGAGACAAAATTGGGTGCAGTCTGATATTTGTAGTCCTAGATTTTGGGAAAACAGAATACAATGGGTTCTGAGTGAAGATAGATAGTAGACCATGGACTGAAATGCTTCAGGGGAAGTTAGTCCAGGAGGAATGGAAGACTCAACAAAATTCTGAAAACACAAAAAGAAACAATTCTAAAGAAAAAGAAAAATGAAACTGGTCTAAGGAGACAAGGGTGGATGTACAGAAACTCAGGAACCAATTTAGATTTAAAAAAGAAATATATAGAGGATGGATGCAAGTTAAGGTAGCAGATGAATATAGAAGATGAATATGTTTTGTTTTATTTGGTCCTGTAAAAATAGTGTTGGGAATACTAAAGCTCAGATGAACTAAAACTGACATGGGAAACTAAGAATAAAATTTTATTTTATTTTGTTTTTAGTTATATCAAGAAAAGGAGGGTCAAAGAAGAAATAGAACCTTTACTTGAGGCAGATGGAATGATGATAACATCTTTGACAACAAAGAGAAGGCAATACTCAACTCTTATTTTGTTTCTGTTTTCTCTGCAAAGGAGAATGACCTTGACTCTGGAAATGGCAGAACAAAAATGACTAACAGAGTTCAACTCCAAGATAAGAAAGGAGATAGTAAAAGAGCACCGTGGATGAATTCATGTTACCTGGTCCAGATAAACTATGCCCTCAGTTTCTGAAAGAATTGGCAGGTATGATGAATGAGCTACTTGTTAATATTTGTTTCGTTTTATTTTTTAAAAGATTTTTTAAATTTTAAAATAAAGATCAGTTTTCTCTCCCTTTTACTTTTCACTCTCTGTCCCCACCAACTGAGAAAACAAGAAAAACAAAACCATTGTTACAAGCATATATAGTCAAGCAAAACAAAATTTTTCATTGGCCATCTCTAAAAAAAATATGTCTGAGTCTGCTCTCAGCCCATCACCACTCTGTCAGGAGTTGGGCAGCATGATTCATTATGAGTCCTCAGGAATTATGGTTGGTCATTATAATGATCAGAGTTTCCACACACGTGGGCATGTGTGTGTGTGTGGGGGGGGATACCTATTTTTGTCTATAATGTGTTTTGTTTAGAACTGATCCCTCCCTTATCCCACCCTTCCTCTAACTACCTCTCTTTTTCCTCTTTCTCTTCTATTTCCCTATTGGGTAAAATGTATTTCAGTACTCAAATCTGAGTATGTGTATATTCTTCCTTCTTTTAACCTGAAGATGAGAACAACGTTCAAATGTCAATCGCTCTTCCTGCCTCCCTCTCCTTGTTTATATAGATGTCTACTGTGTACTCTGATTATGTGAGATAACCTAACCTGCCTTTTCCTCCCTTGCAATGAATTCCTCTTCTCTCCATTCTTTTAAGATCATCAAAATATGGGGGCAGCTGGGTGGTTCAGTGGATTGAGAGCCAGACCTAGAGATAGGAGGTCCTGGGTTCAAATCTGGCCTCAGGATCTTCCTAGCTGTGTGACCCTGGGCTTAAATCCATTGCCTAGCCCTTACCACTCTTCTGCCTTAGAACCAATACATAGAAGATGGAAGGTAAGGGTTTAAAAAAAAAAGATCATCAAAATATAACAGAACCCAACCCAGGTCTTAACTAATTGAACTTCCTGTGAACTATGATGATGACAGAGTTCAGAGGGGACACACGTAATATCTTCAGACATTTGAATTAAGCAATTTATCCTTATTTGATACTCTATCATTGTTCATTTATGTTAACCTTTTTATGTTTCTCCATTCTATATTTGTATTTCAAAGTTTCTTCACAGGTCAGGTCTTTTCATCAGGAATGTTTAGAAATTCTCTATGTCTTTAAATATTCATTTCCCTACCTGTAACATTATATTAATTTTGCTGGGTAAGTTATTCTTGGCTGTAAGTTTAAATCTTTTGCTTTCTGAAATACTGTATTCCAAGTTCTCTATTGTTTTATAGTGGTGGTTGGTAACTTTTAAAAACATGACTGTGGCTCACCAGTACTTGTATTCTGTTTTTCTGGATGATTGCAGCATTTTTTTTTTTACATGAAAGCTCTGGATGTTGGCTATGATGTTCCTAGGAGTTCGCATTTTAGGGTTTCTTTCAGGAGGTGATAGGTAGATTCCCCTTTTTTTCTACTTTGTTCTCCAGTTCTAAGAAATCTGGATAATTTTAAGATTTCTTGAAATATGATATTTAGATTTTTTTTTTTGGTTATGGAATTCAGACAGTCCAGGGATTATTCAATCCCCCCAATCTGATTTCCAGTTCACTTGTTTTTGCTCTGAGTTAGTATAAATTTTCTTCTATTTATTTCAGCCATTTGACATTGTTTTGATATTTCTTATTGTTTTATGGAGCCATTGGCTTCTATTTGGTCCATTTGAATTTTCAGGCAGTTTATTGCTTGGGCAAGGTTTAGTATCTCTTGTGTCAACCTATAAATTCCCTTTCCAATTCATTCTTCCATAGTTCTCATTTCTTTCCTATTTTCCCCCTTTAAGTGCTCCCATTGCATTTATTAAAAACATTTCAAAACTCTCTTCAACTTTTGCTTCATCTCTTCTAGGAATTCTAGTTGAGTTTATGCCCATGTTGTATTTTTCCCTCTAGGTCTTTGCTTATAGATATTTTAGAATAATTTTCTTCTGTATAGTTGTCTTGAGTGCTCCACCATACCACCATAATAGAACATTATAGAGATGTTTGAAAGATTATGAAAAACAGTGGAATTAACTATAAAATGGTGGATGTGGGGCAACTAAGTGGTACTGAATACAGCACCAGGCCTGGAGTCAGGAGAACCTGGGTTCAAATTTAGCTTCAGACACTTCCTAGATATGTGACCCTGGGAAAGTCATTTAACCCCATTTGCCTAGCCCTTCTAGATTAGAGTTGTTACTAAGATAGAAAGTAAAGAGATTTTTAAATGGTGAATGAACTAATGTTATTATTTTTGATTAATGGAATTTATTTCCAGGTATCTCAGTTCCTCCCTCCTCTCCCCACTCCATAGAAGGCATCACCCAGCAAATAGATATGTATATATAGATAATTTCTTTAATGTTTCCACTTCTCAATTCATCCTCTGGAGGTGAACATTCACAAGTTATTCTTCAAATACAAAATCTGTAGCTTTATATAATGCTCTCTTGGTTCTACTCATTTCACTCTTCAATATCTCAAATAGCTCTTTCCAAGTTTAAAAAAATGTATCTGTTCATAATTTCTTATGGCACAGTAGTACTTCATCACAACCATATACCACAATTTGTTTAGCTATTGCCCAATCGATGAACATCCCCTCAATTTCCAATTCTTTGCTAATTCAAAGAGAGTTTCTATAAATATTTTGAAGCATATAGTTTCTTTTCCTTTTTCCCCTATCTCCTTGGATGAATGTACTAATGTTCAAAAAGGGAAGAGACCAAGTCTGCAAACTCGTATAATAGTTCACTTAATTTAAGTTCGTGGGAAAATTCCAAAATTGGTCCTTAATATATAAATATCTTTGAAAAAGCAATGGTGATTATGAAGAGCCACAGTGTAGCTTCCTTAAGAACAGGTCATACTAGACTAGCCTTACTTTTTTATTTGACAAGATTACTAGATGAGTAAATGAAGAGATTGCTGTGAATATAGTTTACCTTGATTTTGGCAAATCTTTTGATAAAGTGTCTTTTACTACTCTTGTGAAGAAGATGGATAGATATTAATTAGATGATAAAAATAATCAGAAGGATTCAGAACTCATTAGATGCCCATATTTAAAGAGTAGTTGTCAGTGATTCAATGTCAACATAGCAGAAAGTTTCCAGGAATTTGCCCCAAGTGTTTATGTGTGGAACTAGGCTATGTAAATTATTATCAATGACTTGTATAAGACATCAAATGTATAACAAATTTGTAGACAACACCAAGCTGGGAACAATAATCAACACACTGGATGACTGATCCAAAAGGATTTTGATAGACTAAATCAAAAAAGCTGAAATTCAATGACGTTAAATGCAAAGTCTTGTAAATGGGGATAAAAATAGTCAGCATCCCAAGTGTAAGATGCAGGAGGCATGAATAGAAAACAGTTGTTCTGAAAAAAATCTGGGGCTTTTAATAGATCCCAATACCAATATGAATTAGCAGTGTTTGGAAATGCAGTTGGAAATTACAAAAAGAATAATTTATGTTTGATTTCAGGAAAAACTTCCAAACAATTATTAGAGTTTCTAAAATTACAAATAAATGGCCAGATTTAAGTGGCAGCTTTTCCCTTCTTGGAGGTTTCTAAGCCAAATCTGGATCATCACTTGCCAGGTATGTTAGGCTGAGGATTCCATTTATGAATGAGTTGGACCAAATCGCAACTGAGGTTCCTTCCAATTCTCAGATTCTATGATTCTGTGAAGTGAGGCAGGACTACAAGCAGCACTAACATTTTTGCCTTTATATTCACAGACCAATATCTAGATTTTAAAAATGCCTCATAATTTTGCTTATTTTCCTTTTCTTCCTTATCCACCTGATCTTCCTCCTTCCCCCCCTCTTTTTTATGTTCCAGAATTCCAGTTAGCTTTCTTCCTCTCCACTGTAACTTCCCAGACTCCATTCACTGATGTAGATTATGACCCCTCCATGCTTTAGTAGATTATTTTTGTGTTATTGCCAAAATAATTCATTACTTGATAACTGATCTTCTGGTGATGAGAGTCTTGATCCTTTGCCTGTCCTTTGTAAAATGACAGATTCATAGTTAATTACCTGGCCTGTACAGGAAGCCTTCCCAGTTGAGTAGTCCCTGTCAGTTTGGATTCTCGAGATGTAAACTTCCCAAATCCCAAAATTGCCTCCAAACACAGTAACAATCTGATTTACAGTTATCTGTGGGTCATTTCCTTATCAAATTATAATCTCTATGAAGGCAAGAACACTAACTTTTTTTTCATATACTAATTTTGCATATACTCTGAATCATAACGGACATTTCAAAAATGTTTGTTGAATGTTTAATGAATGAATGAAGCATTAGAGCAAGATTTTAGTGAAAGATGATATTATGTTTTAAAAAAATTGTTCCCATGTAGGGGCTGAAAAACTGTAACATTGTTTTTTTATAAGCCACCTTACTTATTGCAGCCTCAAGGAACTATATAACTATTATAGAACCAATTATACTTTTCAAATATGATTATTGCTTTATTATTCTAGTTTTATAAGTAAAGCTACTGTGTTCCAGAGAGATTAAAGAATATGTATTAAATAATTAACATATATTAATTCAAATGTATCAATTAATGTATCTGTAGTAAAGCTGAAACTATAACCTAGATTATTTTTTCCATAAGTCAGTAAGATGACCAGAGATAATGCTTTGTGTTTTAGATGCCCTAGTTAAAAATCAAAGTCATACAAAGCAAGGAGGAAAGCAGAATTGACAGGGTTCTTACTTCTTTCCTAGATGCTATACTCAGGGAGTAATGAAAGAAGGTACCTCAAAGCTAATTTGTAAGGAAAAAGCTGATTTGATTTAGTATATAACTAGGTATTTTTAGGATTTGCTTGTTAATTTCTTCCTATCGTCTGTAGATAAACAAAGAATAGCAAATTGTCTTTCCAAATGATCCCAGTTCTCTTAGGAATAAACCAACAGCATGGGACACTATGAAAGTCTGGCATGTAGGGTAGGTGGAAAGGTAGCAGATAATGTCAATCCATCTCAGTTGTGTGCCTATTATAGATACTTTTCATTCTCTACTCCACATCTATGCATCTATTATTTTTCTGCCCTAATCTTTTTTCTACCCATTATATTATATATTCTTATGTGAATATAGGGGACAGAATTCCACTGAACATTCTTTTTTTTTTTTAACCCTTACCTCCCATCTTAGAATTGATACTAAGTATAGATTCCAAGGCAGAACAGCAAGGGCTAGGCAATTGGGATTAAGTGACTTGCCCAGGATCACACAACTAGGAAGTGTCTGAGACTAGATTGGAACTCAGGACCTCCTAACTTCAGGCCTGGCTCTTTTTCCACTGAGCCACTTAGTTGCCCCTGCTGAGCATTCCTAAAAAGTTTTCTTTCAAATATCCATGACTCTGACAAAGTACAGAGGCAAGCTAGAAAACCAATTGTTAAATCTTCATGTTAAACATTACACCTTGAAAACCTCAAGTGCTGCAGAACAGAGCTTCTTGTTGTTTTTGATCGTCCAGACTTCAGAAAGATCTGGAGGAAAAAAAAAAGTGTGTCATGCATATGGTTTTCTGGAGAGCCAATCGTTTATTTATATAATATACATATTATATATATATATAAATAAACATTTATCAGCACACTCCTGCTAAGAAACATCATATATTATCACAATTTCATAAAAAAGAGAGAGAAGATATCATATATTTAGAACTGGAAGATATTTTAAAGATCATCTTGTTCAACCCCTTTATTTAACAAGTGAGGAAACAGACTTGGAGAAGTTACATGACTTCTACATGTTCTAACAGGTAGTAAACAGCAGGAGTCCTATTCAGAGCAATTCTTCAACCTCTAAATCCAGGGTTCATCCTATTCTATGTTGTCTTTCCATTAATTTCCACAGAGAACCTTTTCAGACTATAAGAGTTCTAAGCCTTTTAATATGTGTACCAAATCTCCATTGTGATCCTTGACCTTTCTCATAAGCTCCAGTCCTACACTGTCCAACATTTCCCCTTTGCTTTTCTCATTGTCACTTCACACTTAACATGTCTAAAACTGGATGTAAAACTGAGAGTCAGGAGGCCTGAATTCTAGTCTTAGTTCTGCCACCTATTTGTGACTAAGAAAAAGTCACTTTCCCTTTCTCTGCCCACCCCTATGTTCTCTGTGATCCAGTGACACTGGCCATGTTACTGCTCTTTGAACATGACACTACATTTCCTGATTCCAGGAGTATTCACTGGCTGTCTCCCAAGCCTAGAATATTCTCCCTCCTCATCTTTGCCTTCTGGCTTTCTTCAATCCACAACTAAAATCCTTTCATCTATAAGTTTTTTCTTATCTCCCTTAATGCTAGTGTTTTCCTTCAGTTGATTATGGGCAATTACCCTATGAACGTTTTGTTTATATAGAGTTATTTTCATGTTGTCTTTGTTAGACTGTGAGCTTCTTGGGAGGAGAGACTATCTTTTGCTTTTCTTTGATTCCCCACCTCTTAGCACAATTCCTAGAACAAAATAGGGAATTAATAAATGTTTATTGACTGACCAACTGATCTGTAATAAGAGATTTGGACTAATTACTGAAGTTCCTTCTAGCTATAAAAGTCTCTATTTTGTCATCTTTCCAAAAAAAAAATCTTCTCCTCCTTCTCCTAACTTTCCTTTTTCCATTAATGTCAAGTCACTCAGGTTTGAAAACTCAATTTCCCTTCTGGTTCTAAAACCTTTTTTGATTTCTCTCCCTTACTTGTTCTCATATCTTATAAGTCATCAAATCCTGATGATTCGTACTTTGAAATGCCACCCAAATCTATTCCTTTCCTTCTATTCTATAGATACAGCTTGGTAGATAGTGGGTAAACTATGGATTTTGGTCAGAGATGTTGGGTTCCACTCTAAGTTTTTCCATTTATTCTCTATGTGATTTGGGGCTCCTCTTGAGACTCTTGAGACAGTTTCCTCATCAGTAAAGTTAGTGTTGAACCAGATGATCTATAAAGTCCCTCCCAAGTTGAAATCTTTGATCCTGGTCCTGTTACCAACTCCCCAAGTTCAACTGATCATTTAAACACACTTGGATCATTCCAAATCTTCTAACTAGCTCTTTAACCACCAGCTTCTCTTCATTAGACTTCATCCTGCACCAGATTAATCTTGTAACACATCTTTCATTAGATAACTCTGCATCTTTTGATAGCTCCTTATTAACTAACTATAAGACAAAGTCAAAACTTCTTAGTAGAGGCATTCAAAGTTTCTCACAATATTTCCTTTTCGTAAACTTATCTTCTATTAATGGCCAGAAAGTTTTGCAGATACTTGCTGAGCACCTGTTATGTGCCTAGAGTTGTGCAAGAAATTGTGAAACTTCTTTTATTACAGTTCATATGATCTAGATGTAATAGAGAAGACATAATTGAAACAACAGCAAACTCTGGAGACATTTGGATAAAATGGAACTGTGAAAGGTTGGAAAGGAGCCCAGTTGTCTCATACAATCCCAGGCAAAGATTTGAAGAGGATCAAGCAGAGGACTGATCAAGAAAATAAAAGAAAAACAGAAGTCAGCTCCTTCATTCAGCAGAGAACAACACAAAAAGGTATCCAGAAGTCAATGGAGGCTAGAAGGGAAGACAGCACAACCTCTATTAAATGTGCATAAAGCCATTTTTTGTGAACAAGTACACTGTTGGCGTAAAAGAGGTCCTAAGTTAGTGGGAGCTCTAATAACTGATACTTAAACAGAACTAATAGTAATAGCATTAATATAGCCATTTAAAGTTTGTAAAAATGCTATATATGTCATATTTAACCTTCACAACAACTCTGGGATGATAGATGATATTATTAACCCCATTTTGCATATGAAGAGACAAAAACTAAGTTAAATGATTTGTCCAGTTCACATAACTAGGAGAGATCTGAGTCAAGATCTGAACTAAGATCTCCTTGACTCCAAGCCCAGGGCTCATCCTTTTCCATCTAGTTAACTCTGATGCTACCCCTGGCTTGTCTGTCAAAACAGAAAAAAATGAACAGAACTTAACTTCACAGAATACTGCATACTTCTCCACACACTTAGAACCACAGCAAGAAACAGGGCCATCTTTGAGGTATGGTAACTTTGATTACAGCTCATAGATTTTCAATGGTATTTAAATTAGGTGAGTCCCCATGTATAGCTTATAGCAAATTGCTTACAGTTTCAAGAGGAGGGAAGGGAGGGAGAAAGGGAGCAAAAGAATTTGTAACTCAATATTTTAGAGCAAAAGAATTTGTAACTCAAAGTTTTAGAAAACAAATGTCAAAAAAGGTGGGAAAATATTATCTAAAATACAAATACATATATATGTAAATTCCCAGTTCATTGAAATATGCTTTCATACAACTCTAAGATAAATTTCTTATCCTTTCAAGATGTGATATAAGGCCATGTTGCAGTATCTCCATTTTGGAATTTCAGTAATCAAACTATAATTTGGCTTCTAAGTATATCAATATATCTATCATATAATCTAGTTGTTTATTTATTTATCAAAGCACATTATTCATTCAATGGGGACAAGACTTCTAGTCATACTAGAAGTAAAAAAAAAATCCATCACTTTCATCCAAGTTGTGAAGTAGGTATTTTATTGTCTTTTGAAGATGCTCAGATCTTGTAAGCTCATCTGGACATCTGACAACAGTTTTGATATTGAATGGAAAAAGGAGTTTCAACAATGCCATTAATAAAAATTATCTTTCCTCAAACTTTAGTAATCCAGTTTTTGTATTGTTTTACCTGTGACAAGCACTTATGTATCCTTTTTCATTGAGTTTGAATGATCATTGAAATGTTTGATTTTCCAACACCAAAGATTGCTGTATTATATCGACTAGTCACGGAAATGTGCTTTTTATAACTTTGAACAGTTCTTGAAGTAATATCCATTCTTTTTAGAAACCTTTTTATTTTAATAACAAATTACCACATAAGTTTTCTGAAGTTATATGATCCATATTGTCTCTATCCCTTCCTCCCTCCCCCCTCTTATACCTGACAAGCAATTTAATCTGGGTTATACATGTATTATCATGCAAAGCGTATTTCCAAGTAATATCCATTCTCAAAGACCACAGAATTTAAAACACAGTAAAAGAGAACAATAAAAGGTGTGTATAGGACAAAATCTGTCACTCAACTAACTAAAGTTGGGGGAAACAGTTTAATATTGTTTAATCTACTAAAGTTTCGGGCTTCTGGGTTATCCTCATTTCAAAAGAACACACATTTGGTCACTTGTGTCACAAATTGAAACCATATCAAAATTATTGCTTATCTCAAGTTCACAAACTATAGAAAAATACATTTGATCAATTGTGACTCATTAAATAATGATCATTGCTCACATTCTAATGGAATAGAGAACTAGTGTTCCTTCAGAAATGCACAGCTTTCAAAGTCATAGGTGTTAGAAACATACAAACATAGGGTCTAGTGTTTTTTTCTTGTTTGCTTGATTTTCAAGAAAGGAAAGAAAAGGGAAGGAAAAAGGAATATACTAGTAAAGAAAGATAAAGAACTATTTAACATCATTAGGGTATGTAGGGTATGTGAAGAGTAAATAATTATGAAAGGAGTGAGGGAAGTGAGCATCTCATGAACTTTCTTCTGAACTGAACAGAGGAAATGAACACACTACTTGCAAAGTTTGTTGTGGAAATGTATTATACTCAACAGTGAAACAGGTAGAGACAAGGAGAAAGTAAGGAGGATCTAAGATGGAGGGTGAAGTAGAGGAGGGGACAATTATTAATAAAATAAACCAACTTTGGAGCATGGTTCAGGGACCTGAGTTTGATGAAGAAATGAGAGGCAATGGAATGGGAACAGACACTTCAATTGTAAATGAGTGGTGATAATTAGATAAAAAAATAAGAAAATATAATGGAGAGAAACACACAATTAACAATATGACACCATATGGGATGAACTTATCCATAAACTGGAGGAGTACAGCAAACTGGATTATAAAGCAGGATGAAACACTATGTTGTATACAAGAAATATACTTGAAATATAAAGATTCACAGAATTAAAATGAGTTGAGGCAGAATTTATAATGCTTCAGGAAATTTTTTAAAAGCACACAGTAATCATGACATCAGAAAAGGCAATAATAAAAACTGGCATGGTTAAAGATATTAAGAAACAACATTATGCTTAAAGATTGTACATAATAAAATAATATCAATACTTAATATTTGTGCACTGAATGGTATAATATCTAAATACTTAAAAGAAAAGCTAACCAAATTCTAAGGAAAAATAAATAACCAAATGACATTGTTTCAAACCTCAATGTGCCTCTTTTCACACCTACTCAAATCTTAAAAAAAAAAAAAAAGATAAACCAGGAAAAATCTGAATAGAAGCTTAGAGAAGTTAGTTTTCCTAATGGATCTCTGGTAATTACAAATAGAACTAGAAAGAAATCTCTCAGCATTTACTAGGATATTAAAACCTTAGAAATGAATGCACAAAACCAGACATAATGCATTCTTTATTAATCACAAAACAATAAACATTACAATGAATTGATAAAAGACTTGTGAAGAAAGGATTCAAACTTAAATGGAGTCTGAATAATTGAATCCAAAGGAATATGTGGGTCAAAGAACAAATCAGAAAATCAATAGATGATATCATTGATAAAACTGATAATGTATCAAAGTTTTTGGTAGGTAGCCAAAACAGTCCTTAGGGGAAAATTAATTTTCGAGATACTTTCATCAAGAAAAAACAGAGACCACATGAATAAATCAGAAATATAATTTAAAAAGTCAACTAGAAAAATGATAAACTAAAAAAACCAACTGAACACAAAAAGAAAATTATGAAAATAAAAATATTGCTTTAAAAATGGAAACAAAAACATTAAATTAGTAATATAACTGGGAGCTTTTTAAAAAAGCAGTTAATAAACTGATTTTTTAAAGAAAAAAACATATTCCCAAAATAAAAAAGAGAATTAACAACAAATCTAAAAGAAATTAATAGAAACTATTTTACCCATTCATATGTGAACAAAAGTGAAATGGACAAACTATTTCAAATATATTGTGCTCAGATTAGTAGAACAAGAAATTGAAACTTAAAAATTTTAAATAATCTATTTTCAGGAAAAGAGTAATTGAATAAGCCAAAAGTAACTTCCAACCCGGGGTGGGGGGGGGGACAACTTAGGACCATATGAATTTAAAAGTAAATTTTATCAAACATTCAAAGAATAATTCAATCTGATATTACATAAATTATTTGCAAAAATAAGGAAAGGAGAGATACTATCAAACTTCTTTGAGAGAAATATGATCCTAATATTTAAAAGAAGCAAAAAAAGCAAAACAAGAAAACAATAAATCATTATCTTTAGTGAATAAAAATATAAACATTTAAAATAAAATATTAGCAAAGGCTACAAAAAATTAAAAGATTATTATTAATGAGTTAAATTTATACTAGAAATGTGGAGGTGGTTCAATATTAGGAAAACGACAAAAATCAGAGGCCATATTGATAGCAAAAACAATAACAATCACCTGGTTATATTAAGAAATAATAGAAAATCTTTTGGCAAAATACATCTCTGTTAAAAAAAATTAAAAGCTCTGGAATAAATGGACATTTTCTTTATATGGCAAATAGTATCCCTACAAAAAGGAATTGTTTTTTGTAATGAAAAAAATGGTACAGATGTTTCAAATAAAATTAAGGGTAAATCAAGGATATCCATTGTAAGCATTGATATTTTATTAAGCTCTAGAAATGCCAGATTTAACAATAAGAAAAAGAAATTGAGAGAATAAGTTTAGGCAAAGATAAAATAAAATTATCATTTTTTTGCAAGTAATATGATGATCATCTTAAAGTATTCTAGTGTTTAAACTAAAAATTAAATTAAAAAAAATAACTAGCAAAGTATCAGGATAAAAAATAAACCTAAAGAAATATTTAGCCTTTTTGAATATTACCAGTGAAAACTATGAGGAAAAGACAGAAAAATAAGTTTCTCTCAAAATTATTACAGAATGTATAAAATATCTAATAGTCTATATAGAGTGCACATAGGAATGACAGGAATACAAATGCAAAACACTTTACAAAAACAAAAATATAATTAAAAATTAGCTAATTCCTCATGGTTGGGCCCTGCCAATTAAAATTCTATAGAAATGAATTTACAACTTCTGTATAGTGCCAATCAAACTACAAGGTTATTTTATGGAACTAGAAGGCATAATTATAAAGAAGACATAGCAGTACTTGATCTCAAAAAATAGTAAAAACAATGATCATTAAAACTACTTTATATTCATTAAAGAAAGAAAAATTAATCAAAGGAACATATTTAGTACAGAAAATCCAGAATCAAACAAATAGAGCAGCATAATATTTGATATGCCCCAGGAATTCAATAAATGTGACAGGCCAGTTATTACTACACTTTTTTTTTTTACTGGATTAAGGACTCACCCTCTACAAAAACTGCTAGAAAAATTGGAAAACAGAAGTCTGGCAGAAATTAATTCTAGTTCATCACCTCACACCAAATATCCCAATAAGTTTCACACGGATATATGACTTAACTATAAAATGCCATATCATAAATTAATTAAAGGAGCAGTGAAGGACACAACTTTCAGAACTACACGTAGGAGAATAGTTCTTTCCTAAACAATGAATTCAGAGAATCACAGGAAATTAAATGGACAACTTCAATTATATAAAACTGAAGTTTTAACAGAAACAAAATCAATGTAGTTAAAATGAAAAGGGAAGTAGTTATCTGAGGGAAAATTTTTTCAGCAAATTTCTCTGATAAAAGGCTTAATATCCACATAAAAATAAAAGTCATTCCTCAATAGCCAAATGGTCAAAGGATCTCAACAGAAATTATAATGGAAATAACATTATTAAGAACCATATGCAATATGCTCTATATCACTAATAATAAGAGAAACACAAGTTAAAATAATTTTGAAATCATGAAAACTAACATGCACTGCTAATAGGCTGTGAATTGAACTGACCATTCTGGAAAGGAATTTGGAACAGTACCCCAAAGTCACTTAACTGTGTGTACTCTTATCCAGCAATATCATTACTAGGCATATATTCCAAAGGAACCAAAGAAAGCAGGTACAAAAACATTTACACCAGAATTTTTTGTTATAGCAAATCAAGTGTCCATCAACTGGGGAATGTCTAAACTTAATATGGTATATGGATGTAATGAAATATCAGTTTACTGTAAAAAATTATGAAAGGAACAGATTCAGAGTAACCATACAAACCTTGTAAGAACTAGTACCAGCTACCTGTTCAGACAGGTCATTCCACTTTGAGACATCTATTATCATTAGGAAGTTTTTCCTAACATCAAGCCCAAATTAGTCTCTTTGCAACTTATACTCATTGTTTTGGCTCTTCCCTCTATGGCCAAACAGAACAAATCAAATCTTCTTTAACAGAACATCAATATATCCAGGACAATATTCTGACTTCTTCAGATTTCATAAATTCAAATCTGATCTCAAAGTCTTATAAATAACTATTAGTAACTCCAATCCAAAGGAAAGACATGTGAATAAATGGCACCTTAGAGTATATGATGTTGAACAAACCTTTCTCTTTTGCTTGAGCATGTATATGGACCACACAAGTCAAAAAGTCATGAAAATCAAAGCTATTATCAATGGTCAGAATTTAGACTATTAATAATAAACCATTAAGGAAAGTATTTGAACAGAAAAGCTTTTAAGGAAGTATAATCAAAACAGTGGCTGTTCTGAGTGGTTGTGTGTGTGAAACAATTGTCTTCAACATGCTAGTCCTGTAGGAATCATAAAATGAAAGATAGGAAGAATTTAGAGAAACATCTAGTCCAGTGATGGTGAACCTATGGAATGGGTGCCAAAGATTGCACACAAAGTACTCTCAGTAGGCACTCAGCCACTCTTCCTCCCCACCCCCTATCCCCAGAGTATGTTACTAGAAAGGTAGAGGGACTCAGGAGGATCTGCTCCCTTCCCCATCTCTACCATGCCTAATGGCATTTTTCTCACATCACCCACCCCTCTGCTCAACTGCCCAATGGTAGTGCATGGGGGTAAGATGAGTGGCTCACTGGTGGCAGAGTTGGAGGGGAGCAGAGTGCTCAGACCACTCCCCTCCCCCTCTCTGCACTCACTGAGAACATTCCTCACTTCACCCACCCCTCCATCCAGCAGACCAATGGGAATGCTTTCTCCCTCCCCTGTGTGGGGTAAGGAGGGGCAGGGAATACCCAGCATGTGGGGGAGGGCATAGCACAAGCCCTCCTGGTGTGTGAACACAGCACTTGGTCTGGGAGGTGGGGGTGGGACCTGACACTCTGTCTCTAAAAGGTTTATCATCACTGATCTAGTCTATCCCTTTTGCTTTCACGTTAAGATAGACCCAAATCATCTCTAACAAATATACATCTATACTATTAGTCAAGGGATTTTATAGAGTCTTTGTAACCAATCACCCAAATATATTTTGCATTATTCTTGAAATTTTAAGATTCCTTTTGATTATCTTTAGAAGAGAAAGTTTTCCTTAGTTCTTAATGCAACACAGGCAAATGTTCTTTTTGGTCATTTTTGTTCTATCTTCATTTTTCTGATCACATACAAAGCAGTATATTCTAATACCATATTAAGAGATAGAGTTTCAAGAAATAAAAATTTAAAATAACAAATAGCAGTTCCTTGAGTTATACCTAAATTGGAAATTAAGGGTTGGTGGGGAAGTAAGTAGATGAAATGGCAGAATGAGAGAAGAGCTGGATCTCACCACTGAAGTACATAGACTGGTGTCTTGACCAACATGAAGCCAATTATGATTTAACTTGGAACAAGGAGGAGGGAAGAACTTGGTATTGGTAGAAATCACATTGGCACAGAATTCAGGAAGAATTAACCTCTTTTAGTGGGTACTCTGCATGAACACTGTGTCCATACATTATGTCTAGACCTGCTACAATAATAACTCTTAGTTGGAACTGAGCTCTAGCAGCAAATTTCTTATTTCCTAGCCCCTTCCTCATAGTGTGTCTACTAAGAATAGGAATGCCCCCTATTAGGAAGAAGTCCTAAAAACCTGAAGCTGATTTCCTATGATCTTTTATTTTAAAGACTGTCATTTGATATTCAAGTTCTACTACCTTGGTAAAATCCCTTATTCTGTCTAGTTCTCAATTTGCTCATCTATAAAATAAGGGGATTGAACTTGATGATTGCCTAATTATGAAATTCTATTTCTTATATAATTAAGAATTAATATAATTCTTAGATAATATAATTTACATAATTTCTCATATAAAAATTAAGCTTTAAATTAAACTTCAGGGTTATAAGATCTTTTATCTTTCCCTTTGCACTTCTCCTTCACATAAGTTTATATCAGAAAACTTTAGAAAGACTCCAGTGTTTATTCTTTAAAGGTTATTATTGTTATCTTATCCAGCCTTCAAGACCCCACTGAAGTGTCAATTCTTTCATGAAGCCTTCTCCATCCATTTCAGTTTAAATGGATTATTCTTTCTTATGAAAGTGTTTTGTACTACACTCCCTGATTCTACTGCTCATTTTGGCATTTAATTATAAACAGTCTTCTTGTACCCTTACTAAAATATTTCATCTCAATATATCTTTTTATCCTAGTTAGATTGGAAATTCCTTGAGGGAAAGAAATATATCCCATATAGTACCACTCTTTTGTAGTCCCCAAAGCATCTAATGGCATTATGCTCTATTTCAATTCATAGTTAATTAATGATATTATCAATAAATGTCTCTTGAATGAATGGAAAGTAGCAAGTACATAAACTCAATAGATTATTTAGATCCCAAATAGTGGCAGATGAATAGTAGAATCTGTCACACAATGTGAGAGTTAAGAGTAGCCTTAAGAGTCATCTAGTCCTAGTAAATGCAGGAAAGCTCTCTATAACCTCACTGACAAATGTTCATTAAAGTTCTTATTGAATACTCTCAATGACAGGGAATCACTGCTTCATAAGATAATGTATTCCATTTTTTAACCCCTTGATCAGGACATTTTTAAATATAGCATATATAATTTCCATCTAATTCTGCCCTTTGTAGCTATGCAGAATATATTTAACAACTTTTATCAATTATTTTTAAAAATCTTACCTCCTTTCTAACAAGCAGTTTTAAGACAGAAGAATGGCAAGGGTTAGGCAGTTGGGATTAAGTGACTCAGTCAGGATCATACAGGGTGGAAGTGTCTAAGGCTAGTTTTGTTCTGTTATCTATTACTGCCTTTGAATTTCATTAATCATTTTCACTCTTAGTGATCTCATTGGGAGGTTTTCTTGGCAAAATACTAGAGTGGTTTACCATTTCCTTCTTTAGCTTATTTTACAGGTGTAGAACAGTGGCTAACAGGGTTAAGTGACTTGCCTAGGGTCATATAGCTAGTAAGAACCTGAGGCTAAATTTAAATTCAGGAAGATGAGTCTTCATGACTCCAGGTTCAGTGCTCTATCCACTGTGCCACCAAAGTTATTTCATGAAAATATGAACCATCTACTGCATTCAGAACACTGTGCCAATCACAGAGAGATATGATATTTAGATAACATATGATCTCTGGTCTCATGGAGCTTATAGGCTACTATCCTGTCTCCCCATCTACTTTTCTAGAGGCTATCTCCATCCAGGTCCTTCAGCTATTATGCACATGGTATATTTTCCCATAACATCATATCTTGGTTATCTTCCTCTGTATGTGTTCCAGTTGGTCAATGATCCTAAAATGTAATGTTCACAACTGAATACAATTCCAAGTGTGGTCCAAATACAGTGAGACGTATCTCCTTTTATTCTCAAGATTATGCCTTATTTAGATGGGATTAATTTTTTTTGGAAACCATTGCATACTACTAACTTATAGTGGAGGCTTACAGTCAATGTAGACTTCCGAGTATTTTTTATGTGTATTTGAGTTATTCCATTTTTGCCTGTCCTATAAGTATGCATTGATTTGTTTTAACCTAACTGCACAAATTCTACATTTATGCCAATTAAATTTAATCTTGTTATATAGCCAATCATTATAACCTGTTGGTATTGTGTTAGATGTTGACTGATTCTGTTATCTAACAGTAGTTCCAGGATTATTAGTTTTATTTTATTCCTACCTGATAAGCATACCTATACATTTTCATCAAAGTCATATATATGCATATATACATATTTTTAAAAAACCCTTATTTTCCATCTTAGCATCAAGATAGTATATTGGTTCCAAGTCAGAAGAGGGTTAAGGGTTAGGCAACAGGGGTTAAGTGTCTTGCCCAGGGTAACACAACTAGGAAGTATCTGAGATCAGATTTGAACCCAGGACCTTCCATCATTAGGCCTGGTTCTCAATCCTTTGAGCCACTTAGCTGTACCCCTTTGATAAAAATTATTGAACACAAAAATCTGTGAGCTGAACTCTGTAGTATCTACCCCATATTGATATGAAATTCATTAATTAGTACTCTTAGGATATGGTCATCCAAGCAGCTATGAGTCTATCTAAATCTACTGCATTATATTTGTTGTATTATCATCCAAATTATGTTTCTCCATATTGTCCATACAGATATTGTGATTTTGTCAAACGCCTTGTTGAAATGAAACCTGGACATAACATGTCAACAGCATTTCCCTGATCTACTATTCTAATAACCCTAATCAGAAAGAAAATGAGTTTAATCTGGAATGCCTTATTCTTTATTAACCCATGCTGATTTACAGGGAGCACTGCTTTCTTTTCTAAAATGTTGACAAACCATTTAATGCTACACTGAAAATTTTACTGAGGGTGTCAGAGGGGGATGTCAGGCTCACCTACCAAAAGTTTCCAGAACCTACCTTCTACTCCTATTTGAAAACTGGACAATATCTTACTGACTTTAATTTTAATACTTCTTTTAGTCTTTATTATTTCTCAGTGGTTAGGAAGAGGTGGAAGGGATTTCAGCGGCCATCTAATCCAAACCTCTCATTTTACAAATGAAGAAACTGAGGCCAAAAAAGTTAAGTTGCTATGGTCACATATAGGCTACTTACTAACAGTTGTTCAAGAATCTTATTTGCAAATGCTTTTAGTATCCAATCACTTAACAAGCATTTATTAGGACCTCTTATGTGCCAGCAACTATTAGATGTCTAGAGATACATAGAAAAGCAAGTTACTTTCTGCCCTCAAAGAAGTAAAACTCTAACAGGGGAATCAATATTCACATATATAGCCATACACTGATACAGAGTAACTTTGAAGGAGAATACATTAGTAACTGTGGATCCTGGAAAAAGCCTAATACAGAAAGTGGCTTTTGAGCAGAGTCTTGAGAGAAACCAGGGGTTTTAAGAGGTAAAGGAGAACAATTGGTACAAATGGAGAGTCATGGATATGGAACAGTAAGGCCAGTTTGTGTGGCATGTAGAGTGCTTGGAGGGGAGTAATGTGTAAAAATGCAGGAAAGGTAGGATGAGACCAGGTTGTAAAGGATTTTAAATGTCAAAAAGAGAAGTTAATACATAAATTCCTTGTATGTAGGGGCTGTGCATTTAGCATAAAGTCTGGCATGTTAGTAGGTATTTAATAAATGCGTATTGATTGATTTAATATTATGAGAAACTGTAACCAATTCTCCTTAACACCCATGCCTTCCTTCTGAGATTATCTTCAGTTTAGGTTACATATGTATTATTTATATATAGTTAACTATATGTTGTCTCCCTTGTTAAATTCTGAGTTCCTCATGAGCAGTGACTATCTCTTGTCTTTTTTGTTTCCCAGACCCTCAGCACAGCACCAGTTACATAGTAGGTGCTAAATAGATGCTTGTTGGTTGATTAGAAGTAATAGAGAAGTATGAAACATGGTCAAACTTAAGAAAACCACTGTGGCATCTATAGAGTGAAGTAGGAAGAATAATTGCAATAAGTTATGCAAGGGGTGATGAAGGCCTGATCTGGGTGGATGGCTATGTGAATGGAGAGAATCGAATGTAAAGGCATATTGTAGAAGAAGAAATGTCAAGATTTGGCAATAGGCTTAGTATGTGGAGTGAGTAAGAATGAAGAATTTCAAATGACACCTAAAATGTTTGTGATCAAGTGAAAGGATGGTTGTCATTGACAGAAATAGGGAGGTTTGGAAGTGGCATAGGTTTTGGGAATAAAGTTGATAAGGTGTTTTGTTTTTTAAATTTCAGATACCTAAGGGACATTAAATTCAATATGTCCAAAGCTAAGTTATGTTGTGGTGCTAGAGCACTGGAGAGAAATGAGGGATGGGATATATAGAACTGGAAGTCATTTACATAAATGTGATAGTTTGTTCAACCCATGGGAGCTAAAAAAGTCACCAAGAATTGACAAAATATTGCTTAAAAATACTCTAAAATTAAGCCTCAGAAAATATACAAAGATTTCTGTAGGATGTCAGCTGGTAGTTAGGTATATTCCTCTATGAGGCAGCACATAATTCTTAAATTTTGAAGAATAAGTAGACCAGTACAACATAGCTGCTAATTATTGCTCTGAAAGAGGGGGAAATGATTGGGTAATATAATCCATTGTTGTTGTTTAGTCATTTCTGTCATGTCCAATTCTTCTTGATTCCATTTGGGGATTTCTTAGCAAAGCTATTGGAGTGGTTGGCCATTTCCCTTTCCAACTCATTTTACAGATGAGGAAATTGAGGCAAACAGGGTTAAGTGACTTGCCCAAGGTAACATAGCTATAAGTTGCTGAGGTCCAATTTGAACTCAGGTTTTTGTTTTTGTTTTTACTACAGAGGAAGTGCTCTATCCACTGCACCCCCCAGTTGCCCAAGTACAATGACTGCTACAATACAAAGACTGAGTTACTAACTTTTGGGAAAATATCATTTTTAATAATGAAACTTTCTTTTTCAAATTCAAGACTTTAGCTAACCCACTGTCAGAAGTCTTAGTAAACTTATAGCAAAATATGTACAGGCCAGCTTCTTGCCTCAACTTCCTACTTCACATCTTGGCATGAATTAAAATCTCTCTTGGAGAAGTATGGGGTAGGGGACACTGTAGATGTCTATTCTAGCCTGCCTAGGAGCTATACAGCAAACCTTTTGCTATAGATATTTTGGGGATATTTTTTCACTTTTTTAAAAAACATTTTATTTGGTCATTTCCAAACATTATTCATTGGAAACAAAAAATCATTTTCTTTTCCTTCCCCCCCCCCCCACCTCTCTCATAGCCGGCGCATTATTCCACTGGGTAGCACATGTGTTCTTGACTAGAACCCATTTCCATGTTGTTGGTATTTGCATTAGAGTGTTCATTTGGAGTCTCTCCTCAGTCATATCCCCTCCACCCCTGTAGTCAAGCAGTTGCTTTTCTTCGGTGTTTTTACTCCCACAGTTTATCCTCTGCTTGTGGATAGTGTTTTTTAGATCCCTGCAGATTGTTCAGGGACATTGCATTGACACTAATGGAGAAGTCCATTGCCTTCGATTGTACCACAGTGTATTAGTCTCTGTGTACAATGTTTTCCTGGTTCTGCTCCTTTCGCTCTGCATCACTTCCTGGAGCTAGTTCCAGTTCACATGGAATTCCTCTACTTTATTATTCCTTTTAGCACAATAGTATTCCATCACCAACATATACCACAATTTGTTCAGCCATTCCCCAATTATTTTTTCACTTTTAATGGGCTTAGAAATTATTTTCATTGATAGAATGATAAACTCTAATAAATATAGTGATATACTGAGAAGCAGAATTGACCCCAAATTAAAGCAATTCCCAAATGGAGATGAAATACTGCAACATGCCTTTGTAACCATGCTACATGTCACACAAAGTTAAGAAGTTTATCCAGGAGAAGGACATAAATATGCTTCAATGGTCTCAGAACTGGACTTAAACTCCATTTAAAACCTATGCTAGACTTGGCAAAATGGACTGTTCTCAAAAGCATTCTTAATATTCAATGTGATAAGTGTGATTTCACAATGTTAAAGAATATAGAATTTTTAAGTAGTTAAATAGAACTGAAGTGAAGGGAACTCCCTACAGTTAGGGAAACACCTGCCATGGGGGCTAGAGGCAATGGTAGAAAGCTTAGACAAAATGTAATATACCTGACCTTCAGGCATTAGGAGCCAGGGTAGTCACTGTTACACATATACCCATATGCATGCATACACATATGTAAATATATTGTATATATTAAATGTATCTATAGACATACCATACATGTAGATAAATACATTTGTACACAAATTTACATACAGCCAATGAAGGAATGTTTTGCTTGGCTAAGCATATTTGTCACAAGAAATTTGTTTCTCTTTTTTAAATAACAACAACAGGTTGGTAGGGCTACAAGGATGGAAGCGTATACTTTCAGATAAAGTCATTGTTGTGTTAGTTTTGTTTGTTTTACTTTGTTACAAGAAAGTTATCACTGGTTAGGGGTAACCAGTAAATGTTTATAATGTAAAAACAAAACAGCAATCAAGCTTTAAAAGAAAGAAAAAACAGCTCTTGCCATCAAAAAGATTATATTTTCTGGTTGGGAATATTAGATAATGCAACTAGACTAATGTGACAAGGAAATCACTTTAAAAGACTGATATATATTAATTTAAGGTCGCCAAGGAATTCAGCTAAAAAAAACTCAAGTCAGCAGTCAACCTTTTATAGAGTTTAATTACAAACAGGAGGAAGAAAGGAATTAGAGATAGAGAGAGAGAGGGAGAGAGAAAGGGGAGAGAAGGGAATAGGGCTTAAATACCCCTTCTGTTTAGGCTGGGCCAAAAGGCCCAAGCCCTTAGATAGCTGAGGCAAAGAAAAGAGATCAGTCCCTATCACTCACGTGACCAAAATGGAGAAACAGTCTCAGGGGCCTCCACCTCCAGCTTCCTTCAGAGCCAACTCTCAAAGCTCCACCTCTCAGAGCAAAAACCTCTCCAACCAACCACCCTCAGTCCTCAGACCCCTCTCTCTTTAAGGAAACCATCCAAGTTCCCTCCCCTCAGTTCTCACATCTACCAATCACTGTCCATGTCTTCCCTGTGCCAATGGTGGCTCTAGCTTAATCCAGGACCGCCCAGAGGTCTGTGGCTTTGCACATGTCTGTTGAAGGTCATATTCTCAAATAATTAAATCTTGATCCTTTGCTGCAGCCCTTCCTAAATCCTGTTAGGACTGAGTGGGGTGGAAATTGTATTTTCCAAGACCTGGTTCTGTCATTCCAAGTATCTCTATTGTATCAATTCTAAAATCAATCATGACTCAAAGAAATTCCTGTTCTGTGCTTAAGCATAGGTCAAAGCCCTTTCCATTGTTCAGCAAAAGGTTTATGTCCTAAAGCAATCTTAATAAAGGAGGAGGAGGAACCTCCCATGCCAATGGGGTTCACATTCCAATAGAGTTCCCACTATCAATAGGAAATTTTTCAAGTATGAAATTTCCCAATGGTGAAATTTCCAACATTTATAAGTCTAAGAAATTTTAAGGTTTACACTAATATGTACCTGATAATTTGAGAAAGGAGAGAACATTTAACAAGGATATCAGGAAAACCTTCCTGTAGGAGGTGGCACATGAACTGAGCTTTAAAGAAAGCTAGGGATTCTCAGAGGCAGAAGTAAAGAGAAAGTGGCCTTGAGGGTAAAGGTAGAGGGAAGGGGGTTACTTGCATGAAGGCATAGAAGAAAGAAAACTATGATCTGAGGGTCAGCCAATAGGTCACTTTCAGAGAGGTAGGCTTATACCAAATTGTTGTGTTTTAAAATGACAAATAAGGGTGTTTGTGTTTTATTATAAGAGTAACAGAAAGTCCCTAAAAGCTCTCGAGTAAAGGATTAACATGGCCAGACTTGTGCCTTAGGTAGACCATATAGACTTTGAGAAGACAAGAGCCCAGACATCAAGTATTTAATCAGGAGGCTATGGAGGTCTTGTTGTGCCTTCTTAGGGCAGCTCTTCAGCCTCTGACCCTCACTTGACACCCAGCTCTCACTTGTGGCTCCTTGTAGCTGCTAGCATGCAGCGGCCACATCCTGGGCAATGACTTCAACAGGCCGGCTAAACCTTGTGAGGGTAGCCATCAGGCTGTCGACCCCTGGTGAACCAGGCCTTTGCTCACCAGCATGTGAAGACTGCTTCGGTGGAACAGGTGGAAGAAACCAATAAGAAGGTTCAACAGCTGAGATGGCGATGCAGCAAAGCACTGTGGAGTGCTCAGGGCGTGTTGGAGCACAAAAGACAACACGGCCATCCAATGCAGCTGAGGAAGTCTCCAGGTGTAACGATTTTTCGTGCCAATGGACCCAGGCTTCCAATGCCGAGAGAGTGGGACTGTCTCTGTGCAACGACTTTTCCACTTAAATCTCCATGCACAAGTGTCTTTGTGCACACTCATCTATACACCATAGATGAAAACACACAAAGACAATTGTCATCCTCGGTTACCAAGAGACTACTACTACTATAGGAGAGAAGTGGTAAGGGCTATAACTAAGGTAGTAGTTGCAAGCATGTATATAAGAGGTAAAAATTCAAGAATAGGATTTGGGTTTTGTTTGCTCTGTTTGTCCTTTTCAATTTAGGTAAGGGTGTTAGAATCCTTCTCTAGGCTAGGAGTTCAAACCATGGCATATTTAGAAGCAGCATTCCAGACCAGATATACAGCCAACTCAGGAGAAAAGCCACAAGAAGCCAGGGTGCCTAAGATTCAAAGCTTAGGATGGTGGCCTAGAATTAAATATACTGCCGAGGTAGAATTGATAAATTATAGCAATTGATTGGATGGGGGGGGGGGAGTACCATGGCATAGGGAAAAGAATATTATATGTAGGAAAAGTCTGGTTTAAACCTATGCCTCTGTTACTTACTACTTATATGACCTTGGTCAAGTAATTTAACTTCTCTGACACTTAAATTTTCTCATCTGTAAAATGATCGATATGGTCTAGATCAGTAATTCTCAAAAGGTGGTCTGGAGACCCTTGGGAGTCCCTGAGATTCTTTCAGGGTGTTCAGAAGGTCAAAACTATTTTTATAATAATACTAACATTTTAATTTCTAATACAAGAAATAAAGATAGATATAATCCATAGGAAGAGCTCTTTGGGGGCCTTAGTAATTTTTAAGAGCGTAAAGGGGTCCTGAGACCAAAAAGTTTGAGAAGTGCTAATCTGGATGACTGCTGAGGTCTGTTCCAATTCTACATCTATGATCCTGTGATAAGTTGTAAACCTTGGTGACAAGGATGAAATAGAAAAGTATAGAAGATTTTGAGGGAAAGACAATAAGTTCTTTTTTGGCATATGGAGTTGGTGATCCCCATAGGACATGCAAGGAGAATTGTCAAATAGGCAGCTAGAAGTTTGCTTTTTCTTTATATTCCAGTGTTTAGCACACTAGCACATAGTAAGTGCTTAATGAAGGCATACTAATTGATTAATTGAGGGCAGAAGAAACATCCACACTAGATATGTGAATCTGGAAGTCCTCTGCATAGAGATGATAATTAAACCCCAGGGGAACTAAAGAGAGAGAGGGTTCATATAGAAGAGAAAATGACCCAGAACAGAGCCTTGGCAAAAACCATTAAATCTAGTAGGTAGACTATAGATGGTGATCTAGTAAAGGAAATTGAGAAGAAAGAACCAGACAGGTAGATGGAAAATCAGGGGAAAGTAGTATAATTAAAACATAGGAAGAAAGAAAATAGGAAATTTTGTTCAACAGTGGCAAGTGCTGCAAAGAGGTTAACAAGGAAGGAGACTGAGAAAAGGTCATGGATTTAGCAAAGAAGAGATTGTTAGCAACTTGGAAGAAAGTAATTTCAGTTGAATGGTAAGGCTGGAAATCATATTACAAGGGTTAAAAAGTGAGTAGGTGGTAGGAAGTCAAAATGACCTAGTAGCTGGAAGTAGTACTGTGAGCTTCTTAAACCTTTACACATCTAGAAAATGTACCAAACAAAATCCTGGTAGAGAAATCAAAGAAAAAGTAAAAGCAAGTCATTTTTTTTCCTGGCCTATAACACATAAGGTGACAGTTCTGCAGACAAAGGGAATGCAGCATGGGCAGGAACATTTTGTGTGGACTACTTCAGTGTGTAGAGAGCTGTGCATCAGTGTAAGAGAAGGTCCCAGACCCACATGAGGGGTCCTTGCAGGGACAAGTGACAAATGGCAGCTTTGTTGTCACCTACCCTGTTCCAGATCATAGATTCAGGGTGGACTGTGGAAGAGCACCTGAATTTTGAGGTGAGGAACTGCCTCAGGTCCTAGGCTGAGATGAAAAAGGTCAAAAGCAAATAGCAATGATGAGACTTGTACCTTAGGAGCAGAGAAGGGTTTCAGTTCCAGTTTCTAGGCCAATATTAAGTAGGCAAAAGAATATCCAAGGCAAGAATCTCAGACCAAAGGGAATCTTACAGTTCTGTCACTCAGAATCAATGATGTTTCCTAGATAACTGATTACAACTGAGTCTAGCAGCATTCTACCATTGCTGAAACTCAAACCTAGATCAGGAACTTGCAAGAGCTCAGATCAGGGGAATAACAATACCACTTTATCCTGGATGAGATTCTTTTGGGAGCACTGAGAACATGCAAGTCCCCAACCTGAATGGTCCCTGGGGAGATCCTGGAATAATATACCACTTAATAACTCAAAAAAGCAGCAGCAATACTAGCCTGAACCTTTCCTCAAGAAGTATGGTAGGTGGGGGCAGCTGGGTAGTTCAGTGGATTGAGAGCTAGGCCTAGAGATGGGAGGTCCTAGGTTCAAATCTGGCCTCAGATACTTCCCAGCTGTGTGACCTTGGGCAAGTCACTTGATCCCCATTGCCTAGCCCTTACCACTCTTCTGCCTTGGAGTCAATACACAGTATTGATTCCAAGACAGAAGGTAAGGGTTTAAAAAAAAAAAAAAGAAGTGTGGTAGTGCCTGGTCCTAACATCAAGTTTGAAATTAAGCCAATTAATACCTCACAAAGACCTCTAAATGTTCAATTGAAGGGAAGAGTCCATCTGTGCAGCAAACTTCATTGTTGACTTATTTTAAGAAATTGTCATAATCACCCTAACCTTCAGCAACCATCATCCTGATCAGTCAATAGCCATCAACATTGACCACCTTTCACCAGCAAAAAGATTATGACTCACCAAAGGTTCAAATGATGATTAGCAGTTTTTAGCAATAAAGTCCAATATTTTTAATTAAGGTATGTATTTTTTAAAGACATAATACTATTGCACTTATCGGATTACAGTATAGTATAAATGTAACTTTTATATATATTGAGAAACAAACAAAAAAAAACCATCTGATTTGTTTTATTGTGATATTTGCTAAATTGGTGTGTCCTGGAACCAAACTCCCAATATCTTTCAATGTATGTCTGTGTTTGTAACAAGGGTTTGTTTTTCTTTTGTCCTTAACTGGGGAGAGGGGATATTAGGGTAGGAAAGAGAAAAAGTGACCATTTGTTGATTAAAAAAAATAATAAACACAGCAAATAAGTGAATGACTGGTGAGAAAGTGAAGGTTTATATGTGATAAGGGAGAGATGAGATAATAAAAGGACTAGAGAATCAAGACAGGTTTTTTCAGGATGTGGAAGAACTAGATATCATTGTAAATAGCAAGGACAGAACTCTTATTAATAATAGCTAACATTTACATAAGGTTTATATTCATTATCTTATTTGAACTTCATAATAGTCTGTGAGGTGTTATGGTTCCCATTTTACACATAAGAAAATAAGTGAGTGCTGAGGAGAGATTTGAATGACAGTCTTTCTTACTCCAAGTCCAAGCTATCCACTAGGGAGATGTGTTAGCAAGAAAGAATAGAAAAACATAAGGGACAGGTTACTAGGTGATTCCAAAGGAGATAGAATCAAGGTCTCAATTAGAAGCACTGGAATTGTCAAGGAGAAAGGTCACTCTTCATTAAAACAAACAAACAAACAAAAAAACAAACAAAAAAACAAACAAGGGAGAATGGAGGATATCAAGAAATTTTATGGTACACCCAAAGAGATAATAAGGAAAAAGACTTGTACAAGAATATTCATAGCTGCACTCTTTGTGGTGGCCAAAAATTGGAAAATGAGGGGATGCCCTTCAATTGGGGAATGGCTGAACAAATTGTGGTATATGTTGGTGATGGAATACTATTGTGCTAAAAGGAATAATAAAGTAGAGGAATTCCATGGAGACTGGAACAACCTCCAGGAAGTGATGCAGAGCGAAAGGAGCAGAACCAGGAAAACATTGTACACAGAGACTGATACACTGTGGTACAATCGAAGGCAATGGACTTCTCCATTAGTGTCAATGCAATGTCCCTGAACAATCTGCAGGGATCTAAAAAATACTATCCACAAGCAGAGGATAAACTGTGGGAGTAAAAACACCGAAGAAAAGCAACTGCTTGACTACAGGGGTGGAGGGGATATGACTGAGGAGAGACTCTAAATGAACACTCTAATGCAAATACCAACAACATGGAAATGGGTTCGAGTCAAGAACACGTGATAACCAGTGGAATCGTGCGTTGGCTATGGGAGAGGGAAAGGTGGTGGGGGGTGGGGGTGGGGAGGAAAAGAAAATGATCTTTGTTTCCAGTGAATAATGTTTGGAAATGACCAAATAAAATAATATTTAAAATTAAAAAAAAAAAGAAAATTTATGGTACCGAACTGATAGCAATTATCCTGCCTCCAAAATCTGATCCCTCCAATGCTACTCCAAATCCGTGGCACATTGTGAGTATAGGTCAGCAAACGGTATCCAGTCCATCACCACAGGCAATGAACTCCACTGATATATTTTGTTTACCAGCCAATCAGAAAGTACATGTATTGAATGCAAAAAGACTCTGAATCATTATAGAAAAGTGATAATGAAAATTTGCTCGCCTATATATGGAGGTATCTTCTCTCAGGTGATAATATCATAAGTGGGGAGAAAATATATGCAGTAAACACAGGTGAAAGGGCACTCAGAGATCCTTTGTGGTTAGGGTACATGCATAGTGGAGCATCTCACATTTCTGAATCTAGAGAGCCACTGATATGCTCTGGTGAAATCATCAGGTTAACTGCTTTCTCAGCTGAGATAGAATTTTCTGTTACGCTGCTTTTTTCTGCTGCATGGTCATTCTTTGGATTCTTTAAGATCAATTTTTATCTGAGTTATGGTCATGAAGTTCCTTTTAATTCCTACTAACTCTAGCAAATTATTTTCTAGGGCTACAATTAGAAACTGCAAAGGAGTTGGATGAAGTTGTGGTGAGGAGATTGCTTTCACCCTCCATCATGGTTCCCTCATGTTCCATGCAAATTATAGGAGCTGGGACAGGATTGAGAAGACTAAAAAAGACTAGCAACCTTTGCCCCATTCCCCATCTTCCCACTCTCTCAACAACAAAATCACTGCCTTTGGTTCTGCTTTCCAATCAACACAAAAGTGCTGGCCTCTCCACATATGTGAGAAGAGAAAGATCATGACAGATGGCCTCTCAATTTTCTCTTGACTTTAAGACCTCTATTCCTCTTGCATCTCTCCCTAATCTCTGTTCCTACCCCCTTTCTCTTTGACTCCTTTTCCCACTCTCATCTTTCTTGCTGCCTGAACTGTCCCCCCTCAATTGTTCTCATTTTTTCCTTCAAACTAAAGTCATATTTTGACTTCTATTTGTGTCTTACTGTACCTAAATATAGGAAGAAGGAGGATGGGAGAAAAAAAATATATAAAAGAAAAGAACGGGAGGCAACTGGTATGAGGGGCATAAGACTAAAATGGTCTATGCTATGCCATATGGCTCTAGTAAACTAAAATCTTGAGAATAATACTATACATATTTTTGTATTAAGTTTTATTTTAAAATAGGACTGTGGGAACACACCCAGGAAACAGAACACACATTTTGTCAGCTTCACCGTTTTGCTTAGCATTAACTGGTAGCTGCCAGAGACAGTCAAGAGGAAAGGAAAAATGGGAGGTGGGGAGAGATAAAGGACAAAGAAAGATAGAAGAGAAGGGATTTGATAGAGAAATACAAAGAAGAGGGAGGGAATAAAGAGTAAAATATGAAAATGGTATGCAATAGAAGAAGCTTGTTGTATTGGGGAGAGCTCTGGAACTGAAATCAGCAAGACCTGGGGTCAAATCCTATGTCAGACACTTACTTGCTCTGCGACCCTGCACAATCATTTAGCCTCTCTGGGCCTCAGTTTTTCTATCTGTAAAATGGGGATAATAATAGCACATCTCAAAAGGTTGTGAAAATCAAGAGTTGCTCTATGTAAAGTGCTTTGCAAACTTTAAAGAATTTTGGAAATGTTTGCTATTATTATATACTGTGGAATAGTAGAGTCTCATCAACAATTTGTCTTTCCACATAGAGCTACCTGTGCCTTCTAACTCTAATAGAGATCTTTAGATAGAAGGCACTAGGGTCTATTCAAGTTCAAAGTCTATTTATTATGTATTGTAGATACACTATGTATTTTATGTACTAATACAGGAGATACAGAATAGCATAATGGTTAGAGAGGCGATCTCAAAGACATAGCTTAAAATCTTGCTTCTGATACATACTGGCTATGTGATCTTTGGCAAGTCACTTAAATATCTATAAATGTTTATAGACTGTAAATTACAAAGGAGTCAATCTGTTTTGGAAGAGCGAATTTGCTCTCCAGGAGCTCCCTACATCAATGAAATTATAAGACTAGTTCCTTTCCTAACTCTTATTAGTATCAACCCTTCTACAGAAGATTTGCTGATGTCACCTTTACTTAAGCTATGAAACAATGGGGGTGGAGGGTGAGATTTGAGATTTAGATTTCTTTTCTTATAGGGTATTCTTGAATATACTCCATAACCATACTAGAAACTGCCTTTTTTACTTACAGAAAATTAAGTCACTGGCCATAATAACCTGGTTGATCTATACCCAGAAAACTGATTTGGGGCTTTCTTCTAAAAGGCTCTTTAAAACAATCCTTCCCTTTTGCAGTGGGTGTGATTTCTGACTTCTCTTTCTTTGCTTTACAAAGAACAAGTTTTAGTCAGTGCCAGGCTAGAACCTCACCTGACAGTGAGGATGATGGATTATTGTTGGTTTGCTTGCTTTCTTTTTTACCCTTTGCTGACCTACAGCATTTCCTTTCTTCATTAATTCAAAGGTATGGAAAGGGTTAAGGCCTGTGAGATGACTGCTGGAAAGTAGCCAAGAAATGGAAAAAAGCCATGGCTCCTGGGAATAGCTAGCTAGTAGAGGATCCAATGGGTGTGCATCATTGTTGCTGCCAGGAAAAAGGTAGAGAGATAGAATGGGGAGGGAAGAGGGTCGGGGTAAATTGGGACCAGTGGAGAGATGGTGAATTTGAAGGTTTCTTAGCATGGGGAAAATGGGGGAGGAAGATCAGTCAGCCCTCACAGCCACGGTCAATGGAGTTAAAGAGAAGAGGCTTTTCAAAAATTCAATCAGCAAGAGTGTATATAGATTGTATATAGATGTGTGTGTGTGTATGTATGTATGTATGTATGTAGATGTAGATGTGTGTGTGTATATCTATAGATAAAATACATGGAACTTGCTCCAAATCTGGCTACTAGTAAAAAAAGTAGGGGGTAAAGGTGGCACAGTTCCCACTCCGCCTTGTCAAACCACCTGGAAGGTGCCCCGACAATTGAGCAAGACCGCCTACACCCTCTCGGGGTCAAATGGCCAACACAGCCCGGATCTAGGGCAAAGTTTTTGGCTTAAAAAAAAAAAAAGCTTCTTTTCGCATCTCGCAGTCCATCGAGTGCTGGGGCCAACTGAAGGGGTCTGTGGGATTTTTCCCTATCAGGAGGAGACCAAGGCGGCAGCGCCAAACGCTGAGTAAGTCGCCTGCCACCTTCTCCTCCTAGCTCAGAGTCGGCAGCACGGTCAGTCTCTATCTCTGTCACGCATCCAGCAGCTCTTTTCTCCTCCCTGGCAGCCCCAACCCTCATACAGTTATTTGCGTGACCAACCCAAACGGGGAGGGGCTTAGACCCGCCTACTCCTTCCTATCTGGCGCCTATCCCTACTCCTCCTCCGCTTCATTGGCCGCATCAGCACGCCCATCACCTCCCTGATAGCGTTCGGATTGGTGGAGGCAGCACATGGTCGGGGTGGAGAAGAAAAGAGCCGCCCACCAGCAAGGACTGGGCTCCTCTCTCCCTCTGTCTCTCCTTCACTCCTCCTCAGTCTCTACATCCACCCACCTCTTCCATTCTACCCCCTCCGTCCCCCAAATTCGCGGCAGTGTCCTCAGAAGACTCATTGGATCGGGGGACGCCGGCTGCTTAGGGAACAGCATATCCATTGGTCGCAGTTCGCGTCCGTCTCTAGGGCGGGCCTGTCAATTGGGCGTCTCCGTCCTTTTCCCCTCCCCGCTCCGCCCTCCAACGCCTCGCCCCTGGGTCGGGTCGATCGACCGCCTTCCCCTCCTCTCAGGGATCTTCCTCAGCCTCTTCCCCCTCCACCTCCTCCTTCTTCTCCTCCTCCCCTCCACTCCCCGCATCTTCCCTGTCCAGCTGGGCGGGGACTGCTGTACGACTCAGTAAAGTCTGTGAGTCACTGCACAACCCATCAATCCAATTAAATGTCTTGTGCTAGCCGAGCAGGCGGTGCTGCCGCCAGCCGCCGCCGCCGCCGCCGCCGCTGCTGCTGCCGCCAGCGCCGCTCGCTGCTGCTGCTGCTGCTGCTGCTGCTGCTGCCGCCGCCGCTGCCTCGGCCGCCGCCGCCGCTCCCAGCTCCCCTCTGATCCATGGCTGGCTGTCTGTACTTGTTACAGTGTAACCTCCTCCTCCTCATGAGCGGCAGCAACTTCCCCCTCAGCCAGCCTCCTCCTCTGCTCGGGGACTGCAAAGGGATGGGATAGAGCAAAAGCGTCTCCTCGCTGCCTCCCTGCCAGTTCGGGCTTTCCATTAAAGTCTGGTCCTTGTTCCTTTCTCAACCTTTTTTTCTTTTTTTAAAAGAGAGTCACTGACCCAACGCTTATTCTTTTTCATTCCTTTATTATTTTATTGCCCTTCCTCCCACCTCCTCCAGGGGTGGTGGTTGGTGGGTTTATTTTGGGGAGGGGGTTACTCTTTCCCCTTCTCACTCACCCAACGCCTAATATCTTCACCTCTCAGTCTTTTTCTCCTTTGGACTTTATTTTCTTCCTCCCATCCCCCCTTCTCCACTAAGTACCTTTCCCTTCCCAAACTCCCAATCATCTACTCCACTGACGCACCGACACCCCCCACCGCACACATCCACTCTCTCCAGCCAGACAGATACCCTCCCTTCCCAGTGCTGGAGCTAGACTGTGAGTAGAGTTCTTCGCAGAAGGGTGAGTACCAGACCGTGTCTGTCCTCTTGGGTTTTTCAAAATGTAGCTAGTCCACTTTTTTCTTTAAGTGGGGGGAGGGGAGGGATCACGTTGTGGGTTTAGAGGTTTCTTGCCCTACATGAATTTGAGGTGGTAACTCCCTCCCTCTTTCTTTTCCTCCCCTTTCCTTCCCTCCCCCCACCCCCAGTTCATCATTCTTAATGTATTCCTAGGTATTGCCAGGCGACTTCGGGGTAATAAGATATTTATAATAATCAACCCTAGTGGGATGCTTCATATCTCAAAGATGTCTTCGTGAGCAGCTACAGTTAACCTGACGTTATCTGATAATCCATGCAAATTACAATTAGTATAAAAAGGCTAATGAATCCATTTCCCCCTGAAATTCAAGTTAAACTTTTATTTAATGCAAGATGGACATGAAGCAAGAGGTTATTTTTCACCCCCTCCCCCTTTTCTTTTTAGAACGTGGTTGGCTGAGCAGCGAAAGACAGGTTACTGCCTAAATGGCATATCTTAGTATCTTGCTATTGTTAGCGCTGTTATTACTATTACTATTAGTAAATCATACAGCTGTAAAGAATAGAAAGTCTTTCATCTAAACCTGTTGGAAACTGTAGGGTGAAAAATCTGATTTGGCACTTTATCCTACATTCACCCCTTTTGTATCTAGGTGTTGCAACACTTTTAAATTTTAAGTTCCTTAGTTATTAGATACAGTGGATTGAATTACATATGCTGAGAGTTTTATGCCTCTCATATCTTTTGTATAGTTGATAACCCTTCACACAGTCATGATACACTTGTTTAGTAGGAATTTAATTGGCTTTTTTCTATTAGTGACTTTAATGTTGACAAAGGTATTTGTAATTTACCTTCATATGTAATCTTTGTGTAGCTCCTTAATACTTTAATGTAAGAGAAAAGTCACAATTATTTTAAAAACGACTCTGCAACTAGTGATGATGATGCTTTTGAGATATAGCTTTCTTTGCTTTTTTATATTGGGCAGTACTTTTTAACCAAATTCTGAACTAGCTACCTATAAGATTTAATTTGGCCTAAATAAAAATGGGGTTTGAAATGTTAAAGAACAGAAATAGGATCGAAAATACCATGGTAGTTCAGTTCCTTGTTAATTTTCATGCCCATCAAAATAAGTTTTTAATAAATGTAATTAAAGAATAGGTTAGTCCCACATGGAAATCTGCCAAATTCCACCAGGAGAGTCTTTTCAGAAAGTATGCATCACTGTGGAATTATCCTAGTGTTTTTGATAATTATATAAATAATATAATGTTTGATGCTATTTGAAAACTTTTTAGAAATCAGGCACTGATTCTGGATAATATACTGTAATATTACTTAAACAATTTTTATATTACTATAAGCCATGCAACCTTATAAAGTTTAAAAAAATTTAATGTAAAAAATGTAAAAGATTATTTCAGGATCTTTAATGACTAAAAATATTCACATAGGGTAAACAGGCCAGAAGGTCCTAGATATTTTATTCCTTCTATGATAATTCCATAGTCTCTACCTGCCCAAAACACTTAATTCCTTAAAAGGATAACTATATCTTAACTAATGTCTTTAATTGGCTTCTGAAGATGCAAATGTTAGATGAAAGGTTTTATGGGGTAGGTAGTTTTTCAAGAGTGTTGTCATAACTGTTTCAACTAGTTGATCAACTAAATTAGTTTTATTTGGTTTTGAAATGTTAAGATGAGTTTTAGTTGAATTAAGGATGTTAGTGTAAAATTCATTCTGACAAACTTATTCTTTGTGTCTTTACTGACTTTTATGGTACTTATTTGCCTGAAATAAATGACCATTGTTTTCTCCCACAGGTTGCTGATAGAAATTGCCTATTTTACCTTTTAGAAGTATAACTTGTGCCAATAAAATAAGCAAATGAGTTTTGTGAGTTTGTTCTACTTTGAACCTAATGAAAGGTGTGCTATGAGACTCAGTGCTTCTGTTCTCAGATTCTTATGTGACTCTCACAAGTATAGTCATCTTATTATATGACAGAATAATACTCTTATCAGTCTAACAATTTATTTTCAATTAACTGAATGAACTATAGGTTTAATATTGTAGGAAGACAGTATTATTCAGATGTCCTCAAGTTTGTTTTCAATTGCAACTTCATGAAGAATACATTTTGGGGAAATGCCCATTATGACTGAAAATTGTCATTACTACAAGAACTTGGATCTGTAAGATAATCTTTGACCTCTGACACTTTTATTTTTGGCACGACTTCTAAATTTACCAGCATTGACTAAAATGGTATTATAATTCATTTTAATTATGTAAATTAGATTTTCTTCTAGAGAACCAAGTTTTGGTATTAGTTCATTTACTAATAGTGATAACAACAAAAAGAGCTTACCAGAACTACCTACATAATTTGCTTAAGGATTGTTTGAATATAAAAACCAGCACTTTGCTTTTCCATTTATTCACAAGAGAAACTTATTCATATTGAACAACCTAAATATGTAGTAGCCTGAGAAATCAATATAAAATTCTATCAATTATTAAACTTCATGACAAACTTCATAGGGTGCAATTCTTTTAAGTTCTTTTAATTTTTAAAACAATCAAAATAGAGAGGCATATGACCATTTATTATTAATATATAATTTATGGAATATTTTTAAAAATGTCTAATAAGATCTCTGTTAATTACCATGTTCTTACAAGTTATAATATTCAAAAAGTATATTTTAAGAAAGGGGGAACTTATAGTGAGAAATAGCTAATGATAATTTTTCTCAGAAGGGCTGGACACTGGAATTTATTACAATATGACTCAGATGGTGCTTTTTAAACATAGACAAGCATTTTAGGATCTGACATTTTGCATATGTGAAAAATGCATTAATCATCTACTCTTTTGAATATACACTAATTTGACTGGCTTAACTCTTCATTTAAAAGACAATCTCTTTAGGAAAAGTTTTTTTTTTAATTTTCCAAAATGAAAAGCTTTAAAAAATTACCCGGGTATCCATGAAAGCTGTTTGTTTTATCCTCCAATTAGATTCCTTATGGTCTGATTTAGTAGCAGAATGCAGAGTATAGGTCACTTAGATCTTACCTTTCATTTTATTTCTGTGAAGTTGTTTAGTCATATACATACATATACATATACATATATATATATATATATGCTGCCTTCCCACAAACTTAGATCTGATGTGCTTATATAAAAAATAATAATTAGGATCAAGAAAGATTTGATGGAGTGTTATAAATGACCCTTGTTTGTGATGCTATTTTATTTTTGTATTTGAGAAATTTGCACTTTCTGATACTCAGAAAATGCATAACCATACAATTTATTAGAAATTATGGGGAGGAAAAGATACAACAGTATCTGTATGACCTATTAGTTGCAACTGAATAGACTGGAAGTCAAGATACTCTGAGTTCTAACTCCAGATTTACTTCCAAGTGACCTTGAGTAATAACTCTTAACCTCTATTCCCATCTAAAAGTGGGGGAGGGAATAATGCTTCTCATTCTTATAAAGAAAGCTGTGATATACTTAGTATTTATTAAAAGCATTTGAAAGAGGTACAATGCTAGGTAAATATTATTATTGGCATCTAGAAATAGATTTTTGTTTTCATTTTTTATCAGTTTCCAGATTTTTATCTGAGATTTTTTCCCTTGGTAAAATTTTCTTTTCACTTGAAGATGATAATCCTTAGTATTTTTGCAACTCAATCTTTTTATATGAAAACATAAAACACTTTTTTTGGCATCAAGGAAAATTGGTTTTGTGGTATGTAATTTTAACTATTAAACCTGTATTATACTCAGTTGCAGCAATTTTGATCATGATGTTTAAAAAGCTACTGAAAGAGGCCTTAGAGGTCATTGTAGTTCAACTTAATTAGCAACATTTATTAAGACCTTACAGACACTGTGTTAAGAGTAGTGTATACCAAGGCAAAAGCTAATTAGTCTCTTCAAATGGAGAGATAACATGGCAGTTAAGTGACTTGCCCAGGGTCTTATAACTAGTAGGTGTCTGAGACTGGATTTGAACTCTGGAGTTCCTGACTCCAGGCCAAGTGCTGTGGACCAGTATCCACTGGGCTACCAGGTAACCTCTCACCTGAGCTGCCTGAGTTGAGATAGCTTGTGCATAGGTAAGGCCTTAGGAAGGAGATAAAATGAAGAACTGCAATAAATTAGAAAATTGACAGGTTAAGCAACTCAGTCTCACATAGCTATTATGAGTGGCAGGTAGAATTTGAACCCTGAACTTCTGACTCTAAATTCATCCCTCTTTCTACTAGACCACATTATATTTTCAAGAATAGTAAGTTTAAGTTATGTAAAGACTTATACAGATTTTGCTTGTATTTACATTGTAAGTTTAAAGTGCTCAAAGTATAGAAATAAATCTAAAGTTCACAAAAGTAGCAGATTAATCATGTGTAACTTGAAATTACCAAATAATACTTAATTCTGTGACTCTAGTTTACTTAATGTTTCTGGCTGTTAGTGAGTTCTATGTCTTCTTGAATAAAAGAAAAGGAAAGAAAGGAGGAAACAAGCATTTCTAAGCATCCACTACATGCCAGATACTGTGCCAAGTGCTTAAAAATATTATTTTATTTTAACTTCACAACTCTTGAAGGTAGCTGAGGAAACTGAGGCAGTTTAAGCAAATTGCCCAGTGACGGTTGAGGTAATAAGTTAATAAATGTCTGAAGCCAAATTTGAACTCAGTTTTCCTGGCTCCAGGCCCTATTGACTCCAGGACTCACAGAGATCTGTCCATTGTGCCGCCTAGAAAAAATGCACAGCTTTGAAAATTGTGACTATATTACTACTGAATTACTATATACAGTGTATTTTACTGAATATGAAGTATATTACTACTATAAGGCCTTAATATTCCATCTTATTTTTAAAACTACTTTTTGTCTTCTGTGCATTAGATAGTTGAGGGTCTTTGAAAAAAACAAAAAGGAAGCAGGTTCTAATTAAAGCATTACTGTGATCCCTCATCTTTTGTCACTGTCCTTTTTCAATGTGAAAATGAAAATGTATGTTATAATGGGAATAAATCAGAAGAATAAAGATGAGGGGTATAGCTAGAAATTAATACATAAATATATAATATATAATTAGAATTATGTAACCTAATATTTATATAAAGAAACAACAATAATTGCACAGTTAAATTCAATTCTTTGCTTCAGAACCTCATATTTGGGAAAAGCTCCCATAGACAAGGTTCTGAAGTAGAAAGCAGATTTTTAACTATACAATTATTATTTTTAAGCCATTCAGCCATTAATGAGACAAATTCATTAATCTTGATGTGAGATTTCTTCCAAATTTTAAAATTTACATGTTAATCCAAATCCACATTAATATGTTACCTCATTTCACTATTATAGTATTACATATACCTTTGTTTCATTTTTCCCTTTATTATATTTTACATTATATTTTATGTAGTGACCATTTTATGTAATGACCTACATATTTGAAAATGTTTTAAAATCCAATTTGTTCAAATTACCCAGTTCTATCTCTGTTTTCAATTCTTTACTTTCTTTGAGTTTATGGTGCTTTTTGCAACATCTTCTATCTGAGTCCTCTTTGTTCTTTGACTTCTGCCCCTCATCCTTTGGTCACACCTGTTTCCTAACTCAGTTTTAAGTTTCTTTTTTGTCTCATACCCTAAATTGTATGCATAATGGCATTTCAGGGTGTTTTATGTAGTTGATTTTAATCCTTCTTGTTTGTAGAAAACTTGCTTTATCACAATTCAAAAGATCAACTGTACATTCATTTTTTCATATAATTTCAAAAGTGGTTGTTTGGGCAAAACCAAAATTCATTTGAAATAATAACTATATAGAGCACACCTATTTCCTACTCATCCGTTTTGTTATTGAAAACCACTGATTTTTTCTGAGCTTTCTCTGAGAATGTTCAAATTGTCTAAGATTGTTTGCCTCCATACACAGTTTCATGTACCATGTCTAGTGGTGGCCTTTAAAACAGAAAATTGCACCTGGCCTCTTAAAGGTGACTATGTTGATAATATATAACTGGTAACAGGAATAAGAAGTAGTATTGTGAATAGCAGTTTTTTAAAAGTTCCTTCAACTAGGCAAAATTTCAGACCTTGTCCACTGTGAGGTTTTCTAGTATTTGGCATTGTTGGTATGATTTATGGTTTCTGTTGTAAGGAACGAACCATTTTATTGTTTTCCATGGTTTCAATTCAAACCCAGGTGAAATATATTGATTTCTTTGGTATATTTTCTAAATATATTAATATTTGAGATTTAGTATCTGGGATTCCTTTTATCTTCAAGGTTAAAGGGAATGAAATACACATGAATTGAAGCGAACAAGATTTATATGAATCTTCTCCAAGTCCTAATAAGTGGCACCCAAATTTTACTGAGATCAGCATGGTGAAGTGGAAATAGAACTGGCCTCCAAACTAGGTCTTGGTTCAAGTCCAGCCTCTGTCATTCTGGGTTCTTTGATCCCTGAGCAAATTGTTTAACCTCTTAATACTGAATATAAGGTGAAGAGGGACAGAGCAACATCTCCTGGGAATTCCCTATATGTCTATTCCTTATCCCAAATTCATCTTAGAGTGGTTTAAGGAACTAGAACTACCTCAATGATTTGGGTGGAAAATAAAGGAATAGTTTATACTAACTTATTGTTTATATGAAAGTCTAACATTCTCTTTCAGTATATTTTATAAGGTGTCATTGGTAGAAATCTTTGAATCTGAAATACTTAACAAAACATATTTCCACTAATTTAAAAAATACACATTTCATGTTACTTGTTAATATAATATAATGTTAGTTAAACTGCCTCAGTATTACTTAGAAATCTCATATTTCTTGAGATATAATGCTTCATAAAATCTGAACTTATTGAAGAAGTTTGTCACATTTTTGTGCCCCCTGGGTTCTGTTCTTGACTTAAGAGGAATTTAGTATGCAGAAAGTATCTCTGAGGAGTAAAAATTCAGGAAACAACATAAGTCTTCAGGTATTTGAAAGGCTATAATGTAGAAAAGGAAATAGATTTATTCTATTAAGCTCCAATGGTCATAACTTCAGAACAATGGGTAGAAATTGTAGGACAGGAAAATTTGGGTTTGATGTCAGGAAAACTTCCTAAAAGTTAAAGCCAGAGTGGAATGAGTTGGTTGGGAAGTCATCAGTTTCCCATTATCAGAAACCTTCAGGCAAAGGTAGATCATGTTTTTTGTATACAGATTGTACTAGACAGCTACTGAGGTTACTTCTAGCTCTGAAGTTCTATAATTTTGAGTGATCAAATTTGTGCTGTAAAAAGTATTGTTTATGCTGTCCTGAAAATATTCATAAACATATTTGCACACATATATATGTATACATATATAATCATCCTGTGACTGCAGCAAAAGAAGTACCAATTCTTAAAATGCTGTTAATATTGACAAATGTTATTGTGGTTTGGATCAAAAATCATGGAATATAGTTAAGCTGTCTATTGTTTGCACCAGAAAGCATGAATCATCTCACATTCATGAATCTTAGAAAAACTTCATAGTGGACATGGACTGAAGTTTCTTGGCTTTCTTTATACTTTATTCTTTAGAAGTTCGTTTCCTTTTGCTGCTTTGTTTTCTTTGTGACAGGAGCTGAGAAAAACACCAGTGTGAAAGTTGCATAATGGGAATATAGCCACTTCAGCATTATTGTGCAATTAAAAGAAAATCAAAAGATTGTTTTAGCCAGTATATATAGGCTTAGGAAATACTTTCTATTCTATTGTTGGAGATTGTGTACTTAGAAAAAAAAAGCCTAACATAGAATTTTCCTTCAAAGTTTATCTTATGAATGCAAATTGTAGCATTACATCAATTCAACAAATTTTTGAGTACCTACTATGCAGAAGTGTAAGTTGGCCCTTGTCTCAGAGTTTACAATCTAATAACAGACAAGATACAATTACGTGGAAAAACTAAGAGACTAGAGCCAATATATGAGTTAGATTGATGTTGGGTGTCTGGAGTCATTCTAGCTTTTAGGTCAGTCTGGTGAACTATCACCTACTCTTTAGTATTGAACATATCTGTACCTACCTGCTCTGGCTCCTCCTGAGAGTTATATTATTAGAGCAATTCCTTTGGGTTAAGAAACTGTCTTTAGAAAGATATATTTTTAAAAAGTCTTAACACATTATTGCCCATTTGTAGCACATTGGCATAGATTACATATTTTTATTATATTAACTAGGCTTTGGAAAGCAAAAAGCAAGGTTTTAGGATTCAGAGCCAGTATGTTGATTGAGATAAAAAATAAGAAAAAGAGTAAGGCAGTTTTAGTGGGAGAATAAAGTTTCTGAGAGATAAAATTCACCTACCTAATAGTTTTGTTTAGGGTCAACCTTGATGAGCATTTGTATATAATTCTTTGTGCATAAACAAAGTATATAAAATCAGCATACACTACACTTATCTTTTCAATAATATACATATGTAATATATATAATAGTTTTGATTTACTTTTGGTTTTGAAATAGCAAATAAAGTTTCTGAATCATGTTAGTTTAAAATTTTTTAGATTATATGCTGTGACTATGGATTTTGTTCTTAATATCCTTAATATGAAAAATATTTAGAATTCTTGGGTGTCCCACCTAGACAGGAAAGATATACATTGTTGAGAAAGGATAATGTCTTTGTTATAAGGCAACACTCCTCACTCAGGGCACTATTTGGAGACTAGAACCTTAGAGAATTTTCATCCTATGAAACTTGCTGAACTCTGTAGTAATAGGGCTCAAAATGGAACTTATGGAATTAGAAGTTTAGATTCTCAACTCTACTATGCACAAGACTTTCTTACTTATGATTCTTTTAGTATGGATCAAAGGTATCTTTTTCAGCAGGCTTCCTTTCTCATTTAGCAGGAACCAACTAACTTAAAGGACTTTTAAAAAGCATATACTTATTTGTCTCCTACCATATCTTGATGTATTATTTTTATCTTGTATGCTTTTTGTTTTGATGTATGGTTTTAAATTAGTTAAAAAATGTTCAGTATGATATACCTAAGAATTTTCTTTACTGTTGGAGTCAATAGGTGTGGAGTTTAAAATATCAAAAATAATTCCAAATTGTAAGAACCAAAAAATCTTTGAAAGCATTTCATGAAAAACTATTTCTGATTCTCTTTGGAATTTAGACCACAGAGGAAAGATATTCTAGTATGGTGCCCTATTTGATGTGATTTGAGGGACACTGGAAATTTAGCCTTTAAATATTCTCACTATTCAATACAGTACCTGAAATTCCTGATGTTAGGATCATTTCTTTCAGTTAAAATATTATGTACAGGAAACTTCTGTCAACATAGACTTGGAAGGGGCAATGTATTAGAATAGGTTTGGTTACCAAATTAACTGGCTGTCAACTATCAATGAGGCAAAAAAGCCTTTTAGAAATAATTTTTTTATAGAAATTGGTAAAGGGAAAGGTAGAATTGAGGAAAATAATTTGATTTATATCTATAAACATTTTGTTAATCTAGCTCTGGATACTAAAGCTAAGATAAAGGACTTACACTAGATAATTTCTAAAATTCTATAACATGTTTTATAATTACTATAAAAATAAAAAGGATCCCTGACTTTTAAAAAGGCAGCATGGCATAGTGGAAAGAATGTTGAACTTGGAGTCATAGGTCTTTGGATTAAAATCTTGACTCTGACACTTACTAACTCTGTTAACCTAGAGAAACCAGTTAACCTTAACCAGTTTCCTCAACTGTAAAATAAGCCATTTGTACTACATGACCTCAGAGTCCCTTTTCAAATCTTTGATCTTAAGGGACCAAATGTTGGTCCTAATCCAAAAACTTTCTTTCCTTAAATTGTGCTTAGAAATAAATGGTCATTTAGCAGTTATCATGAAAGTGTTTACATATATTATTAGTATTCCATGTATACAATTTCAAGAATATAAACTTTTTAATATAATTACATAGACAAACATGCAAATATAAATAAAATATAATACATTATGTATGCATATTATACAAAATATATTTTATATAATTTTATGTTTTAATAATTATAGTCATAATAGCTAGTGTACTTTTATACAGGTAAAATAAAAGTAATTAACAGGGCAACATAATTAATGTCATTTTGTTGTTTTATTTATTTGTTTAGATGAATTTAAAATATGGAAACCTGTGGCATGGAAAAGTAAAAAATCAGCTAAATTGGTAACAGCATAATGAAAGATGATGTCTTAGGATGGTGTAATATAAATAGAATTTGGCAATACCCAATATACAAAGATGATTGGAAACATCCAAACAAATGATAGTAAAACTCAATTTTTTAAAGTTAAATTCTACCAAATAAGATTATATTAATTTTATGCACTGTTGTTTTACAAATGAAGAAATGATAAGTAAAAAGTCTTATGTAGAATAATAAATCCTTAAAATTATTACAATTATATCATTTTATACAGATTTTCTTATTACATTGAAGTCCTACTTAAAATTTCTTCCATATACTAGTGAGAAGAAAACATTTACCAGTTCTCATGGAATTCTTACAATAAATTATTCCAGGTTTGGATTTGGTGACACATGAAATCAAACTAGATTCATTTTGAAATACATACATCTGCTGCTGTGCACATGGTATATATAAAGCATAATCCAGAGCCTATCCCAGAGCAGTATAGAAATACTTCTTTCTTTTCCTTTCACTTCATTAAATGTTTCTGTGATATAACATTTCAAATGAGCTTTGATTTGGACAGATTTACTTCATTGATTTGTACTGACCTGTTAAATTATTCTTTCATACTTTATTTCAGCACCGCATATTCTTATTTCAGAATGCAAGGTAAAAAAACAATCTGCAGTATATTTGCATTTCTTATCAAAGCCCTAATTAATTAGAAACATGCAATTTTCTAAAAGGTCTCTCTTCTATAACTATCTATAAACCAGTCAGAGTTGCAGTGATTTTGCCCATGTGATAACCTAGAGCAGAAGGGACTTCAGAGGTCACCTAGTCCAACTCCCATCCAGCAAATTCAGTTGCTGAGTCTTACTCACCCTACCACAACAGATCTCAGTTGCATTCTCTTTCCTTTATTCACATGACCATTACACGAGTTCAGACTGTTCTGGCCCAGACTAATCTAACTTGCTTCCTAGCTTCTAGTTTCTCCCCTCTCATGTAAGTCTGTCTTCTTTTCTACTGCCAAAATAATCTTCCTTCCCTGCATAAGTCTCACTATATGAGTTCTACATTCAAGAATTTTCTGTAGCTTCCCATTACCTTGAGGATACAATACGAACTCCCCTTGTCATCATTTAATCTTTCACAGTCTGGCTGTAGCCTTCCTTTTCCAGATTCATTTCAAGTCCCCTCCACCCCCACCCCCTTCATGCTCTGCATTCCAACCAAACTGGCCAAACTCAGTTTTTCTTCTCCTTCCTGCTTCTGTGACTTTGCCCTGCATGCCCTGCACCCCCCACTCCCACCCCAACCCCCACCCCTTCCCGCCTCCACATGCCTGGAATGAGTGCCTGCCTCACTTCTGCCTCTTAGAATCCTTGGCTTCCCTTGAGCTTTAGAATAGGTGCCAACTCCAGTGGAAAGGCTTTCTTGCTGCCCCCTCTCCAAGCCACGTTGCTAACATTCTCTTTATAGATCTGACATGCTGTGTCCTCCAGTAAACTGTAATCTCCTTGAGGACAAGCACTGCCTTTTATCTTTGGTGCCTAGCACTGTGCTTATATGTAGTTGGCAAGTAATTAATTATTTTTTGCTTTGGATTATTGAAGTGATTTCTCAAGTTTACACAAGTCATAAATAGCAAATCAGAGATTAGAATAGAAGAGTGCTTCTCAAACTTTTTGGTGTCAGGACTCCTTTATAGTCTTAGAAATTATTGAGGACTCCAAAAATCTCTATTTTGTGTAGGCAATATCTATCAATATTATATTAGAAGTTAGAACTAATAAATTTAAAAATGTTTATTCATTTAAAAATAATAATAAACTCATTACATGTTAATATAATGTATTTTAATGAAAAATAACTTTCAAAATGAAAAATTTACTGAGAAGAGCTACACTATTTTATATGTTTTTGCAAATCTTTTAAATGTCTGGTTTAATAGAAGCCAGCTGGATTCTCATCTTTGCTTCTGTATTCATCTGTTGTGATGTTTTTGATTGAAGTGTATGAAGAAAATCCAGCCTTATACAGATATGTAGTTGGAAAAGGAACTACAATTTTAATAGACAAATAACATTTTAATATTATAATGAAAATAGCTTTGATCTTGCAGTCCTCTTGAAAGGGTCTCTATGACTAAGGATCCACAGATCACATTCTAAAATAAAGGTTCCAATTAAGTTCTTTTGCTCCCAATATAGTGTGTTCTTTCCATTGAATCACTGCTTTGAAGCATAAGGATCAGTGAAGGAGTTAACAAAGAAAAATACTATACTTAAAAATATAACATTTTATTTAGCCAGAAGAAACCAGGCTTTGGACATAGTCACCAAATTTTAAACATTAGATGCTTTAGGAAAGATCTAGGTTTACCACAGAGAACTTTGATTGCCATAGTTTCTCCTGTAGGAATATGTGATAATTGTTCCTGGACTTCCAGCAACCTTTTCTTGGTCTTGAAACTAGCCACTCTCATTCTAAAAGCTTCCACCTTCCCCTGATATTCCTAAGCAGAGAAGGGTCTTTGTTGAGGCACACCCTTTCTAAAGAGCTTGCCAGAGCATTGTTATATGTTTCCTATTGTATTTCTTAAATACTCTCAAAACACCTGCAGTGGGGGCAGCTGGGTGGCTCAGTGGATTGAGAGTCAGGCCTAGAGATGGGAGGTCCTAGGTTCAAATTTGACCTCTGACACTTCCCAGCTGTGTGACCCTGGGCAAGTCCCTTAACCCCCATTGCCTAGCCCTTACCACTGTTCTGCCTTGGAGCCAATACACATTTTTAAAAAATAACAAAATCCAAAACAAAAAAAAATCTGCAATGTCTTGCAAAATACTCATAACCTGGTCAAAAAGGCAAGATTTACCATACATTTTTCCAAGTTTCCCTCTGTTGAAAAAAAAGGCATTTAACCTCTTTGATTCCATACAATGAGATCTTCTACATTTTGCCAACCTATGTGGCAACAAACTGAATGGTGTATGATACCTTGCTGTGAAAGGAAGAAAGGTTGGTAGATAAAATCTCTACTCTCACAGATAATGTGACAGAGTGGTTTATTTGGTAGCTAAACCTTACCTTACCCTTTTAAAAATTATACTTCTTTTGCTGTCATTTTTAGATTTAGTAATAATGAGAGCTACATCAGTCTGAATAATTTCAGTTTGAAGGTATTAAGCTCTATGAATATTGAAAGAATATCATATCCTCATATTTTGAATGGTACCATTCATAATTCAGAGCTTCTGTTGAAATGATTTGTTTCAACTGGAGAACTATTTTTTAAATAGAAGTATTTAAGCATGTGTTGCTGTCTCTTCTCATACATCACAAAATGTAGTTGTGTAAATGTTGAGTTATTATAGAGCACTGTTATAATAGCGCTCAGACTTCTGAAATTGTAATTTCATTAAAGAAACTAGGGAAGGGATACTTTGGCAATAATTGTAAATGCAACAATTGTTCTGGAAAGACTTCTAAATTCCTGGAGTTTTTTAAAAAGAAAAATGAGATATGATTATAGATTGTAACTTGCTGGGCTTTTAAAAAAATTTTAGTTCCTTGCAGAGGTGTGTAACTTACTGGTCCTTGAGCAAAATAAAAAGATTTTTTTTTTCCCTCCTGGCACATGTAATAATAGCATCATAAAATTTGGATAGCATTTTCTTCCATAACAACTTGATGGGGTAGGTAATGCAAACCGTATATCTCTATTTTATAGATTAGGAATTTTGTATAGACTTTCTACCCAGTGTTTGCTATGGCTGGCTCAGAGGCTTAGTCAGAAATTAACTATTGTTTTACTTTTTATAAAACATTTTATTATTTTTATCCTCAGCTTTTTTTAAGAATACCCAACATCTCAAATTAAAATTTAATTTCCTAAATAGAATAAATTATGATTTTCCTGTTATGCAGAAAAACAATATGTAGGAACTTTCCCTCCATCCTATTCCCCATGTTATTAGGTGAACTCAGTGGCCAGAATAGTGAGCTTCCTTGTCTCTGATCAGTCATCACACAGATGAAACCAATAGGAGTAAAACAATTGGGGCTGATTCAACTTTTTTTTTCTTTCTCCAGAGAACAATTTTTCCATTCTACCTCCCAATAGTACTGTAGCAAGTGACCTGAGAATATGGAACTAAAGCCTAAGTGACAGTGGAACAGAGAGCAAAGAAGATCCACATTGCTTATCTGCCAATTCTTTCTTGGCCTCTATTAGTCAAGACTTTTATACTCCAATGGTAGCTTATAGCCATAACCTCTTTCATTTCTTATGCTGCAGCTGAGTGGAAGCCATGTTCCCTCTTTATCTGATGCCTTCAAGACCTAGTTTGGTTTAGCAAACTGTGTGTGGTTCTGTAAACTGATTGTTTCAGTTGTGATCAGTTTCTTCTTTTTTCCTCAATTTTATCTAATCTTTGACTTTGGTAGTATTTTTGCTTAGGAGAATTTCATCTCTTGAAAACTACAGAATGATAAATGAAGAACCATTGACCACTGGAAGGAAGACTGGCTAAGAAAAGCTATTTAATAAGATCCTATATCTAGAGGTACAAGGTACCTTAGAGTTCACCTAATCCAGCATTTTAATTTTACACATGGAGAAATGGAGGCCCAGATGGGTTATAGCTTTCTTAATTTTAAAATACAGGTTATAGCAGGAAATAATAATAATTGCTGAAGAAATGCAGAAATGAATTTAAAATTTTTCAGGGTCTTGTTCAGTCAGGAAACATTTTTTAAATGTCTTCTATGGGCAAGGCACTGTGCCAAATACCAAAGATACAAGGAAAGGCAAAAGATCCTCGAGGCACTCAGAATCTGATGGGGGAGAAAACATGTAAACAACTATTTGCAAAAAAGATATATACAGGATAAATTGGAAATAATCAACAGAAGAGAGACACTGACATTGAAGAGATCAGGAAAAGCTTCCTGTAGAAGGTATGGTTTTAGCTGGTTCTTTTAAGGAAGGCAGGGAAACCAGGAGGTGTGAATAAGGAAGACGATAATTCCAGGCATAAAAGATAACCAGCAAAAATGCCTGGAGTTGGGAGATAGTATATCTCATGTGAGGAATGGCAAAAAATAAGTATCATTTGATTACAGAGTGTGTGGGGTTGAATAAGGTGCAGAAAGTCTTGAAAAGGAAGAGAGGGAACAGTTATAAAGAGCTTTGAACACCAAACAGAAGGTTTTATATTAGATTTTAGAAGTGATAGGGAAGTGCTGGAGTTTATCAAATAAGAATGATAACATGGTCAGACTTTGCATAAGGAAGATTATTTGATAGCTAGTGGAGGATAAAATGGAATGGGGGGAAACTTGAGGCAGGGAGACCAACCAAGAGACTGCTGCAATAGTAGTTATTCATCCTTAGTTTCCAAAGAGGACTAATGACAGCATGGGATGATGACTTGCAAATAGACTGTATTTAAGTGAGGCAGAGTTTTACAAAGTCATCAGCCTCACTCTCTCTTTGAGAGTCATCAAGAGAGTCCAGTGACAAGACAAAAGTGAGGACAACTGGTGATGGTCCAAGATGCAGCAGATGACCTTGGAGCCTTTGATGTCTGACCAAACTCTAAGCACTCTATAGTACCTGTTTCTTCTGCCTCTGTGGCTGTTGAGATAAATTATTCTCATCTGCCCATTCTGCCAGGGGAAGTTTTCACATGCTTGAGATGAATATCCCCCCTAACTTATTGACAGGTTTGAAGTCTGTTGATTACCCATATATGTTACCCTGTACTATTACAGTAAAACAGATGTAAGGTGATGAGGGCCTGTACCAGGACAGTGTCAGTGTTTGAGCAGAGAAGGGGGCTTATAAAAATGATGAAGAGATGAGACAAAGGTAGTATTTAGTAAGTGGTTGGATATAGAGGATGAGAGAGGATAAAAAATTGGAGTTGTAAGCCTATTAGAATGATGGTGGTAACCTCAAAGGTAATAAGGAAGTTAGGAAAAGGGAAGGATTTGGGGGGTGGTATAATGAGTTCAGATTTGGACATATTGAGTTTTAAGATTCTGGACATCCAGTTGGAGATGTCTAGTAAGCTGTTGGAGATGTGAGATTGAAAGTCAGGAGGTAGGTTGGGGATGGACAAATAGATCTGAGAATTATCTGCATGTAGAGGATAATTGAATTTATTGAAGGTAATAAAATCAACAAGAAGAATAGTAGAGATAGAAAAGAGACAGAGTCCAGGTCAGTCCTGGGGAATACCCAAGGTTAGTTGACAAGACCTAGATGAAGATCAAGCAAAAGAGACAAAGAAGAAGCCGTCAAAGAAGGAGGAGAACTAGGATAGAGCTATATAATGAAAATCTATAGAGAAAAGAGAATATCAAAGAGAAGAGCTGGGAGTAGAGGAGGTAGTGTCAGCAGTGTTGAAGACTACAGAGAAGTTGAGAAGGATAAGGATTGAGGGGGGAAGCCACTAGATTTGATAATTAAGGAATCATTTGTAACTGAAGAAAACAGTTCAGGTTGAATGATGAGGCTGAAATTCAGACTGCAGAAAGTTAAAAGTGATAAAAAAGGAAGTGGAGAGATTGATTGTAGACAACCTTTTCAAGGAGTTTAACCACAAAATAGAGTAGAGGTATATATAGAATGATAGCTAGTGGGATAGATGGATAAATAGTCTGTAATTTAGACTCCTTCCTTATGCTCCAGAAAATTCTTCATACTGGAAGATCATTTTAGTCCAGTGATGGCGAACCTTTTAGAAACCACAAGCCCTGCCCCAACCCCTCCAGAGACCTTGTGCCATGCCCCGCCCCCCCACCAGGTGCTGGGTGTGCCCCCCCTTTACCCCACACAGGGAAGGAGAATCAAGATAAGAGGAGAGTGTAAAGCTGAACTGGTTCACTGTGGGATCCAGATGAGGAAGGGTAGAAAGTGTAATGTAGTGAATAGATTGTTGGTCCTGGAATCAGGAAGACTTGAGTTCAAATCCAACCTCAAACAGTTGTGGCTCAAGGTTACTTAACCTTGTTTGCCTCAGTTTCCTCATCTGTAAGATGAACTGAAGAAGGAAATGGCAAACCCTTTTAGTATCTTTGTCAAGAAAACCCCAAAAGGAGTCAAAAAAGTTAGACATGACTAAAAAATACCCCAACTAAACAACAATAATAAGAGAATGTAACCAGTATAATGTGATGACTCCATTTTTTTTTGTTTATTTGTTAAGGAAGGAAGGAAGGAAGGAAGGAAGGAGAATGTCATGGAGATCTGTAGGTATCAGACATCAAAATCTTGATTGGGTGATAAATATTAATTGATTGAATCTCAAAGGAGAAGAGATTACCAGTAATGGTATTAGAGTTAGAGCCTGAAAGTGGCAGTGAGGGATTAGGAGAATTACAATTCCCCCACCATAAACCAGTAGTCAAGCTAAGTGAAAGTGCAACAAGTGCTGGAAAAGATATACAGGGAAGGTTCAGAAACAATTCTTAAACCATGTCTTCCATAGTCATATAATCAAAGATTTAGAATTAAAAGGGATCCTAGTTATCATCAGGGCTTACCTCTTCATTATGTAGTTGAGGAGATGAAGACACAGGTCAGGATACATAGATACACATAAGAATTTATATGCAAATTGATATATACATTTCCTTTAGGAAAATTATTAATTTATCACTGAATAGTTACATAAATGTAAAGGTGATTCTTTGTTGAATACTAATATCAATTGTTTCCAAAAGAGGGCTTTGCATCCCTCCTACCCTTGTAATCATGGCTCACATTTAAATAGCACCTTACAATTTATGAAAAACTCAGCTCACAACAGTCCTCTAAGTCAGTTAATATGAGTACAAAATATCCTCATTTTACAGATAAGAAACCTGAAACCCAGAAGTTTGTCCAAAGTCAAACCTGCTAATATCTGGCAGTCAAGATTCAAACTAATGTCCAGTTTTCTTAAGATTCACTTTCATTTATATTCAAGCTTAAGAGATGTATTTACAGTTTGTCACATATTATAAAACTAATTTTTCTTACTTTCAGATTATTTTCCACTCTATATTAATGTGTTTCCATTTTAGGTAGACAATTTTTTTTCCCCTTTGGATTCCTTGTTGCTGGCATGGTGGTGGCCTGGTTCTTTAAAGGCCATGTCAGCAGGACTTAATCAGTAGCAGGTTCTGCCATCTCAGAAAGGCTTGTGAGTACAGTCTAGTATACATTATCTGCTTTCTAGGAAGGGAGATGTATAACCTGCTGACTGGCTGGGATGAATTCTTTGTTGAAGTTCTGGAAACAAACAAAAAAGTATAAAATCTCTCAGTTCTGTCTACTCTTTTTTTGCTTATATGGTAAGGATTGCAGAATAGTAGAAAGTGGAATAAAAGGTGCTAAGAATTAGAGTTTTTATACTGTCTACAAAAATTAACTCAGCTATGCTCTTTGTCTTCAATTTTTAAAAAGATGATAGTACTTCCTGCAACATTAGAAAATAATGGAAAAAACTAAGGATTGTTTGGATATAGCCTAGTGAAGTAATATGAGGCCACATCTTGAAGTTAACTGGAAGTTAGCTTGGCACTTAGTGGCAGTATGACATTAGGCAAGTCTCTTGATCTTTCTGGGTCTAAATTTCTTCATTTGTAAAAGGAAGAAATTAATTAGATCTGTCTTAAATCCCTCTTAGCTATATATAAATCAAGATTAAGAAATTATTTCTTAGTATAGCAAAACACTTGTCTTTTTCTGTCAATCACTAAAATAAAGTCAAATCACGACAGGGGATGCCTTAAGAGTTGAGCAATGTTGCTGAAACTTTTCTGGTTGCTTAATTCATAGGGAAGACATTTTGGAGTCAAGCCTCTAGCATGCAAATGCAAAAGCCTTCTTTAAATGTACATTATGTAGGTCCTGGAATGTTATTCATAGTGGAAAGTTGGGAACCTTGTCAGTGAAATTATCATCATAGTATCATAGACGTACAGATGAGGAAACTGAGGCCCAGAGAGTTTCAGTAACTTTTTTAAGGTCATACTGGTATTAAGTGATAGGACTAGGATTCAGACTTGGGTCCAGTGACTCCAAGTTCAGCATTTTTTCCATTCTACTGCACTGCTTCCATGTTTACTTCACTTTCCAGTCTATATTGTACTTCTTGTCTTTGCTAATTGTCCATCATTGTGAAAAACAGCAAAAAGATTTGTAGTCATTTAAGTTCCATGCAGTATCACCACAATTTCCCTGTATGGTCACTTCTTAAATATCAAAGAACTCAGGATTCAGTTTTAGAATTTTCTATTTATTGTCTCTTTTTTTTTGCTTCTTAACTTAGAGACATTATACTGCTCATTAATATCTACTATATGAATATAGGAAAGTTAAAGAAATAAAATTTGTTAGCTGTTCTATTTTAAAAAGAAGTTTGGGAAGATTGAAAGAGTGGAAGAAATTAAGTTTGAGGATTAATATGCATTACTGTACCATTTCATATTAAAGCTAATTACTATTGGTAATTCTCTTGAATAAATGAAAGTTGACTGTGTAGCCAATATGTATAGTTCTTTAATAAGTAAAATTGATGACTTTTTGGCACAGTACTAACTATTGCTCTGTTCAGAAAATGGGAATTTCTACTCATGGCTTTAAGGCCAGTAATTTCTGTATCTAGTGTGATTTCAGTTATTAGTGCTAAACATCATTAATTAGCTTTCAGTATTGATGTTGTTCAGTAGATATTGAAGCTAGTAACAACTGTTTTAATCTAAACTTCTTCCACCCTTTTCTACAAGTTTGGATTGAGTGAACTTTTCTTGTAATTTTCAAATGTCAGTCTGATGAGTTTTTATATTATCTTGAAGTGAGGCAGTTCAGGGGAAAATAGGACCAATCATTATTGGAGAAAAGAGATAAAGCATTTGAAGGGGCAAATTGGCTTCTTATTTTCAACACTAATATTTCTTTGTTCACCAAATATAAGTGTAACTCCCCCTAAATTTGATTAATTTCCATTTAAATGAATAAAATGTAACTATTTCAATTACTTCTTATACCTTTTCAGAATTATTTGCCCATACTTCTTTATCTTTCCTTATATGATAGTAGTTAGAGGGGATTCTATTCTTCAGGTTCTGCTTTTTTCATTTTACTTTATTTCATGTAAGTCTTTTCAGATTTTTTGTACTTTTGTAGTTATTTCTTAGTTGCATTATATTTCATTATATCAGTGTACCATAATTCTCTTATTGTTTGATATTTATCTTGTTTCAGTTTTTTTGCAGTTTTATATAATTTTGCTATGAAAATCTTTAAACAGACAACTTTTTTTTTTGTTTCTGTTTTTGATGATATTTTTAGGGGATATTTCCAATGATGAGATTATTGGGTCAAAGGGTAGGATTATTTTTGTAACCTTTATTACATTCTTCAAGATTGCTCTCCCAAAAGTTTGCAGTTCCATTAGCAGTGAATTAATATATTATTGTCCATAATGCTGACAGTCATTGAATTTTTATTTCTTTAATTATTGTTGTTAATTTATATGTGAGATGTTTCACAATGATGTTTTAATTTGCATCTCAATAATAAGAGAGCAGCATTTGAAATGAGGGAAATGATAATATCTTTTGCCCAGTCTATGATCTTGAAGAAGTCATTTTACCCCTTAATATTTTTAAAAACAAGTTTATACTGTGTGACCCTGGCCAAGTCACTTGATCCCCATTGCCTAGCCCTTACCACTCTTCTGCCTTGGAGCCAATACACAGTATTGACTCCAAGATGGAAAGTAAGGGTTTAGAAAAAAACAAAAAACAAAAAAACAAGTTTACAGACATCAGATTAAGAACCCCTGCTGAAAGATCTCAAAGATTTGATAGACACATAGGGCCATGCATTTCTTTCACTCATTCTTTCTAACCCATCTTGGTACTGTATACTAGTATAATTCTCTTCCTCCCTCCCAAATCTAGTTTATATAAAAGCTATGTCCCATTATCATTCCTATTTTTCCAGTGTATTTCTGTGTTTATCTTTTTTTACTTTCAAAAAAGTCTCATTTTATGGATGTTAATAGTGAGAATTAAGAAATAATTTCAAGTTTTACACATGTAGAAAATAAGATATAGTAGAGCTAAGTGGCAGATCTAGAATCACCCAACTAGAACAGAGTGGCACAGTGGAAAGAAGGAGTGGAAAGACCAATTTGTTTATCGGAAAACCTGGATTGAAGTCCCACCTCTGATGCCACCCATGGAGCCTTGGGGAAGTCATTTAATCTTCTTTGGCTTAGTATTTAAATGAGAGAATTCTAAGAGATGACCTTGAGAATCCCTTTCAGCTCTAGATCCATGATCCTATATGTAGAACCCAGAGCTGAGTTCTGGCTTTCACTACTACAAAGTCAAATTTCTTCCCATCTTTTCAGCCAGACTCAACAGAATTGGGAAACCGTATTTTCACATAGCAAGAATGATCCTTCAGGCTGTCTATTCTTTTTGTTCTTGTGATATTTTTTGTCTTAAGTGAAGTTTCAGTAAACTTGATCCAGAATCATTACTACTTTAAATGCTATCATAGCTTTAAGCATCAGATTAAAAAAAAAGTATTTTTTCTTTTTAAAATTTGTTTCCCAGAAAATTTTATAAGTGATCAAAAGTTAATAAGTAAGATTTTTGAAAAAAAAATTCAAAGGAAGGTGGCCTTGCAGTCCCAGATCTCAAACTATACTATAAAGCAGTGGTCATCAAAACAATATGGTACTGGCAAAGAGACAGAAAAGGAGGATCAGTGGAATAGACTTGGGGAAAGTGACCTCAGCAAGATAGTCTATGATAAGCCCAAAGATCCCAGCTTTTGGGACAAAAATCCACTATTTGACAAAAACTGCAGGGAAAATTGGAAGACAGTATGGGAGAGATTAGGTTTGTATCAACATCTCACATCTTATACCAAGATAAACTCAGAATGGGTGAATGACTTGAATATAAAGAAGGAAACTATAAGTAAATTAGGTGTACACAGAATAGTATTCATGTCAGATCTTTGAGAAAGGAAAGATTTTAAGGCCAAGCAAGACTTAGGAAAAAAAATCACAAAATATAAAATAAATAATTTTGATTACATCAAATTAAAAAGGTTTTGTACAAAGCCAATGCAACCAAAATTAGAAAAATTAGAAGGGAAGCAACAAATTGGGAAACAATCTTCAGAACAAAAACCTCCAACATAGGTCTAATTACTCAAATTTATAAAGAGCTAAATCAATTGTACAAAAAATCAAGCCATTCTCCAATTGATAAATGGGCAAGGGACATGACTAGGCAGTTCTCAACCAAAGAAATCAAAACTATTAATAAGCACATGAAAAAGTGTTCTAAATCTCTTATAATCAGAGAGATGCAAATCAAAACAACTCTGAGGTATCACCTCACACCTAGCATATTGGCTAACATGATAGCAAAGGAAAGTAATGAATGCTGGAGGGGATGTGGCAAAGTTGAGACATTAATGCACTGCTAGTGGAGTCGTGAATTGATCCAAACATTCTGGAGGGCAATTTAGAACTATGCCCAAAGGATACTAAAAGACTGTCTGCCCTTTGATCTAGCCATAGCACTGCTGGGTTTGTATTTGTACCCCAAAGAGATAATAAAGAAAAAGACATGTAAAAATATTTATAGCTGTGCTCTTTGTGGTAGCCAAAAATTGGAAAATGAGGGGATGCCCTTCAATTGGGGAATGGCTAAACAAATTGTGGTATATGTTGGTGATGGAATACTATTGTGCTAAAAGGAATAATAAACTGGAGGAATTCCATGGAGACTGGAATGACCTCCAGGAATTGATGCAGAGTGAGAGGAGCAGAACCAAGAGAACATTGTACACAGACACTGATATACTGTGGTACAATCAAATGTAATGGACTTCTCCATTAGTGGCAATGCAGTGATCCTGAACAACCGGGAGGGATCTATGAGAAAGAACACTATCCACATTCAAGGGAAAAACTGTGGGAGTAGAAACACTGAAGAAAAACAACTACTTGATTACATGGGTTGAGGGGGATATGATTGGGGATGTAGACCCTAAATGATCATCCTAGTGCAAACATCAACATGGAAATAGGTTCTAATCAAGGACACATGTAATACCCAGTGAAATTGCTCATCAGCTATGAGAAGGGTGGGGAGGGGAGGGAGGGAAAGAATATCATTCTTGTAACCAAGGAATAATGTTCAAAATTGATTAAAGAAAAAAATAATTAAAAAAATAAGTAAGATTTTTTCTTCAGCAGTAATAAATTTGACATAATATCCCTTTATGATAAATTCAGTCTGAGAACTAATATGAAAATTTAAGTAGGTCCTATAAAACTTGATTACTATATACAAACTTCTGGCTGCTGGTTTTTTATATGCTAAAACTTATATTTATACTTTTGACTAGTGATTATACACAGATTTTTTAGAGAAGGTTACTAAAATGATTAAGAAATAGAATAGAAGACAGATGCTGTTCTCAATGTGATACTTTTGTTACTATGAAAGAAAAAGATGAAAATTAATTTTTAAAAATTAGTTTTGTTTTCTAGTTTGTCTTAAAATTTTAAGGCCCAGGGGGCAGTTAGGTGGCTCAGTGGATTGAGATCCAGCCCCAGAGATGGGAGGTCCTGGGTTCAAGCCTGGCCTCAGACACTTCCTATCTGTATGACTCTGGACAAATCATTTAACTCCTGTTGCTTAGCCTATTATACCATTCCTCTGCCTTGGAACCACACAGTATTGATTCCAAGACATAAGGTAAGGGTTTAAAAAAAATGTAAGGCCCCAGGGCATTGTTATTCACATACCCAAACATACCTTTCTTAAACATTTTTATTTTTCCTTTCTTATACATATAGATGTTAGCATACATTTTCTGCACATAGAGTTTATTCTGGATTGCACACAACCCAAAGCAGCAGGACACTATTGTCTTCAGCTCAATGGAAATTGGCAGTCTCATCTTCTGTAAACAACAGTCTAATGTCAGCCCATGTAGTGGTGATAAGCAACCCAACTCTAGAAATTTTCAATATCAGGTTGTTGAAAATTTGTAATAATGTTTGATAATATTTGACTCTACATTATTTTTTAAAAAGGAATAAATGAATGACAAAATAATAGAAAGTTCTCAATTTCAGACATAGTAAAGATTTTAAGTGTAAGAGGTGATTAATTTGTGTTCTAATCTGCATATAATAATTCTATTTTATGTTATTACTTTTTTGTATCCAGATTCAGAATTTGATTGCATTTGAAACATAAATTCAATAAGTGCTTGTTAGATTTGACCAGATTGTTAGTTTGTTCTCTTTAGCTAAAATAAAATTAATTGAGCCCAACATTAAAACATTTTTTACTTTATTTTGGGGTCCAAAAGAATATATCTTTTCATTTAAAATATGGTTTTATTTTAATAATTTAATATTTGTTTCTAATAAAAATATGGATGTTAGTAATCTCACATATCTTATTCATTTCATACTTTATTAAATGGGTTTAGTTTTGACAGTGATAAATTTGAATTTTGCTTAAAGATTCATTCAACCACTATATGGTAACCATTCTCTCAAAGAAGAACTTTTTCCTCCTAAGCATTAAGAACATCAATCATGGGGATGGAGGGGTGGTGGGGAGGGCAGCTGGGTAGCTCAGTAGCTCAGTGGATTGAGAGCCAGGCCTAGGGGAGGTCCTAGGTTCAAATCTGGCCTCAGATACTTCCCAGCTATGTGACTCTGGGCAAGTCACTTAACCCCCATTGCCTAGCCCTTACTACTCTTCTGCCTTAGAACCAATAAGACAGAAGGTAAGGGTTTAACAAAAACAAAAACAAGAACAATCATGGCATAAGTTTTAGATTGCAATGAAAGAAAGTATTGCTGAAGTACCTATTCTGATTCAGAGGAAAAATAATTTCATTACATTTATTAACAATTTGTTCACATAACTATCCCATAAAAGACTGTATTCTAGTGTTTATTTCATCACTGAAAGCACATATGGGCCTTAGAGAATTTTATGCCAAAATCAATAGTTAAAATTGAAAGGCTGTAATTCTGTTAAGTTGGTAACAGTAAGAAGGACAAAACAAACATGAGTAACCCCGTGTTCATAGACTAAAATTTGAATATTAACCAAGAAAAGTTGAAAACATTTCCACAATTTAAATATGTGCTTTTAATATCTTCATATAATATGTTAAGATATTTGTTTCAGATTTCTCAAAAGAAATTCCATTTTCAATTTGTCTCAGATTAGAATGACAATTGAAAGTACAATTTTAATACAAGTACATAATGATAGGTTAGTAGAATGTGGGAATAACCTCTAAGGATCAGGAATAATCAAAATTTGCATCATATTTTCAGATTCTTAGTTTTAAAAGTTATATTTGTATGTACTTGAAGAGTGCATATAGGATCATTATAAATTAGTCCCCAATTTCTTTGTCACTAGAGATCTATTCTGAGTTACTTCTTACCACTTTTGGTTTCTGAGTCTTTGCCCTGCCTGTCTCCCATTCTTTGGCCTGCTCTCTCCTCACCTCCTCTTCCTCCACAGAATCTCTCTTTTCATTTTTGGTGCAAGAACCACTTTCTGTTTAAAACCTTTCCTAATTCTCCACCTCTCCTCCCTCCAGCTTCTGGTGAACTCCCACTAAACTACCTTAAATTAACTACTTTGTATTTATTTGTATTTTATCCTTATTAATACTTACTCTGTATTTCCTTAAATATGTTCTTATTTTCTTCCCTATTACATGTAAGCTTTTGAGCTGAGATTGTTTCATTCCTTATATCACCAAAACTAAGAATCATGCATGACAAAATAGCAAGTGAGTACTTTAATAAATATTTGTTGACTGATTGGTGCATATTCAGAGAATTCAAACTAATTTTAATATTAGCTTAATAAAAGCATGATCAGGATATTGAAATGTTGTAAAATTATTCCATTACAAAACCATCTAATTTTTTAAAAATCAATTGCTGTTTTAGATTCTCCATATGTTTGTTATTCCCATGCATAGTTTATTATGAGTAATAATTACCATATTAGCAGTTACCATAATTTAATATCCCTTATGTTAATGCCTATTTGATCAAATTTTTGATCAAAATATTTTAATAAGTCTATCGACTTGTGGGGAAAAGCATATTTTGATGGAATAATTGAAAAATGAGTAAAAAATTTAGTATGCATTCTTTGGGTTTTAGTAAGAGCAAAAATTAAAATTTGACCAGGCCTTTCAAAATGTGGTATCTTTTTTTTTTACACAGAAATTTTAAGGAAGAATAAAAGATGGGGTACACAGATTTGTTCTCAACAAAGAAATCAAGTTACTACAATCTCAACATTTTTCTCCCATTTCTCTGAGTGACAAAAAACAAGAAGCAGTAACAGCTGCTGACCAAAGCCTTTCACTTCCTTTCTGCAGTAGGAATTTGAAAGATAGTAGTCCTGGGGGGGGGGGGGGGGGGTGTGGCTGGCACAAGCAGTGGGCCCAGGGAGGGGCGTGGCCTTACCACCAAAAACTCACATACAGAGAAAAGGGTACATACCAATGTAATGCACTGGTAGATCCTTTATTTTGTCGTCTGGACAACAAATCATTTGACCTGCTGACTATCTTCTGGAGCTAGCAATCACTTCTAGCTTTTACAACAGTGTACCTGTGTTTGACTGTTTACAAGAGCTACAGCTTTTCACCCCTGAATTGAGTTATCCCAACTGCAAACACATTAAGAGTAAGGGAAAAGGATCCACATGGTAGCACACCTTCCATTTGGCTTGGAATAGTAAAATTCAATTCCTAAAGGCTAATTTGAGCCAAGATGAACTTCAATTTGAATTCTCAAATAAGCAAGTTACCTTGCTTTTCTGCTCTTCCTCATCATGATGTGAACATATTATGAGACAGAATTTTGACTATTGCTAGAAGTATTTGTGGCTTTTTGTTCTAACACCACAAACTTTATTGGGAATATTCATATTTGTTTAATAAATGACAAGCAGTTTTTCTTTATCACACTATAGTCATTTAACCTTTCTCTCTAAAACACAGTTGAGCAGTATATCTACTTGAAACAATTCTTTTCTAGGAATGAAGTAATATATTTTTCATGTGAAACTTTAGTTTCATTTAAAGTAAGCTTTGAGGGAGTGTCTATTTTGCTTTATTTTGAGGAACCTGAGTCTTCTACTTTATAACCCAGATTTTGTATTTTTCAGTGGATATATAATGAATCTGTTAAATGTCAAGAAATCTTTAATTTCTTGATTGACAAGTCTGATGCTAGAGAAAAAAGTAGAAGCTATGTTGATTTTCTCATAGAAATAATATACTGCTTTCAAGTGCTGCTGTATGAGCCATACACTTTGACCACTGGAATTAATAATAATAATAATAATAATAAATATAATTAATAATAAATAATAAAATAAATAAAAAATAAAAATAATTAATTAGAACTAGAAATTGAAAATGTCATAGGTGAGTTTGTGAATAGCACAAGTTTAATTTCAATACACAGGAAATATTTATGAAAGAGTCTTTTCTTATGTGACTTTCTTTTTGAGATGAATGCTGAACATGGTCACATCGGAATGTTGAAAAATCATCCTAAACTCCTAGAAACTAAAGTATAAAATAAAAAAGCAAATTTGTATCTTTAGCATTATACTTCACTTAAGACATCATTTATGTAATACATATATACCTTGCATATACACATGAGTTCTTTTGGAGTAAATCAGACAGCAAAGTTGTTCTAATTCTTTCCTGCCTGTTTGAGTCTTGCAAGAACTTATTTACAAATATATATATATATATATTTTCCATTATCATGGACCTTGCTTATCTACAACAAAGATCCCTAAATCAGTGTGTTTTATGTTTATGTTCTAGATATGTAGTGTCATTTGTAGAATTTTTAACACCTTTTTTTTTCCACTGAGAAAAATTACATGCTACTAGTACCTTTTGTCTATAGAACTTTAGTAATCATTTTGATTCCTTAGGATAGATTTTTCAAACGAACTGCATAGTGGACTATTCAGATGATTTCAGGTCTTCAGTGGGAGTGATACAGTTAAGCTATGGAAGCCTTTAAGAATTTCTCCTTCATGATTTGTGCAGACTTCAAATTAAACTGAATTGATAGGGAATGAAGAATAATCTGAAATAATAACAGGTCCCATTATGTAAAGGAAATCATTTTGCCAGCAGCCACAAACAGAATGCTTTTATATCCCTGATTTTCAGAAGAATAAAAGTTTTCATTCCTCAGAACTACTGCTAAAGTCAGACAAGTTGTATTGTGCTCCTAACAGCTTTATGTGCATGAAATGTTCCTTCTTCAAGCTCATGTAAACAGTAGAGTTGTGTTGTGAGTTTCAAGGAGGGGGGGGAGAGAACCCTCAGTAAAGCAGGTAGAGGCAGAAACTGAGTGCTTTTCCCAAAAGGAGAGGGTTTTTTTTCCTTTTTATCATCAATTTAGAAGATTCATTCAAATCATTAGTCTTCAGATACATGTACACTCTACTCTTGCTCTGATTCCCACCTGACTCACCCCATTTAGCCCTCCAGCCCATCTTTTTCATTCTCCCATAACTTTGCTTCCAAACCCTTGAACTATTGAGCTGTATTTGGTTATAATTAGGTGACCTTGTCCTCGAACCAGCTCCAGCGAGAGATGTGTATTGCAGCTCTGTAGAACTGGCAATGAATTGGGCCAGCTTTAAAGGAAAACAAATAGTTCATTGAGAAAGGTCTATACAATACATTTTCCCATCACAAAGTCTCATTGCCCCAAATGAGGCCAGAAACTGTAGTTGGGTTAGAAATGATTCATGTGGCCTTCTAAGAAAAGACACCAAAGAGATTTTTCCTTACAACTTACTATTTATTCGCCTATATTTTGACCATTATAATGCTTTTAATTTTTATGTCCAAAGCATAGAATACCAAAGTTACATTTATAAATCACTGTACTATTATAACTACTTTTTTTAATTTCACTTACACATTCCTAGATATTGGGCCAAATTCCTTTTTTAAGAAGTATATGGGAATAAAAATTCCATAGGTCCATAAGCTCAAAACAGACCTCATATCCAACCCAATTACAGTTTTCTACTTATAACCTCAGTTCCAAGACATAAAATTAAAAATGAAGTATTGCATGTCATACATTTAGAATGTCAGGCAGACAAGTTAATGTATTAGCTGAAACTTGTTTTGGCATATACTCAGCATTAATGTTTATCTTGATAATCTTAATACTGAATTAGCCAAAGCTAAAATAATAAATTTTCTTTCTAGAAAGGTCCTGGGGGATAAGTTCTAGAAGACAAATGCCTACTATTGATGTTTTGTTTTGTTTTGCTTTGTTTTTAGAGACGAGGTCTCCTGAACTCACCCAGACACACTGTCCATTCATGGGCTTGATCCTAATGTTGATGGGTATGGAAGCTTTAGCCCTCTCAGTTTTTCCAGTCTGGTCCAATTTGCCTTCCTTAGGCAGTTTGGTGGCCCTTTGCTCCTGAAGGCTCAGCATATTAATGCCAGATTTAGTGTAGACACCTGATCAACTCATTTAGCCCTTTTGTATCTCAGGACTCCTAAGCTCAAGTGATCCACTGAGAAGTATTGGAATTTGGTGGATATGGAACATTTCCTCTACTACTTTTAGTTCTTTATTGAAACAAAATACTAACATAGCATTTATGAATGTTTTTATTAAACTTTCTTTAGCAGCTAGGTTTTACAGTAGGTAGAGCACTAGGCTCAAAATCAGGAATATCTGAATTCAAACCTAACCTCAGCTACTTACTAGCAGTGTAACTCTGGACAAGTCACTTAACCCCTTTATGCCTCAGTTTCTTCATCTGTCAAATGAAAGAAAAGGAAATGGCAAACCACTCCAGTATCTTTGCTAAGAAAAACCTCAAATGGAGGTCACAAAGAGTCAGGCATAACTGAAACGACTGAACAACAATTTTGATCATCTTACTGTTTACCCTGTAAAGGAATCCCCTAGGAAATTATCTTAGCCTTAGGTAAAAATGATAGCTTATAGCAATCTATAAGTCAGGGAAGAACTAAGGTCTTCTATTTTTTAAAAATCTTACTGGTTAGCTGTCAACAGCCAAAGGAATGATTCCTGTTGAAACACTTCAATCTCCTGCCCCTATCTCAAATTACATTGAGAGATGACAGATGGATGCATAGCAGCAGTGACACAGAATGACTGCTGAATGGGACATGAACAAAACAGAGCCAAAAGTCTACTGAGATAGAGGAATATACACGTAATGATTTCTGAGCATTATCAGTGTTATTGGCCAGATAAAAATGTATTGAGAAGGGAGAAGCAACCTTCTGCTCAAGGCCCTAATTTCTCATCTCTAAAATAAGGGAGCTAGACTAGATAATCTCTAAATTACCTTCTGGTTTTAAAGCCCATACATCTTTCTCTTTTGTTCTGTATGTGTATCCCAGTCTTTGGACATTTTCAGTTTGATCTGAACTTGATTAGAAATGTAAACACATTTCTATATTAGCAAAACCTAATAGGGTGATGGGATAATTATCCTAAAAATTTTAACCTTAGAGTAAAAAAAATTGGAAAAAGGACAGAAATGTACATACATGTAGAATTTAAATAAACTGACTATGCTTATAATTAAGTGACTCTTGTAGTTTTCTGTAGTAGTAACTAAGCACACAGAGGTGTGTATCCTATGCTACTAATTATATCCTTCAACATGTACTTAGGAACCATCTGGGTGGACAGAATATATTTCTTCACCTTTTATCAGCTGGTATAGATGACCAAAGGTGGCGAAGTTGGAATACAGATAAATTAGCCATGCCTAATCTTTATAAAACTAAGGAAACAGAATAAGTTTTATAATTCCTTGCCCTAGATCCCCATAAAACATTACCTGTGTTAATATATGTACTAAAAGATATTCCAATGTGTTTGCAACATGTTTAAATTAGGATCATGTAGTTCCAAAAGATCTGTATAATGCCATGCTCTTAAATATTTTTGAGTCAAATGAATACATTCTTGATAGCTAAAGAACAATGGCACCTTAATGTCTGGCTAAAGAGAAATATTATTGTCAGATTCGTTAACAAAGATAATTTTTACACTTTTGTTAGGCCTCAATTTGTTTTAAGTAAGGTGTATCTTTGTTAGAGATAGCATTATTGTGAATGATACTATAAAACTGTACAACCTTTTTCTTTTACAAGAATTCAGATTCAGTCAGTCTTTCTGTATACTGATACATTCTTAAATCAGAAAACAAATTAAGTACTCAGTCCATAAACTTTCCCTGGAAGGCAATCCTATTTTAGGAGTACTGAACAAGTCCTTTCTATCAGAGCAGTACTATATAAATAATTTTCTTTAAAAGAGGGGATTAGCAAGACCTTAGTCTAATTCACATGTCCTCTTCACTGCTCTTCCACTCATATGTAATCTTTCTTAAAGAAGGACCACTGCTTAAGCTATCTTTTTCTCTTTGGAAGCCAGGACCATGGAATCTTGAAGTAGGGGTGATTCATGAGGCACCCCCTCCACCCTGCCCCAGAAAATCATGATGCCTAGGAACTTTTAAATCTCCCCTTCTTCCTTCTGGCTCAGTTGGCAAGCATATATCTGCTTCTTCAGGGACTTTTATCACTGCTTTCGCTGCTACCATTTTATAGACTGGGAATACCAATTTTCAGGAATTCTCCTATGTCACATGACAAGCAAACCATGAGCCATTGCATATTTGTGCTGCCCTAAAACAGTCAGTGTAGTTCTTAAATGGTAGAGAAAATAGACTCCATGCCCTTCTTTGCTAAAAAAAAAAAAGTAGTCCTTCTTTTATTATTTCTCCTTTGATTAGAAAAAGGAGTCCAAAAATGATTATAGTCTTCTAGGCTGTAGCAAAGTGGCAACTGCCACTAGAAATGGATAACAATCCTAGGATCGCAGATATAGAACTCAGAAGCACCTAAGCTCAGATACCATTTGTTTCTACTCCCTCATTTTACAGATGAGGTCCAGGAAAGTGTTTGCAACCTATAAAAAGATGACAGGATTTGAACCCAGCTCTTCTGACTTGAGAATTAGTACACTTTCCATTGTACCAAACTGCCTCTCAAGAGTTGTGGGGAGCTATGAGAGTAGACATTACATACACAAGTATTCTCTTGGTTGGTTTTGCATGTGGGTATCTTTTAATAACTGAGGATTGAATCCGAAGGTTATGTTAGGGAATAACAGTGATATAAAAATAAAAGCATCATTAAGGGGCAGCCAGGTGGCTCAGCAAATAGAGAGCCAGGCCTTGGGATAGGAGGATATGGATTCAAATTTGGCCTCAGATTTCTTGCTGGCTATGTGACCCTGGGCAAGTCAATTGCCTAGCCCTTTCTGCTCTTTTACCTTGGAATTGATACTTAGTATTCATTCTAAGACAGAAGGCAAGGATGTTTTTTTTTTTTTAAGGCATTAATACAATTATCCCTAAAAAATCCTTAGGCTGGTCTTGTGCCTATTGAAGGAGAAAATAAACCCTTTAAAGCCCTTCCTATCTTAATAGGGTTCTTACAATTTAGTTCCCTCCAGGTACTCTGCATTTCAGTGACCCAAACCTCTTTTCTATTCCTCAAACAAGAAATACCATTTTCCAGCACTAGGCATTTTTATTCATTGTTCCCCATGCATTTAATCCTCTCCCTCATTTCCACTTCTGGGCTTGCCTGGCTACTATTACTTCTCAGCTCAGGTCCCATCTTCTGCAAGAAATCTTTCCTTGGAGCAGCTGCATAGCTCAGTGAATTGAGAGCCAGGCCCAGAGGTCCTAGGTTGAAATCTGGCCTCAGCCGCTTCCTATCTGTGTGACCCTGGGCAAGTCACTTGACCCCCATTGCCTAGCCCTTACCACTCTTCTGCCTTGGAACCAATACACAGTAAGGGTTTAAAAAAAAAACTGCACCTCAAGACTCCTCCTAATCCTACAGAGGCATCTGAATTAAAGAATATAACAAACCCAACATGTCTGTTTAATCTGTCCTACTTGTCTTTCTCATTCTAAACTTGTTCTCCTCTGTGCATTTTTTGAAATGCTAGTGACTCGTTTTTTCTCTTCTTTACTATCATGAATCTCCCTCTTCTTCCCTTCTTGCCAAATATCACCACCACCACCCCGATTTAAAAATAGAAAACTTCCACTGAAACAATAGAAGTCAAGAAAAACAGTCACATACAGGTCATGTCCAAAGTATTTATCTTAATTTGCCCTTTGAGGTCCTGACCCTCCTCTCTTTCCCACTGTCTTCTCATATAGTGCTTTCAACACAGGTAAATGACATAAGGTCAAGATGTTGAAATGAAACATCCTGGTTGCTTTCCTGTGGATACTCTCCAGTTTATCTATGTTATTCCTAATATGGAGACCACAGAACTGAATATAACAATCAAGCAGAGTACAGCAGGATTATTAACTCTCCAGTCCTGAAGAATATCCTTATCTTAATGTAGCCCAAGCGCATTAGCTTTATTGGTTGCCATTTCATACTGTTTACTTATAGCAAACTTGTAATTCACTTAAAAATAATGAATCCTTTTCAGAAAAAACTGCTATCTAGTCAGTCCCCCATCTTGTGTGTAAGAAGATAATTTTTTAGCCTAAGTATATTATTTTACATTCTTATTAAATTTCAAATTTCATTTTATTCTAGCTATCCCAAATGTTCCGATAGCCTATCAGGATCTTTTTTTAATCCTGATTGTCATCTTTATGTTAACTCCTCCTAACTATATCATCTGTAGATTTGATATGTACTACACCTATTCCTTTAAATCCTTGATAAAAATGTTAAAAAGCACAGAGCATTTTATCCCTGGAGCATTCTGCTGAAGACCTCCTTTTTAAGGTGACATTGATTTGTTAATTAACTGTTCTTTGAATCTGGCCATTCCAACAATTCTGAATCCTCCCAACTGTACTATTCTTTTCTATTCCAATAATATGATTCTCAAATACTTTTCTAAAATTCAAGGTAAACTAAAGCATTCCTTTTAACTACCAGTTTATTAAATTTGTCAAAATGGAAATTAGCTTAGTATGGCATTATTTGTTTTGATTATATCATGTTGGTCCTTTGTGATCACTACTTTTCTGGTTGTTTACTAACTATCCCTTTAATAATACAGTCTAAATATTTACCAGGAATCTAAGTCAACTCTCAATTTACTCATAAATTTGGCATGGTTCCTTTATGTATACATATATGCCTACAAAAAATCCATAGATGCATGTATGTGGTTTCTTACAAATGGAAAAGGTAAGAGAACTACATATATCTTAAGTCGGGAGGCAACACAGTATAGTGGGAAGAGTACTGGAAATTGCGTAAGAAGTCCTGTTCTTAAGGTCTGACTCTGCTTCTTTTTTAGCTTTTGCCAATGACTTAATCTCAATGAGGCTATTTCCTCATTTTACAAATTAAGACAATTATATTTACATTACCTGCCTCATCTAGTTGTTGTTATATGTTTAAAAGCTATTATTTTTTACAGATATCCTCTACATAAAAACTATCATATATTCTTAGTAACTGAGTTGGAAGAGACCACAGAGACCATTAACTGGACTCTCCTCTACAATATCCCTGACAAGTAGTCATCTAACCTAGATACATTCATCATCTTGTTACATCCTGCCAGTCTTCTACCCTCCTGAGATCTTTAGGTATCCTGCCTCTGTCATTTAATCCAGGAGTTAGCAAAGTATGGGACTTGAAAGCCAAAGCTAAGAATGGCTTTTACATTTTTTAATTAAAAAAAAACTTAAAAAATGTAAAAATCTCTCTTAGCTTATCAGCCAGTTAAAAATAAAAGAGAATGGAGGATAGTTTGCCAATTTTTGAAATCTATTAGCTGTTCTACCTTTCATATGCAGATTTGATGACCAGGTTATAATTAGCTTCATCTAATTGTGATGATAAATGTCAAATAAAACAGAGATAAGAAAAAATCTGAAGGATAGTTGACTAAGGATATTCCTAGATGTTGCTATTGTTTACCACTATTTGAGTCTGGCCAATCCAAATTCACTGCACAGTACTATGCTTTATCTTACTCCTCTTCCATCTTATTTACAAAGGTTTTATGAGAAATTTTATCAAAATATTTATTTAAATTCTGGTTTTCAATGTCTATAATCTTCTGATTTGCCAGTTTTGTAACTGTTGAATAAGGAATCTAATGAGCTATTCTTTTTTTTTTTAAGCCCTTCTTTCCATCTTTGAGTGAATACTTTGTATTGGTTCTAATGCAAAAGAGTGGGTTAGGCAATGAGGGTTAAGGGACTTGCCAAGGATCATACAGCTAGAGAGTGGCTAAGGTCAGATATGAACCCAGAACCTGCCATCTCCAGGCTTGGCTCTCTATCCATTGAGCCACTTAGCTGCCCCCCATGAGGTATTTTGGATTAACACATGCCAACTCAGTGATAACTGCTTCCCTTTCTAAAAGCTTATGTCATCCCTCAGTATTATGTGGTTGATTCATATCAGACATTGAAGTCAAGTTCACTGGTCTATAATTTTGAAGAAATCACCATATTCCCCTTATTAAAAAATTGGACTATTATTTGCTTTTTATTCCTTGAGCACTTCACCCAGATAGAAGCACAATGGATAGAGTGGTGGGGCTGAATTAAGGAAAACCCAACTTCATATCTGACCATATGACTTACTAGCCATTAGACCCTAGGTAAATCACTTAATTCTATCTACCTCAGTTTTCTCATCTGTAAAATGGGGATAATACTAATACCTACCTCAGAGTGTTGTTTTGAGGATAAAACAAGATAATATTTGTAAAATTTGTAAAATGAGTAGCATAATACCTGACACAGAGTAGGCACTTAATACATGTTTATTTTCTTCTTTCTCCCCATTTCCTATGATTTTTTTTTAATGAGCAAAAGAGGCCAAGCAGTCACAACTGCCCATTTCTTCTGTGTCCTGGCATTCTATTTAGTTCAAAAAAGCATTTATTAAGTGCCTACTATTTCCAAGGCATTGTGCTAGGTTCTGGAATATAAAGACAAAAACAAGCTTAAATTAGACTGGGGAGGAGATAACAGGTTCACAGATAAGTAAATATGATCTTATGCAAAATAAATTCAGAATAATTTCTTTGAAGAGGAGTGGAGGATGGAGAGAACTAGCAAACAGAAGGATCAAGAAAGTCCTCTTATATAGATTCTAAGAGGTGGGAGTGAGGGAAGATTATATTATAGCCAGTAATGAGAACTTGAAAAATATGCAGAGACTCCTCCCTATCTAAGGACTTTAGGCACCAATGTTTTTCTGTTGGGAAACCCTTATATGTGACATTCAATGACATCACCAAAACAAAGGGTAAAGCAAGTAAGAAAAAGATGACTTAGGACTGAAGCTTGGAAGCTATCTACTCTACAGTTACTTACCTGGGATCTGTATGATGGTGTAGCAAAGAAGACTAAGAGTAGTTAGATTATGTAGGAGAACCAGGAGAGAACAGCATAATGACCCAGAGAGCAGAGAATATCCAGGAAGGAGGTAGTAATAAGAGTGAAGGGCTATAGAGGTCAAGAGAGTTAAGAAATAGGAAAATTCCAACAGATTATTGATGACCTTGAAGTGAGCAGTTTCAGTTGAGTGATCAGATTAGAGGCAGAGAAGTGAGTGGGAGGAGAGGAATGTGGAAAGAATATATGCAACTTTATAGGAAATTAGTTGTGAAAGGGAAGTAAGATATAGGGAGAGCAGTAGCTTCAAAACATGGTGAGGTAAAATAAAGATTTTTTTAAAGCAGAATTGAGAGAAACTTTGCATGTCTTTAACCAGTAGATTAAAAAAAAACCCTGTGGATTAATAGAAATTAAATATTAGAGAGGAGAAAGTTGAAGAAAGATGTTCCTGGAAAAAAATTTGAGTTGGGATCAAGGGTACAAATGGAGAAACTAGACTTGGTAAGAAGGTGTTAAGGGTAAATTTTAGGGTTGAGACAATAAAATTTTAGTGTTAACCAGGAATTTAAATTCTAAATCCCAATGAAATACTCAAATCAGAATGGAATTTTATGATGGTTTATTTACAATAGAAGGAAGAAATTAAGAATGAGGGAGAGAGAAAAAAGGGGAAAAGTTCTGTTCTAGCCTGGCGTGAGCCAGGGGGAGTTTAGAGGCATCTCAGCCAAGGGGCCTTCACAGAAGATTAAATTTAGCTCAACTTCCAGTCACAAGGCCTCCTCGGAGGCTGGCACCTTCAGAAAGCTCAAGAGAAAGGGGAATCAGCCTTAATACTTACCATGTGGTTGCCTAAGGGAAGTAGTCCGAGGTCCTGCACTGGAGCTCCTCCAAGTCCAGTACCACTGTCAAAGACTACAAAAGCCCCTCTCATAGGAAGTGACGCAAAATATAAAGGCAGTTCTTTACATCACTTCCTGTGTCTCACATCTACCAATGGTGGCTTAAACTTGGCTTAGGACAGCCCAGGGGATCAGTCAGTTGTTTCTGATTTGTCACTTGCTAGCACTCGAGGATCATAGACCATCCTCCCCCACAGTTAATCCTTCAGTGGGGGTGTATACATTCCAGGTAGCTAAAATTCTAAAGACTAAGCCAGGTGGAGTAAATCTAAAATTCATAAAGCAATACCTTTTTTATCAGAGACTGAAACAAAGTAGGAAAGAATAAGAGATGATGTTGAGGGGTATTGAGGCATAGACTAGAACAGAACAAGAATCTGATGATAGATTACCTTTATTTTCTCAGTAAATTGAAAAGCTTAGGCTTTTACCTAAGAGGGAAAGAGGAAAGGAATGGAGTAGGTTTTAAAAGGAACATCCCATTTACCTATAGACTAATAAAAAATAGAGGATAGTAAAACAGCACCTTAACTAATTCAATAAGCACATATTATGGAGACTGCATTTTTCAGTTAGATGCATTAATTTTTTTTTCATGTTGGCCACCCTTGTTTAACTTTTTGCTTCCCCATACCATATACAAGTATGGTAAGACTGGCCAACATGGTCCTTTGTAATCAGTCAATAAACATTAAGTGCCAATGGAGAAGTTCAAAGGAATGCAGTTGAATAGGAAAGAAGATGGGTTGCCTGGACCACTTAATATAATAGATTTGGTTATTGTCTTCTGTCTTGAATTATAAGAAACTATTGTTGTCCTTCCCAACTCCAAGAAGATTTGCTATCTCCCTATCTCAAATTGGAGTAATATAAACTAATTTAACTCTTACAGAAATGTTATAAAATCTCTTCCTTGGATTTTCAAAAAACTTTGCTTCAAGGGGCAGGTAGTGACTCAGTGGATTGAGAGCCAGACCTAGAGATGGGATGTTCTGGTTCAAATCTGGCCCTAAACTCTTCCTAGCTGTGTGACCCTGGGCAAGTCATTTAACTCCCATTGCCTAGCCCATATCACTCTTTTGCCTTGGAACCAATATACCATATTGATTCCAAAATGGAATGTAAGTATTAAAAAAAAAAAAAGCCTTGTTTCCTTAATGAGACAATAAGTGCTTGGTAATCATGGAACTTTGTAGGGACTCTCTTTAGTAGTGAAGTCTTCCAGAAGATATTCTGACCAGAATATGACTGAAGGTAAAGTGCCAGACTAGGAAGTAACTTTCATATGGAAGGGGTTGTCCAAGAACAAATCAACTTTTACCTTTTTCTTAGTGCCATGCAAGAAAGATATCTTCACAACCTGTACATAAGTCAACCTTCTGTATATGATTAGCTTTGGGGAGTTTATATTTATCTTAGAAATAGCTTAAAATGTTATTTTAAAGGGGAGAGGTTCTCTCTCTTAATAACCCTCACTCCATACTGACATAGCAGTATTTAGTTCTTAAGGATTTTGTATTCTTTCCTTATGCGTCCTTCTATCTCTTCCTTCCCCAAATGGAGGATCTTGCCATATATTTTGTTTTTGTCAATCTCTGAAAAAATCAATACTAAACAATTCCAAGCCTTTCTAAGTAATCTGACATTTTTGATCTATAGAATCATTAGCTCAAAGATTTAGAGCTGGAAGGGATTTCACAGTCCATCCAGATTTAATTCTTCTGTTTTGAAGATAAGGAAACTGAGGCCCAGGGAGGTAAAATACTTTGCCCAAAGTCACAGAAGTAGTATCAGTCAAGATTTGACTCCAGATCCTCTGACTCCAAAGCCAGTGTTCTTTTCACTGAAATTTGGTCAGATCTTCCTGAATTACTCTGATTACCAGTTTTCTTAGTATAATTAATTGACTTTGATGAAAAAACTTACATAATTTGATCATTCATTTCATGGATATGTAACTGAAGCAAATTTTGTACTCTGGTTAGCCTTTTGTCCCATGATTCTTATTAGAATCTTTCTCAAGATTATGAATATCTATACAAAAACAAGCCTGATGACATATTGTGAAGTGATGCTTTTAAATTGTTGGCTTTTACCCTGACATTTGAGCCTTGCTAATGGAAACAAAACTAGCTCTAGAAGAGCTGGGCCTTCACTGTATTTGCCATGCTTGATTCTCTATATTTCAGTTTTCCATACATCTTGCCAAATTGTGTTTCCTCACCATAACCTTATGGCCAGGCATTTCCCTCTTCCTCTGTCCATTTCCCTTTCTCTCTCTTTTTGCTTTTTTCCCCCTTCCTAAATCACAATAGCACTGTACTGGGCATTTTCCACTCCTGTTAGCCCATTCCTGATAATTTCTTGACAGTGATAATTATTAGTTATGAGGTATACAAATGTAATATTCTCTAACAAGATAATTATTAGAATGATGATGGTGTCCTTAACAGAAGTAAGGGGAGCCTAGAAGAGAAGCATCCGTCTTCCAGAGGGTGGGGAATATTCCTAAATTCCATTTTTCAAATATAACTTTGAGATAACTATAAGACATTTAGATGGAATACCCAAGGGGCAAGCAATATAGGATTAAAGTTTTAAAAAGAGATTAGAACTAGATATATAGATTTAGACATCATCTGCTTAGAGGTGATAATTAAATTCATAGAATCTGATGTGATCACCAAGGGAAAGAGAATATAGAAGAAGAATTGGGTACCCAGGATAAAACCTTAGGAGATACACTTAATAGAAGAAGCATGATACTGTAGCAAAGGAGACTGAGAAGTGATTGGATAAGTAGAAGGAAAACCAAGAGAGAGCAATATCGTGGAAGTCAAAGAACAAGTGTTTAGGCCCCACTCCGCAGCCCTGTACTTTCCCCTCCTGTTGGAATCCAGCTCCTTCAGAGCAGTGCTTAACAAGTGTTTTTGGATTCATTCACTTCACTCAGACTGGGATCTGGTGGATCATTTATTATTATTCTTTCGTGTCAGACAATCTGTGATCCCATTTGAGATTTTCTTGGCAAAGATACTCAAGTGACTTGCCATTGCCTTCTCCAAGATCATCTAGAGGCAGGTTTTATATTTTTTAACAAGAGGGAATTCCTGTGTGTGTGTGTGTGTGTGTGTGTGTGTGTGTGTGTTTTCATTGGCCTGCTTGAAAGGAAGCATTCATAATAAACAAATGATGGTCCTTAGAAAAACTGTACAAGGCAAATAACTGATTTCAAAATGCAGTTGAGTTCATTTAGAATAAGGGCACTTCCTGGAAAGCAAGGCAACTAGACGACAAGGCCCAGAGCCAGCAAGACCCGAATTCAAACGTGGACTCACTAGTTGTGTGATGTTGGGCAAGACACAATCCTGCTTACCTCAATTTCCTTATCTGTAAAGTGAACTGGAGAAGGAAATGGTAAACCATTCTAGTATTTTTTCCAGGAAAGCCCATGAAGAGTCCAACATGACTGAAAATAACTAGACTTTTCCTCGAAAACTTACAATGAAGCTGATAGTGATACATGTTGATTACAGGGATGGTTTAGTGGCAGGGATATAATGAGGGGACCAATTGGGCTTGTTGATGATTGGCAACATTATTAGACCATGAATTTTAAGACAGTAACTATGCGGACTATGAGTAGAATGGCATCTAAAGCATTCATGAAACATGAGGAATGAAGAGGAATGGAGGGGACAGAAACTAAGGAAGCAAGAAGAAAGAAGCTTAATATGTGTGTCAGTGCAGAATAGTGGAAAGAGCACTAAGTGGGACTAGACTGCCTGGTTTGTCAGAAACTCTCTGGGTGACCTTGGACAAATTGTTCCAACTTTCAAGGCGTTATATTTCTTCATTTTTAAAGTTAGAAGTTGAGCTATATGATTATTTTAGAGGCCCTTTGTAATAATTTATAGTCTTAAAAAACAGCATCCAACTAAAGCAGTAGGAGTACCATTCTACATAACCTTAGACAACAGCAAATTCTTTACTTTGCTTCTCCAGTTGCCTTTTCCCCCTGTGAATTCTCATTTCTTTGGTGATTAATAGTTAATATAAATATGTTAGTTTTGTACAATAAGCCCATCACCTAGTAAGCCATTCCAATTTTATTTTGAAAAATAAAATGCATTTTGCCCTTGATTAAAAAACATTATAAATTACTATTTTTAAGCTTCAAAAAGGCATTGAGTGATAATTTTAGCACTTTGGAGGGCTTGTACTTTTAAAAAGGTACACTTTAGAAACTACTATTAACACTTGGTTAGATCTGGGTTCCATTCTATTTTTTAAAAATTATGATTCCTTATTATTAGTATTTTGGTCCAGACCTATGACTTCGTTGATGTGTGGAACTTCTAATGAGGAATTCCCTCTACTAATGCAGAGAGGCAACTGTTATATAATTTAGAGCAGAAGTTGGCAAGCTTTTCCTATGAAGGAACAAACAATAAATATTCTTGGTTTACAGACCAAACGGCAAAATTGAAGATATTATAGAGGTACTTACCTAATGAGGAAAAACTGATTTCCACAAACTTTTAACTGATATAAAATTCAAAATATAACAATATTTTAATACAGTTTTTATATTGCAGGTTTACTAGTGAAAATAATGGAATTCCTTTTGGGAGAATAATATTTGCTTAATTGGGGTTTAAAATTAGTGTTCTCTATCTGCAATCCATTAATGCTGATCTGTAATGAGTTTTAACACATTTTATCTTTGAAAATATCTTTTCACACAGATAGGCACTGCCAAATACTGATATCAATCCTTGAGCATATGATTTTAATTGAGCATATTCATTTCTTGGAAGGCATTTGTAGAATTCTCTTAAATTCTTCTCTTTCTATTTGCCTGTTAGCAGTCATTACACTGCAGATTAACCAGTTCCAATTGAAAGTTAAGTGAGAAGACCTCAATTGCATAGTTAAATGGATTTTGAAAAAATGAAAATTTCTTTTGCACTTGTGTTGAGGCCTAAAAAATGTTGCTGGAACTGTAGTTTGAGCCCAAAAAATATATTCACAGCAAATGTAACGGACTAGAAATCTCGCTTCTTGTTTTTAACTTTTGACAGCACAGGAAAGGTATAAAGCAGGTCAACGGTATTTATGATTCAAATAACATTCATTATCATAAAACTAATCTTACTGAAGAATATATGTCTCCCATGCAAATGCTATTTTGCCTGTAATTTGTAATTTTAGGTTGAATTCATCAAGCAATATCAATTCTTTGGCAAAAGCTAATTTCCAAAGCTAATAACTAGAATAGTGGTTAAAGGCACTTATTCAATGACTGATCTCATTCAGAAAAGTTTTAGTCTTGGCCCTGAGCCAAAAAAAATTGTAATAAAACTTGTTTTCATTTTCTTTTCTTATTTTGATATGATAGGTAGGCACTAATAACTTTTTAAAAAGTTAGGGCATGGAGATTCAAGTGGCACCTCTGATTTAGAGTCTTAAGAGATTCTTGGGGCACTGAGAAGTGAAGTGACTTGCCCATGGTCATACAGCTAGTTTGCATGGGAAATGACCTTGACCTGCTTTCTTCATTTTAAGATTGATTTTTCTATCTTATGCATGCCATCTCTGAAAAAACTGAGACTATTTACCATATTTTTAGTCTAATCCATCATCCATTGAATTATAAATTCATTTTAAATTAAGTTAAATGGGGGGGGTAAGTAGTAGCAGGGCATAGAATACAATGGTTTCTAAAGAATTAAAAATAAGAGGGTGGTTGAGAGATATGTTGGAGCAGGTCTAAATAATCAATAAAGAATTCCCAAAAAGAACAGGAAAGGAGGACCCAGAAAAGCAGGAACCCAGTGAACTCTAGAGTCAATCATCCTACCCAAAAACATAATATGAGAGAGAGTCCAGTTCTGACTGTATTAATGCAAAGAATGCCATTTAGTAATTTATTGCTTCTGTAAATTTAAATGGCAACTGGTTATTGATTTAGTTTCTCACTGTGAACCAATCATAAGATCCCCCAAAAAGGATCCTAGGAAAAAAGTTTCTTATTCCCTTCTTTGTGTATCAGTTTCACTTTCTTTGACCTTAAATATTGAATGTTAAGTGGAAACCTTATAGAGGCATAAAGAGTTCCTTCTCTTTCGTTGCATATACAAAAACTAGTAACTTGCATTACTTTGCAAGATTTATACTCTCAGTAGAGATTTACCTTCATTGCAAGTCTCTTAATTATATTATTAAATGTGAACTAATGTTACAGGTATATTTAAAGACTTACATTTTAGGAAATTAAAAAATAAAATTATAAAAACAATTACTTTTCATTAAAAAACATTTCTGTGCATTACATAACTCAAAAAGCCTGACAATCATTTGGCAGTCAGCTAGACTATTTACCAATTCCATTTGCACATCTAATATGCATTCTTCCACCAGTATCTGTCTTTGGAACAAGCAGAGAGTGCATTTCTTGCCTATAATGGTGATTGGGAAAAATTCTCCAAGAAATTAAGAGTAAACCAATTCTAATTGTCAGTGAGTTCATGCAGAATCAAATGTGCAAAAGGAAGAAGCTTTGCTCTGCTTATAAATATATACTAAACTTTTCTTTGAATGATAAAAAGTCTATTAAAATGAGAACAATTCAAATTTGGGTTTAAACTACTAGAGCTATTATTGGAGACGTAAAAAAAAATTGTGTTTACATATTTGAGTGTATAACTATCTAATTTCCCTCCCCTCGCTCCTCCCCCCCAAATATTAAAGCAAATACTATAGAAGTTGAAAGTTCAGGGATCCTTTTATTTCCCAAAACATTTTGTATGAAAATGGAGATAATTTTAATTTAAGTAATACTTTTCACTTATTAGTGAAATTTGTTAAAGTTAATTGAAATAGTTTTTAAAAAATTTGATCCATTGGACATAGCATTCATCTAGTATCTAGTTATAGTTTTTGTCACTAAGTAGCATCCATGTTATAAGTTATTTAGGGAATTTTGAAAAAAAAAATCTACTGTGATGTTTTTAGTCACAAATCTTCATGGCTTTTATTTGCCCAATTCTTTATATGGTCATCATTAGCAAATATGTCTAAAATCATTTTTCTGTGTTTAACAATATATATTTCTTAATTTGCTATTTTGAGCTTACAAAGCTTAACCATTGTAGAAACCTATTTCACACCTTTTAGTAAAATTGAAAATTATACACACACACACACACACACACATATATATATATATTTTTTTTTTTAAACTCTTACCCTCCATCTTGGAGTCAATATTGTGTATTTGTTCCAAGGCAGAAGAGTGGATGGGCTAGACAATGGGAGTTAAATGATTTGCCCACACAAATAGGAAGTGTCTGAAGCCAGACTTGAACCCAGGACCTTTCCTCTCTGGGCCTGACTTTCAATCCACTGAACAACCCAGCTGTCCTCTAAAATTACAAATATTAAGAAATAATATTTTCCTTTAACTCCTTTTCAAGACATCCAGGGAAAGCCTCTTGAAAGGGGTGTGACAGATAAAGGCCTAAAAAAAGAAAAAACAATTTTTTTTTCCTTAGGGAAATGGGTAAAGGGTAATGAATTAAGACTGAGTAATTCTAGTCTGGTTTACATATTTTGCTTCTACATACACCTAATGCTTTCATTGTTACTGGACTCATGCTTTTCCATTGAAAAAGGATTATGATTTCTATGGAAAGGAAGAGGTCCCTTTGTTTAATCTTGAAAGGAATATTTCTGGAGGATTGACTTGTCACTAGGTTGGTTATTCAGTTTCTAGAAAGTTAACCCAGAACTTTATTGTTACATATTGTGTTTTCTTTGTTTAGGATTCCTGTAAATGTTACCTGAAATCTTGAAACATAGGCCTGTTGGAGGGGATGGGGAGCTATGCCAGTGTGGACATCTCTTTCCAAACTAGAAATGGCTGGGATACAAATTAATGATAAATTAAATATTTAATATATCTAGTACTTTAATAATAAGTAATTAATTTAAAATTTTTAAATAAAATTGATTCTGGCAGAACTGACCCTAAAAATGCAGTGTACAGTTGTAATATATTTTTCTTGGACACCATGCAACACTCAACATATTTACGAAAAACATAAACTAGATTTTTAGGATGCTTTCCATATGCTTTATAATTATTGTCATATAAATTTTAATCATGTACAAACTGAAATATTTTTATCAACTTCTGCTTATGTGCAGCTTTCATTTTGTTTCACCTTCATCATACCCAAATAGTTACTAGTTTAGCTTATTTTCTCATTCCTTTTATGCACTTAAGTGTCATTATTTTCATTGAAAACTGTGAAACCAAAGAAGCAAATTGACAGGATTTTGATTATCAGTTGTACTTTAGTGCAAAGGAAAACAGAATTTTTCAGATGCATTGCTATCTGTAGCATCTTTCAAACTGATAGTTAACCCCTAGTGTAACCGGCAAAATGTGGGTTTGCCAAGACTGTGAATTGCCAAAACTGTAAAGGTTTTGGCCAAACTGTAAAGATAATTTTTATTGTCTTGATTTAAAACCTAAAATTAAGTGATCGCCATGGGAAAATTCCCAAATATGAAAATACCCAAGTCAGTTGGGTTTTATGGAGATTTTAATTAATATAAATGAAGGAATTAAGGGAAGGAGAGAGAGAGAGAAAGAGAAAGAGAAAGAGAAAAAGAAAATAGTAGAAAGGTATAGGCCAAATGGCCTAGGCCTGAGCCTAAGGGAGAGCAAGTCAGTCTTTATCACTCACCACAAGATCATCTTCAAGCTGGGTTCTTCCACTCCAAACTGAAATTAGCCTCCAAACTGAATTCAAATTGTAACTGAATTCAATTGCCCTGAACGTGTTCCTTCGCTTCCTTTTAAAGAGATTTTTCTCTTATATCACCTCCCCCAAACTTTCACGTCTACCAATCACAGTAGACACTTTTTTCCAGGACTTCCCATTCTCAGTTCCTATCTTCTTTGGTTCTCACCTTCTCTGGTTAGACTAAAACTTCACACCTCTTTTGTTAAGCTTGCCTTCTGTAAATTGCTTGACCTTTTAGTGATTACTTTAACCTTTATAGGTGCTTAGCACCCTTTTGTATTAGATCTAAAAATAGACCTAGCTTTACTATAAGTATGAGTTAGGGACTTTTCATTGTTCAATCAGGAGTTTACAACTTTATCTTCCCCTAAGGCACTGTCTGAGCAGGGTGGAGTAATTTTAAAATTCCCAATACATTCCTGATCAGGTACCTCCATTTGTTACAACAGGGGAATAGCTTAACCAAATCTTCTACGGTACAGTCTGAGCAGTTTTTAAGATTCACACTAGTATTGCATAATTGTATTATAACTTCTTAACTTCCTGGTAGATTCAGTTATATGGTAAGAACATTTTATTCCCTTTGTTCTTTTTAAAATTTTTGGATTATATAGAAAGGTTGTTAGGTTTTCCCAAAATCCATGCATTTTAGCAAATAAATTCTAATCAATAAAGGATGAACTAAGTCTCTGTGAAACAGGCCATAGTGACCACTATTTATAGTCCATTTTAAATTTTTGACTAATTTTATTCCAACTTTTCCTTTTTACATATCTCCTATCATCAGATTTCCCTTATTCCCAACACAATATATAGTCCAACAAACACTTATACATGTGATCTTTAGCCTATAGGCAATAATATTTCTCTCTCATATAGTCACAAAAGACTGGAAGCTTGCATGAAAAAAAATAAAAAAAACAAGAAGTTGGAGAACATGTGGATTAATGAGTATTGTCATGGATAGGTGGGAGACAGTGGGAAAGGGGTTAGAAGAAAATAAAAAAGTAAAAAACAATTTTGAGATAGACTGAATGGGGGGGGGGGAGGCTGAGTAGTCAGCATTCAAGACCATAGATTGTTAGTATTTTATAATTCCATAAAGCCCCCTGATCCCTGCTGTCTAATTATAAAAATAGTTGCTTCACAACTCAAATTTCCTCAGTTTATACTCCATGTAAATGTAGTATAAAACTAATTCAATCCAATGTTAATAAACACAATACAGTAGAGCTCTTGTATCTGCAGGGGATATATTCCAACACCTGAAACTATGGATGTAGAACACCTGCTGACACCATATATAACATGATTTTCTTATATGTACAAATGTATATGAAGTTTAATTGATAAATTAAACACAGAGTAAGACAAAGTACATTGTATATTTTATACAGACCTGCCCTTCCCCCTTGTCTGTGAGGAATATATCAAGAAATACACTCCAGTGGGTGTTTTAACTTTTAACACCTATGTTAAACTTCTTGTTTAGTACTGTGTTCTTCCCATTCCTGCCCCTCCACTCAGCACTCTGAGGACTACCACCCTCCCCCCCCAAAAAAAAAACCAACCACAACAACAACAAAACCCTCCAAATGAAAACAAAAGAACTGACTGGCAGAGAGACCTGCAGGCAGTCAACCTCAAGTAACTGAAACCACAGATAAGGGGGGACTACTATAGTACTAAGCTGATTTTTAAAAAATTTAGAGACAAAGCAGAGTCATTAACTCACATTTTGAAAGCTGAAGCAAGTCTAACCCAAATAAGAGCCAGAAAGAAAAACAGTTCTGTTCTAATTGTAGTTGTCTGAAAATTTCAGGAAGATTTCTTGGGGGATGGAGGTGTCATCTTGAAATTTTAGATTCATTGGGGGCAGCCAGGTAGCTTAGTGGATTAAAAGCCAGGCCTAGAGACAGGAGATCCTAGGTTCAAATATAACCTCAGACACTTCCTAGCTGTGGGGACCCTGAGCAAATCACTTAACCCCCTTGCTTAACCCTTACCACTTTTCTGCTTTGGAACCAATACATAGTATTGATTCCAAGATAAAAAGTAGGGGGAAAGAAAGAAGGAAGAAAGGAAAATTTAGATTTGTCTATGAAAAAGAAAGTTTGTAAAAATTAACATTATGTGTACGAGTGAAAATCCAGCCCAAGATGCTGAAAAATCCTTGTTATTCATTTATATATTTCATTTGCCAAAATCCTTATTTTGTAATGAATATAATTTACAGCAACAATTTTTAAAAAGCAGATACTTCCTTGAGTTTACCTCTACCAATATTATCTAATACTGAGTTATAGCAGAATCCAGTCATCTAATGATAGAAGAGGAATTTCCTGGTTAGTACTACCTTTTTAGAGTTGGGAAGAGGATCATACATCCCTTCCTCCTTTTCCCCCCAAAAAAATAGAGAAGGAAAGGAGAGTTCCTAGGCAATACCAGTGTTCTAGAAGAAGACTGCACATAATGTATGGTCTTGCTAGCCACAGGAGCTCTGGAAAGGTTTAAACTCTGATAATGTATCACAGGTAAAACAGATTTACCACTACATATTCTTATTAGGGCTGAATGAACACTAATAAGACTTAACCTCATCAATGGATGCAATCAGACTTTATTGACTACTCAGTAACACAAACATCAAACCCTTCAGCAACAAACCACTAACCTGGTACCTAAAGGTCTGAGTAAGCATGTTTTATACTGGTGCTCATAATAGGTTTCCTTCTCTGCCCAGTCAGAGGCCATGTGTCTCCCTTCCAGGTGGCATCCTGACAAGTCTCAATCAATGAGCACTGCACTCATTGAACACAGAATGCTCACATTACCAAGTTCCTGGATCCTAGTTATGATCTAGGAGTAGGCTGATGGTTGAGGCTTCTAATGGGTTTTTATGGTTCTAGATGAAAGTACAATTAAATACCCATTACAGGTTTATTTCAATTTTGATTGGCGATTGATTACCTAAGATTATGATTATGAAAGAAAACAATCAGTGCAAATTAATGTCACTAGTAGGGATTCATCAGTTGTTTAACCAGTTTGGGGGATACATTTCATTAGTAATTTGTTTACCAAATTTGGAGGCTGTACATGTCATCAATAACTGTTTACTAAATGTGAGTATTTTTCATGTCATTGCCAAATCATATACCAGTGCTTATCTTACTACAGAAAAAGACTTACTTAGTCACAAAATGGAACTGCTCATCCTAAACAGCATCGATATTCTAGAACAGTGATGGTGAACCTGTGGCACAGGTGCCAAAGATGGCATGCAGAGCACTGTCTTTGGGCACGTGGCTGCCCCTACCAAGAGTTTGTTACTAGAAAGGCAGAGGGGCTCGGGCAGAGCTTCTCCCTTCCCCCTCTCCATTATGCCTGAGAACATTTTTTCCATATCACCCACCCCTCTGCCTAGCAGCCCAATGCGAAGGCAAAGGAGGTAAAGTGGGTGGCTCATGAGAAGCAGAGCTGGAGGGCAGCCAAGTGCTCAGGCCACTCTCCTCCCCCCCTCTACACTCACTGAGGACATTCCTCACTTCCCTCGCCCCTCCACCCAGCAGCCCAATGGGAGCACTTCCTCTCTTCCCTGTGTGAGGTAATAGGGGGGAGGCGCTTGGCACTCAGTCTCTGGGGAGGCAGGCACAGCACTTGGTCTAGGGGGAGGGGGCCAGGCCTAGCACTCCATCTCTAAAAGGTTCACTTATACTGCTCTAGAAGAGGATTGCACATATGGCCTATAGTCACAGGAGCTCTGGAGAATATAAGACATGATATGAGGAAGCAAAAGATATGGACTTTATCTTGTACTATTACCAAAGATAATATGGACAGTTTAGGTCTTATGGAAAATCTCTCTTAAAACTCCAAATTTGGTTTTTTACTATGGGGTGTCAAAACCCTTTAGGGTAGTCTCATAAGACTAGATACTTTCATGGATCTCTGACATAAGAGACTCAGCAGATGAGGGTGGTGAGGACTGGAACAGAGGTTACCCTTCTCTAGCTGCTCTAAATTCATTAAAATTTGCTTCATTTTTAAAAAAGAGTCCCAACCACAGGGTATGCTGTGAGTCTGGAGGATTATAGGGTCCTAGGGGAAGATTCCAAAGAAGTAGTAAGAATTCCTGAACTCTAGCCTTCCAGAGGGATTTTATGGGTATTGCCAGGCTTTGAAGTTATCTCATAAGTAAAGGGTGAGAATGAAATAGGGTGACTGATATGTACTTTATTACTGTCAACATTTGTATAGGAGTTAGGGACCACAAATTGAGGCCTAGACATTAGCCTTATTAAAACTATATTCAAGCTATCCTGAGATTTCCCAGAGGCAATTCTGGCTTGTCTTGACTCCATCCAAAGAGAGAGTGATTTAGGTGGACATACCTAAGATTGGATGTAATCATTGTAAGCCCAGAGTTTGTGATGCTAGGCCATGAGATACATCTATATATTTGGCTATAACATTTTAGGATTCAAGGAAATAGTTTTTCTCTCTAACTAAAGACCCAGAAAGTAGATTTGATATGTATGACCTAAAAGACAGTTTTAGATCCCAAAGACCTATTCTGGGAAAGTAGACATTTTGGAAAATTTGGTCTAATTGGTTTAAGCCTTGGAACAGATGTACAAGGTTAGCATGAATCTTCATATAATCCCAGAATAGAATTATCACTTAAAAATCTTACAAAAGCTACATATTTGGACATCAAGAATTCTCCAAATGGAGTAAATCTCAGAGATTTAAAGGAATATGGGAATGATTATTAGATGATAATCACTAGGAATCTTTTGTAAACTGTATCTCATGATAATATACTCCTTTTCCACATTATAAGCTAACTGTTTTGGTAGGTGTGGTTTCTTTTTTTTTTTAATTAATTCTAGCTCTAGATAACTAGAATATGACATAAATATAACTAGACCACAGTTTTCTCTACACACTATTAGGATATTAACTTCTAGATCTTTAAAATAATGCAGCATATATATATATATAGCATATATAGGTAGATCTTTAGAGTTACTGTAATAGAGTAGAACCTAGTGATATAGTTTATGAGAGGTATTAAATTAATATATGTGATCATCTGAATTCAATTTGCTTTCATTTTTTATTGTTGGGTATGCACAATATTCTCCATTTGTGCTTTCCCTATTCCTTTTTTGTCTTAACTTCATCCACAACTACTGCTAGTTCCTCCTAAGACAGGTTATTCACTAATATCTATGTGACCCCATAAATAAGGCTTTTCTTATAGATTTTTTTGCATCAAAATATTCAGCTGGCAGAGTGCACTTGCCTATATATGTCAATGGATGTGATCTCATTGATGTGGGCACTCCCATCAAAGATTAAAATTTCATCCCATCCATGTACACTGATTTTGTGTGTCTTATTTTCTTCTATAAATCTTCCGTGAGTGGTATATACAGTGGAGAGTGTTTTTCCTAATAAGAAACTGAAATCTGTGGATTTTGTTTTCAGTAAAATTGTACAGTTGTATTATTACTAATTCTAGAATACAATTATCCCCCCCCCCCCCGGAAAGTTTAAATAAAAAAAATTCTTCACATCTGCACATTTATCAGGGAAATGAATAGATTTTAATATTCTGTCCTATTTATCTCCTCACTTAAGTTTGCTTTCTCTTCTCCTACATGAGAAAGGCCTACCTTTATTCTGTTTAGGTTTTGTATTCTTGGGCTGCTCCATAATGATCTTTCCTGGTGAATTCAGAAAGCTTTAATTCTATCATAGTGTCAACTAGTCTTCCTCTATCATTGCCAGAAGGTTTCCTGGAGTTTGTGCTGGTTGGTCTCACTAGAGTTGTGAAATCTCATAGGGTAATGAGTCCCCAGAAGGGGAACTATTAATCCCAAGGGAACTGAAGATAAGAATCTTGTGATTCCAGTGATTTTGCAACCATGTAGGGTACTAGAAAAGTAAGCCCCTGTTTGAGGTTACTGGGTCACATTGCACAAGAGAAAAAGTGTAAGCTTTAGCTTTACCATACTGAGAAAATTATTTCTGAGTAGACTGAAATTTCAGCTCTCTCCCTTTCTTCCTTTTGTAACAGGGTTTTGCTTTGTACATGCCCAGAGTGCCTAGCATAGAGGTCCCCAATAAGAGAGAGAGCCAAGGACCAGTTTCTGGGAGAAAGCATTCTACATTCCCCTACCAGGTAGATGGTAGCACTGTCTTCTGACCAACTGCAGAGCCAGAACAGGATAGGTCTTTTAAAACTATGAGTCAATTGCTCTCTTTCTAGCTGTGTGCAAAGGTCCTGTTCATCCACAGCATGGATACCTGAATCTATGAATGAGAGGAAGAATTACCTTCCCTCTCCCTTTTCCTTATAGGCCCTGTGGCACCAAGCAAGGGGCTTGGAGTTTTGTTCTGATCTGTTTCATTTGTCCTTTTTAGTTCTAGGCAGAGACAGTGGAATTCTTCCTGAACTTGAGCCCCAGACACCCTAACCTCTCAAGGCTCCTTTGTTGGGCTGGCAGCAATATCCAACCTGGAACCCTGACTCCAAAGTCACCAGGGCAGTAAGTTTAGATCTAGGGAAGATTCCACTGCCTGCACCTGGAATTGAAAAGTACTAAGGAACCCCAAATCTAATTTTTAGTAACACTGGGCCCAAAAAGGGAAAAAATAGTCTTTTCCTTTATCAACTTAGTTCATGGTTTCCAGTGCCATATTCAACAGGGCCTCTACTCCATGGGACAACACAGGAGAGAGAGTATAAGTCTGTCCCAGTCTGGTAATTTTAAAAACGAAATCTTTTCTGAATACACAGCCAATGGAAAGAACCTGCTATTCCCACCCACATGGTAAGGGAATGCAAAATTTCTTCTAGAAGCTATTCCCTGGCATCTCCCACATGTGGGTGAAAAGGACCTTCACCGTCCACCACCCCCTCTCCCTGGACATCACAGGAAAGAGCACAGGACTATCTGAATACAACTATCTTATATTTTTTTAAGAGACAGCCTGTTCCAGTTATGCAGCCAATGAAAAAGTATGTTCCCACCCACATGATAAAGGAATGCAGTGTTTTCTACTAGAAGCAGGTGTTCATAAGTGATTTAGACACGTATAAAGCCCAGGTAAACCTTTCTCCCCTGTTTCTCAAAAAAAAATAATTAAAAAACCACTGAATAACATCCTGGGTGTTTTTGCATTGTTTTGCTAGGCCTGAATGAAGAGAAAACTGTCAGGAGAATGCTGTGATGGAGGGAGGAAAGAACACATTCTAGAATGAAAATGGAAAAGAAGACTTCCCCCACTTGGAGGGTTGTGGGTTTCTGACTACCCTGGAGCACCCTCATCTGAACCCTCAAATCTTCCTGCTTTAAGGTTGTTGTAGTTTTTAGATATCCCTAGAGGTCTCTGGACTGTGCTGGCAAGTTTTTTGATTCTTTACCTTTCTGGCAGAAACACTTTTCTGGACTTTCACCTGTCTTTTTGCATAGTCCTGGGTTGAATGAAAGTGTTTACTATGATTTCTCTTTGAATTTCTTTATCATCATTAAGTGATGGTACTCTTTTTAGATCTTCGCTGAATAAAATTTATGAGAGCTAGGCTTCTCTGCAACCATTCATGTAGTTAACCTGAAATTAAGAGGATACTATATAGTAGTTTGGCAATGAAAGACAGGAGAAATATTGAACGATATCTTGAGGGAATGATAGGTTTTTACTTGAACTTGGTTGTAGACCAAAGGGAAGGTACCAGTGGGTGAGAGATTGACAATAGGCACAATCAAAACCCCAGAATTTTAGAGTGGACATGGATTTCAGTCCATCTAGATCACATATCCCAAAGTGAATCCCCACTACAACATATCTGATAAATGGTTATCTGGAATTTCCTCAAGCCTTTCAGTAAAGGAGAGTACACTGTCACCCAATGCCATCATTCCACTTTTGAATAGTTCCCATTTTTACCAATTTCAGAAGTGATGAACTAGAGATCCAGAAAAAAATTACCATATATTTTTAGATATAGAAAATGTATATATTTGTTTCGTGTAACTATACTAATGAGGAATGGCTTTTATTTTTAGTGGACTTTGTTAGAATAATGTTAAGAAAAGAAGATAAAGTAGTACTAATGATTTGTTAAAATAGACAGGAAAGCAGAAGTTCTAAAGCAGAGACATACTAGCAGGGCAATGTAGGAATTACTATGTTACCACCAACAAGCAGAATATAGGGGGAAATGATGCATAACAAGTTCAAAGTTTCATGTAGCACTCTTTTCCTGTTTTCTTTGAATTTTGAATGTTCGTGTTTATTGACATTAGTTAATAATAAATTGTAAATAATAAAAAAGAAAAATTTAAAGATTATTAGCAACTTTATCTTGACCTCAAGCCTAAATTTGCAATTCATAACCATTGTTCCTAGGTCTGTTCTCTGGGGCTAAAGAGAATGAGGAACTCTTCCATGAAACAGTTATCCGGTCCTTCCTGAGCCTTCTCTTCTTTACAACAAAACCCTTCATTTCCTTCAAACAGTCCTTACATAGCATGAATATAAGCCCTTCACCAATATATTCCTCCTCTGGACAACCAAGATGGGGAAGAGATAAGAGATCCTGAAAGAGAGAAGTTATCAAGGTCACAAGTAGAGAAATTAATCTTGGAAAGGAGGAAAAAGACATTTCTTCCTCAGAGATTAGGACAAAAGAAAGAATAGAGATATAGTTTTTGTAAAGAGAGGTGAGATCTTATGATATTGACCTTCAATTTCTCAGCTCCTCCTGGTCTGGTGTGCCTTAAGCTTGTGAAGAGCTGACCAAAGTGAGAAGTTGCAAGGAATGAGGTGTTTTCTAGAGAAAATTGGTTTCTGTTAGTGGCAGCAGATGGAATTCAAATGGAAGAAATTCAAATGGAAGTCTAAAGTTTAATGTTAGAGTGAGGATTCCAGAGAAGACAGTGTAAAAGAGTGAACCAGGTTAGGGATAACCTGACAGAGAATTGTGGCAAGGGAAGAGGTTTTTTAGTTCCATGAACTCCAAAACACAGGAGAGAGAGAGAAGTTTATTAGCCATAGGACAGGGAAAAATGTCAACTGATATAAATGGGTGATGAGAGGCTTGATGGCAATGGCTGTCAGATAGAAGTTATAGCTGCCTTAGTATGTCCACTATCTTGACACACTTGAATATTGTGAGAACAAAGAGTAATACATACTTGAATATTGTGAGAACAAAGTAACAATAATCATTGTATTTAGATACAAGGTTACTTAGAGATTTTGAAGAAAACTATTAATGCAGAGATGAGAAGAAACTCAGATTGAAAGAGAATTCAGAGTGAGTTGGTAAGAAAATGGAAGGAGGTAATGCTGGCCAGTCTTTAGAAAATTAGGGGTAAAAAGGAAGCTATAACTGGACGGGAAGGGTATAGTAGTCAGTGGGAATTGTCTTTTTTATTTTTATTTTTTATTACTTTTTTAAGATGGGGAAATCGAAGCTTATATGTAGACTGAGGGAAAGGTACCACAAGGGGTAAAAAATTCATAGGGGAATGGGACAGTTGTTGATGTGGAAATTTCACAACGATATGAAGGAATGGAACTAAGGATGTAAGTAGAGAGGTTTTCTGTCACAAAGAAATTAACACCTCTTCTAAGTCTTGTAGGAAAAGTAGGAGAATGGATAAGTATAGGTTTAGAGGGAGTAAATGGGAAGAGATCCATCATATTACCTTGAACTTCTCAGTAAAGTTAGGAGGTAAGATCATCTGTTGAAAGTGAGGGAAGAGGAGACGAGGGAGTACTTTAAGAGAGTAAGTTTGGAACAGCCTTGTAGCTCCCAGGACATTAGACTAAGAAGGGACATTAGAGGTCCTATGGTACAGCACCATCATTTTATAGATGAGAAAACTGAGAAACATTGGACTGCCAATATGAAATGGGAAAAAAGTTGCTATATAATTATGAGGGCTCAGCTAAGATTTGATAACATAAGTATGTAGTAGATCCGGTCAGCACAATTAGTGACCCTAGTAATCAAGAAAAGATTAAATTTAAGTTCAACATATTCTGATGAAGAAAACATGGAAGTTGGTTGATATTTTAGAAAGATTCTTATCCCTAATGGTTAATTTAACAGACTAAGTAGGTGTAAGGAACCAAGGCTACAGAAATAGCATCATCTCTGTTCTTAAGAAGCTCATGGTCTTTATTATATAGAAGTTTTGAGTCTTCATGGGATGTTTGATTTATCTTGAAAAACACATTGATTATTCATTTATTAATTTATTTTCAAGACTGGTCTTCTTCATATACATAGTTCATCAACCACTTATGAGCCCATCCTAATGCTGATACACAGGGAAGCTTTAACTTGCTCTATTTCTCCAATCTTGACTGGTTTTCCTGTCCTTAAATAAACTGGTAGTTCTCTGTTCCCAGGCATTTTACCATATTTATGCTGAATTTAATGTGGGCACCCAATTATCTTTAACCCTGCAATAGCAGTTATCCACCTAGTACTTAAGTGGTGCATTGGATGGACTGCTGAGCCTGGAGTCAAGAAGACCTAAGTTCAAATTCTGCCTCAGATTCTTACTAGTTATGTGACTGAGCAGGCCAATTAACCTCTTTTTGCTTCAGTTTCCTCAAATGTAAAATAGAGATATTAACAACACCTAACTTACAGGATTTTTTATGAGGATCAAATGAAATAATTTGTGTAAAGGGCTTAGCACAGTGCCTGATACATAATAGGCATATATTTATTATATACTTATTTCCTTACCTTTGCTCCCCTTTCCCCCTATCTTTAGCCTCCTTATCAGTAGGAACTACAAGTCTGTGCTATCATGCCCAGTTAGAAAATATATTTATGTGGAAATTCTCAGTTCTCAGTGATTTTATATAAAATATTAACCTACTAATATTACTATATGAAGTATACCTAGCTACCATTTATATTATGGATAAAACTAATACAATGGATTGAGCACAAGGCTTGGAGTCAGGAAGATTGGAGTTCAAATCTTGCTTCAGACACTCACTACCTATATGATCCTGAGCAAGTTATTTAACCCTGATTACCTCAGTTTCCTCATTTACAAAACAAGCTGGAAAAGGAAATAGCAAACCACTCTAGTATCTTTGCCAAGAAAATTCCAAATGGGTCATCAAGAATTAGATATGATTGAAAACAAATGAACAAAATATATTCTAAGTTTTAACTCCAGAAACCAAGATCACTTGATTCACACCTTAGTAGGGAAAACAGGGACTATTGTAGTTCTCTAGAAGGAAAATATACTAGGGCAGTGACAGTGAAACTTTTAGAGATGGAGTGCTTTGCCTGCCCACACAGAGACTGAGTGACACCCCCCCCCCACCAAGTGCTAGGCATGCCCTGCCCTACCCCCACCCCCTTACCCCACACAGGGGAGGGAGAAAGCCATTGGGATGCTGGGCAGAGGGGTGGGTGAAGTGAGGAATATCCCCAGCTAGTGTAGAGAAAAGGGAAGTGACTTAAGTTCTCTGTTCTCCTCCAACTCTGCCACCTGTGAGCTGCCCATTTTACCTACTGTGCACTCCCATTGGGCTGCTGAGAAGAAGAGTAGGTGATATGAAAAAAATGTCTTCAGGCACAGTGAAGAGGGAGAAGGAAGTAGCTCTTCCCGAGTCCCTCTGCCTTTCTAGTCACAAACTCTGGAGCCAAGGGGGGAGGGGGGGAGGTTGCATACGTACCCACAGAGAGCACTCTGCGCCTTCTTTGGCACCTGTGCCATAGATTCATCATCACTGTACTAGGGTATCAATAATCATTCTTTACATCTGTATAAAAGAAGATATCTGTGTGTCTGATTTTAAAAGGTGAGGCTCTTTCTCCCTGGGTCAATCACTTCCTAGGAATTCCAATGAAAGTCAATCTTATGGGATTTGGGGTAAAATTAGGAGTAGGGTGCATCTCAGCCATTTGTGGGTCTGCTAAATCAGGGATGCTTTTATTCCATTTCTTTCTCTTTAAGTAGAAAAAAGCAGTGTGATTGGAATATCAAACCCAGTAAATAGATTCTTCATCTCATAGGGTTACCTCAGATAAAAGAAGACAGATCTAGATTATACTTGACCAACCAAGCATGTCACAAAAACAGATGTGAAGTCAACCAGAACTTATTTAGGATTCACTATTTACTAGGCACTGTGCTAAGTGTCAGAGATACAAAGAAAGCAAAAATAGCCTTATCAGCTAGGAGCTCCCATTCTAAAGGGAGAGATAGACATGAAATAACTGGGTACCCACAAGGTAAAGAGAGGCAATGGGAGGTAGTCATAGAGGAGAAGGATCACTCAGCTCATAGAGCTGGGAAAGACTTCCTGCTTTATGTGGAATTCAAGTTAAATGCTAGGGGAACTGATTTCAAGGTTGTGCTAATATGAAAAGGATTTTATTCATTCTACCCATCAATAAACAAAGTATTTCAGCCTTTAGATCAGTTGCTATGCCTCTTTTGTAAAGAGAAATAAGTAACAATGCTATATTTGTAGTATTTCCTATCTTTGGCATGCAATTTGTCAATCACTTTCTATGATTATCTTTTCCTACAAGGAAAATGATTAACAATCCATTCTTGATGGCCCTCAAGTATAGGGGAATAAAATCACTCTTTAGAGAAGGTGGACTTTCAACATCATAAGAACAGGGACTATACATAGTGAGCCACAAAATCATAATTTCTGATAAATAACACATTTTCTTCATTATAATCTCATTTAGGCAAGAAAACTAAAGGGAGAATTAGCCCATCTCTCTCTCTCTGAGACCATATTCTATATAATGTTATTAATTATGAAATCAAAAGAAAATTAGCCCCCCCCTTTTAAACTTATCTAGACTTATGATTTTATTTACTTTGGGATCTTCTGGGATGAAAATACTTTTTACTGATGTCTATAATTTTTAGTATTAGAGAACTACTTGATGGCACTGAGAAATTGTTACAAAGCCATTATATATCTGAGAAAGGTCTTGAATTCAGGTCTTCCTGACTCCAAGGCCAAGTTTTGCTATATTTTTTTTTAAATAAAAAAAATTTGCTATACTTCCATCTGCTTCCTCTTGGTATATATTAGTTTCAGATTATTTTTCAGAATTGATATACAAAAACCTTTACTTCTGCTGATGAGTATTTATACTACAGCATGTTTAACAGCCAATAATGCCAACTAAGGACTGCAGACACCAATGTATAAGGGTAACCCTTATACATGATATTTTAGCCAAAGCTGGCTTAATGAGAGTCTACCAAATTTATCAATCTCTCTCTCTCTCTCTCTCTCCCCTCTTCTCCCTCCCTCCCTTTTCCTTTGAAAATCTGCCACTATAAAAATGAGGCAAATTTAAAATGTTTTAAATTACTTAACAGACTTTATGAGATAAAGACTGTTGTGTTGAACTGGCTGCAAGGAGCTCTATGGCTGTTTCTTTATGATTTCAGAGGTGAATTTAGATGGCTGGAAGATAGATAGGTGCCAGATGCAGTTTGACATAGATTCAGACAGCTGCTCCTGTACTAGGTTTCGTTAGCTAGTGAGCTACCCAGTAGAAGAACCAGAGTAAAGCTTCAAATGCAGAAATGACAGTGAAAATAGAGGAACAATACAATATTCACTAAGTGATTTTAATCTAGGAGATTAAATCACACCCAATCAGTTTCTAGGCTTTAAAAACCAATGTGCATAAAGCCATTAGTGAGCTAAAAATACCAGGGTCTTTCTCATCTATGCTCATAGTTGTAAATATTTTTCTTAGTCTAAAAAACAACATTTTAAAATAAATCCCCTTCCCCCAATTCAAGCCCCTCTTGTTCTAGTGGTGTACAATTATAATTTATTAATTTTCCTCATATATAAAAATCATATAGTATCATTACAAAGGACAATCTACATTAAATGGAGTTAATGAGCTTATATATGTAGAATAAAAACAGGCATCTACATATTTTTGTAAGCTTTCAGAGGTGCTAAATAACACTTAAAATGTATATGAATCACAAAAAAAATGTTTCTGGATGAAATAATCTGGTTAAATTGTCAGTTTTCTGCTGGAATGGTGTAGTTTATATCACTTACTATGAATACTCCTGATCTTTGAACAATAGATTTAAGGGTGATGTGCCTGAAGATTAAAAGGGTAAGAATAAATGGAAGATACAGTCACTGTAATTCTCTCTAGCTTAATTTTACACACAAAAAAAGGTAGAATTTCTATCTGTTTAAATTATAGATAGTACCTTACTTATTTTGAGTTCTTATGGTAAATAGTTTTTTTAATTAATTAATTAATTAATTTAGAATATTTCCCATGGTTACATGATTCATGTTCTTCCTTCCCCTCTTCCTTCCCCCCCTCCCAGAGCTGATGATAATCCCATGTATCATTGTTCAAAATATATTTCCATATTATTAATATTTGCAATAGAGTGATTATCTAAAGTCAAAATCCCCAGTCATAGACCCTGCTAAATAGGTTTTTTTAAACCCAGGTAAGATGTACCAGTAAAATATTTTTGCTACAACTGTGATATAGGTAATCATGAAACTTATTCCAAAACTTAATCATGCTAATAGTCTTTCCTGAAAAAATGCACCTTTATTTAGCTTGTTTAAAAATGTCTGAGAGACAGTGTGGTATATAATAGATAAGAGAGATGGTTTTGAAACCAGGAAGACTTACTGGTTTTGTGGCCCCTGAACAAATCACTTGCCTTCTTAGTTCTCTAGGCAACTTCTCTAAAACCCTAAATTGCAGAGGAGGTGCTATTTCATTGGTAGAAATCTATACCAGTGAAATCACTAGGCTCATTCCCTAGCCAAAGCTGTCTTGCTTACTTTTCTTACTTTTACTTTTTACTTTCCTTATGTTCTATTTCCATAGGTGAAGCAAAACATTTACAATAATTTTGAAAAGAATTTCCTCAAAATAAATAATTGATGACCACATAGAGTACCTTTTCTTAAGCTATAAATCAACTCATCAGTGGACATTTTTGTTGCATTTCGAGATCTGAACATACCAGTAACAACAATTCTCTGACATTGTAGATGATCCTTTTCAGGGCATACATGTTTAGCTTAATGGAAATTGTCTATGTTCAAAAGAAAATAATATACTTAAGAATTTTTAATATTTTACTTAGTAATAATGTTGTGATGCTTCTTAAAGTTCTGGAAACAAAGGTCAAAAAAAATTGAATGTTTCTTTAAAGATCATCTGTTATGTTAAATATTTGTTAGATCATTGGTTTCCATAGAGGAGGCCCTACCTTGATTCTAAGGAAGAAGTGCTCCAACCAAAAAGAGAATCAGAAAGATGGATCATATCCATCCTGTGTACCCCCTATAGTTAATTGTGGATTTGTCTCTAGCACAACTATACCACCCCCTTTTGTAATTCTGCATTCTGTTCCTTCCCACAGCAGGCCTTCTGTGGCAACACAGGGTATGAACCCCCCACAGGGTGGAAAGGATATAACCTAATCTAACCCTGGTATTAGAAGCTATCAAATTTCCATTCTTTCTCCTAGCTCAGTATCCCCATACTTTGTTCTTTGGATGTCTGTGCCCAAGGGCAATGACCAGTAAGTAACACCATGCACATCTCCCCCCAGTTTTCACTTTTCAATGGGAAAAAGTGAGCAATACAGAATAAACAGGTATAGACAAGTTGCAATTATATTACCTTGCCTCCCAGACCCACTTTTCTTCTGAACTTCCCTATTTCCATGATGAATCTCATTTTTCTATACTCCTAGGTCCTCAACCTCCTCTTCATCCTTGACTTTTCAATCAATTATAGCTGCTCTCTTCAAAATTACCAGTACTGGATTAATTGCTAAATGTAATTGTATCTTCTCAATCTTCATGCTTCTTGACCTCTCTGCAGCACTTGACACTGATGACCACCCTCTTCTCTTCAATACTTCCACTGAGTTGTTGGGAACTACTTTCTTTTGAGTCTTTTCCTTCCTATCAGACCTCTTCTTAGTCTCCTTTGGTGGATCATCATCAATATCACACCCTCAACTCCTAAGTATACCCCCCCGGCTCTGTCCTGAGCCTTCTCTTCTTACTGTTCATGATTTTATTTGGTTATTTCTAACTTCTATTGGCTTAATTAGCATCTCTATGCAGACTGATGACTTAGCTCTAGTTTCTCTCCTGACCTCCAGTCCCACATCACAAACTGCATATTAGATATTTGAAACATGATGAGGTTAAGGTATCTCAAACTCAAAATGTCCAAAAGCAGAATTTTAATATCTTCTTTACACATGTAAGCCAAACCAACCCTTCTTCTGAATTTTCTTATTTCCATTGAATAGCCTTTCCCACTTTCAGGTTTGCAACTTTATTGTTAACTTTGACTCATCTTTCTATTTCACTCCACTTATCCAGAAAGTTGCCATATCTTGTCATTTTTACTTCCTCAACATCTCTTACTACTCTCAGAGCCATCCTCCTCTTTTAGGAACTCACCACTTCTCTCCTTACCTAATAATAACCCTTCTAATCCTTCTTCTTGACTTAAGACCCCTCTCCATACTCATCTTTCACATACCCATCAAATTGATTTTCTTAAAGCATGGATTTGACCCTATCACCCCTTTACTTAGTGAACTTCTTATTGAAGAGGATCAAAATTGTTTCATCTTTAACTCATCCTTTTAAAATGTCTATTTTTAAGTTATATGATATATATAATTGTGGACATAATGGCACATATATAACTTATAAATAAGTAAACATATTGGAGATGCATGTGTAAAATATTTCACTGATCAGAAATATTTGGAGATAATTTCCTTCAAAAATCAATCCACATGCCACTTCTACATGAAGCATTTTCTGACTGTCCAAATGATAATACTTGTCCCTCCAAATCACTTCTTCTCTATTTTATACATACTTATATTATGTAGTTCCATATTATCTCCTAAGACTAGACTGTAAGCTGCTTAAGGGTAGAAAAAATTTTTACTTTTGTCTGTGTATCTGTAGCACCTTGTATAGTGCCTAACACTTAATAGGGACTTAATGAAATATATGCTGATTGACTGAAAAAAGTATTTGGAAACCACTGGGTAATATATAGAATAACTTTATAGAGTGATAGGACAGAGTGTGTGTGTGTATATATATATATATATATATATATATATATATATATATATATACACATGCATTTATTGTGAGGGGCAGCTATGTGATACAGTGGATAGAGTGCCAGGTCTATAAGTAAGGAAGTAAGGAAGACTCATCTTTCTGATTTCATATATGACCTCAGATACTAGTTATGCCCTGAGCAAGTCATTTAACCCTGTTTGCCTCAATTGCCTCATTTGTAAAATGAACTGGAGAAGGAAATGGCAAATTATTTCAGTATCTTTGCCAAGAAAATACCAAATGGGCTCTTAAAAAAAAAAAAAACCCTTACCTTCCATCTTAGAATAAATACTGCGCATTGTTTCTAAGGCAGAAGACTGGTAAGAGCCAGACAATGGAAGTTAAGTGACTTGCCAGAGTCACACAGCTGGGAAGTGTCTGAGGTCAGATTTGAACCCAGGGACCTCCCATCTCTAGGCCTGGCTCTCAATCCACTGAACCACCTAGCTGCCCCCCAAATGGGCTCTTGTAGAGTTGTACATGACTGATAAAACAACAGAACAAACTTATGTGTGACATGTCCTTTATGAATTTGATTTCTTTGGTATGAATTGTGAATTTACCCCATTTGGAATATGGCTTTAAATTAAATGTTAACCAAATAATTGACTGGAAAGATATGTGGATCTGTGAAAATTAAAACCTCAGGGAATTGTTTTTGTGTTAATGCACAAAGGTTTTCCCTTCTTCTGCTTAGGCAATTATTTTGGTTTCAAACTGATAATTTAGCCACATTTACCTAAATTACCTGGGAAATTTTTTTTTCTGCTTCATTGTACCACTGACAAGGATTGAGCCATGACTTTGTGAAACTCTTTATGAGGAACAAATATAGGTCTAATGAATTGAATCCATTTATGTTCCTTAATCCAAATATATTTAACCAAACTTCTTTGATATTTAAGTTTCTAACCTTGGTTAATATGTAGGAAAAAGAATTGATTAATAAGCATTATTAAGTGTATACCAAATGCCACTTAGTATACCAAGTCAACAATTAAGTAGTCATACAATTAAGAAATTTCATTTTATTGGGAGAGATAATATGTAAATAATATGTATATATACCAAATAAATACAGGATATTTTTCTTTATGGGGCAGAGGTACTAGCATTGAGGAAATCAAGAAAGACCTCCTAGAGAAAGTGGCACTGGAGCTAAGCTTTGAAAGAAACCAAGGATTCTAGGAAGTGGAGATAAAGACAGAGAGCATTCTGGGCATGACAGACAGCCTTCTAAAGGCATGAAGATGGGAATTGGAGTATTGCATATGAAGAACAAAAATAAACGTTACACCATGGAGTAAGGGGAAGAGGAGTAATGTGTGGTGTGACCAGAAAAGTAGGCTGGAGCCATATTAAGGGCTTTAGATGCCAGAGGGAGTTTACATTTCATCCCAGAAGCAATCAAGAGCCATTAGAGTTTACCAGTTAGGAGAGTTACATGGTTAGATCTGTGCTTTAGGAAAATCACTTGGGTTGCTGTGTGGAGGATGGATTAAAGAGGGAGAATCTGGGGCTAGGAGCAGTTGGGAAGCTATTGTAATCCATGAACATATTAGCATATTGGTCATATGGATTAACATAATTTCTCTGGTCTGTTCAACTAATAATTTCTGATATGTGGAGTGAGGAACTAAGAACACTAAGGTTACAAGCCTGGGAAAACTAGAAGAATGGTGATACCTTCAACAGAAATAGGGAAATATGAAAGTTTTGGAGAAAAGATAAGAAGTTCTGTCCTGGACATGTTGAATTTGAAATTTCCAAATTTGTAAAAAAACAAACAAACAAAAAACTTTATTATTTAATACTCACCAAAACTGAGAAATATGATTTATCAAAATATTTAGAGCTCCTCAAGTTAAGTCATCATCATTACCATTAGTTACTAAAACTATATTCCTTAAACAATAACCAATACAGTAGTCAAGGCTGACTAATTTTATATTTTTTAAATGTTTCTTTTTTTACAACATAAATTTAAACTAATCAGTTGGAAATTCAGAAGCTTCCTAAGACACAACAATCTGTGTGGTAGAATGATGGTCTAAAAGCTGTTCATCTGCAACCATGGTTAGAACAGCAACCTTATTTTATTTTCAGAGCATAGCTAGGCTTTACCTATTTACCTATGTATTACAAGTATAGCTTCAAAGTTCAAGGGGAATGAGAGAATCCAATATAAACAGTCTTTTGCTATTTATATATGAGAGAAAGAGAGAAATTGATGGGTCTGATCCCATTAGAGCTTGAATCTTTCTGCTCATGTGTTATCTCTTTAATTGAGTTCCCTTGCTATCGACCTCTTGGCAGTATTTTTGAATGGGAAAATATATATAATTTGGGTCTTTATGGCAAAGAAAGTGGGAAAGGCATGGGTGGAAGTTATTATTGTTTTTTCTTCCCAGAACATTGAAGAAAGTGGTTAATACTTCCTTACCGTTATTTTATATTTTGTGATTTTCACAGGGGTTGGAAGGGAAAATTATTTGCATTTCTTTTTCAGAGTCTGCTTTTATAAATAGGTCAGAAAAGAAATGTTATGAATAATTAAAATATGATAGTATGCTGTACATCAATTATATGCCTGAACATTCTTTCTTATGTCATTTTAGGCATATGTTACATTTCTGTGACAGTGGAATATTTTTAAATGCTAGTTGGATAAGAAAATTTTTACTTTGATACTTTGGTTCTAAGATCTTATTAGTGTATGTATTTTCTCCAATGGTGCAGATTACAACTCATATTTTCTGATTTTGTGTGATTTGTGTCTATATTCTTTCCCAAAAATTCCTCCATAAAGAGTCTATACAAAATACTGGCATATACTTTTTCTCAGTTTCTTGATATATTTTATGGATACTAGTGGAGTTGTCTTACTCCCTTAAGAAATGATTGACCTACCTTCTTCTCTGGTTATACTTTTCTCTAACATCCTTTATGGTGCTTCATCTGTACGGTTCTTTGTTGACAATGCACTACAGCCTCCTCATAACCTACTCATGCTCTTCCAGTACCCCTTGGTTGACTCTTAACTTTTATTTTTTTTGGAATTGTGGTGTTCTGTGTCTTGCAGCAGCCATCATCAAAAGAAAATTATGGTCCTTTGTTTCTTGGAGATTTCTAAATTTTATTTTATTATTATTTTTAAAATTTATTTTATTTTATTTTATTTTATTTTTTTGGTTACAATACTCACTTTATTTTCCTTCCTCCCCTCCACTCACCCTTCCCTAAGCCGACACTCAATTTCATTGGGTATTACCTATGTCCTTTATCAGAACCTATTTCCATGTTGTTGTTTGCACTAGGATGTTCATTTAGAGTCTACATCCCCAACCATATCCCTTCAACCCATGTATTCAAGCAATTGTTTTTCTTCAGTGTTTTTACTCCCACAGTGTTTCCTCTGAATGTGGAAAGTGGTTTTTCTTGTAGATTCCTCCAAGTTGTTCAGGATCACTGCATTGCCACTAATGGAGAAGTCCATTATATTCGATTGTACCACAGTGTATCAGTCTCTGTGTACAATGTTTTCCTGGTTCTGCTCCTCTCACTCTGAATCAATTCCTGGAGGTTGTTCCAGTCTCCATGGAATTCCTCCACTTTATTATTCCTTTGAGCACAATAGCATTCCATCACCAACATATACCACAATTGGTTCAGCCATTCCCCAATTGAAGGGCATCCCCTCATTTTCCAATTTTTTGCCACCACAAAGAGCACAGCTATAAATATTTTTACATGTCTTTTTCCTTATTATCTCTTTGGGGTACAAACCCAGCAGTGCTATGGCTGGATCAAAGGGCAGACAGTCTTTTAGTGTCCTTTGGGCATAGTTCCAAACATCCCTCCAGAATGTTTGGATCAATTCACAACTCCACCAGCAATACATTAATGTCCCAACTTTGCCACACCCCCTCCAGCATTCATTACTTTCCTTTGTTGTCATGTTAGCCAATCTGCTAAGTATGAGGTGATACCTTAGAGTTGTTCTGATTTGCATTTGTCTGATTATTAAAGATTTAGAATACTTTTTCATGTGCGTATTAACAGTTTTTATTTCTTTAACTAAAAATTGCCTATTCATGTCCCTTGCCCATTTATCAATTGGAGAATGACTTGATTTTTTGTACAATTGGTTTAGTGCTTTACAAATTTGAGTAATTAGACCTTTGTCGGAGGTTTTTGATGAAGATTTTTTCCCAATTTGTTGCTTCCCTCCTAATTTTGGATGCATTCGTTTTGTTTGTATAAAAACTTTTTAATTTGATGTAATCAAAATGATTGATTTTACATTTTGTGATTTTTTTCTAACTCTTGCTTGGTTTTAAAGTCTTTCCTTTCCCAAAGATCTGACAAGTATACTATTCGGTGTTTGCCTAATCTGTTTATAGTTTCCTTCTTTATATTCAGGTCATTCACCAATTCTGAGTTTATCTTGGTGTAGGGTGTGAGATGTTAATCCAATGGGTTTTGGTCCCCCAAACTGAGATCTTTAGGCTTATAGACTGTCTTGATGAGGCCATTTACCCCTAGTCTATTCCACTGATCCTCCTTTCTGTCTCTTAGCCAGTACCAAATTGTTTTGATGACCACTGCTTTATAATATATATTGAGATCAGGGACTGCAAGTCCTCCTTCTTTTGCATTTTTTTCCATGATTTCCCTGGATATCCTTGATCTTTTGTTCTTCCAAATGAACTTTATTATGATTTTTTCTAATTCAGTAAAAAAGTTTTTTGGTAATTCAATGGGTATGGCACTAAATAAGTAAATTAATTTGAGCAGGATTGTCATTTTTATTATGTTAGCTCATCCTACCCATGAGCAATCAATGCTTCTCCGATTGTTTAGATCTAATTTTAATTGTGTGGAGAGTGTTTTGTAGTCGTGTTCATATAGTTCCTGTGTTTGTCTCAGCAGATAGATTCCTAAGTATTTTATATTGTCTAGGGTGATTTTAAATGGAATTTCTCTTTCTAATTCTTGCTGCTGAAATGGGTTGGAGATATATAGAAATGCTGATGACTTATGAGGGTTTATTTTGTATCCTGCGACTTTGCTAAAGTTGTTGATTATTTCCACTAGATTTTTGGTTGATTCTCTAGGATTATTTAAGTAGACCATCATATCATCCACAAAGAGTGATAGCTTAGTCTCCTCATTGCCAATTTTAATACCTTCAATTTCTTTTTCTTCTCTAATTGCTACTGCTAGTGTTTCTAGTACAATGTTAAATAATAGAGGTGATAATGGGCATCCTTGCTTCACTCCTGATCTTATTGGGAAGGCTTCGAGTTTATCCCCATTGCAGATAATGTTTGCTGATGGTTTTAGATATATACACTGTTTATTATTTTTAGGAAAGGCCCTTCTATTCCTATACTTTCTAGTGTTTTCAATAGGAATGGGTGTTGTATTTTATCAAAGGCTTTTTCTTCATCTATTGAGATAATCATGTGATTTTTGTCAGTTTGTTTGTTAATATGGTCAATTATGTGGATGGTTTTCCTAATATTGAACCATCCTTGCATTCCTGGTATGAATCCTACCTGGTCATAGTGAATAACCCTTGTGATGACTTGCTGGAGTCTTTTTGCTAGTATCCTATTTAAAATTTTTGCATCTATATTCATTAGGGAGATTGGTCTATGGTTTTCTTTCTCTGCTTTTGACCTGCCTGGTTTTGGGATCAGTACCATATTTGTGTCGTTAAATGAATTTAGTAGAACTCTTTCTTTGCTTATTTTGTCAAATAATTTCTATAATATTGGGGTTAGTTGTTCTTTGAATGTTTGATAGAATTCATTTGTGAAACCATCTGGACCTGGGGATTTTTTAGGTAATCTATTTCTTCCTCTGTTAGTCTAGGCAATTTATATTTTTGTAAGTATTCATCCATATCACCTAGATTGCCATATTTATTGCCATATAATTGGGCATAATAGTTTTTAATGATTGCCTTAATTTCCTCTTCATTAGAGGTGAGGTCTCCCTTTTCATCTTGGATACTGTCAATTTGGTTTTCTTCTTTCCTTTTTTTAATTAGACTGACCAGTACTTTGTCTATTTTATTTGTTTTTTCAAAGTACCAGCTTCTAGTCTTATTTATTAAATCAATAGTTCTTTTACTTTCAATTTTATTAATTTCTCCTTTGATTTTTAGGATCTCTAATTTAGCCTTCATCTGAGAATTTTTAATTTGTTCACTTTCTAGTTTTTTTTATTTGCATGCCCAATTCATTGACCTTTGTTCTCCCTAATTTGTTAATATATGAACTCAAGGATATAAATTTCCCCCTGAGTACTGCTTTGGCTGCATCCCATAGGTTTTGAAAGGATGTCTCATCATTGTCATTTTCTTCAATAAAATTATTAATTGTTTCTATGATTTGTTCTTTGACTAAACAGTTTGGAGAATTGTATTGTTTAATTTCCAATTAATTTTTTATTTACCTCTCTATGTACCCTAATTATTATTTTCATTGCATTGTGATCTGAGAATATTGCATTTATTATTTCTGTTCTTTTGCACCTGTTTGCAATGTTTTTATGCCCTAATAAATGGTCAATTTTTTGTGAATGTACCATGTGCTGCTGAAAAGAAGGTGTATTCCTTTTTGTCCCTATTTATTTTTCTCCACATATCTACTAACTCTAATTTTTCTAAGATTTCCTTCACTTCTCTTACCTCTTTCTTATTTGTTTTTTGGTTTGATTTATCTAGTTTGGATAGAGGAAGGTTCAGATCTCCCACTAGTATAGGTTTTCTATCTATTTCATGCTTGAGTTCCACTAGTTTTTCCTTTAGAAATTTGGATGTTATGCCATTTGGTGCATACATGTTGAGTACTGATATTTCCTCATTGTCTATACTGCCTTTTATAAGGATGTAATTACCTTCCCTATCACTTTTAACTAGATTTATTTTTACTTTGCCTTTGTCAGATATCATGATTGCGACTCCTGCCTTCTTTTTATCAGTTGATGCCCAATAGATTTGGCTCCATCCTCTTACTTTCACCCTATGCATATCTTCCTTCCTCATGTGTGTTTCTTGTAGATAGCATATAGTAGGGTTTTAGATTCTAATCCACTCTGCTATTCGCTTGCGTTTTATGGGTGAGGTCATTCCATTCACATTCAGAGTTATGATTACCAGCTATGTTTTTCCCAGCCTTTTGATTTCTACTCCTAGTCCTGCCTTTTTTTCTTTCACTATTTCCTTCTACACCAATGTTTGTTTTTAATCAGTCCCCCTAGTTCCTTCCCTTAATTACTTCCCTTTCTACCCTCCTCCCTTCTTATTCCCCCCCTTATTTTCTTTGCAGTCTTTTTAAACTACCCCCCACACCCTCTCCCTCTCTTATACTGCTTCCCTCTCCACCAGTCCGTTTGTTACCCTTCTACTCCTCTATAGGGCGCGAATCTATTCTCTGCCCCAATGGATTGGATTGTTCTTCCCTCTTTGGGTCAATTTCAGTGCATGTAAGAGTTGAGTATTTCCTGTCTCCAACCTCTTTACCCTTCCAGTGTATTGATGTTCTTCCCCCCCTCCCGCTATGAGCTTCTTTGTGACATATAAATTTACCCCCTTTTGTTTCTTTTCCCATTTCTTTTAGAATTGACCTCTTTTTTAAGCTCTAGTTGTATATATATATGTCTATATATATATATATATATACACACATGCTTATGTATTTATGCATACATATATCTATATACCTATTTATGTCTTGTCCTTTCATCCTATACAGTTTGTCACTGTTCCCTCTAAGTGTAATTCTTCTAGCAGCCCAGGTGATAGCAACAGTTTTTAAGCATTACCAATGACCTATTTTCTTACAGGGATACATATTTTGACTTATTGAGTCTCTTAAAAATTTTGTTGTTGTTGTTGTTGTTGTTTTGTTTTTCTTTTTCCCCCCTTTTTAAAATTACCTTTTGATGATTCTCTCGAGTTCTGTGCTTGGATATCAAATTTTCTGTTCAGGTCTGGTCTTTTCTTTACAAATTCTTGGAATTCTTCTATTTTGTTGAATGGCCATACTTTCCCCTGTAAGAATATAGTCAGTTTTGCTGGGTAGTTGATTCTTGGTTGTAGACCTAGTTCCCTTGCTTTCCAGAATATCATATTCCATGCCTTTTAGTCTTTCAATGTAGATGCAGCCAGATCCTGTGTTATCCTCACTGTGGTTGCATGGCATCTGAATGACTTTTTCTTGGCAGCTTGTAATACTTTTTCTTTGGTATGATAGTCTTGAATTTGACTATAACATTCCTGGGTGTTGTACAGGAGGTGATCTGTGGATTCTTTCAATCTCCACTTTTCCCTCTTGTTCTAGAATATCAGGGCAGTTTTCTTGAATAATTTCCTGTAGTATAATGTCCAGGCTTTTTTTTTTTTTGGTCATGGTCTTCTGGTAGACCAATGATTCTTAAATTGTCTCTCCTCGAACGATTTTCTAAATCTTCTGTTTTGTGAATGAGATGCTTTATATTTTTTTCAATTTTTTCATTTTTGGTTTTCTTTTATAGTGTCCTGCTGCCTTGTGAGGTCACTTAATTCTAGGTGTTGTATTCTGATTCTTAAAGACTGGATTTCATCCCTGGATTTTTGGTCATCCTTCTTCTTCTGGTCTGATTTTCTTTGGAGGTCATCTTTCATCCTCTTTCCCTCATCTTTCATCTCCTTTGCCTCATTTTCAAGCTGGTTGATTTTGGCTTTCAAAACAGTATTTTCTGTTTCCAGATGACTTATTTAGTTTTTAAGTTCTTTTCCCAATTGTCTTCAGCCTATCTTAATTGTGTTTTGAGTTCTTCCAAAGCCTGTATCCGATTCGCTGGGATTTCTGATTTTTCCTTTGCTGATCCCTCTCCCTCTGTTCTGTTCTCTCTTTGCTCGTTACCTTTACAGAAGCTGTGTATTGTAATTTCTTTCTTCTTTTTCTGTTGTTTGCTCATATTTACCCTTTCTTTGCTCCCCGAATTAGTCTGTGCTCTTGCTCCTCTCATTTTTTTGGTTTTGGGGGTTTTTGTCAGTCTCCCCTCTTGGAGCTTTGACAGAAGGTTTCTCCCTGCAGTCTGTGGGGGAGGGATGTTGTAGTTTGAGCTTCCCTATCCTCTGGAGGCTTTTGATTGGATTAAATTAAAGTCCAGAAGTCTGTGAGGGAGGGTTGTTGGAGTTTGGACTTCCCTGACCTCTGAAGACTTTTGATGGGATTAAGTTCATCTGGGTTGGGCTGGGTGCACCCTAAGGCCCAAACCTCCTGGAAGGCTAGAGCAATATGGAGGGTCTTCATAGCTCTGTCCAGGCTGCCAGCTCTGCACTCCCTCTCCAGCTCCTTCCCGGCCACCTGTGTTCAATGCTCTGAGCCTGGCACAGCCCTGTCCACAAGGTACACCCTCCAGAAATTAAAAAAATAAGAAAAAAATTGCCTTTGCCCGCCCAGAGGTTCCCACTGCTGCTGGAGGCTTAGCACTTTAGGTGGGAATGGGGGAGGAGTCTTGGGACCTTCCTTCTGCCTTTCCCTTAAACCTGAGTGTTCTCAGATTCTGGGTTTTGGTGGGTGTACCTTTTGGATTGAGTCCAGCAGGAGGGTTCCTTGGCTCTGTCTTGTTGTTAGGTTTGATTTTCAGCCTCCTAGAAGCAGTCAGTTTGTGATCGGTAAGGAAGGGTTTTCAGAGGTCTGAACTTCTGCTGCTTCTAAACCACCATCTTGACTCCGCCCCCAGATTTCTAAATTTTAAAACTTTTCTTTCAGTTTTGCCCAAGACTGACATAGTATTTTATACAAGTTGAATTTCATTCAGTGTCTAATAGGCTATAATTTATATTACAAAACAATGGCATATAATTTTTAATGATTGGTGGCAGTTGGTTAATTTAGTTATATAATATAAACTAACATAGAATACTCCTCCTTACTATTTTATCTTCCACGCTAAATATAAAAATTGGAGTTAGTACTAGTTAAGCAGGATTTAAAACAAATAATTGTATAGCAAAGAAAAAGAAAAAGAAGTATATATGTATGTCTTTTAAGGGGAATAGAGCATTGGGCCTGGAGTCAGGAACATCTGAGTTCAAATCAAGGTTCAAGAAACTTATTAGTTGTATGACCCTAGAAAGTCATTGAACCTCTTTTTGCTTCAGTTTCTTCAGATGTAAAATTGGGATAATGATAGCATCTGTATTGTAGGGTGATTGTGAAGACCAAATGGAATCATATTTGTAAAGTGCTTAACACAGTATCTGACAAATAGTAAGGCAGTTAATAAGTGTTTTCTTCTTTCCTAGTAGTAGTACTTGGTTTAACAGTAATCATGAAGCATGGAACTGTTATCCCAGTTTCTCTTACAAAAGAACAGATCACACAGAGACTAATACACTGTGGTATAATCGAACGTAATGGACTTCTCCATTAGTAGTGGTGTAATGTCCCTGAACAACTTGCAGGGATCCAGGAGAAAAAAACACCATTCATAAGCAAAGGATAAACTATGGGAGTGGAAACACCGAGAAAAAGCAACTGCCTGAATACAGAGGTTGAGGGGACATGACAGAGGAGAGACTCTAAATGAACACTCTAATGCAAATACTATCAACAAAGCAATGGGTTCAAATCAAGAAAACATCTAATGCCCAGTGGACTTACGCGTCGGCTATGGGGGGTGGGGGGGGGAGGAAAAGAAAATGATCTATGTCTTTAACGAATAATGCTTGGAAATGATCAAATAAAATATATTTAAAAAAAAAAAGAACAGACCAACAAATAGTACTCTGAAAATGTCAAAATAGATTATACTTGGGAGATTTTCTTTATCATTAATATAGAAAAGATTGGTGCAGTGGATAGAGTGCCAGACCTGGAGTCAGAAAGACTTTTCTTCCTTAATACATATCTGGCCTTAGACACTTATTAGCTATATGACTTTAGTTAAGTCACTTAACCTTATTTGCTTCAGTTCCTCCTCTGTCAGATGAGCTAGAAAGGCAAACCACTCCAATATCTTAACCAAGAAAACCCCAAAAGGAGTCAGAAAGAGTAAGACCCACTTGAAAAATGACTAAACAATAGCAAAAATAGAAATGGCAATTTCTTATTGAACATTTTTGTGTTACCCTGTTTTATTCAGTTCCATTACAAACAGCTCTTCAGATAGATGGGAACATAGATTAAAGGGCTAATATTTTTTTGTTAGTGCTAAGTTAATACATCTTGTGGGCAGGAAAATTGAATGCAAATTTCAAAAATATTAAAACTACATATATGCTGCATATGTTATTTTCATGCATAACTAAAGTTTTGAGTGAAAAGGCATTTTAGACTATTTGCCATCAGTACACATGGGCTAAAAACACTAAAACAAAGGGGGGAAAGATTTTTTTTAATCTTTGCACTACTGCAGTTTTTCTTATAGCAGCCAACTGCTAGTAAACTTTCTACATTGCTATTTTTTTTTTAAATCCTTACCTTCCGTCTTGGAGTCAATACTGTGTATTGGTTCCAAGGCAGAAGAGTGGTAAGGGCTAGGCAATGGGGGTCAAGTGACTTGCCCAGGGTCACACAGCTAGGAAGTGTCTGAGGTCAGATTTGAACCTAGGACCTCCCGTCTCTAGGCCTGGCTCTCAATCCACTGAGCTACCCAGCTGCCCCCTCTACATTGCTTTTTGATAGGTTTCTTTTCTTTGGAGACACTATCAATTGCTATTACTTTTGTTCATTAACTGAATACATCTTAGCATTTCCTTCACAGAGCTCTTTTTTTCCCAAGCATTTCATATTCAGTCATAAAATTTCACTCAGAGCTAAAGCTATATTTATAGAACTTCAACCTGTGTTTACAATACTTTAAAATGTATGTTAAGATTATTTTCTGATTAATGTGAAACCTTGTTTTTAGTATTTAATATTTCATTTCCAACTTCACTTTTGTCTGCACTTCAGTGTGTCTTATCCTCTTTTATGATTCTTGAAATATTTGACTTTCCTGTGCCACCAGTCACAGCAATAACTCTAACAGTCTTTGACGTGTGCTCTTTTTTGTTTCCCTGAAATGATAGCCTTTCTTAAAACCCAAAGAATTAAAATATAACAAAAGAGCCATGAAACATATGTGTGCCACAAAACTCAGTATTCTGCTGACAAAGAACTAATTAAAGGTGAAGAAACCTATTAAGTCCAGTATCATCACATCAAAGTTAGACTTTCTGAGTTCACTTTAGTGTCAGTTGTGCATATATAACATGACCATTATTGTCAAAAATTATTTCTGTCCCAAACAATTCATATACCTCTGAATGTAAAGAGTTGTGTATGAAGTACAAAGATTCCTCTTTAAGTTCCTTAAATTCCCATCCTGACTTTTTACATTGAGCATATCAAGGTTCAGCACTTAATTGTTTTAAAACAGTTTTTGTGTTGGTTTCCATTCTAGCTGGTGATACGAGACTCTTTGAGTCAAGGATCATGTTTTATGTTTCTTTTATATCTCTCACAGTGAAATTAATTGAGGGATTTTTATCAACTCTTTCTCAAGGAGAAGGAACTTCCTCTCCCCCAAACTTCACTAAAACTTTTGCAATAAACTTTTAAAATCCACTTTAAATTTCATTCTGCTGATGATACCAAATAATAGGATAAATTTTTTTTAATTCTTTTAAAAATTAATTATATTCTAAATCTAAAAGATTACAAACTACTTAGTGAAACATATGTGACTATTTGCTATCAATAAGTATTATATAACTGGAAATAGTATTAGAGGTAATTTTCCATTAAAATCCCCCTCTTGTGCCTCATTTGAACATGGTAAGCCTATGTTCTTGAATGCTCTGGCAGTAGAGCTTAAGCTATGGAAGTCCTACTAAAGGAGAAAAGCTTCAAATTTGGACCCAGAAGCAGAATGTTGTTCAGTGACTACCCAAAATCAAACTATATTTCATTAAAAGGCTAGTCACAAGGAGAGGAATGATTTGGCCACAGCAACCTGTCTACTAAGAAGTGGGAAGGTTGTGATGTTTTGATGAAAACTATATGCACATTCGTGAAATCATAGATCTTTTAATGTATAAAAGCATTTAGGTAAATTCACCAAATTAAATGTTTCATAACAACTTTCATTTAATCATTTGTTAAGTTTTTTGGTTTTTTGTTTCCAAGGGGAATGGGTATTTCAGTTCAACACATTTTACTTTTTAAAATTCAAGGGGGAGGGGGGTTGTATTCTGTTTTATTTATAAACACCTGCATAATTTTGTTAGAACTATGGAATTTTAAAAAAAATAAGTTTACTTGTAGTTCTGTGCTTCAGGATCACTGGAAATAAACCCAGATTGGAGCTATTATTGTATTTGCATTTCTCCTGTATTTGGAATTTAGTACTCAACTAGTTTTATGTATGTTTCATTGACAAACAAATCTTGATTTTTGCTTTCTAGTTTCTTCAGATTTGCTAGTTTTGCATATTTGTTCTTCAGTGGATATGTGATTTCATTGATGTGGATATTTCCTTTGGTGGTGCTTATTCACAACCTATCCATGCCCTCTTGTCCTTGTTCCCCCCATAGCTCCTCCATAAAGGATCTATGTACTTGGAGGTACATAGTACCTCCAACATAGTACCTCCATAGGTACTCCATATGTACTTGGAGGCCGTCTAACATTTCATTAATATGATCTCAGGCTGTCCATATGTTAGCCAGCATCTTTAAATCACTCTTTAAATCCAGATGATCCAAAATAAGTCCCCCTGCATAGTTGGCCCCCCCATTGAGGATTTGTGGGAGGACAGGTCTTCCTCTATATCATCTTGTTCTTTTTCTGCACCACATCTTCCAAGTCCTCGACCCCTTACTTCTCTCCTAGGCCATTTCCCCTCCATTAGCCACTCTCCTCTTCTTCCTGTCTTAACTCCTTAGTGAACCAGTTCATTTCTATACTGCCCTTCTCTCCTGAATTCCTAGACCTCTTATCATGTCACCAATTATGTCCAGCCAAGTCTCAGCTTTGTATCACTATTGTTATTCATCACCTTTGGTCCTACACATATGCTACTGAACAGAGGTGGAGAAAAATCACACAAGCATTCTGACTGGGTCCACTAAAATCTTGTTACATAACCTCAGGTGGGCCCTCACTGCTGCTAGACAATTTTACTTTGCCTCCTTTATCAGTCTCCTCAATGGCTCTTCCAACCCCTTCATCCCTCCTCCAACCTTCCCTCTTACTATAGAGGGCAACCCCATCATCCTAGCTCCTCAGGCTCTGGAGGAAGGCTACTTCATTATATGAGACACAAGTGACCCATGTAATCTAGGAGTACCACTCTGCTTTCTTAGATGGAGTTCCCACTTCATTGAAGGTACAGATTTATCCAAGTATTAAAGTATTTGGATGATAGGACCAAAATCTGGATATCTTTTATACAACCTAAAAATTAATCATTAAAACAAAATTTTAAATATAAATGGACACATTATTTTTCCAGAATTCTGCCAACAGACTGTCAACTGATTATGCTTATGCATTGAGTGACTAAGCCAATAAGCTGACTTTTCAGTTATGATTAATTTTGACCGATATCCAGTGTTATTGGTTAAACATATATGATGTACTCAGTAAATGCAAAAAAATGAAAATTAACATGTTTGGCTGTTTATACTTGTTTACCATTACAACTTTTTTGTTCACCAAATATTTTGGATTACTTAATATAATAAGCAATGACTTGGAGTGATCTTGAGTTCATAGAATCTAAAGTTGGAAGGAACTTCAGAGTTCACCTCATTCAAGTCCCTTATATTACAGGTGAAGAAACTGAGCCTCAGAGAGATTAAGTGACTTGCCTATGATCACATAGGTAGGAAGTGATAAAGTTGTTAAGACTCAGGCATGTGAGGGGCAGGGAGGTGGAACAAGGGATAGAGTACTGTAATAAAATAATAATCTGTGTGTGGAACTATATTTCTGGTTGTAATAACTGGAATATACTCTGGCTGCTATGACTAGAGAGCTACTAGGGAAACCTGAGGGCTGCCTAATTACAAAGGAGATTGATGAGAGATTCTGCTAAAGAGGATTTCTCTGGAGCTGCCTATAGATCACTAATGGCTAATAAGTCAAGATATTTCCTACCCTCTTCCTCCCTTTACCTCCTAGGTTTCACCCAGCCCTTTTGCCTCTCTTTCCCCTCCCCCGGTCTTAGTCAGCCACCTTCTAAGTAACTCAGGGGAACTATGAGATTTCAGAGAAATATTCTTTACTCTTCTATTCTCAGGTAAAGGGGTTTATTGGGAATGATAGGACAGGATGGAAATTGAAGGTAAGTGGGATAGGGGTGTCCCTAATCTACAAGGAGAATTAGGAGGGTATGGGAAATGTCAGTTCAGCCATAGCTGTGACTCAGGGACAATCAGAGAGTTTAGAGGACAAATATCTTTCTTCTTTTCTTCTTTCTTTAGTCAGATAATCTCTGCTTGAGTAATTCAAGTCCAGACTCTGTTAAAAGCCACAGAGGTCTCTCTCTCTCTCTCTGCCTAGGTCAGGAAAAGTCAGTCTCTTTTGGTCAGGAACCCAGAGAAGAGGTTTCTCCCTTGGTCAGGAACCCCCAAGAGAGAGAATCAGTTCCTCCCCCTGGCCAGCTTCCAACGGCCTCTTCTGGGAACATTCCATTTGGAATCTTCACCTTGATTGACAGACAGATCAGTCACCTTGGTCTGCATGTCTGGCTTGTCCTGTAAATCCTCCCTTTCTTCATTCCTCTTCCATAGTACCAGGCCTGGAGTCAGGAGGACCTGGGTTCAGATGTGGCCTCACTTCTTAGCTGTGTGACCCTGGGCAAGTCACTTAACCAGGTTTCCTTATCCCTTGCCCTTCTGTCTTGGAGTTTTTACTAAGAAAAAAAGAATTTTTTAAATTTAAAAAACCCTAAAACTCATTCATGTAATAAGCGAAAAATAGCCCTCTTATCTACTTCTTTATTGAAATAAAGGCAAAATTATAGGCACCTGGCAGTGCTGAAACAACCTTGATCTGGTTTCAGACAAGTCCAGAGCTCTAGTATCTCAGACAATGGCTTTCCTAAGACATCTTGGGGCTCCCTCAGCAGAGCTCTCAATTCATTTAAGAGAATCTAAATCCTTTCAGTGAGTCTGAGAATAGACAAGTTAAGGAAACCAAAAACTAGTTCTAACTTTTGATTTTATACCAAGTCTGATCAGACTCAAGTAGTGCCTGCCATTATGAGATATATAAATGGAAAATACTCAACTAAAAGATCAACCTTATGCCTGATTTAAACTTTGGACCAGGAAACAAATTTTGACCTAATGTAACAAACAATTCTGTAAATACCTGTGGAATTTGCAGTTTAATAGCAACAGCTGGCCAATGCTATGTGAAGAAGCCAGGACTAACTTTTTATATTTTCATAGTTTTATGTTTTTCAATATATTTATAATGTTAGTTAAATAAAAAAAAAACTTTTCAGGAAAAAATACTAATTACCTGTTTGATATATTTGTAAACCCTTTAGCTATCTTGTATCTGCTAGTACCATGAGACCTTGGACAAGTCTTATAATAACTTTTCAGGGTTTTTTTTTTCTTTAAAAGAGTGTCAATGTTTGAACTACCTACATTGAATATGTAGTCAGTTAATACATATGAAAGTAGAATGAAAAGAACTCTGGCCTTGCACTTAGATCAGAATTCAAGTCCTTACTCTGCTGCTAACTAGCTGTATAACCTCAGACATATCATTTAAATTCTTTATTCAAAAGTTTTTACCCCTCTCTGAAGCAAAGAATATTTGGTTTATTGTGAGGATCAAATTTGATCATTAATATGAGTGCTTTATAACTATAAATTGGTTTTATACATGTAAACTCATAGTAGTGTCATCTCTATCATCACCACCATATCTATAAAAATTAGTGTGGTAGTGTTAAGACCTTTAGAGAAGGTGAAGCTATGTAATTCAGTGGTTAGAGTAATGGTCTGGAGGCAGGAGGTCCTGGGTTCAAATTTGTCCTCAGACATTCTCTTACAGCGTGTCCTGGGGCAAGTCACTTAACTTCAATTGCCTACTGCTCTTTTGCCCTGGAACCAACATTTAGTATCAATTATAAAACAAAAGGTAAGAGTATATATTTACATGGTTTTTAAAAGAAAGTCGATAGGTTTATTTACAAAAAAGACTATATATCCATCTGAAAATGAGAGATTTAGGTTAGATGATTTTAAGGGCCCTTTCATCTTTAAGCTTATGATTTTGTGATCTATGTGATATGGACCAGTGTATTTGCTTGAGTACAACATTAATAAAGTAGCATTTGGATGCTTAAAAAATTATTGTGGGTGATGGTCATGAAATATATCCAAACTATCTCTGTAATCAAATGTCAACTGGCCTTCAAGGCTTTCCACAATCTAGCCTAAAGATTATCTTTCTGGTAATTGGATGGGCAGATCATTGAGTTACTTCATCAATACTTTCTGACTTTATTTCTTGCTATGCCTCTACATCATCCCTTTAGTCTAAATAAATGTATCATGTCTGTTTATCTAGCCAGCAATTTTGGGATCCTCTGATTCCCTTTGCCTTTACCAGGCCCATCAAACTTTTATTTCTCCTTAATAGAACACCTTGCACAAATCTTACTTCTTCCATGAAATCGTGCTTGTCTATCCCAGCTGGAAGTGATTTCTACTAATGGATTAATTTTTATTCATATGCTAAGATTATTCAAGATTCATTAGTAGGAGCAACCATAGAGAGAACTTCATTCAATGATCTTCTGGTTATTGATATCAAATAAGAGATAAAACAGAAAATATGCATACCAGTGAACTTTTGCTATTATAAGAGGATGACATCATTTGGACTAAAAAGTCCAAACGGAAGAGGAATTTTCTATAGATGGCAAAATCCTTCAAATGTCCCATTATGTGAATGACATTGTGTTGATTGCATCAAGATCCAGAATACTAATAGGACTTCCTCAATGAGATCAATTGTTACATGAAATAAATTGGTCTAATATCCATACAGAATTAGTAGATATATCTTGGACAGGTATTGCAGATCAACAATGAAGTAAAAATAGCAACTAACATTTATGTAATACCTGTAAGAGTTGAAAAATGCTTCACAAATATTATCTCATTTGGTCCTCACAACATCCTGTGAGGTAGGTTCTTTTATTATCTCCATTTGACAGATGAGTAAACAGAGGCAAACAAAGGTTGACTTACCCAGGGTCACAAAGCTATTACATGTGAGTAAGCATTTGAACTCATTCATGACTCCACTTCCTGTTCTCTAGCCACTGCGCCACCTAGTGTCTAGACCTCATAGGAAGGGAAAAGTAGTTTGGATTGCTTTCGGAAATTTATTTAGCATATTCAACATTGCCATAATACTTCTGACATTTAAACCCTTCTTTCATCACTGATGTTCTACCAATAATGCAGTAGGGGTATTTATAGGAGAATGACACAGTATTAAAAAGTGTGAATAGGTTACAGTGTGCACCTTTGGAGAGAACACCCACATCAGTGCGATCACTCCATTTTTACTAAGGTTACTTCCCTGCTGCCTAAAAACATACCCATGTCTCCCCATCTGCAAAAAAATGAACCCCTTATTTGATCCATCCATCCCTGATAGCCATCATCCCATACCTCTCCTCCCTCTCATGGCTAACATCTTGAGGAGGCTCCTACAGCCCAGTGCCTCACCTGCCTTCCCTCTTACCTGCTTCCTAACTCTCTTGCTCTGGCCTCAGACTTCATAATTCAAGTGAAACCTCTCTCCGAAGTCATCAGTGGCCTTAATCTCCATCTCTAATGGGCGTTTCTTTTGATTCACCCTTTGCTTAACCTTTCTGCCTGCTACAGATACTGTTGATCACTCTCTTTGCATTGTTACTCCCTTCTTTTGGGGTTATTACAACTCTTTCCTGCTTCTCCTTTTTCTGGTCTGACTGCTCCTCTCAGTGTCTTTAACTGAATACTTATCCATGTCATGACTCTAAATGATGCCTAAGGCTTTGTTCTCATTCCTTTTCTCTTCTTCTGCTCTACTGTTTTACTTGATTTCATTATCTCTCAGTCAATGGCTCTATTAAGATGATTCTCAGGTCTATTTGCCCAGCCCCAGCATCTCTTGATGGGGTGTTCATGGAGGACTCTGAGGTGAGGGCTTCCTGAGTTCAGGGCTGTTCATTCACTGTTGGTGTCACCTTTCATCCTGCTCTCACCTGTGGCTTCCTGAAGCTGTAGCGTGTGTGTCAACTACACCCCAGGAAAACTAGCACATGGATAACCAACAAGCTTCAAGCCTATCAGTGACTTGGGGGGTGTCTACCCCATGCATGTGAAGACTTTCCCCAGGAAAACAAGTGGATGAGAACAATTGTTCCAACAGTCATGAAGATGGCTGAAGCAGGTGCATAGAACTTGGTGAGATATTGAAGATGCCAAGGTCATTCACTGCATCCTGGGCCATCAGTAGTCATCCTGACTTTTGTCTTGCTACTGGACTTGGATGACTGTGGAAGAGAGAGTGAGGCTGAAGACTTTTTGCAACTCTATTTCACTTAAATCCAATCTAATCATGAGTTAAGATATCACCTTGGTGATGTCATTGGTGCTCTTCAAAATGGAAGATAAACAGCCTCTGGGGATTGTCCATCAGAAGAGACTACAAATTTAGCATTTGCTCTGCTACTGACTGATCCTCTCCTTCCTGTCTCCCCAGCCTCACACACATATAACCATCCAATTCAGGGGATTATAATCACATCAGCAGTTGCTATGATCATGTAATTTCCAACAGCCTATTAGTCATTTAAAACTGGATGTCCCATAAACATCTTACTGTGTCCAAAATTGAACTCATCATCTATTGCTCCTAATTCTTTCCCTCTTTTTAGCTTCCTATAGTAATTACTGTTAAGAATACTACCATCCTCTTAATTCCAAAGCAGAAGTATAGCCAAAACTAGGCAATTAGGGTTAAGTGACTTGCCCAGGACCATATAGCTAGAAAGTGTGAGGCTAGAAAGTGTGATGTCTAATTTGAACCCAGAACCTCCCATCTTTAGACTTGGCTCTTTATCCATTGAGTTTCCTAGCTGCCCTGACTACATGCATTTTCACTAGTTATCGCCAGTACCTGAAATTTCCTGCTTCCTTGTCTTTGCCTCCTAGCTTCTCTTGTTTCCTTCAAGCTTCAACTAAATCCCATTTTCTACCCGAAGCCTTTCCCAATCTCTCTCAATTCAAGTGCCTTCCCTCTGAGATTAGCTCCAGTTTATCCTATGTATATTTTGTTTGTACATAGTTTTCTACATATTCTATCCTCCATTTTACTATAAGTTTCATGACAGCAAGAACTAATTTTGCCTTTCTTTGTATCCTTAGGACTTACCTAGCACATAGTAAAAACTTAATAGATGGCTATTGTCTTATTGGCTCACCACTATATATCCAGCCAGGCCCCCAAGATTCAAGTACATCTATTGCTAATCAGAAACTTATCATCTCTGCTGCTGTCTGATCCTCCCCTTCCCATCTCCCCAGCCTTACACACATATAACTATACTGTTTTGGGACTGATAATCACATCTATAGTTGCCAAAACCATGTTATCTATTATCTTATCCCTCCACTGGAATTACTGTGATTCAGCATCACAAACTACCTAAGCAGAAGCTCCTTTTCCTGGATACCATTTTTACTGTGTATCTATCCCTCTCTACCTTCCTGGGTGCCCTGAAGACCTTGCTTTCTCTCAGTGATAACCTGCTCCTTTTATCTTCTTGAAACCACAGAAACCTGGTTCCCCATAAGAATAAACTGTTATCCATGGCCACCCTCTCTATCCTTTATTGTAGCTTTACTCATGCTCCCTGACAGACTGAGCCAGGAGGAAGATTATGCATACTTCATGTTCCTTACTGCTACTTAAAACTCTTCCCCTATTGCCATGGCTTGTCCTATCCTTGGTCATTCTCTCCATCCAGATATATTATAGTAGATGAGAATCTTGTGTTAGTTACTTACCAGTCCTCAGGACATTTTCTCTCCTTTCTCTAAGAGTTCAGTGCCTCGTTCTGTAGTACCTAGTCTTTGCTTCCTCTCCAACCCTTCTTTATACCTGGGGATTTCAATTCACATGGAAGAAGAAAGAAAAGCAGTTTTCATTGAGTGTCTACTATGTTTCAGGCACTGTGCTAATCTCATTTGATTTTCATAACAACCATAAGAGATAGATGCTATTATTTTCCTGATCTTACAGTTGCAGAAACTGAGGAAGACAGAGATTAAGTGCCTTGCTCAGAATCACATAGCCAATAAGGCCATATTTAAAATGAGGTCTTCTTAAATCCAGGGCCGCCATTTAGATGCCTCTTGAATACTTTTATTTCCCAGTTTGACACTCTTCCCAGTTTCCCCATGATCTACATCTTTAATCTATGGCAGGCCCATACAGGGATAATCTTACCTTCAATTTTCCTAGTTGCTCACAAGACCCATAACTATGAAATTTTGCTTTCTGCCATTAAACTCTCATCCTTCCATCTTTCTCTGTGTTTCACCCCTCCTGAATTTATTCATCACGACTTCAGGTCACTCCCCACATCTGCTTTCCCAGACCATCTCCTCTGTTCTGATTTCACTTTCTTCAAATTTAATAATAATTTAGACCAGTCAAGAATACAAACATCAATACATTCCTTAACATCACTAATTTGATCCAATTGAAATGCCTTTGTTCAGTGCACAAGTCTTCCAGTTTGGTTGATGTGTACAATTTGAAAGAGTCCTTCCCGCCCCCGCCTTACATTTCTCTAGAATTATAGAAGGAACTTTCAAATAGAAGCCAAGTGTTTTGTCACAGTGAATGTCTATTGGTAACATGTGTGTAGATATATACATATGTATATACAAACATAACAATGACATTGAAATATATAAGTATATATCAGAGCACAGGAAGGATTATCTTATTTTCAAGTCATTATAAATGTAATTTTCATGTAGAATAGTCTATTTTCTTTTCTAAGTTGTATCTTTTAAACTCATGAGCCAATATGCTATTACCGCATATCACTAGCACTGATTTTATTTTCTTTAAAAGGTTCCATTTCTTCTTGAATCTGAGTACATGGTAAGGGTTCTGATCCTTTGCCATGTTTTAGTTCTTTAGTTCTAAAGGGTACCTTCTTTGGTAGCAAGAGTAAGAAGACCATCATGCTATAGAGGAAGGAGAAAGGTTTAATTGCTCAGCAAAGGCAGAAACATGCTCTGAAAAGTAAAGATTTCAGCCTTAATGTGCATGGAACAAAAGGCCGTTGTGAGCTGTGTACAAGAGTTGGTGAGAGTTTGTATTCTGCCCCTTTTTTCTGTGGGAGTTATTTCCTGTTGTTGACTAAAGTTCTTTATTTAGAACCACCTAGCTACAGAGTGCTTGCTAGCTAGCAAAAAAAAAAAAAGCATGCTTAAAACACAAGCTTATTTCAAGAAAAAACATGTTTAAGTCATATTACACATTCTATGAGACAATACAATAGTTCCCAAAGTCAAAAAGTGTGGTTCCTTTTTATTTTTTCACCCACACTGAAACACCTAAGAGGAGAGAAGTAAAACATATTTGATTTAGTAAGTCCATAGTCACTTGGACACCATGTTATGGAGAGTTCATGGGGAATTTTTATTTTGTTTTTAAACAAAGGTGTCCCATTTATAAATGAATCCCCGGATACTTTTAAGGAGCCATCAGAAGGGCCTCCATATTTGTGAAGTAGGTTTTTGTTTTTTTTTCTTTTTTGTCTGTAGCATTGCCATCTTAGGTTATTAATACAACAATTATAGATACTTTCTAGATCTTACCCCTGGCAGGTAAGAAAGCCACCTAAGGCACAGGCTTTAAATAACCAGCTAAATATTTGCTTTGTCACCTAGGATTCCTAATGAGAAATGTAGGCTATATCTAAATCTAATAATTGGGTTTTATATTTTCCTATATAAAACAGTGAATAAACTAACTTATAATGTAATGGATTGGGTGTTTAATTTGGAACCAAAAAGATGTAGGTTTCAATCTCACCTCAGATATTTGCCAGCTGGTTGATAACAGATACATACTATCTCTAAGCTTTTAGAGCCTAAATTTCCTTATCTGTAAAATGTGAATGGTAATTGTTGCCCTACCTTCTTACAAAGTTGTTTTGAGGTAAAAGCTTTACAAACCTTAAAACAAATAAATCTAAGGTGTGGTGCTGTTATTCAAATGTACAACAAACAGTAAAGGGAATAAAACTACTGCCCAATGTTGAAATTGGGGACAAACATAAATATTTAAAATGAACACTGTATGCTAATATTTATTAGTAGACTTTAAATGATCAGAAAGAAAATTACTTAGGAAATTAGTGTTTATGGGAAATATGTAAGTGCAATCCTGGGTAAATTACTTAACCTCACAGTTTTCTAATTAAGCAAATCTTAATCTGACAAACTTCTTGGAAAGGTTTTATTTTCTATCTTATTACTCTCAAAGTAGAAATATGTGTGGAATCCTTTTTTAAAAAATTTACTTCTAATACAGGAATAGTAGTAATATACAAAAAATAAAAGATTTTTTAAAAATGTTCATCTCAAAGCTGATGAGCCTAAACATCAAATAAATATTATTTGTAAAACTTAGCACAGTGCCTGGCATTTATAGTAGGCATTATATAAATGATTATTCCCTTCCCCACTCTTTCCACAGAGTAGAAAATCAGAACAAATTGAAAATTAACATCTTGTGAATTTTAAAATAGGCAATGTCATTTTCTCCTTTTGCATTTGGTCTTTAAATCAAAGTTAAAGACAGTTCTGCATGGCATTGGAATTATCTACATTGCTCTTTGCTTCTGTAGATAATGTAAATAATTTTGCTGACTCTTCATCTAAATACTGATCATTGTTATGATGTCAAATGAATAATTTCTGTAGTCATAGTTGGTAAGATAATTTGGAATTGTTTCAGGTTTTTTATTTGATTAAGTTTTTAGATATATTTTGTTTTATTTTTAAAAGGATGAAGATAAAACAATTTTATGATTAAATATATTCATTGATACACTAGGCAGACATTTCTGCATAATACACTTATTTTTTGATAAGCTATATGGCAACAGGCATTTATAATAGAGCTGATATGGTATTTGCTTGATGCCATCCCCAGTTGTTGGGGTTTTTCCTTTTGATGCTATAGAGTAAACATTTTTTTTTAAGGAAAGTGATATAGACCAATTACCCTATATTATTTTACACTTAAAAAACAAACTGCCCATTTAAAAAGTTTAAAAGTTAAAAGTTTGGCAAAAACTTAATGAATTCTTCTCCTTCCAAAATGAGTCTTTATTGGGCTTATATGCCAAGGAAGTAAAAGACAAGAGGGAAAAAATTCCAATGTGTATCACACTATTCAAAACACTCTTTGGGGAAACAAGGAATCAGAAACAAAGTGTGTCCATCAATTGAGGAATGACTAGAAAAAACTATGATATATGACTATAATGGAAGGTTATTGTATAGTAAGAAATTATGGGTTTTAGGAATTCAGAGAAACATGAGAATATTCTTATGAAACTGATGCAGAGCAAAAGAAAAACCTGGAGAATTCTAGACAGAATGACCTCAACAATGCAAATGAGACCACTAAAAAGAAGCCAGACTTTGAGTAACTGAAAAAAAAAATCAAGATTCCAGAGAAATGATAATGAAAATGCCTTCCCCATCATGGGAGATAAGTGGGAGCTTTTTAGAAAATAATATTGTATATACATTCAAAAGAAGACAATGTATCCTTTTTTATTACAAGGTAAAATATTTGGTGTGGGAAAATAGGTTGAATGTATTATGCTATAAAATTAAAAAGCATTAAAACTTTTTAAAAATGAACATTTTCAAAATTTATATTAATTTTAAGTATCTAGATTACACCTTAAAAATACTTTACTCTATAAAAACCTAATATGCTATAGATAATTTTACCCAAGCTGTTAGTCTTCTTGGCCTGGCTAAGTATATATTTAAAAATTGTTTTGTATATACACCTACTGAAGGTGATATTCTGATAGTGGTTTGTTATCTGAAGACCAGCCTAACATTAAGACTAGATTTTAAGAATATCCCTAATGACCAAAATTGCATTAATTAACATAGTGTTTGTTTGTTTTAATCCATAAGGCAACAAAAATGGACTGAAATTTATTTATTTTATTTTTTATGTTGCATTTTATGAAATTTCTTATTTCAAATAAAATTATAATAGATTTTTATATTAGTTGAGACTCCAGCCCTTCTATTGTTAACTAAGGAATATGCTTATTGCAAGTAGATTGTCCACTAGGTGATTAATTTTTTTTACCATATCAACCTGTGAAATAAAAGCAAAAATCCAAAATAGCTCTGTAGTCCTCTTCTGCAGTGATGGTGGCAGAGTTGTGGAAAAGGAGAGAATGTTGAGGACTATACAGTATTTAGATGATTTATAAACATTAGTTTAATAATTGTTGGTTATTATAAATGTGAAATCTTGTCCAATAACTAGTGAACTGATCTAATACAAGAGAAATTGAACCATATAAATACTAACTTTCTTATTATAAATGAGCCCAGAAAATATAAGGCTATTTTGTTTCCATCTGCTGCTAGATGGAAATATATTTCATTAAAGTCTTTTTGAAGAAGTAAATAAAAGTTGGTAGACTTGGTTCCATTGTATACTAGTGCTCATTAGCATAAACTAAAAGAAAAAAAGATCACTGTGAACATAGTTATAGTTTATGTACCACCTTTTGTTGCAAAGTATGACGATCTAGACAAATTCTACCACAGACTTGTAAAACAAGTCAGCCATGCTTATTGATAGTTATTTACTTCAATGAAAAGATAGACATAGGAGAGGATAAGTGTGCTGGAAAATGTGGTATGGATAAGAGAAAAAAATAGAACAAGGCTGATAGACTATTCAGAATTCTTATTACAAAGTATCAAGTGAATAACTTCCAGAATAAAGTTCTTGGACATAGTGATTACCAAACAACATAATGACAATTAAATTAGCCATATTATAACAGGAAATGACCGATTGAAAATGTAGGAGTCAGCTGCATAGCTGTCTCTGTGTACCAGATCACTGGTAGGATCAAAGTCAATGTGAAATTAGGGGGAAAAAAGATAAAAAATGTCATTAAATGCAATTAAAATAGTTCTAACCTGATTTATTCAATCATGCTATTAATACTATAAAATGGGAAATGGCTAAATGAAAAGATACTAATAGACTATTATTCTTTTTCCTCAACTGTAAAACATGGATAATAATAGTACTTACCTCAAAGGGTTGTTGTGAGGATTAAATGATACAGTATTTGTAAAATATGCATAACCTGCCCATAGTAGGCACTATATAAAATCTCATTCCCTTCCTCCCCTTCCCTAGAAAAGTTTAACCAATGTATTGCAATCATTATAATAAGGATACCAAAAGAGGTCAGGAGTCAACTTAGTCAATAAACCTTTGATCTTTCCTTGCAAAATGGAAAACCATGGCAGCCTAAGGCAACAAAACTCATTTGCAGACATTACAGAAGAAGTGAAAATGACACTAAAGAAGATGAAGATGAGAAAAGCAGCTGAACCTGATCAAGTACATATAAAAGAAATCCATGCTGAAGGCAAAACAATTTAAAACATTTATAGATCACTTTTAGAGATAATCAAGAGAGTAGGATATTGAACAAATGGGGAAACAATCACAGACAGTAGTTTTACCAAAAAAAAAAAGTGATCAGGAGGAGAGCAATAGCTACCAGCCCATATACCTTTTTTGTGAGCACTAGAAAATTTTTATGAGATTGATCTACATGTATCCTGAGAGAAGATTACAAAAGTGTGGGGAAATCTTCAGATTTTATCACTACCAAGGTGACCAAGAGAAGAATTTCAATAACTATTGATCCATAGGCCTGCTTTCCCTAAAATATAAAATCTTTATAAGAGTAACCAAAAATACATCAAAAGCATTCTTGATGAGGGTAATTAGAAAGGAACAGGTCGGCTTTTGTAAGCAATATTCCACCATAAACCAAATCTTTACCATTCACATGGTAATATAGACAGAGAGAATACAAGAACCCACTGTGCTTCTGGTTTGTTTTTTAAAAGCATTTGAGAAAGGCACCTTTGCATAGGAGAGAGTGCAAGCCTCAGTTTATTGGCATTGGTGGGAAGAAATTCTTTCATTGGGAGATCCCTCCACCAATGAAATGGAATGTTTCCAAAAATACAAACTTAAAACCATTTGATTGAATAGAGCAAACCCCTCCTTGAAATCTCTCCTCTAGTCATATCTCCCCCTAAAGTTATCCTCGCTAGATAATGATAAGTGAGAAGTAAGCTTTTGGAAATAGTTTTATAAGAATCAGCCTGGTACTACAGAAAAAGGACTATACTTAGCCAGAGACTTTATTTCATATTCCACTGCCTACACTTGGAGGTGCATTTAGAAACATCTCAGAGTCTTCATTTCTGATGAGAGTACTTATAGTACTATATTTTCTAACATAATTATTTGTAAGGAGAATGCTTTGCAAAGTTGAGATGATATCAATATTTTCATAAAAGTATATCATCTTGGGCAGCTTAAGAGATTAAGACCCAGACCTAGAGATAAGAAGTCCTGGGTTCAAATTTGGCCTCAAATAGTTTCTAGCTGTTTGACCCTAGGTAAGTCATTTATCCCCACGCCCAATGCCTAGACCTTACCCCTCTTCTGCCTTGGAATTTTTAAAACTCTGATCCTATTGATGTGGATACTTCCACCAGTCATGCAGATCACAACTTTCCATGCCTTCTCATTCTGGAATGCTCTTGCCCATGTCATCTCATAAATCCTTCCTAGGGATTTATAAAACATGAATTACTATTGCAGTTTCTTGTGGAATAACAATATCTTCAGAGCTACATTATTAATTGATTGAAAGGCATAGATAATGCAAGATCCCATTATTTGTTGATTACAAAAACCAGTTAAATTGAAAGAATAGCCTCAAAGCCTCTCTTCCAACAAAATATCCACTCTGCATATGGTAAGCTCAAAAAATATTACTCCATATTTGAAAACACAAGCTATAATTCTGTTCAATGATCTTTAAGTATCAAGATCAAATAAGGAATAATACACTGCCAAAGTGTTTGCCACTGTCATGATGCATGCCTTACATGGGGTACAAATGGAAGAGAGATTGCCTACAGATGGTAACTTTCTCCATATGCTCCTGTTTGTGGGTGAATTTATGCTGATTATGTCACAAAGAGAAACAATTCTGATGAGAGGGGGAAACCAGAGTTGTCTGAAGAGAGAAAGGTGGATACACAAAGAATTTATCAACCAAATTAGATCTTAAATAACAGAAGATGAAACAATCAGCAAGTATGTATTGTGTCTGCCAGGTGCCAAGAACTGTTCAGGACACTGGAGATCCAAAAACAGAAGTAAAACAATTTCTGGAAGAGTTTATATCCTATTGGAATTAGATCACATATATACATAGGCTTATAAAAAAATACACAGTGATTTTTGGTAGGGAAGCTGAAGAGCTCAGGGAAAACTTTATGTAGAGAGTAAGACTTAAGCTGAATCTCTTATAAAGTCACCAGAGATTCCAAAAGGAAGAGTTAAGGAGAGAGTACAGTCTAGGCATAGGGGACAGCCAGCCAGTTCAAAGTCATGAGGATAGGAAATGCAGTGCTGTGAATGGGGAACAATATGAGGGCTAGTTTGACTGAACTACACACACACACACACACACACACACACACACACACACACATATATATATACCCTAGAAAAATTCTAAAACATTATTTTAAAAGATATTTTGTGAACATCTAAAAAGAAAAGTAGTAATTACAAAAAGCCAGAATGGCTTCAAGAGCAGATCATTCCAGATTAACCTTATTTTTTTTTGTCAATGTCACTAAACTATTAGAAAAAGAAAATACTGTGGATATAATTTGATTAGATTTTAACCAATGTTTGATAAAGTATTTCATGTCAAATATGGGCTAAATGATAATATGTATGTAGATAATAGAAAAATAGAATATATAGATAATATAGATTAATTATAAAAGTATTAGTCTGAATCCAAAAAATTAGATATTAAGGGTTTCATATCAGTTTGGAAGGTCTTCAGAGGAATGTTTTATGGGTCTATGCTTGATCTTATGCTGCTTAACAGTTTTATCACTGTCTTGAATATTGGTAGAGATGGCTTGCCTATTAGATTTTCAGATAGCACAAAGCTGGGAAGAATAGATAATCTTGAGATGAATGAGTGACTCAGGATCCAAAAATATATTGACTAGATAGAACAAACTGAGGCCATTCATAAAAAGATCCCTCTTCTCTTCATCTCCCATATCACTCAGATAACCTCCCCCAATATCTACTTCTTTGCCTCTATGTTACATAAAAAGATGGTCAGGCTAGGGCCAACATAAACTCTATCTTTGTGCACAGGCTCTCATTCCATCCTTTTGTAATCCCTACTCCCCCAATGATCTTTAATCTTACTCCATCTCTTGGCTACTTCAGGTGTTTCAGTAATGCCTAACTCTTGATGACCTCATTTGGGTTTTCTTGGCAAAGATACTGGCATGGTTACCATTTCTTTCTCCAGATCATTTTACGGTACAAATGAGGAAAGTGAGGCAAACAGGATTAAGTGATTTGCCTAGAGTCATACAGCTAGTAAATGTCTGAGGCTGGATTTGAACCCACAAGGATGAATCTTTCTGACTCCTGACATTCTATCCACCAAAAGGCACTTTGCTGGCTACTTCCCTGCTCGTCGCCCCTTATAAAAAACCAAACAAACAAAAAACACCTTACTTTGATCTAACCATTCTTGCTGGCTATTCTCCCATACCTCTTCTTCTTTTCATCTGTTGGAGATTAGAGAGTGGAGGGGTCAGGAGAGAGTTTAGGATTTTCTGATGATATCCCCCAAGTACTCCCGAATCAAGTCAGACTTGGGATGTAGTCATTTTCACCAGGGCAGGCAGGGCAGCTGGTATGGAGGTGAAGTGGACCCCAAAGTGAGCCAGGAGGGAAGTTAGCAGAATAACTGAGACTTCTGATGATATGAAAGTTCAAAATAAGGATTCACCAAGTTGACTTTGAATTAGTATGTTATTTGAAGAAACTGGAAATGTTTAGCTTGGAATAGAAAAAACAATGAGGATATGAAATCTATCTTTAAGTAAAGTTGTCCTCTGAAGGAGAGATAAGACTCAGTTTGAAGTCAAGGAAAAATTCCTAATAATTAAAGCTCCACAAAAGTGGAACAGACTACATCAGGGCACTTGGGGTTCTCCCTCACTGATGGGCTTCAAGAAAAGTCTGAATGACTATTTGTTGGATATGTAACTTAGAAGATAACTCATATATAAGGTGTTCTGGATGTCTGATGAGATCTCTTCTAAACCTGAAAGATGATGATTGTGATTTATTAAGCCTCCTCAATAAGAACCATGATCCCTCAAAAATACTGACCTTTTTCACAAGGTCAAATACCAAAGACTCAGTATTGTGGATGACCTGTGAAACAATAAGAGAGACCCATGATGAATACATGTAGGCTATGACATATTACCAATGGTGCTTTGTTCACAAGAAATGTCATAAAAGTTATCATTCCAGAGATATATGATTGGAAACAGATGTGGGTCAGGCATGTAGCAAAAGCATGGGAAAGCAAATAAACATCCTAAGTGTTGCATTGCAAATTCCCTCTCCCCAAGTCCTACCCCCATTGTATGTTAAGAAATCTAGAAGTCCTTCAGCACTTTGAGTAAATGCTGTATGGAGAATTATGAGAAAACATGGACAACAGTAGCACAGAAAGACAGAAAGAAAAGGTGTGGATTGTTTATGATTTGCACCTCTGAAGGTAGTGGTTGATATAACACATCCATTGATGTATATTGAAAAAGCATTCAGTTAAAATGTTTTATTAGTTGGTCAGTTTTGATAGAATCATGTTAGATCTGTTAGAGCACCAAGACTTTTTTAAAAGATATGACAAAGGAAGAAATTTAAGCAACTCTATAGTAAGTACTATAATTTAAGTAACCTCTAAGACTACAATTTTAGAAGATTCACTGATCTTCAGTGATAGATTTTCACTGATCTTCAGTGAGAGATTACTCACTTAGCATTCTTTATAGCAATAAAGTCACAAGTCCAAAACAAAACAAAATCACATTTATACTCACTCATGTATAACAAACCTATGAAAGTTCAGAAATCAATGAATAGTATAAGATTCAAGCTGAATCGTCTCTCCAAAATTCATGTTTATTTTCTAATAATTACTCATGGTATTTCCTGGCAACTTACACACTTGTATTCTCATTAACTACTGGTTTTTCTTAACTACCCCAAAGTGTGGGGATTTACAGCTAAAATATATTTTAAGTTTTAATTTTATTGCTTGGGTTATTACATTAATCTTCATATTTTTCATAGCCCCTTTTTATTGACAAGTGATATAACAGTACATCATTTGCAGTAGTTTGAAGGGAAGGAAGTAAATGTATAAACAATGGGAAAATTATGTTGCTCTCTGGTTTGGCCAGAGTAAAAGGAATAAGGTAATTTAAGAAAATTTTGAAGAAATCATTTTAATCCTAGAAGTGAGAAATGGGTTAAAGAAAATCCATGCTTTTTTCCCACAGGGTGACTATATCAATTTGATATAATTTCTTTGGGTCTTTCTAGGGTGGGAAATGACCAATGAGAACAAAAAAGGTAGCAAATATCTAAGATATAAATCCAAGCTGTTTTTATCTGAACTGATAAAAACAGCTTGGATTTATATTGTATTGAATTTAACTGAACTGTTAAATTCAATACATGAACTCATACACTGATTTAAGAATGATTGTATTTATGTTCTTCACTCTTAAAAACAATACATGAAATGGTTAGCTAAAAATACTAGAAAAGATTTTTTTAGTCATAAAAAGATTTATTTTTAGGGTTTTGTTTGCCATTTCAGAAGAGGCATACCTGAGAAGAATTAAAAGCTTTTCTGAGACTGAGAGGGAAAAAGCCTCAGCACAAGTGAAGCAGAATAGAAAATATGAAGCATTCTAAGAGGAGTTGCATTATTTGGAGCAAAGAGTATAGATGTGAGATAGATATCTATCACTACATATGCTATTCACACACACACTTATCATGCAGGAGGTAGCAAGAGTTTTGGCATAGAAAAGAAAGGGAAAATGAAAGAGTTGCAAATGAGGAGCAGCGAATGTGAACCTCAAGCAAAAGGAAGAAAAATTTCAAACAGAAAAATTGCCCCTGGCTCCCCAAATCTATTAAGTTTGACAGCATTCAAGTATTCTCTGGAATCTTTGTTGCTTCTCTTTCATTTTCTAATCATTATACCTGATATCATCTCTACCTGATAACCTATTAAATAATTGCCTACCCATAGATTAATTGTGTAAGTTTATTCCAGTTTTTAAAACAATGGAGGTTTTCTACATGTAGTATACTGAGTAGAATGTCTTTTTGTTGCTGTTTGTCCTTCATTTACAGAGGACCAATGACATCACCAAAGTGATATTTTGACTTGTGAACAAATTGGATTTAGGGGAGGCAGAGTTATAGAAAGTCTTCAGCCTCACTCTCTCTTCCACAGTCATCCAAGTCCAGTGGCAAGACAAAAATCAAGATGACTGGTGATGTCCCAGGATGCAGTGGATGACCTTGGCATCTTCAATATCTGACCAAGCTTTAATTATTCCACAGCACCTACTTCAGCCACTTTCATAACTGTTGGAACAAATTGTTCTCATCTACCCATTCTGCTGGAGGAAGTCTTCACATGCTTTGACGTAGACATTCCCCTAAGTCATTGATGAGATTGAGGCCTCTTATTTACTCTGAACCTGGTTTAGACCATGGGCCAAGATGGTTTTACCAGGGTATGGCCACTACACATGCTACAGCTTCTTGGAGTCACAGGTGAGAGTTGGGTGACAGGTTGTAGACATGAAAAGTGGATAAGCAGCCCTGAAAAGGACTTGGCAAACTCTCATACCAGAGGTGCTAGTCCTTCATGAACATCCATATATCCTAGAATGCCTTAGGGCTTACTTATTAAAAGTCTACCTCTCCTTGCTACTTGGTTTGTATCAGTAGACACAGGTATTTAAAGTGATAAACTTACAACATAACTGAAATAAGAAGCTGTAGAAGAGGATGGTATTTAGTAAAAAGAGTAGCTGACCTTGATGTCAGAAGATCTGAATTCAAAACCTTACTAATTTTTTGTGACCATGGGCATTATTTGAGATCAATCTTCAATTTTAAAAAATACGAATGACAGTGCTTATACAGCCCATTTCAGAGGCTTTTTGTGAGGAAAATGTTTTTATAAGCTATATGAAGTGCAATATACACTTGATATATGCTCATCACTCAATAGTAACTTTGCACATTTTTCTTAAAGAAAATGATGCAAGACAAATGCACAGCTTTTGTGCTTATATCACTGTGACATAAAAAACATAAAGGACAAAACATAGCAAAAAGACCAAGAAAACTAAACTTGAGAAGACAAAATCTATTCCATTGATAACCTGTTACTGTTGTTTATTTGTGTCCCCTGTTTCATTTCATTACACCATAGTAATTTTCTTTTGAAAAGGAAATTAAGAAAAATTTTCAAGTTGCACTTTCAAAAGGAAGACAATTCAAAGTAAACTGGTACCCAGGATTGTTCAACAATGTTTCACATTTAAAAGAAATATTGACTCCAAGACAGAAAGAAGAGTCAAGATATCTCTCTGAAATTCAATACAAGTGTTGGTTATTATTTTTAAGGACCACCTTGTTATAATTACACTATTTTTCCTTAGTTTAAAAACCTTCATTAAGCTTCTACTCTGTGTCCAATGCCAGATGCTGAGAAAGACAAAAAGAAAAAGGAAGTCTTTGCTCTTGAGAAGCTTACATGCTCCTTGAAAATACAACACATAAGTAGACAAGTAACTATGAGGAAGGAGAGAACATTAATGACTAATGACTTGAGGGGAAGGAGAAAAAAGGAAAATTTTGGAGTAGGAGATATCACATGAACTAAGCCTTGCAAGGAAGCTAAGAATTCTAAAAAAGTCAAGATGAGAAGAATACAGTCCAGGAATTGGGATGTGCCTTATCTGAAGGCATAGAGAGAGAAAAGAGACCTGAATACTGAATTTAGGGCATAAGTAGGCCACTTTGACTAAAACAAAGAATATGGATCCCTGCCATTTGAATAGCTTCTTATTCCAATTGACTTCCAGTAATTTTTTTCATTTTGAAATTAAGAGATTTAAATTTCAGATGAGACTGTAATAGTAAAGTTATATGCTTACCTTTTGGTCTGTATTTGAAAGCTAATGAAAGTGAAAACCAAACTTCATAGAAATTCCAAGTTCATTCTAGCAATTAACAATGATAATAATAATTCGATGCTGAAAGCATTCTAATAGGAGCAGGCAGCAGCAGCACATAAACCTTTCCATTCCTGTGGATCTGGATTCCAAACAGACAAGCTCAGGGTTGCTGTATGATCCTGTAAGATGTCAGTTTCTCTAGGGAAGGCGGTAACCACCTGGCATGGAGGGTGGGGTATTAACAGCTGTGAAGGCATTAGGCACATGCTTTGACTACTTGGAAAAAGATACCAGAACTCCTAAAAGGAGAGAAAATATACTTAATATTTGTACTTGTGAAATTATCCAGATATTTCAACCTTAAAAACTGAAAGAAAAAAGTGAAAAGCATTTTATAGTTAAAAATGAAAGCTCAGCATGTTTTTCTAAAAATTCTAAAATTACTTAGAATCTTTGCTCTGTGTGCATCCATGAAAAAATGAAAATAAGTTTTTTATTCCTACATGTTTTTTCATGCAAGAAGAAGATTCCTTATTGATAAACTACATGCTAGAATATATTCTGGTGATGAAAATATGACCTTTTTTGTGCTAACTTCAGCTCAATTCATGAACCATTTCTTGAGATTCAATAAAGTTCATGACTGATCCATTGATATAAAAACATACGCCTGTCTTGATTATGGATTAATTTTAACAGTTTCATCCTAAAATGAGTACCTGAAAGTGTGGGAGAGAGATTGTTAATAGTTCAGTTTCTAAAATATACAATTCTGATAGAACGGAAACTAGAAATAGCTTAATCTCACAGTAGAAAAATTTAAAATATAGCATGTCATTACAAAGGCATGAACTGATGAGCACAGTATAAAAAGGCCAACAAAATCTGTAACAGAATTAGACTTTTAGTACCATTGTATTGAAATTTTATAAAAATAATTCCACATCTAATTAAAAATAAAATATGAAATCAATATGTTCATGTAAGTGTTATATGTATATATTTTGTCTTTAATATTGTTATTGTTAAAATAGAAAATTTTACAGCAGGTACAGGCCATGGTGTAGCCTCTTAAAAAAAAGAGAGAGATAGTGGAGAAACTACTAAAATCTCCCCCCAATATTGTAGTCCAACCTGTTTTTGAACCTCAGTGGATCTTGAGCTTGTGATTTCAATATTGTGAAAACTTAAGACCTGTAGTCTTAGAGAGTTGCTTGAAGCTCAGAGAGGTTAAATGACCTACCTGGTATCATGCTGCAAGTATCAGAGGCTGATTTGGAACTCAGGTTTTTCTGACTAAGTTCAATAGGTCATGATGTGTCTCATGTCTCCCAGTCAGAATGTCAATTTGATTCCAAATTATTACAAACAGTTTGAGCAAAAGATAAAATAACCATTTTATTATCACTTTTATGTTAGGTCCTAAATCTTTATATTCCCAAGCATAGCTAGTTTAGTAGATAATATTAAAAAGATGCTTGCATGACAAGCAAAATTAGGGTACCTAGATTGCTTTTTATGATACTACCAAAATGCATTTACCCTATATTTTCCTTCAATTAAAAAAAAATAAAAACAAAGCATATAAAACCCAAGGGGGGGGGGTGGAGATAGGAAAAAAAGAAATATCGAAAGGAAGTTTCTTCAATTTCAGAACACTTCCTCCTTCCAGACCTAACCTTTCCTAGCTGCTCTTGCTGGCGCACATAAGCCATTATCTATAGAATGAAACATTTCCAGTTCTGGAAAAGAATTCTTTCTTGCAAAGTGATCCAGTGCTAGAACCCTCTATGACCCAATTGGGAAGGACACGGGGCTTTTGCAATCTTCCCTGACCGGTCCCACTACCATTTTACTTTTCCCCGGAGTAACTTCTTTGCCCACTTAAGGTGGGGAATTAAGGATGAAATGTGCCCATTGCAGTTGCTCTCGAAGTTTGGCTATATGTAACTGGGTGAATCAGTTAAAGACGGCACTATTATTTTCTGTCTGCCCTGACTCCCCGCCACCCTTCCCTCCTCTCTTATTAATGGGGCACCATTGCCGAAGGACTGAAGGCACAGGGTAGAGTTAGGCAGCTAGTCGTCCGCCACCCCAGGGCCACTGACTGACCCTGACTTTGCCAGCCCCAGCTGTTGTTGGTTTTCGCGGAGTGTGAATGCCCTGTGCAGGACTTGCTGGGCTCCAGTCTGACTTGTTGACCAGTCTCAAGTTGTTGAATAGCTTGAATACTTGTCATATTTGTGGTTACGCTACTCAGCAGGCTTTTCTGCGCAGTGCATTAGCAACGGCCTTTTGTCACCCGCCGCTTTTTGGGGGGTTTCGGGGGGAAAGGAAAGGAGATTATCAATGATGGATACCCCTCCTTTGGCCGCTCTATCATTCCCTGGTGAAACTCATTTATTTGCTTCTTTGATTGCCACCACCAGAGGAAATAAAAGTAGAGACAGAGAGGGAGATGCTGGTCTGTGCTGCCACACTGCATCTCCCGTGCTCCCACCTCTTCCTCCTCTTTCTCTTCCTCCTCCTCCTCCTCCTCCTCCTTCTACTTCTTCACCAACCCGGGCAGCTAGAGCCCTAGCTCGGCATTAGCATATCTGATCTCCCGGGACAAAGGCACATGTAAGTGATAGCCCAGAGCGGAGCTCCTCCTCCTTATTGGCTCAGCCTCGGAGGGGCCTGAGCGTGGAGCCTCCGGCAGGAGCCGAGCTGGGTGCTCCGGGGGAGAGGGGGGGAGGAGGCAGAAGAGGAGGAGGAGGAGGAGGAAAGAAGAAGGAAGGGCAGAGGGAGGAGGGGGAGGAGAGGGGGGTATAGGGAGGAGGAGGAGGGCGGAACCGAGAGCAGGACTGGGCGGAGCGTTTACGTGAGCCAGAGGGCAAGAAGCTTGCGAGAGGCTGCACGTCACTCTTGCATGGCAAGTGGTGGGAGCACGGGCTGCGTTTCAGTCCGGGCTTCCCCCCGCCCCCGCCCTTCTCGCCTTCCTTCTCCGCCACAGCCTCATCATCTTCCCTACTAGTAGAATGCGTCGGGCTCAGAGACTGAGGACCGCAGAGCCTTAGCTCCTCGTCTGCCCGCTCCTTCCCTGACGCCACCTTTGGGTCCCCAAAGCGGAGGGGCGCTGTATGGAGGTAGTGTAGCCTTAGGAGTGGGCGGAACCCCCGCGTCCTCCCTCACCCTGCCCTGATGCTGTAGTCCTCAGGTGGGGCTGCATGTGGTAAGTTCAGCTGGACCTGTGGTCCGTGGCGGTGAGAGTGTGTGTGGTGCAGGAGCGAGTGATCTAGTGCAGGCTGCCCGGCCACTGAAGCTGTAGGCACTGGGACCTGGAGGGAGCGCGGAGCGGGAGTGTGCGCGGGGAGGGAGGAGAAGGGGTGGGGGCGCAGGCGGAGAGAGAGGGAGTTGGGGGGGCAGTAATTTGAAAGAGAAGAACCCGATTCTAGAGCAGGTAGGAGGAAGACCTCGCCCCTCTCCTCCCCTTCCTCTTAGACTTCGGAGCCCCAAGGGCCAGCGGACGGACCTAGGAGCCGGGAAGGGGGGGGAGGGACAGGGTAGGGAAAAGGCACACCGATTTGGCCTGGGGTCCGCAGGGGGGCGAAGCACTAACCCAAGCTCAGAGCTGTAGGGCAAAGAGCATGAAACTGGCCTCCTTTAAAGCGAGGATGTGCGGGGGTTGTGTTACGAATGTGTGGTACTTTTTTTTGGGGGGGGGGGGAATGACGTCCCCAGCTTCAGAGCAGCTGCACATTTGAGAGTTTCCATAGGCTAGTTTGCATTTAAGTTCGGTGTTGTTGGACTGAGAGTTGAACCTTTTTTTCCCTTTCTCTTGTCATTGTAGTTCCAAGTTTATTGGTGATGGAATGTTAGGTGAATTAAATTTGTCTTTTTTTTTTTAAGTTTACACCTGTTGTTTTAAACATTTTCTATGGTTGAATATTAGGAACCTAGAATTAATTCATCACCATGTTGGCTATCCATGTCTAAATAGGAATAAAAAGCTGCTGGTACTGATCTTTGTGTCATTAGGACAGAAGGTAAAATTAGAGAGCCATTACATGAAGCAGTTAGTTATCCAGAGAAAAAATACTTGATGAATTTTTGTTTGTCCTTTCTTCATTTTAACCTTGGACATAGTACCTGTAGGTTTTATGACCTTAAGTAAAAGCAATCTTAGGATATTTTCTTGATTCAAGGTGGATTTTGGAGCTGTTCTTACTGATGTTTCATGATCTATGAAAGTAAGTTCTTGTAGTAAGTTGAGAAGTGGGCAGTGAGCAGCTTGAGACATCCTGAGATTCTTCCAGTTTTCAGGAAAGTTATTTGGGTAAATGTTAAGTTGCATTTTCAAGCAGTATTTATAAGGTCTTAAAAAATATTGCAGTATGTTCTGAAATGCTCAGGGAGTGCATAGAAAGCTTAGAGAATTTTTAATACAGAGGTTTACTTAATAAGCAGCCACTAAGTCTATAAGAGTAGCTCATTGCATTTGGGGAGTAGTCACTAATACAAGTAAGCATGAGAGCCTCTGCTGTCTGTGAAAAAGACAAGATCCACTTGACAGTACCTACAGTGCCACCCACCATACATACCCAAGTACTTTTGGTATACTTAATTTGGATTAATGATCAGAAGGCAGCTGCTTAGTAGCGAGGAGTACACATCTCTCTTTACTACCATTCTTTTCTTAGTTTATAAATGTTTGTGTTCTTTTGTTTTTGATTGTGCAAAAGTTGGCCTATAGGAATATAAGTACTGCTCTGCAGGTGAAAATGTACACCTTTGAAAGAAAGACCTCAACTCTAAGCCCAAATAAGTAAAACTTGCAAGTCGGCCTTTCCTTTCCCCTGTATTATCAGTTTATTTAAACAGAAAGCTAACTACAAATGAAATAAGATTTGTCTTCCAATTTACTATTTGAAGTTTCTTATTTTTAAATTTTTGTTGCACATCAATTCAGACTGTTGAAACTCATTTTTATCCTTTTTTTAAGCTATTCACCATAACTGAAATATGCATAATGTACGATTTTATAAGCCTTTAAAATTTCTAGGGTATGTTAACCATTTGAAGATAGCTTAGGCTTGTTTTGTTTGGGGGGGTTAGAAACTGAACAATTTGGTTCCTCAGTTTATTAGGATGGGTGAGGGGATTAGCATTTTCTGGTGCAATGCTGGTATACAGTAGGTATCCTAGGGAACAATTTATACTTGCTTCACACACTTGTAATAGTTGCTTTGGATGACTTTCTTTAAAGAATTAAGAGAAATATAGATCTTTAGACTTAATGAACCTTTTGACTGTCATTGACTAATTTTGTCCATTAGAGCTTATTTATTTAAGTTAAAAAACAAAACACATGTTATTTTGTAATCTCATTGAATCAGATACTAGTGAGACTGTATTTTTGAGATTCTAGAATTTGGGGGCAAGGCAGGGAGAAGGAAGAATGGTAATTAATGCACCTGCTTTTTAAAAAGTAGTTACTGCTCCAAGAACAGAAAAATTAATTCAGGAAGAGGAAAAAAGGGACAAAGTGAACAACTAAAGATTCAGAGAACTGAAACATTCAACTAACAAAATATTTTTAACAATAAATGTCCATATAAATTAGAATAAAACTTAAAATTCCAAAATAGTTCAAATTTACCATCCATCTAAATGTTGTTTTATTAACCAATTTAAGTCAGCTCACTAGATGTCAATAAATTGCTTTTTTTTTGTAGTTTGCTGTAATTTCCTAGAAACACTTCTAAAAACATAAAATTTTGTCTTTGTCCTTATTTGCACCAAAAAATGTCATTATGGTCATTTAAAATACATTCTACTTATAAAAATTTATTTGCATCAACTTGGTAGTGTACACTACTTTTAATTCACTTTTAGAAGGTAGTTAAAGTTCTTTTGCTGAAAAAATTTTACATATGGCGATTCATGCTTGTAGCCAGGGTACAGAAGGAGACAGCTCCAATTGCAATAGTTTCTTGGCAAAAAAGAAAAGAAAAGCAGTCTCTGATTACTGAGTCCAAAGATCATGAAGTATGCTGAAGGCAAAAGAGGGCAAGGTCCAGTTTAAATGGAAACAGCATAGCAGTAGGGGCAGAATCCAGCATAGCAGGTCCTCCCACTAATTAACACTAACCATAGGAAGTAGAAGCTGAAGATTCAAAATAAGTTGTAAGGCAGTGTGACATATATACCAATCACATGTTGTCTTTACAGTTGATGATTATTTTCCTCAAAATAATCAGGTCTGTTCAAAATTATGACTACTGCTGCTCAACAAATAAGATTGACTTCTGAAAGGATTTCACTTTTGTGGATATTTTTGTTTAAACCCTAAGGATACTGACTACTAACTAAAGTTAGTTTCTTGCTTTTCTTCCATCTAATCTGTAATATGGGAAAGAAAAACTAGCCAATGCAATTTGGTATTAAAGGCCACATTTTGCCTTCAGATGCAGACGATGAGAACTACTTATGTATCTAAAGGCAGAGTTGGGCCCTGTAACATCACATCATCCATTGTGTAGAGCTGTGTCTTTCTCCATTAGCGCTGCTTTGCAGTTCATTCTTTGTATGATTCTGTGAATGGCATATGTCAGGCCAATAAGACTACATTCATATCCTGAGAAATAGATGCTTTGTTTCTTCTTAAAAATCATGCAATGAATCTATAAAATAAATATTGAAATAGAAGCAGATAATTAATTTTTTTTTAATGATCAAACCTAAAAACCAGAATTTGTATTGAATATAGTAGGGAAAATAAGTGTATATAAAGTTTTTGTTATTTTGCTGTTTGTTATTTCATTTTATTTACAATTTTTGTGATCATATGAAAGAGGTAGAGAGATCAGCTAGTCCATATAGGCTCTTATACCCTTCTTTGCCTAATAGAAATGGGACTTAAGTACAAATAAAGGATTTCAATTTCTCAATTATAATATGTCAGGATTATCTATAACAAATGCACACTTTATTTTAATAGGCTTTAAAAATCTAGCCCAGAGTAATTTGGATTGTGCATTCAAACTAGGGAGACCAGTTAAAAATGTGACAAAAACTATTGTTTTATAACCTTTTAGACTTCCACTGTTAGTCTATTATTAAAACTATATTTACTCTAAGGAGAGATAACAAAATTTGTTGGGTGAACCAGACTAAAGGGACTCCCACCCATCCCAGGATTGGAGATAAATTATGAGGATACACTGGAGTAGGAGCTGGAAGGAGTGAGGAGGACATATTTAAAGTCGACATACAACTGCTACAGCAGGTCTGACTAGTTTTAAGTGCCCAAAGGCAGCTTTGTCATTACTAACTGTAGGGAGCAGCAAATCAAAATTCTTAAACTTAATTCATGTGTATATTATTATCTTCTTCTTTCTCCACAAATTCTTAGAATTTTGTACATAATATTTCTAATACTTGTTTTTCATTTTCTTAGAAAACATCTTTGAAGTTATATTGGAAAAATCTTCTTTCAGTTTTAGTTTTCACTGATGAGTCAAGGATTCTAGTTCTTTTAGAAAAATAACAAAGAAATGTAAGATTTGAACTACTTGAGAATGTTTAGCAAGAGTAACATATACTGCCTGAGTATTCTATAAGCAAAAATGCCTACTAGTAATATGTCACTTGCTGCAAATCAACCTTTAGCCTCATGTCTTCCTCCTTTCTCAGGCCAGCTGCTTATCATTCCACGCCATGCAGCAGTTACTAGAGCTTTGAGCAGTCTTACTTTAGTACTCCACCCATATATTTGAAAGCATTGCCCGAGTTAACTCTTTTGGGGAAAACTAAAAGTCTCAAGCACACTCTTGTAGCAAGCAAGCTTTTATAACTTTCCAGCTATATTAATGAATTAACTAGGTGCCAATCCAACTTTAAACTAGCTAATCTTTAGTTTTTTTTTTTCCTGGTTTTGTGAGAAATGTTGTTTTCTGTTTGTTAGATGGGGGTGGTGATGGAGAAATTCCATGAACATTCACATGAAATTGACATGGATAGAAACAGAATATGATTTTCAGCCAAAGATGAAACATAATTTCTTTTTACATTTCTTGGTTTTGGTTCCATTTGTTCAGAACATTATCTCACACAGTCTAAAAAACACACTATGATTTTCCCTTTTATCTTGTCTAGAGAAAGCCATTTCAAGTGGTGATAGTTCAGACTAACCATATAGATCACGGTTGGTTATTAAATGTAAAATGTGTATATACCATAAGAAATAGTTAGCTTCTTCTATAAGCAAACTTTCTACCTAGAGATGACATGGCTAGACTAAAGTATCACAAGATGGAAAAACTGAGTAGGTTGAAGGAAGCTGTTTCTTGAGTTAATGGAACTGAATTATTATTTAGGTAGTAGTCACTTTACATTTAGTGTACAACTCTTTTTATTAGAATATTAGGATTGTACTTGACTAAAATTATTTTACTTCTTATAGTCCTACTGTTTGTTGAACATTCCAAACATCACTGGTGCTATTGTCAATGCTCAGAAGCTACCTCAATAAAAAAGATATCACATCTCAAAAGGGGCAATATAATTACTGAAAAAACAAATGTTTGCTTTGCATAATGCCATACATTATCCCACATTTTCAGATCAAATATTTTTACACACTTTGAGGACTACTTATATGTTTATAATATAAAGCTGAAAATCTACTTTGCAAAATGTTATCTTCCTTCCATTGTTTAGGGGCAGTTAAATAAGCCAATCTTTTATTTTGTTGTCATTAGTTGTTACTTCCACTGGCCAAGTGGGCAAGTGATTATTTTGTAATTTTAGATTAATGCTTCCTCCCCCCCCTTTTGAGTGTCTTTAAATAAATTTTTTCTTGATTGTCCTAAATGACATTATTCAAATTGTGTGTTGTAGAAAGACTTTTTCTTTTCAGAATTCCAGAATCAGAATATATGATACAATTTTTAGTTGTACTTACCAAAAAAATTCACATTCGTCTGCCTAGTAGTTCAAGATAAAAATGAAATACAGGTTGTATATGAGAATTATTTTGTATCATATCTCTGTACAGTAATGTAGTATCCAGAATTTGAAAGCAAGGACTCTTCAAAACTAATTAGAAGCACACAAAACAATTTTTAAACACTCTCATGGATATATTTCTGATGTACTGTGCTTATATTCATCACTTTTAGTGCCAAACAGTTGGATAATAAATAAAACCATGAGAATTAACCAGGCTCCTTTTCTCTAAGATATTATTTTAATTTTTATAGTAATATCCAAAAAATTTTCAGCTTAACTTTTGTTTACTATTTGGTCCCCCTTTTTAAAAAGCCATCACATGTTTTTGGCAAAGCTTTTGGTTCCTTCCCTAAGTAGTTGTTTTTTTTTTTCCTACAGGCAGTGTTTGTCAAGGGTCTACAACGTGAGGGGAAAAACAAGGGATCTTTGGGGAAAAGATACTATAGAAGGGTTGAAACAAAGATCCTATCTAAGTAATTATTACTACAGCAGAAAAAAATTTCCATTATACTCAGAGGCTTCTAAGCCTCTTTGATGTACACATATAACTTTTCAGGAACTGTGTAGGGTTAAATAGAAAATAGAAGTTAAAGATGTTTTAACTTTTAAATCTATTTACTAGATTCTTCTTTGCAAAGCAGTGAAAATTGATTCTTTAATTATCTAAAGGTGTCGCAATTTTAATATAGTAACAAGCTTTCACTTGAAAAAGTGATTTGTTATTAATGTGTTTTTCACAACTTTGTTATTATACATAGAGCATCATATACCTGTTAATAATTTTACTCAAATACACCAGGTAGTATATGTTATAGATACTACGTATATCATTATCACCTTAAGTTTAACTTGACCATAATTTACAATTAAACTACCCCTTCCATTATCCTTCCTTTTAGAATTTTTCATGTCAACAGTGTCTGAAGAAAGTATTATCTCTTCAACTCGGTGGAGGTTTACTTCACTGAGAAGGTTATTTAAGACTTCCAGTGGTAAAAATCTTCAGTGGTAAAAAAATTCAATTTAGAGAAAATGTTTCATGGCTGGAAGTCGATTTCAGGATTGTTTCTTGTTGAGGTTCACACAGCTTGTCAGGACACAGGCATTTGTTACTACAGGTCTGGTTCTCTCTTGAGAAATGTTTCTGGGATTTAAACTAGAGTTTGAAGGATCAATATTACTGTTTACTGACAGCATATTTTCCTGCTTGGGAAGATATGTACATAAAATAATTTGATTTCTACTTGAAATGCCCTCCCACATATCCCCTACTTACTTAGCTCTGTTTCATAGAATTTAGGAATAATCTTGAAATGAGGATTGGGATTAGGATGCCTATAGCTAGAGTTGTTGTGAAGTATCATCACCCTTCTTCAGAAAAGGGAAATCTGCATTGTTCTCCCATTCTCTCTTGTGGCTGGCTGTCAAGTGCACTCTGGCAGATTATGAGAGGCAGCCCAAACTTGCTCAGCATAAGGGTAGCATATGCTTGTTTACATAGAGCACTGCTTTTCAGGGTTTTTCTTTGTATTTGGCTCCTATCACAATGCCTTGCACATCAGTGCCTAAGAAATGGTTAAGTGAGTGTCTAGAGAGAGTGGCAAGTGATCTAAAGGCATCATTCAGTTTTTAATATGCAGGATTTTATCTGTAGGCATGGTGTTGGGCTAAGTTTGATGCAAATTTAGAAGCAATAATCCTGCTTATCCATCAATTTAAATGAAATAGTATAATGAATGTGCTGCTACCTTTAGCCAAAGCCTTTAACAGGTAAAGGATAGGATCTGCACCTTTGATTTCACTGTTAGGGCGAATTCCTGGTGAAGATGTTCTATCTTCTAATGCAAGTCGGTACCTTTTCTGCAGTTTATAGTTTTTGAAAGTGACTCCTCTAGGATCCCCCAATCAGTATATTTCAGAGGTGGAACTTTAAGTGAAAATATCCCTAACTTTGAGGTCAGCTTTCTATGTACTATGTCATGTGACCTTTCTTTAGGTGCATCAAATATTAATGCTGCCTTTGCTGTCAAGGAGAGACAAATAATAAACATTCCCATTTTGAGGATGGCAAAATTGAGTAACAATCACAAGGAATCTTTGAAATCATTTAGTCTCTCATTTTTCAGACAAAGAAAGGGAGGAAGGAAATGTGAAGCAATTTGCCCCATGGTCCTATAAAGACTTTGATGGCAGGGCTGGAATGAACCCTAATTTTTAGGACTTTGTCCTTTTCACAAGACCATACAACTTCCCAAAGAATTTGACTTAGCCAAGACTTCATAAGAATCAGAATTGGACCCTTAAATGCCTATCTAACTTCTAGATCTGCTCCTATAAGACTGAAACTCCTGCTATCAGAAGATTAAATAACATGTATGATATAAACAGTTACTTAGTGGCATGATGTAAATTCTTTTTTCCTCTTCATTATTTACTAAGGTAATAATTCTAAATACTGTTTCTTACATTTTCTGACACTGACACTTTTCAACTTATTAAATGCAGTTATTTAAAAAACTTTTTCCATAGAAAAGATTATACTTGACAAACTAACAAAATATTAGGTACTGTTTTGAATTTAATAGAAGCATATGCTTCCTCTAAAGACTGTAACCAGGAAAAGTTCTTAAATGTAGACTTGAAGAAACAAAACTGCAGAACTTCAAAAATGTTGAAAACCGGTTGGAGTGTCTTGGTTATAGTTTGTTAGAAGCTAACTGCCTAATCCTATTTCAGTTATTTACAGGTTTAAGAAAATGGTGTGGGTTGTTCTTATGGATCTTAGTTGAAATACAGTGTCTGATCATTAATAAACAGCTTGCTTTGCCCTCCGGGCCTCAAATAGTACAGTATGCAACAAGGGAGTGCAGGCAATGCACGAAGATGGAAACAGTAGTATCGGATTACAGTTTCAAAATATCGCTGGAACACGTTAGCTGGCTTTACTCTATTGACTGGCTTTATAATTACATTGCTGATTTGTTAGGGACGGCTCTGCCTTACTTTCCAATTAACATGGCTGTTACTGCAGAGACCTCAGAAATACTGGATCCATTTTCATTACAGTTGAAAAAAAAGTGCTACACTGATCTCTGGTGGAATTCGGTGTTCTGTTACAAAGATTCTGAATTTCTTCCCTGGCTCTTCTGAGGATCTTGAGCAGATCCTTACAATAAACCTTAATAAGAGGGGGAGGGAGCCGCCGCCGCCGCCGCCGCGGGGCGGAGCGAGGGGCGGCGATCCCTCCCCCGTGAGATTGACCCAAGTTTTTAGCATTTACTTAATACCGAAGGCAATGATGTTTGAGCTATCTCTACTTTAAGCTCTACCCCATACATACCCTTTTTCACCTTAGTCCTGAGTCTCCGGAGGCTCCCTAAATATCCTCATCCAGGAACTTTGCAAAAACAGTCCCAGCTTTCCAGCCAACTGCTGCACACCCTATCTGTTTGTGCATGACTCTGCTGAAAGCCCTCTGTACTTTTATTAGCTTCTCCCTGTGACCCTGCCATCCTTACCCACTACAATCTTTCTAGAGCATTGTTTTCCATTCTGTGTTGTGCTTTAAAAGAGCACACGATTTGTTTCGTTGGCTAATTAGACTTTAAAGGGCTTCTTCTTCTTTTTTTTTTTTTAAACAGTATAGAAGGAGTCTGCTCAAACCCAAATTTCCCCTAGCTGAAACAAGAGAATACTTTTCTCTTCCGGAGCCGTTGTGACAGACTTGAAAGATCAGGGTTTTCACGTAGAGCAGTTAGGTCTTCTTGTGCTTCCTTCCCTTCCTTTAGGAGGGGTAGCAGGTGGAAGTCTGTCTTTTTGTCTGAGGGTTTCCAGCTGAACCACCTCCTAAGCCTTGCCCAGTTTTGTTTTGTTTTGTTTTAAGTGCCGGTCAGTCAATTGAGATGGAAACAGAAAAATTCGAATTATCTTCTGTGTGTTCAAAAGCGATGCCAAAACAATTATGGCTTAATTCTCTCAGGTTTGAGCCAACCTTTTGTTGGAGAAGTTTACCACTGTTTGCCCTTCATTAAAAGAATTCAGTACTGCTGGTTGTTGTTGGAGGTGGTGGTGGTTTTTCCCTGGGAAGGAGTGAGTGGTTGGTTTTTTCACAAAATTATTTTTTCACCCAGAGGCAGTTTTGTTCAATACATATCTTCTCCCCTCAAAAAAAAGAAAGTGAAAGAATGCATGTTTCTTTATTTGGTGGCTTGAAATCTGTGTATAAATATATGTTCTGTGGTTTTAGCTGCACAGGATGTCAGTGAGGAAGTAGCCACTGCCAACCTTGCTTGAAGACACACTTCACACAATAGCTAGACCCTCCTACTTTTTATTTCCTTTCAAACCCTGAATTCAACTGGACAGATCGATGCATGTGAATTGTGGACGTTCATAAAAATTACTTTTAATTTAGCAACTTCTTTTTTTTTTTAATTTCAGCATTTCTGGCAGTGCTCTTAGAAGAACATAAATATTGGCTTTATTTGTGGAACTTGTGGTCTCCTGGGTTATTCAGCCCATAGAATTTTGTACCATGACTGAAGAATCTGGGGCCATGATTTCTTTATTTAAAGAAAAAAATTAATGTATATCCTTTGTTACATTTCTTTAATTTCCAAATATATCCTTTCTCTCCATTTCTTAGAGAGCCTTCCCTTCTAACAAAGAATTAAAGGAGGTAGGAAACCAAAACAGTTAACATAGCTAAATCTGTCAGAATATGAAATATTATAATCATAGTCCCCCCCCAACCCTAGAAGAAAGGCTTATTTTCTTGTCTTTTACAAGCTAACTTACTCATTACAATTATACAGGGTTCAGTTTCTTTTTTCTTCTTTTCAATCAAATTTTTGTCATTCTGTATGTTGTTTTCCCAGCTTTGTTTACTTCACTTTGTAACGGCTCATCTATCTTCCTATTCTTTTATGAATTCTTCAGATTGATCATTTCTTGTAATGCAATAGTACTACATTACATTTATGTACCATAATTTGTTTAGCCACTCCCCAGTCCATGTTTTTAGGTCTTTGGTACTACCAAAAAATGCTGGTATAAATGATACATGATAAATTCCTGAGATGTATAAACCAATATAAAACATATATATCTACACATATGTTCACGAGTTTACATTCATATATAATGAGACCTGTCTTTCACTTCCTTGATATATTTGCCTAGCAATTCCATGTCTGAATCATAGAATGGGCATTTTAGTCACTTTCTTAATATAATTCTGCTTTTCAGAATGATTGAGTCAATTCACAACTCCACCAACATGCCTGATTTTCCTTTGGCCTGTAGTTTCTTAAAGTTCTCTTTTAAATGATCCCTTTCCTCAGTGATAGTGATTAATTATATATATCTTTTTAATTTTAGCTTTCACTTGTTGCAGATTTAGGGAACTCGAAGAGAGGAGCATCATACTTCTGATGCACATCAATACCTTATCTAAAATAAGTAGTTTCAGAGTATTTTCTAGGGCACTGAGCTTAATTTTTAATAGCATATTTATGAAATTTGTCATACCTCTGCATAAACTGGCTTTTCTTCCTGACCCCTAAATGTTGGTGTTTCCCATGGTTCTAGCCTCAGCCCTTTTGTTTTCCTTATTGCTTGACAAACTCATTTATTCCTTGGACTTCAGTTAATTAGATGATTTACAAATCTATGTCTCTTGCCTCGACCTTTCTCTCCAGATGCATTTGGGATATGCTCCTCCCAACTGCATAAAAGATATTTCTACCTAGAATATAGGGTCATATATTTAGAGCTGTAAATGATCCCTGGAGCTATATAGTTTAACACCTCATCTAACAGATGAGGAAATGGAGATTCAGAGATGTTAAGTGATTTGCTTATGGTAACACACAGCTAGTGTCAGATAGAATTTGAACCCAAGCCTTGATTTCCAGTTCAACATTTCAACCATTATCTTATGCTCCCTCTTCTTGGAAATGTATACCACCAAAATTTCAAATTTAATATGTACCAATGCCAAGTTTACTAATACTCCTTCTAAAGTTGTTCCATTTTCTGACTTTACTATATTTGCTAATGGTACCACTGTGCAGTCATTCATACCTTCTCTCTGACCTACAGCTGATTAGTTAGTTGGCAAGTCCTGTCAATTCTACCTCTGATATATCTGTTTTTAACTTATCCCTGTTTCACTAGACTTACTACCACAAGCAAAGTGCAGGCATCCCTGGATGAGTCTTGACTTCTTCCCACTTTTTCCTTTCCAATATATCCTTCCCTTTGCTATATTAATCTTCTTAAGTTCGTCCTAATTATGCTATTCCTCTGCTCAGAACCCAGAAATGTCTCCCTGTTATCTATTAAATAAAGTTCACATGTGTCAGTATAATGTTTAAGATCCTCCACAGCCTATTACTCCTCTCACAAATGCTATTCTTCTACTAAATTGAACTATTTGATTTCAGAAGCGTCATAGTACTGTGGAAAGTATGCTGAATATGAAGTCATGAGTCTTGGTTTTGAATTCTGAATCTGCTACTTAATGCCTGTGTTACCTTAAGCAAACCATTTAAACTCTCTGGGCCTTAGTTTCCTCATCTATAAAATCAGAGGTTTGGACCAATAAGTCAATAAGCCTTTTTAAAACACTTACTAGGTGCCTAGTGTTATGCCAAATGCTAGAGACATAAAGAAAAGAAAAGCCACAAAAAGAACTTCTTCCTTAATGAGCCTACATACTGATGGGAGAGGAGAGGAAATGCCTCAAGTGGCTGAACCAATCTAACTTCTAGAGTTTCATCTGGCTCTGAATCTATGATCTTGTGATCCATCTAACCACCTTCACTTATCCCTTTTCCCCTGCCTAGAGTACCCTTCTTTTCTACCTCTCATCTCTGCCTACTGAAATTCTTCCCATCCTTTAAGGCCCAAATCAAATGCCATTTCTGGTTTACCATCCCTCCTGACCCTCAACTAAGTTAACTGTCTTCACTACCACCACCTCTACTTCTACACACCCAGAGAACTTTGGGTACTTGGTTTGCACTTCTCACGAATTAACATATATAATTTTGTAATATAATCGTGTATCTTGTGTTTTTCCCTAATAGATTATGTATGTAATAGATTATGTATTCCAAAACATGAGATAATTGTTTGGAATTCAAAAGGTATTTTTTATAGTAACAGTGTCATAAATCAAGCATCAGCAAGTCTGGCCCACTACCTGTTTAAACTTTATTTAATAATATGAAAATCACTTTAATTCACCACTTGCCTGTGGGATTTGAACCTTGGCTATAGTTTGTTCACCCCTGTTTAAATGGCATGTCCCTAGGCCAACTTATCAGTGCCTATTTAACATGTAATTTACCTGAAGTATAGTAAAATAATAATACATCTACATAGCTCTTCATATTTTAGAGTACTTTATTGGCAGCATCCTGTGAGGTAGGTGATGAAAATATTAGTATCCCCATTTTTAATTAAAATGTTAGTATCCCCATTTACAAATGATGCAACAGGCTAAAAAAATCCAGTGACTTATCCATAGTCACACAGTAAGTTGGTTTCAATAAATTATGTATATAGAGACTAAGTCCAGCATTACAGTTTGCTATAGAAAGGGAAAGAGTAACAAAGCTCTCTCCTATGCCCACAATTTTTTTCAATTTAGAGACCTTGTTGGGAAAGAGTCATACATAGATGCTAATAATGGGTATTGAATAAGTTAAGACTAGACTCAAGCTATCCTAGACAATTTAACACAAAAGTATTGATTTTTGGTGGAGAAGAGTATCTTGTTTTCTTTCCTTTAATATTTCTCACCATCACAGACCACCAGAGAGAAGGAAGATTATGAGGGAAGAGAGGGAAACCTCAATGGCAGCAATAGGGCAGGAAGAGAAGGCTCTATAGCTACTACCTGTTACTTAATTAACTTTGAGTCAGGAGATATTCATTCTTGTATTGGTGCTGCTACTACTTGTGTGAACCAGTATGAATTTGGACAAATTCCTAATGTCTCTGAGCCTCAGTTTCTTCATTTTTAAGAAGAGAATTGTCTGGGACTTGCTGAAACCATCAAGTAGAGGAAAGAGTACCACAACTGAGACTGCATTATTAGGAAGTGAATGAGCATTAAATCTCCGATACCATGTTTCTCTGTAGGCATTATAGAAAAAGAGAAACTGAAGTATTGATGGATCACTTGTGTGCCATCTATTTGATCTTCCTAATGACAGTAATTCATTGTAGCTATTGAAGGAGAAGCTGGTCAAGATTGAGATTACCTCCTTCAACATCCAGAAGAAGGAAATATTCTTGCTTGCAGAATAGGAGCCAAGATCCCTATTTCTTCATAGATTTAGATATGCTTCTGTCTGATCTTGATTCAGTTCTCTTAAAAAGTTTTTTAATTATCTTGATCAAGATCCAGATTCTAGGTCTCTTTCAGATCCAAAAAACTGCCAACTGTAGTCCATATCACCATCTCCAAAAGGAAGCTACTTAGGTTTCTGGAAAGCTTCCTTGGAGTGAAGTCCTATAAGAATGGGCAGAAATGAAAAAAGTTCATTTTTTAGAAAACAAATTATTTTGTTTATATTCAAAGGGATTTTATTATGTCTGTTTAATGTCAATTTAATCTAGGTAAGAGGTGTCAAAAATGGGGCCCACAACACCAAAGGAACCACACTAAAATTCAACTGGGAAATATTTAACAAAATAAATACAAATACAAATAGAACATACACAATGGTAATATGTGGTTTTCTAAGTCAATCTGCTTCATCAGGGATCCAAATGAACATTTAGTGGCCTCCTTTTCCATTTCCATTTGAATGTTTGACACTATTAAGCAAGAACAGTATTTTACACATCTGATAATCAGAATGCGCCTGAATATTTTAAGAGCTCTATAAATTCACATTCGTAGAGTAGTGTCAATTTTTTGGTTCTATGTATTTTAACATCCTGAGATTTGAAAATGTGAAATAAATGTTTTTATAGACACACTTGGGAATTAAAATGCGGATCTCTTAAAAAGGGAGAGGAGTTAGACTGGATAATTTCTGTGGTATCCTCTAGCTTTAAAAGTTCATGAATCAAAATTTTCTAGACCTTCCACTATTCAGTCTCTTTACATGACCTACTCTTTATTGCCAAAGGGTCCTTAATAACAACTCTAAACAGATGTGTATTAAAGGAATGGTATTCTGATACTAAGCACTTTTCCTAACATAGTAACCATGAAATAACCTGTAAAATGCAGTACACAAAGTAAAGTTGGTAATATACAAATCACTTTTTCTCACTAGTAATTCCCTAGAATTTTGCAACCTTTTGTGTCAACATTTCAGTTTTTAAAAACTCATCAATTTCAGACAATATTCACTTTTCATAACACATGAAATCTACTCTTCTATATATACTATCACATAAAATGCTTGAAACTTAACATTTTTTAACCTGAATCTTTCCTTCCACTGTGTCAAATGGTGGTGTAAGTACATTGTACTACATATTATATTTCTGTAAATCTGTCTACCTTGGCTGCCCTTCGAAAACTAAGGGAAAGGTTGCTGGTACTTCAGTCACTACTATCAAAATGCTGAGGCTAGTAAGAGCTCAATATTACCTCAGAACCCAAAGGACTTGCACTACCATTTGGTGGTGCAATTATAACAGAAAACTTAAGTTGTAAAAATAAATAATGAAAACATACAAGAAATGCATGGGGAACTCTTTACAGTAGTAGGGTGAACAAGACCAGTGAAGCATCTAGGATACCAACTGCTCCACATACTTGCATACATCATGCCTCTCATCTTTTTCTCTACTGAATATCCCAGTGCAAAAGTATAAATAAGGTCATTAATAAAATCACCCAAATGCTTGAAGATGAGAAAGCCAAACATTTGACTGTTGAAGATTGACTATATTTTGTTTTTCTTTGTACTTTCTGACTTTAAAATAATAAAGCTGAGCTTAACTTTTAAAATAAATATGATCTATTTTACTTCCCTATGTTGAAAAGTCATTCTTGTTGGTATCCATTTTAGGGTAGTTTCTAGAAAAAGATTTGGAATCACTAGACTTATGAAATTAGTTTATACTGTATACAAATTTATAAAGCTGAGCTTTCTACCCAAAATTGAATTTAAAACATCTTAAGGAAGAGAGAGTGAGTTAATTTATGTTAAATCAAACTGATGATTTCAAATACAGGGAACTCCTGGAAAGAAATTTCCTGGAAGGGTGCTGATTAATACCTCTTCAAATTAAAGTCTAGGAAAGTTGACTGGGGATGGGTGGGGGTGGTGGGGTGTTAGTAAAGAACTTAACTGTGGTCTTCCCTACTTCTAAACCAGTTTTCTCTTTATTATCTCATCTTGCCTCCACTTTGAGGTAGTATTGAAAAAATATCAATTATAATCAAATGTGTTTTGGTTATCGTTGTTACTGGCTTTCTTCTACTTGGGGAAGATCTAGGAGAGAGAGATGCCAGCAAAAGGAGATAATTTTGCTAGCATTTCACAAGATCCAGACTTTAAAATTAGGTTTCTGTGGGATAAAAAAAAAAAAACAGGAGACTTTTAGGGCTGCTCAACAAACACTACTGAATGATTTTTGAGCTGTGGTTTTCCATGCCAAGTTTCCACTACTGTTATAGACAGACTACCATTTATTTATACTTGTCTCACCCTGTAAAAATCTATAACTCTTTGGGTTTGTGGCCACCGTCTGTATATCTGTTAAATCCTTGCTTAACTGTTCTAGCCCATGATCATTTATAGAGTGTTATTAAGATAGTGAATATGATGTTGAAGACCCAGTGATGTATAAAGTATAATTCCTGCCATCATGAAACTTACAGTCTCTCCCCTCTCTAAATTCTCATTAGACTTTATTTGTACAACTCTCAGGATTTGAAAGCCAAAGGGGACTTTAGAAATCATCTAAAATCAAACCTTTCCAGGGACAGCTGGGTAGCCAAGTGGATTGAGAGCCAGGCCTAGAGACAGGAGGTTCAAATCTGACCTCAGACACTTCTCAGCTGTATGACCTTGGGCAAGTCACTTGACCCCCATTGCCTAGCCCTTACCACTCTTCTGCCTTGGAACCACAGTATTGGTTCCAAGACGGAAGGTATGGGCTTAAAAAAAAAATCAAATCAAACCTTTCCAGCTAAGGAAGGCAGTTAGACATTTAGATCTTGCTTCCTACTATTTGGTTGTCTTCATATGTATCTTGTCTCCTCGGCTAGTTTATAAAACTCCTTTAAGAGCAAGGACCTAATTCTGTGCTTCTTTCTGTAACCCATGACTCATAATAGTGCTTTTGCTCATAGTGCTAAATAAACAGTTATTGAATTGAATAGATATTCAATAAATATTGATTGAGAGAGAATGAAGTGAAATCCTAGGTTCCAGCTCTAATCTCTATTTCAGTATTCTAAATAAAGTTAGCACTTTTGATTTAAAAAAAATCTCAAGTTGAAAAGTCTGTAGAACTTTAACATTAGATTCTTCATTGCCTTTCACAGTGCCTGGAAAACTACAGAAATCCACAGTTACTAATGCTATTTTTCCTTTTGGAAGAAAGAGAGGAAATATAGAGATATATAGTTATATATATGTAGTGTGCATATATGGAGAAAGATTTTTTATCAATGGCTAAATTTATAATTAAAGAGTAGAGAAATTATGTAAAAAGTTATTTTTATTCCTAATTAAACTATTCACCTTGCCTCTAAAAGCATCATTTGATGATTATAAATCATGAGTTTATTTTTTGTAAAGTTTATATCAAGAAAAAAATTTATAAAATATATTATTGTACCTTTGCTTCAGGTATGCAACACTCATGTACAAAACTTAAGGCATTTGGACTCTAATTCTATATGTTTTTTTTTTTATTCCAACCCCCAGCCCAATTGCCCAACCCACTCCTAAAATCACTAGGAAGAATTTGAAATATCAAAAGTCAGAGCAGGGGTGTTCTTAACCTGGGGTTCATGATCTTGTTTAAAAAAATATTTTGGTAACTGTATTTCAGTAGAATTGGTTTTCTTTGTAATCCTGTATATTTTATCATATACATTTAAGAACATTTTTCTGGGAAAGAGTCCTTAGATTTAGCCAAACTGCCAGAGGGATCCATCACACACAAAGATGGAGAAATCCTAGGCTAGAGATTTAAAGAAAGAACTCTAGCAGTTACAGGATTATTTGGTCCAGATTGCTTAAATGACAGAGGAATGGGTTGGGGGATGAGGCAGGGTAAGATCCCATTGAAATTTCAGAATCAAGAAATCTGGTAAGGTTTACCCCTCTCATTTTGTTAATACTTCATGTGTTTCCATTGCAAGGCCTTCAAAGTCATTGGCCTTGGAGAAGCTTTCTTTCCTTTCCCTCTTCTTCACTTCCTCCCTCCTTCCTCTTCTAGTAGAGTTCTTCAAAAACTTTGGCTCTGACTCCTTGATTTTTATACTGTCAGCATTTCTGTTCTCATCTCAGATGAAGCACTACAAAATATTTATTAAAAAGCAACAAATATCACATTCTGTTGAGGGGGCTGAGGAGGGAAAGGAAAAACAGGCTTCTGTGGAGTAGTGCTAAACCTCTTCAGAGCATTAGTTACCCCAAACTCCAGGCCCAGAAACTCTTGGAAATTGGCCAGAAAGTTTGGATCCATGCCCACAGGTTCTTCACATGTATGGCTTTCCTTTTTTCTTCTCTAAATTGTGCACCACTTAAGGAGGAGATCATAATGCAAAACCCTAAGGGGAAATTTATCCTTTCTCTTGTTTTAGGTTAAACTTAGGCGATTAAATCTTCCTTTCACATCCTAAAATTTTCTCTCCTATTGTGAGGGATTTGAGGGAGTGAGAGGGATGTTAGAATTTATTTTTTTATTTTAGAAAGAGTTTTTAAAGCAAACTCTTAAGGGGATATCTAAATTGCTCTCACAGTTTTTCAATTAAAAAATATCTGGGGAGAAATCCTATATGTAAACTCTTAATGTGGTTATCTTGCTAGACTTGGGATTAAAATCACCCATTTGTCATCTCTCAGAATTTTCTAGAACTAATTTCTGCCCTACTACACTATGTGCAGTATAATACAAGTAAAAGGGCTTTGAACACTTGATTATCAGAGGTCTATTTACACATTTGATAAATCCCATCAGATTTGATTGATCTGGCAGTTGCTGCTAGTTGTCTAGAATTCTAGACAACTGTCTCTCCCTACCCTTCATTCAGCATGATGGTTGTTCTTATCAGGTCTCTTAAGTCCAAACTATTTAATTATTTGCAGTCCTTAGAATAACTAAACCACTGTGAACAGTCAGATAGCTATAATTTATGGAATGGTAGTATTTTTACTATTAGTTGCAAATTTGGGGTTGCTTTTGGTCTTTTTCAGCTATGGAATTGAGAAAAATTCTGGAGTAATTGCATGGCAAAGAGCAACTTAAACATTCAAGTCCCATGGGAGTCAAGAATTCCAAGTGAGATGAAAATCAACCAAGTTATGTGTGTGCACGAGCAGATACACTTAAATTTGTAAAAGGCAGCATGATGCAGTGGATAATATACCTCCCTTAAAGCCAGGAAGACATGGGTTCAAGTTACTCATCTCACATTTGCCAGCAGTATCATCCAGGCAGTCACCCAACCTCTCACTATATAAAGTGACTCTTCAGATTCCAAATTGAAGAAAAAAAATTACAGCCTGCCTTGGGAGAGGAAATTTCCACACCCAGTAGTTGGCTGTAATCGTTAAATCACAGAACCAGTCTTCCTTTCCCTATACTCTTATATGAGTGCCCAGAATCATAAAGATTGAATATCTCATGTACTAAATTGCAGGAATTACAAAGGAGAATCAAATACACCTACTGTACACACTGACAAAAGTAGAAAACATCCCAGAATAAATACGAAGATTCTTAAAGTATGTTGTTACAAGTTGGGATAAAAAAAAATTTTCCATCTCAAAAATGATAATGGAGTCCATAGAACTATATAATTAGATATACAAATATTTATTTTAAACAGTTGTTCAGACATAGATCAAATTTTTATATGGATAATAGTGTTTCATAATGTGATATAATCACCTCCTTCCTAATTGATACTTCATGTGGGAAGACTATAAGTATATATTATAAATGGCATTTCCAATAGCTAACCAGTAGTAAATTTTTCTGCCATATTGTGGGTTACATTAGATAAAGTCATTCTCTGTACAAATCCTGATGATCTCCTAGCCAAAAACTGCTGAATGTGTGAAAGGAAATTCTTGGTTCTCTTTATCTGTTCTAAGTTTACACTTGTGAAAAGGGAATCCTTTATTCTCTTTGCCTAGTTGGAGTTAAAACTTTGGTTAACAATAACTTTAAGTACCCTCACTTAGTACCTCAAGGGATTGTGAGGACAGGATTAACTCTCCTTTATTTACTTTTGAATTAATCAACAAAAGCAATACACCCATACTTAACCCTAAAGTAAGGGAAGTCCACAAACTCTTTCTACTGGAGTTTACACCTCCAAAAGGAAGACACCCCTACTTAAACTTAAGTGTGGGGAGGTCTGTCATCCACATGGTAAACTGGGTGATGTCAACGTGGAATCTAGAAGTCCCCAGTTTATTTAGTTGGGAGGTAGAAACCCCAGGTTTCGACCTTGTCCCAGGAGAGTTTTCTCCCTGAGGGAAGGTCCTACTTCACTGGTCTCAGGCTAACAATAGACCTTGAGTTATAGTGCAGTTGGTAGGGCATTGGGCTTGTAATCCATAAACCAAACAGAAGGTCCAGAGCTCCCTTGAGGGGGGTGTGATACAATGGGAGAAACTTCTATGGCAAAAAGAGGCATCTGATGGGATTAGCCATCCCCACTCTAACTAACTCACGTCCATTGTTAGCCTGAGACCAGTGAAGTAGGACCTTCCCTCAGGGAGAACACTCTCCTGGGACAAAACCTGGGGACTTCTAGATTCCACATTGATGGTGATAACTCAGAAACATGTGAATCTTAGGAGGAGAGTTAACACTTTTGGAGGTGACAAGTCAATCCCACAGACACTGCCCCTGGGAAGGGTTGGACAATTTGGAATCTGTGATTGGTCCCTGTGAAAAGGGGCGGGGACAGGAAACCATCATAAAAGTCACAAAATCCTTAGGCTGGGGCAGTCTCCTGAAGTTGAGTCTCGTGGAATGTCTCCTGGAGTTAGTCTTCCAGGGAACTTCACTGGAGACTGTGGCTGGGAGGCTGGGAGACTTGGACCTTGGGCTACTGGCTTCAACTTAGACTCTTGACTCCTGGACTACTTCATTAGGTGAGTGAAAAGGCTGGCTCCCTTCCTAGTTTCCTAAGAGACTTAACTTCCATCCTGGAGGAGGCCATGTGATTATTCACATCCAGCTCTCCTGGTGAGGACTAATATAGGTATTTTCTCTTAACCTCTTTCACATTTCTCTACTTTATTGTTTTCCCTCTATTTTGATAAATAAACTTCTGACTTGAGATATAATAATTTCGGCAACCATGTTATTTCATATAATTTAAGTCCAACCATTAAATTTAACCTTTACAAATGGGTAGTAGATAATAATTAAAAATTTTGGTAACAGGGATTAAAATTTGAATCAGGAGACCATCCATTCATTATCTTTTATTAAAATGTATATCAACTGAAGGGGCAAATAGAATACAAATTTAAATAGTGCTTTCTCATACAAGTTGCACAGCATTTTTTCAGGCCATTAATATAACATACTTTTGATAGATGGCAACTGATTTTACTCAGTTTTTATAGACAAGGAATTATATCAAGAGTTCACTGAGAAGTTAAGCACCATAGATAGGTAACAACACTTTTTAGTGGCAGCTCTAACACAAATCAATAGCTGTGTTCAACTGAAAGAATTTTTCACATAACTGAGGTAGATGGGAAAAAATTAAGGCAGCCTTCACTTTTCTTTGTTAAATTATTGAAAGTTGTTTATTTGCAACAAATTCATCTTTATACTTCTTTAAACACCAACAGAAATGGGGCTTGATAGTAACCTTTTTGATGTTTTCTATCCATAGCTGTCATGACAGCCAATATATTTGCAGATTAGTATTATTAAAAAGGCATTTTCTTTCAGAGGGCTTTCTTTATAAATGTATTTTATTCTCAGAATAATCTTTGGGGCTACAATTGTGTAAGGGGAGAAAAAATTGAATTCACATTGAAGATATATTTGTTTTTGAAAGATTTCAGGAATATGTTATCTTCCACAATTCCTGTTTGTTTTTTTATTTCCATGAGACTATCTGAAGAAAAAATGTGTCAGTGATTGTTCTCTAGATTATATTGGAATGGATTGATTGGTGAGGTATAGGATTTCCCTTCTCTAGAGATCTTAAAGCAGAGGTTCCATAACCATTTGTTAGGGTTGTTGCAGGAGAAGTGATTCTTGGTCAGGTATGAGTTGTCATTTTAATTGCAGTGTTCTAGAATTTAGAGCCTTAAAATATTGATTCAAGAATATCACTGTCAAAGAGATGGCATTTGCATTGGTGAGCATTTCTTTCAATCCACGGATGATTATTAGATGACCAGAGAATTTCCCAAATACAATCCAACTTGATCTCTTTCTGTTTTGAGTTACAATTACTAATTGTAATATTTGTCCAAGATAATTTTATTTAATGAGTTCATTCCTTGAGATACCTTTATAGCATCATGTCATGTGAATAGTTTGCACTTTTTATCCATTTTATTTTTTACCAGTGTGAATGGTTAGACCATGGGCTGGCAAACTATAAGTGAGTTAAAAGTGAATTTTACATTTTCAAATGCAGTAAAACTATTTTAAAATATAAAACCAGATGGATTTTTTCCTCTAACTAGTTTGCCAATCCTAGGTTAGACCAGCATCTTCTATTACTATGGATTACATTAAGAGGGCTTTCTACAGTGTATTCCTTTATTCTGCCTGGGATTATGTAATTGTTACAATATCATCTTCAAAAAAGAACCTTTGAAATGCTACCATCAAGAAACTGTTTCTTTTGTCTGGATTTTACATAGAACATCTTCCATGACTCAGACAGACACTTTTGCAGATATGTGTATATGTGTATGATATTTTTTTATGTTATTAACATATTATAATAATACTATATTACTCTGTTTAACACCCCAATTTGTTAGTACTCAATGGATTGTTGAACAAAACCACATCTCTAGTTGTGTCTTATGAAATCTTACATAATTTTCATATAGGATTATAGATCTATACAGCTAGAGGAGACCTCAGAAGTTATCTAGTTCATTCTATTTGAAGAGTCTTCAATCTATATTTCACACTACGAAGTCACATGCTTTCTGAAAGCTGATGATACAAACAGGTTCTCTATACCTCTCTGTGAATAGTGTGATAGTTTGAAAAGGTGTCAAATGAAAGAGGATTTAGACTTTGTTCTGGTTGGCTCTGAAGGGATAAGCCCAGAGTAATTGTGGACAAATTGCAAAGAGCCAAATTTAGTCTTTGATATTTTTCTTAAGGTTGATGAAAGGATACATTTCCTCATTTTTAAAGTTGTCCAAAAATGGAATGTATACTGCCTCAGGAAGTGGTAGAGTCTCCATTAATAGTGGTCTTCAATAAAAATATGTAGAGCAGTTGGGATGAAGCAGGGGTTCTTAAACCTAGGATCTATGAACTTAAAAAATATGTGGATGTATATTTCAATATAACTTATTTCCTTCATAGGAAACCTGTGTTTTTTAATATATGTATTTAAATGCATCATAAAAAAAAAAGATTCATAGACTTCACCAGACTATACAAATGGGTCCTGACAAAAAATGTTTATGAACCTTTCTCTGTGGAAGACATTTGTTCTTCAGGTATGGGTTATATTAAATAGCCTGTGAGCTCCCTTCCAACTCTTAGATTTGCTGATAGTTAAGATTACCATCTGTTTTAGAAAGCTGTCTTCTGCTAGTTTACCTGTTGCTGTTTCCTTTCTTTTCCTGTGGATGCTTTCTGTATATGAGATATAGAGCATTCCATGAGAAGATGTTATGGTGATTTAAAAAAAAAAGGCATATGCTATTTGCTGTGAATGTATTTGGGTCACTTTATTCTCCATTAAAAATACCATTTATGGTTTGGTATGGGGGGGGGGGTTAAATTCTATTGGAATATTTGTCTCCTTAGACATGTCTTGAAGATCTCTGAATGCTTTTAAAATTGTATCTCTCACAGAGTTCTTCTCTTTGTATCCTTAGTATCCTGTATACTTTGATCAGACTGCTTTTTTTCAATTCACTTTTAAAATGCTCTTACTTACTACACCTGCATAAAGCAGATTAGGTGCTGAAGTGGTAGGTTCCAAAACTGATGATTCCTTAACTATTGTTGATGAGAATAGAGTGCTACAAAAAAAGGTCACAGATGTAAAGTCTACTGTCTTCAAGTTTTATCAGCGATTTCTTTCCCTTTAGTCTTACCATCTGAAACTTTCAAGACCAAAATGTCCAGCTCTGGCCACTACTTCTCTGTGTGTATTGTCTCCTACTAGATTGTAAGCTCTTTGAGGGCAGGTTTCAAACCACCCCCCCTTCTTATTTTTTCCTTTAGCCCTTAATGCAGTGCTTGGTGCATATATTTCATTATTGTTGTTTATTCATTGTCAAGATAATATAATTCAGCTGGATATCACACCAAACTCTATGAAAGTTTATTTTTCAGCTGTTTTTCATTATTTTCTTATTTTCATTATTTTCTTATTTCTTATTTATTATATTCTTATTTATTATCTTCCATCATCATCCTCTGTAATGCTTTGAATATGATCTTGTTCTCTATTATTACTCTTGGCTACTATTCCTCCATTTGGCTAGCAGATTGTCATCTAAAGTAGTTCCTGGGCTTTTTTTTTACTTCATTGTTGTGCCCTGTCTTTTCATTTGAAACTTCTCTAGGAAATAATGATGGTTAGAGAAAAGGTCTTTACTTTTATTCATTTCCCATTTTTGTGGTTGATAGCTTGCCTAAACAGGTTGAGCTGGAACTACTGTAATCACATGCAGTACTAACATTTCATTTTTATCCCTTCTTCTAAGTGAGTGTTTACTTTGACCTTTAGTCTAACCAGCTGATGATCTGAAAATGGAATCAAAAATGACTGCTGTCTGTAACTAAACACTTCCCAAATTTCATTGAAAGGAAAAAAAAAATTTCATTTTGTGTGTGTGTGTTTTAATGAAATCATTAGGTTTCTAACAATGTCCAGTACCATCTTACTCTTCTTTTTAAAAAATAGCTTCACTAGTCAGGCCTAAAACCAATTTTTTTGGTTTCTTCTGTCCTTGGTTCATAATCACATATTTCACCAGAGTTTTTGCAGTATTCTCCCATGCCCGGCTTGTTATTAGAGTCAGAAGGCCATTAAGTTGGAAGTAGCCTTTAGCCTTAGATATCATCAAGTTCAAACCCTTCATTCATTTATAGATGAAACAACTAATCTAAAGCCCAGAGGTTAAATGTCTTGCCCAGGATCCCATGGGTAATAAGCAGGCAAAAGTGCTGAATGTTGATTTAATTTAGATCTTTTTGAACTCTTCATAGTACTCTTTTATTCTTTATCTGCAGTGGATGTTAGCTTATGTAACCTTTGTAACTGTCAGTTTACTTTTTGTGAGTGCTGCAAAGCATGGTGATCAACTGTCCCATGAAATGATTCTTCTTTTCCTTGGATATGTGAGGAAACTAACTTGCTAAAAGAGACATACATTTTTGAACATGTGAATTTGGAAATTTGCTTTGCAGACTCAGTGGATATGTGTATTAAGGGATTTGGTTTCGGGGTTTGTTTTTAATTTGTTTTATGAGAGGGGCTAGTAAGAGGAACAGCTTGATTTTTAAAAACTTGAATAAGACAAATAAAATGAAAGCAAGCAGAAAAAAAACAGCTAACTTTGCTAATTCCTTTATTTGCTCAAGGAGTACCTGTGAGCCTTTCTCTTCCACTTATCTTGAATTCATTGTCTTCTGGATTAATTTATAACAAGAATGGCCATATGAATATTGTGGAGCAGATAACATTGAGACTCCCAACAGATAAATTCATTTTAATTACCAGTTTATGAAATGTGAGATTCTTAGCACTCTTTGCTTCCCTCTTCTCTTCCTTGACACTGTCACTGCAGAAGCAGAAAAGGGATACAGAGCTGTGGGTTATTTGTATTTTTAAGCATTTCATGAATTGTTGTAGCCAAAAATAAATTAATCACCTGGGTAGCCTTCTATTAACACTCTTCTCCATACTTAACTTAGATTGATGCTCAGATGTCAGATCATATGTCACTGGGCTGGTACTTGAACCCTTTTAAGGGTCATAAGACATAAAGGCTTTACGCCTTGTTTTCCAGTGACAAAATCTTCAAGGTGTGAGGCATCCCAAAAGGACTTCTCAGGAGGATAAACTAGGTGGCATCATAGATAGAATGCCAGAAGAGAGTTCAAAGCAACCCTCAGAAACTGATTAGCTAGGCAAGTCACTTAACCTTGTTTGCCTCAGTTTCTTCATCTGTCAAATGAACTGGAAAAGGAAATGGCAGACCACTAGTATTTCTGCCAAGAAAACCTCAAATGGAGTCATAACAAGTTGGACATGACTGAAAAATGAGTGAACAACAACAAAAGCATTTATATAGTACTTTACAGTTTGCAAAGTGCTTTTCAAATATTATCTCATTTAATCCTTATAACACTGTATGGTAGGTGCTGTTTATCCCCATATGACAGATGATTTATGAAGGCCACCAAGATAGCGCGTATCTATTTGAAGCAGTATTTGAACAAGGGTTTTCCTAGCATTCTTTCTAGTTTGCCACCTACCTGTCCCCTAGAAAAAGATTTATAATTTAAAATAACTAGGAACATGTTGGAAATATGAATGTCACATGGAAGAAAAACAATCTATATAAATTGAAAAAAGAAAATCATTTGCTATATATGAAGATTTTAGAAAAGTACTAAAGCTGAGTCAGCTAATAATGTCCTTAAGGTCACAAGTATGGGTACTGAGCATAAAAGAAAGCACAATAATGATTTTTCCTTATTTTGCTTAACATTTATTATTTCATACACAAGTTACATGTGCAGTTTTATACTCTTCAACATTAGTGGTAAGTTGAGAACTTGGGAAAGGATTTCAGAGACTACGAACAAAATGTTTAAAGGATTATAAATTAAGATCTTTGAGTAATTTATTTAATTTAGAGAATAGAAGGGGAGATGGCAATATCCTTGGGGTGTATGAAGAATTATTTTCTACGGTGGCCAAGTTGCCCTCTGACAAAGAAGAAATTTACAGTATGATTTAAAATAGACATGGGGGTGGGGTGTCAGGTTTCCTTAATTCATTACTGTGGGAGACTGGCATTTTCTCCTCTTTCTTTTTGTATCTCCTAAGAAAACATAAAGAGATGTTCATCTCTCTGGAACGCTTTAGATGAGCCTTTATGGACCACGTGTCTGTTCAACTGGAAGCAAAGGGACTCAGTTGACTTAGAACTTCATTGATAGCCAGGGTAGCCGTGAAGCTAACAAGAGAAAATGACTTGGAAATTAATTCAGCTGTGTTCAGATCTTAACTGTGTAAGATGAAACTGAGCCGAAGAGAAATCTTAGCCTAAATACCCCAGATTCCTACGTCTGATTTTGGAAGGGCCTCCCAAGGAAAGCTCCCTTGATATTGTCATTTAGCATGAAGCCCAAGGCAGTAAGCAGGCAGACTTTGTGTCTAAATGTCCAGATATAGTTTAGTCACCTTGCATAATCCCAAGTAAGTTTTTCTCCTCCAGTCATTCAGACTGAGTGCCTTTCAGGGAGCCGTGTTTGTAGCATTAGCAGATGTGGACAGGGCTGCTCTCCAGGCACAGATTTCTCCCACTGTCTGTAGCCCTCTGAGGTGTTTCTCTTTCAACATCCATTGACTTGGAGGCGGGGAGGAGGGACAGAAGACTCATACTGTTTGGCCCCAGAGTTACAAGTACATGAAATGGGAAGTTCAGAGTTGTGGTCTCCATAGCAACTCAGCTGTGTTGTACACATTTCTCAAGCTGTCCATGTAATGGACCTACAAGTGATCAGAAGTAGCATGGGCGGCACCCCTAGGAAGCTGGCGTCCCCACGTGTGGCATTCGGCTCTTTCTCCTTAGCATGACCTCATGAAGCCCTCGGCCCGGGTTAAAGGCCCAGGCTGTCCTGAGAGCTAGCAGTGGCTCTGCTCTCTTGAGAGCCTGGCTGCATTTCCATTACAGAATCCATTTCCAAGTAACCAATTTTATTCTCCCTGTTCCTCTTCTTCGCAGATATATGTTGGGGAAAGGAGGAAAACGGAAGTTTGATGAGCATGAAGATGGGCTGGAAGGCAAAGTTGTGTCTCCTACTGATGGTCCATCGAAGGTGTCCTACACCTTACAGCGCCAGACTATCTTCAACATTTCCCTTATGAAGCTCTATAACCACAGGCCACTGACGGAGCCGAGCCTGCAAAAGACAGTTCTGATCAACAACATGCTCAGGCGGATTCAGGAGGAGCTCAAACAGGAAGGCAGCCTGAGACCCGTGTTCCTCACCGCCTCCCAGCCGCCCGACGCGCTGGGGGACGACTTCCGAGAGGCGCAGCCTGCCTTTAGCCACCTGGCCTCCTCGCCGGCCCACCCCGCCGACTTGGCAAACACTACGTCCTTAGAGTCTTGCCTCACGCCAGCCTCTCTGCTGGAGGACGACACTTTTTGCACTTCTGCGCCCGTCCCAGCCAGCGGTCCCCCCAAACTCCCGCCTCCGCCCGCCCCGCCCGAAAAGGACAGCTTCTCCTCAGCCTTGGATGAAATCGAGGAGCTCTGTCCAACACCTACCTCCGCCGAGGCCGCAGCCGCTGCCGACGGCTCAAAAGAAGACTCCAGCGCGGCCAACGCTCAGAAGCCCGAGGGGCTCCCGGAGAGCCGGGGGGCCGACCCCAAACTCCTGGACTCCCTGCCCGGGAACTTCGAGATAACAACGTCCACGGGCTTTCTGACAGACTTGACCTTGGACGACATTCTGTTCGCGGACATAGACACGTCCATGTATGACTTTGACCCCTGCACGTCGGCTGCGGGGGCAGCCTCCAAAATGGCGCCCGTCTCCGCAGACGACCTCCTCAAGACTTTAGCTCCCTATAGTAGTCAGCCAGTCGCCCCCAATCAGCCTTTCAAAATGGACCTCACAGAACTGGATCACATAATGGAGGTGCTTGTCGGGTCGTAAAACCTAGAAAACCCCGGAGACTTTTTTCTGTACCAGTATATACACACTCGGTAGTATTTTCACAACCCTACAGATTCACAGCACTGTGCATGCATCGTCCTTGCTTGCCTTTTCCAGGAAAAAAAAAAAGGATCACACTAGTACTTTTTGCCTCAAGCAGAGTTGGAGTGCCTTCATCCATGTATGACCACTTTTAATGTGTTTTGAAGTGGTTCCTCAAAGAAGACCTAATATCCTGGTATAGGAAAGAATACATATGGAAGACAATATTATTACATTGTTATTATAAAAAAAAAAGCGAAGCACAAGGATTAAGTTGGGGAAAGCTGTAAATTGCATGTGCATATTTGTCTATTTTTTCTATAAGTTTTATTGCAAGAGGTAAAAAATTTATTATTTAGATAATCTCAGTATCTTTTTTGGCATTTTAGCCCTGTGTAGGTTGACTTAGCAATTCAGCCTTTTGGAGGCATTAACTACTCCTCTTAAGTGTTGCATTTACATGGCTGTTTAGAAACTGCTGCCCAAATTTATTTTATATTTTTGTACAGATTCTGCAGTTTATGATATTGTTTTTCTAAAAACAAATGCTGTTTATACACACAAAATAGCTATTTTGATAGGATTTGCTCACATAGTTCCTGCATACTTCAAATGTACAAGATACGCTTGTACTTTTATACAGAGTTGTAATGTTTTATATGTGTATGGTGCAAAGAGAAAATCAGATCAAATTAATCTGCAGTCGATATTCCTAAATGCAAACACACAGTGCTTTAAGAAAGGGCCAGGAGATATTTCACCCAAGTTTCACAAGTACCAACTCCCAGGTATACAAACACCTGTGTACTACTGTGATTTCTAAACCTAGAGCCATGTCTACTCATCAAACTTGTATTAAGCAGTTGGCAGGAAATAGCTGTGAAACTTGGGTTCTAGGGGACGGTTCTCTGTAGCTTTCTCTTTGGAGAGGAAGGCTACCGAAAACTTAGCCTTCCAGTATGTATGCCAAGTTACTGTTTTTAATTTTTTTTTAAATTGAACCCAAATGTTTCATTTTAACATAATTTTCTCTGTGACTTGAACTTAATTAGCTTTCTAGAAAATCATTACATCTGAACTGAATTTTATTAAGAGTCAATCATTTTATGGAATGAAAATACCTATTAAGAGTAAGTTTATTTTGTTTTTCAATTGCATTTTTAAAAGGCATACATCATTTATTCCAATCATCTTAGACCATTCTTCCTCCCTTCTGCCCCCCTTCCTTGGAGCATTTGTTCACTCTGTTGATAAGTGCTGAAAATGGCATCTTCAGTATTACTGCAGTGAAGCTCATCTCTTATCTGCACTGGATGGACTCTAACTTTAATATCCATTGCTGTGGAAACTGGAGTTAGTCGCATTACATCACTTGGCATCTCCACCGTGGTTGGTCTCTTTCATCAACCGCGCTAACTGCTTTACACTTTATAGGCCTGTTGTACCAGAATATACAAACACAGCTTTCTATGCATGTTTCTTCTCTCCCTCCCATAACACCTGAGAAGTCTTCGTTACTGCACCAATGGCGTTTTTATTCATTGTGGTGTACATTTAATTTTAAAATGTTTGCAATGTATCATGCCTGTCGCTGGAATAGTTTATGGCATTTTAGGGCCCCCCCTTACCCCTCTCCCTGCCATGGTACTTTAGAGCTGTTGCGTGCAAGTTGCAACCTATATTGTTGAAATGCATATGGCTTCTTTAGGAATAACTTTTATATTTATTTAAGAAATTTTAAATTATGGGGTTTTTTTTTGTTTGTTATGTCATTTGACAATATTCAGTCATCGATTCTGCTCGCTTCTTGCCATGGATAAAATTGGGTATTTTCTGTCTATTAAAAGGGTAACTTATAAAATGGCACTTTAAACAGGCCATAGATAGTCTACATATTAATATAACACACATGACAAAGCCGATAAATTACGTCAGTCAAGGTTCACGAGTGAAATCCTTCTGGACCCTCATTTACTTTCATTCCCCCTTGAGTTTTGTTTCAAAAGACTTACTAACTCAGTGAAGCAGCAAGAAACTAATAGAATTCTAGTTCTCTTACAAACTACCTTAATACCCACAACTTTTTGATACTGCGGACAGATTAGGTATTCTCTCTTGGTAGGATTAGGGACTACATTCAGTTGAGGAAATGGGAATGGCAGATACCGTTATATTTTGCACCCCATGTAGTTGCAATTGCTCCATTTTGGCTCTTCTCTTCCTTGTCCCCCCCCCCCCAAAAAGGCAATCCTGCCCTTGGATTCCATGATTTGTAGCATTGGAGAAGCTGGGAAAACTGCCACACGCTATGCACATATATGTGTACATGTACAATAGTGCTGATTGTTCAGAACAATAACATAGCAGGCAATCGATTCACCATTGTTAAAACTGATTTACAGTAACCCAGAACAACTGCACTTTCGTTGGACTAGCAAATTGTATATTTAAACAAATACCTTATGTTAGGCAATAGTTCAAAAGAGCACCATTTCCAAAGCAATGAAGTATTGCCTAAAACTTGTTCTCCTTTGAATCTCCTTCATTTGTAAGGCAGAGTTAGAATAGAGAATGAATATACTGTGTGTGTATGTGTGTGTATGCCTACACATAATATATGTGTGTATATGTATGTGTGTATAGGTACATGAGCATGTGTGTATATATGTATATGTATGTCTATATGTGCGTGTACACACGCATGCACACACTTTAATAAGGAAGATAAGGGAAATTGGTGGTCCATTTTAAAAGGGCAGAACCATCAGGTTTTAGACTTTTTTTTTACAAAATGATGTACCAGAAGGGCAGGAAAAAAACCCTCTTTACTGTGGCCTCTAAGCCTCAGTTCACCAGGAACATAACTTGCTGAATATTCCATTCTTCAGCGATAACATTTCCTTTTATAATCTGGGCATCACGAACAGTTCAGAGTCAAACAGGCAGTTGGAGGAGCCTTTCTAAAAGAAATGCCAGGCTGGGGTGGGTGTAGGGGTGGGGGTGGGGGGTGGCAGTGACATTTATTGACAATGATGTGCAATGAAGTGACAAGATGAGAGCAGAATGAAAAAGCTTTGAATTTGAAGTGATTTTTTTCATAAGTTATTTATTCCTTTTTCTTTGTAAATATATTTATTTTATTGTGAAGCTAACAACATCTGGATTGTAACATGTACAGAATGTATGGTAGGAATGTATTCTCTTGTAGGAATGTAAATCTGTATTAAAAAGGGGATCAGAGCCAGACTCAGAAACTGAACTGGGTTCTTTTCATGGTATGCACGGTTCACATTTATTTTTACTCTTTTCTAATGTGGGTCTATTTGAAATATGCAAAAGGTATGGATGAAGATTGTTTTAATATCCCCAAATTTTTAGGAAAATCAAGCATTCAAAGGGTCGATTTTTAAAAGATTTTTACTAACACTGCTTTCCCTTTATCAAGGAAGGAGCAACCAAATTGACAGGCTTGTTCATGCCAAAGGGCCTGACACAAGCCACAGATTCACACCTGAGTGTCTTTCTCATTCATTATCAACTGATGCATTCAAATAAAAATTACATTTCCTTCGGGGTACCCTCACTGCCCTGAGGTAGGAAAATGAACATTTCTTGACGTAAACTCCAAAAAGTAATCGTGTAGTGTTCCGGATCATTTTTAAAGCTTAAATTTATGAATCACCTCTGTGGTACACAATGAATGATGAGTACCATGGGGCACCCTTCTTAAACGACTAGTGAAAGATGCTGATTCCACTGGTTGGTGCAGCAATCGGGGTGTTCCGCTATCTGTCCACCGCCCAGATTGCTTCAAACCGATTGCTGCAAATATGACCTTTACACTGCCTGCCAAAATTCAAATCCTCATATTCAAAATGTTTTGGATGAGAAATGGTTAATTTCCTGCCACACTCGGGTACATTGATCTTAGAGAGGTTTGTGTGACCTACTTGCTTTCAAAAGGCTTTCGGTGCTTCTTAAAATTGAAGCGGATGATTCTTGAAAATGAGCCAATTTCAAATTTTGCTGAAAACAATACAATTAATAAAGATTCTGCACTTTTGGGAAGAAAGCTATTGAGGATAAATGTAATCCATACATATAAACAGCAAAGATTCTGGAAAAGGTGTAAATAGTGTGAAATGTTTGGTGTATGGCTGTTGAGAAGGGCGTGTTGTCAAAAAAAAAGGAGGCTGTAATTTCCCCCACAGACCTTAGAGCTGTGCCTTTTCTATGCAATATTACAGACATATACATCTGAACCCAGATTACTGTATTCACATGTAGGTATGGGCTGTAATCTAAACAATTGGATAAATGTACATGGAAATAAGCAGTCTTACTTTTGTAGTTTTATATTATACAATAAACAGTTAAAAGGATAGTTCTGTTTGTGGTTTTTTGCCCTTTCCCTCTACATAAGTTATCGAGCATGCCTTAATACAATTGAGGGTGTTAAAAATGCCATGGATTTCTCCCATTGCTTGCTTACTTTATGGTTATGATTAATTAAAATGTGTGCATATTGAACATTGGCCCAAAAGCCCTCTTATCGAGAGGAGACAAAACATGCGTGATTTGTGTGAATTTTGAAAAGTCATACGTGGTTTGTAGAGGGGATTCCTTTTTTAAGTGTGGTTTGGACTGCCTGACTTCTGGAGATTCTTCCAACTCTCAATTCTGGGATGAAAGTCAGCATAGACACTAAGTATTACTGAGAGGCAGGGACAACGTGAAACTGGGTTCCAAGTCTCTCTTTGACCCTAGCTGGATGACCACAGACAAATAATTTAACCTCTTTCAGCCTCAGTTTTCTCATCTGTAAAATAAGGAGGGCGAGAAATATTCCAAAGTTCCTTCCAACTGAAACAATATGTTCTATGATATATATGTACAATGCCTTTCTCCACTGGCTTATGAGGGATCACTACTTAGTAAACCTAAAAACTAGGGATAGATGGCTGGCTGGGTGCATACTAAGTACGTGGGGACTAATATCTCTTGCCAAATGCCTGATTTTAGACAAATACCGTACAAGTTGAAGGAATACTTTGGACCCTAGTGAGTAATAACAACTATAGAATTTTCATAGATTCTTAGATGGTGACAATCTAATGAGACATTTTATAAATGAGGGAAAAACTCAAGAGTTCCCAAAGCTAGGTGTCAAAATGAAGCCAGGATTGAAACCTTGGGTTCTTTGATTTCTAGCTTAATATTTCCCCCATTTCCTCCCTGCCAACTCCCACCATGATTTGAGCTGGGATTTAAATAAAAAATCGGTTTATCTTAAAACTAGAGCTTTATTTTCATTCTGGCATCTCTTTTAAACTTAATCTCCCACCCCGGTATTTCCCTTGTTCTCATATTCTTCTACCTTTAGAAAACAAACAGTTGAAAGTCGTTTGGGGAGCTGTTGGGAAATAGAAATGATCTCTCAACTCCCTGGCTCATGAAGATGTCATCAAACAAATATTCATCAAGAGTATTACAGGATTTATATTTTTCTAAATCCTAACTTTTCCATCTTAGTTACAACTTTAAGACAAAAGGACAAGCAAGGGCCAAGCACACAGGGCTAAATGACCTCCTTAGGGCCACACAGCTAGGAAATGTCTGAGGCCATATTTGAATCCAGGACCTTGCATCTCTAGAACTGGCTCTCAAATGAGCTATGCCACCTGGCTGCCCCAAACCTTAGATCAGTGATAGTGAACCATTTAGAGACAAGTGCCCAAACTTCAACCCTCATTCTGCATGTGAGCCCACCCTCACCCCCACCTTACTCCAAAAGGGAGGGAGGAAGGACTTCCATTGGGCTGCTGGACAAAGAGACAAGTGATGGGAGAAATGTCCTCAGGTGCCCATAGAGAGGGGGAGGGGAGCAGCCTCCTCCGGCACACTACAGCACCCGTGCCATAGGTTTGCCAACATGACCTTATATTTGGTTTTCAGAATCTGTATTGTCATTGTGATTTCAGTGTGTGGTGCTGCTCATCATCCCCACTTTACTTTCAGAAGTTACCACCTCTCTGACCTTTTGGGATATCAGAATCCAAGTAAGATCTGGATACAGGAATTTTATATTGCTTTTTTGTGGGGCATCCCAAAATGTAAATAACTGGAGAGGAGAGGGCTAATGCCAGCTCATTGCTTTGGCATCCCAGACCCAGAAGATTTTTCAGACTTTCTTCAATGAGCACCTGAGCCCCTTCCCCTGTTTAGAAGGCTTGTGGTAAACCACTTTCACTGAACAATGGAAAGAAGAAGTTGCTGGAACTTGGACCCCGAGAAATCTGGAGACTGAGTGGGAGGGTCATGGAGAAGCCCATGATAATATTTCTGGAAAGTTTGTTTCCAAACTGAATTTTTGCTGACTTAAATATTCCTATTTGCTAACTGCTCCCTTAGGGATTTGACCTACGTGGTTGTGGGAAGTTGGCGTACAACACATTCTCTTGGTCTTTCCACACCTTCCTTGTGGTCCTAAACCAGCAGGCCAACCTCTCCAGGGCCATCCAGAAAATATCTACCATTTCCCCCCATTATTTGAAAGGGTAGTTGGTCCTTGCCCGACTTTATTTTTGTTTTTTAACTATGGAGTTAAGCTGCCTCTGAAAAGTAATTTTACCGTCTCCTACTCTGCTGGCTTCCTGAAAACAATGGTAAAGTGCTCTCTAAATTGCATGGTTCCATTGTTCCATTGTATCCACCTCCCCCCTCCTTCAGAGGAAGAGGTAGAAGCCCTGGGCCTTCTGCCATGCTCCCAGCTTTGGAAGATATAGGAGACTTAGCCAGAGTGAAGGGTACAGAAAAGCAGAACATTGGGAGCCTCCCTAGCCCAACCTCTCACCCTCCCCCACGTTGATCATTTGATCTCTCAGAGTTGGCTAGTGGTCCTGGAAGACCTGGGTTTGGATCCTGCCTCAGACACTGTCCAGCCACGTGAAGCTGGGCAAAAGGCTTTTTGTCATCTGTGAGAGGGGATAATAATAACACCTACCTCGTGTGGTTGTTGGGAGAATGAAATGAGATGTTGTATGGTAGAGCTTTGAAAACCTGAAATTGCTACATAAATACTTATGATTGTTGGTTGAGAAAGCCTTCTACAGTTGCTTAACCCTTGGGTTCCTAGTACAGAGCACTTTAAAGCCATTTGAAGGAGAGCCTCATGAATGGCTGAAACAGGAATGACTTCACCTACATAAGAGGCAAGAGAGGTAGATATAAAGGCCATATCTTGGGGTCAGAAAGACCTGGATTCGAAGTTCTGATTAAAACCTACTAGCTGTGTGACCATAGGCAAGGCACTTCACCCTTCAGTGCCTCTAGTCAAATCTCTGAGCTATAAATTACCGAAGAGTTCATTAGAATCAGTAAAAAAAAATTAAATGGGCAGCAAAACTAGCCAAATGAAGCAAGGTTGGAATAAGAATAAGCAAGGAGAATGAGAAAAGATATAGTGTCCAACTATAATGACTCAGTCTTGAGCTATTTAAACAAGTAATCAGAAATGAAAAATGGGAAGTAGGAGAAATAGCAATGATATCCATTACAGTCATTTTATATAGAAGTTTAACTGCTATAAGTCTACTAGCACAGCTAGTAGCCCCCCAAAAGGCACTTGGCAAACAGTTTATTAATAAGCAGAGAGGAATAGCAGCCAAATGTAACACTAGAATATACATTTATTCATAAAATGAAGAAAGATGAAGGATGATAATGAATAGTATCATCTCTTAAAACAGAGAAGCAGTCAAGAGTAAAACCTGCTTAAAGGAAGCTTAGCAAGATTACAGCTAAGCCAAGCATCCCAAAAGAGTTAAGGCCAAAACTGGAAGGACAACAAACAGAAGAAAAAATGGGAAAGAGCAGTCAAGACTGCCATCACAGAGAGCAGAACCCTACACTTGGGCCCTAACATCACAGTACCAAATGTTCTCATAGAAGAAATAGGAATGGCACTAAAGAGACCAAAGATGGGAAAGGCAGGAGTTTACAGAGATCTATGCCCCAGTCATAACTGCAAAGGAGCTAAGGAATGCAAGGTATTAGAAGGTATCAAAGACTTGGAAAACAATTTCTGCCCTTGTTAATACAATGCAAAGTCTCTGTAAAAAGTGAGGGCATCCTCTATAAGGGTGTCAGCATGGAACAAGTAGGCTTTCCCAACTGATACAGTTGTGATGATGTGGATGATGTCATTACCATATCACAATTGCTTGAAAGAGAATGTCAGATTCCATTTTGCTTGGTATTTGTTGAATATGAATTCCATCGAGCAGAACATCACATATAGGCTCTTGTTCAACAGCTTCTCCCATCCATATGCAAAAATCATTTGAGATTCCTTTAAAAGACATGACCACAGGTTGTTCAATGACCCTCACATCAGTCAAGGTATAAAAACCCTGTGCTCAGCAGCTGTGTTGGAGGAGATCCATTGCAGGGTCCAAGTTGAAGAGGGTTTCTATATACATGATGAGTTCCTAGAGATGCTCCTGCTTGGGAATGATGTGCTGGTTTCATCAACCACTGGTACAGTGCAGAGTCTCCTGGAAGAGATCTCTAACTATTCAAAAGAGTTAGCCCTGGTCATCCACATGAGAAAGACCAACTAGGTGAAGACTGTTTATTACCCAAATTACGAAATGCTTCTATATGAAAGGCTATAGAGGTTGTCCATCAGTATGTATATCCTGGGACAGTCAGGACAGGTGAACCTGAGAAACTCTGGACCTTGCCTTCTGCCCTACAATGGAACTCTATTATGTTGTCTTTCATAGTTGGTGACCATGAAACTAGAGAGGAACAGACAGATGCCAGAGGTGGTCAGGATTTATAATGGATTGTATGTGAAAGAAAATGGAGAGGAAAGAGCCAAAGATAGCCCCAACATTATACAGTTTCAGAAGCTGCAGTTCAGCAAGAACATGAAAAAGCTGTGGAGCATTCAGAGGAGGATGGTCAGAATGGTGAAGGGTCTTCAGTCTATGCCACATGAGGACTGACTGAAGGAAATGGACAGAGGGAGGGAGGGAGAGAGTCAGAGACAGAGTCAGAGTTAGAGACAAAGAGAGAGAGACAGAAAAGGGAGGGAGAAGAAGGAAAGGAGGGAGGGAGGGAGGAAGGAAGGAGAGAGGGAGGAAAGAGGAAGGAGGGAGGAAAGGAGAGAGGGAGGGGAGGAGAGAGGGAAGAAGGAGGGAAGGAGGGAGAGAGGAAAGGAAAGAGGAAGGAGGGAGAGGGAGAGAAGGAGGGAAGGATGGAGGGAGGAGAGGAGGAAGGGAAGAAGGACAGAGGGAAGGAGGGAGGGAGGAAAGGAAAGAGGAATGAGGAGAAAGGAAGAAAGGAAGGAAGGAAGGAAGGAAGGAAGGAAGGAAGGAAGGAAGGAAGGAAGGAAGGAAGGAAGGAAGGAAGGAAGGAAAGAAGGAAAGAAGGAAAGAAGAAGAGAGAAAAATGAATGTTATTGATAGGAACCTTTGCTGGCCCTACAATTTTATTTGGGGCAGGTCCCAATCAAAGGTGCATGCATAGAGAAATGTCACCCCAAATCCAATGGGTCCCTCACTTCTCTATGGGGTTCTGTTACTTTCATGGGCCACCATACATGACTTCAGGCTGAACCTCTCTATCATCTGATTCTTTCCCCATTTCAATACATGGAAATATATTTCACCAATTCACTGGCCTTAGCTTCTGAGGTACTGGTTTCCTGCACCTTGAGAGCAGGGGAGGTCTATGGGCCTCCCTCTACCTTAAGTTTGGGGACAGCTTTGAGGGTGGAGTGCCAGGGTGAGGGCAGGGTATATACAAGGATTGCTAGTGATGAGACTTTTACAACAACATTCAAGACCCATCCTGAGCCTCTCAACTGAGGGACTAGTAGGGGTGATGGAGTTAGTGCTTTCCCCAACTGTGCTTTGGAGAGGCCACTATTTCCTGTCTGGACTCTCCGACCTCCATTATACTGGGCAGGAAGGGAGGGGAACAAAAATCACTAATAGGAGTCTGGAATGGGGATTATGGAGTCTAAACACAGGCTTATGGAATCTATGTGTGTAGAACAAATTACTCCTTTATCTCTGCTTTCATACTGAAAAAATTATGAGGCTCAACAGAGATGGCCAGGGCGGCTTTGAGGGAGAAGTTTAAAGCCTGCCTGCAGACAGGGCCCTGAACCATAGGCGGCTGCTTTGGGGCTTGGCGGGTGTTGGGGGGTGGCAGAAGCAGAGGTGGAATGAGGAATGGGGGGGGGCCTCTCTGATCTAATAGGGCAAGTCCAATGCTTCAGTCTGGGCGTCCATGAGCCTGTCAAAGTGAAGGAAAGCAGAATCAGATGGTGACGGTGGTGGTGAGGAGTAAAACCAGATTTCAGTGATCTGGGAAGGACAAGTATAGGACTTGCAGCTGGCTGGTGGAGTTGTCCTTGACCTTGTAGCTGGCGTGGGAGATAGGGTTGGGGAGTAGGGCAGCCTTATTAGTCCGGGGGCCAGGAAACTGAGTCAACTGAATTACCACCCTGGCTCAGATGTCAGGTAGAGGAACAGGGGTAGTTTAGAGGTCGATGGAGGAAGGGGAACAGACAAAAAGCTTCAGTGGACCAAAATCAACTGGATTTGGGATATGGAATTGTGGGGGGCCATGGGGTGGGGGAAATGCCCAAATGAGCAGTCATTCAGACTGCCAGAAGAATACAAGATGAATTAGCCTGGGTTTTAGGGGAGAAAAGAATGAGAAAATGACTCTCCTCCAGACTCCTATCTTCTGGGTCCCTGGTCTTCACATCCTCAGTTTCCCTGCAAGTAAAGAGTAGAGAAGGGGGGGGGGGGATGAAAGGGACTTGAAAAACCTAATAACTTATACATAGAGGACTGGCCATACACATGTGTTTGTCCCTAAAAGAACACACACACACACACACACACACACACACACACACACACACACACACACACGTACACCATAAAATATCAATTGGTTGGAAAAGAATCCTAGAATTCTTCGAGCTGGAAGAGGTCTTAGAGCAGGGTTTCTCAACCTTTTTTGTGTCATGAATGAATCCCTTAGACACTCTGATGAATCCTAGAGAGCCTTTCTCAGGATCATGTTTTTTAAAAACATAGGATTATAAAGGAAATCAATTAGAAAAAAAATGTAAGTCCCCAAGTTCCAGTTTAAGAATTCCTGATCAAATGAGTATAATGATTATAGTAATACAACCAGGAAATATCTGTCACCACTGCAAATCATTAAAACGCTATTGGCTGATGCCCAAGCCTTCGTGTATTACAGCCAGATTAATTAAGAATAAAAATAGGAATGATTTAAAGGAATTCTCCAACTTCATAATACTTCCTTTGAGGACCATATGGTGCCTTGCCCAAGTGACTTAATTCATTTTCAAAGCCCCATTTAGGATGGCAAGGTCTAGGCTTGTTCCTATTTTACAGATAGAGAAACTGAGACCTTGAGAAAGGAAAGTCAGCCTGTGACCAAGGGAGCCAAAGCTAAGACCTATCACAGAACCTGTTTCTCTTTCCCTGGGCCAGGATTACAGCAGACACCAATGAAGACAAGAAACAGTCCAAATTCCCTCTGTGCTGGCTTTGGTTTAAGAGGCTAAAGAGGAGCCTAGGAAAGCCTGTTGTCATTTTTTTCCCTCAATCAATCCCCAAGGCTTTGTCATTGGGTTTCCATGGGAACTGTACAGATCAAATAGTAAAATACTTTTCCCAAGTGTTTTCTTTCAAATAATAATAATAACAGCTAGTTTTTAGACCCCACAAAAGTTCTTTACATTTACATCTTTTACTTCTTACTTGATTCTCTCAACAACCCTAGGAGATAAATGTTATTATCATGCCCATTTTACAGATTAAGAAACTGGCAGAGAGAGGTTAAGAGACTTTCCCAAGACCACACAGCCATTGAAGTGCCTGAGACAGAATTTGAACTCTGGTCTTCCTGACTTCCAAATCCCACACTCCATCCAAGAGCCTCCTTCTACCTGCCTGAAAGGCAATATGGCAGATATTATCCCTATTTGGTCAATAGGAAAACTGAAGAATGAAAATGTCAAATTATATACTCAAGACCACACATCCAGTTTACAGGGGCTGGGGCTAGAACCTAGGTCTTTCAACTGCAAGCTCAATTCTATTCTCACTGGCTGACAGGGACTCCACAGTCCAAGGGCTTGTATTCCAAAACAGAAGCTAATGCTGAGGATAGAGAAGATACAAGGATGGAAGGATGTGTACAGGAGAAAAGGCCACAAATCAAGTTACTAGATAATTATAATATCAATAATTCCCTTTTCTATGTTGTTTTTAATTATTTTTTAAAATTTCATTTAATTGATTAATTAAGAGTATTTTTTCTATGGTTACATGATTCATGTTCTTTCCCTTCCTTTCTCCCACCCCCTCCCATAGCCAACAAACAATTCTACTGTGTTTTACATGTGTCATTGATCAAGACCTATTTCCATATTATTGATATTTGCACCAGGGTGATCATTTAGAGTCTATGTCCCCAATCATATCCCCTCGACCCATGTGACCAAGCAGTTGTTTTCTCCTGTGTTTCTGCTCCCACAGTTCTTTCTCTGGATGTGGATGGTGTTCTTTTTCATAAGTCCCTCAGAATTGTCCTGGATCATTGCACTGCTGCTAGTAGAAAAGTCCATTACATTCGATTATACCACAGTGTATCAGTCTCTGTGTACAATGTTTTCCTGGTTCTGCTCCTCTCGCTCTGCATCACTTCCAGGAGGTTGTTCCAGTCTCCATGGAATTCCTCCACTTTACTATTCCTTTTAGCACAATAGTATTCCATCACCAACATATACCACAGTTTGTTCAGCCATTCCCCAATTGAAGGGCAATCCCTCATTTTCCAATTTTTGGCCACCACAAAGAGCGCAGCTATGAATATTCTTGTACAAGCATTTTTCCCTATTATCTCTTTGGGGTACAGACCCAGCAGTGCTATGGCTGGATCAAAGGGCAGGCAGTCTTTTATTACCCTTTGGGCATAGTTCCAAATTGCCTTCCAGAATGGTTGGATCAGTTCACAACTCCACCAGCAATGAATTAATGTCCCAATTTTGCTACATCCCCTCCAATATTTATTACCTTCCTTTGCTGTCATGTCAGCCAATCTGCTAGGTGTGAGGTGATACCTCAGAGTTGTTTTGATTTGCATCTCTCTGATTATAAGAGATTTAGAACATTTCTTCATGTGCTATGTTGTTTTAAGGCATACAAGGGACTCTTCTCACAATAAACCTACAAGGTAAATAATTATCCTCTCCATCACTGAAGAGTGTTGGAGCCCACATGGAATGACATTCATGGCTACATACCAATGGCAGCATCCCTGCTCATTCATCTTCTTTTAATACCAGGTTGGCAGTTTAGGGAGCCAACAGCCAAGGTAGACCCCACTAAAATCAAGAAGGAAGCAAAGACACAAACACAGACACAATAAAGAGCCCAATGAGATGCCACCAGGATATGAATGCCCAGGAAAGTCAGGCTCTCTCCTAAGTCTTTGGAGGCCTGCCTGCTCCAGGATTGGAGTACCATATGTGATACCTCAGATCCCTACACATAATGAACACAGAACTGAGGTGTTCCTGGGAGCCAGGCTGCCCTGATGGTCACTGTTGCCCATGTGACTCTGGGCATGAGCCAGCATTTCTTCAGGTTTCAGGGGTTGAATGCCTTCTGCAATGGGAAACCCACTTTCTTGTGGGAAGAGGTCTTGTCATCTGTAAGCCCAGCTTTCCAGAGGAAATCAGAGCTAGGAAGAACAAAAGGTGAACAAGCACACACATTTCTGATCATGCTTTCCTCAATCAATTAATCAATAAATATTTATTAAGTGCCTACTGAATGCCAGGCATTGGACTAAGTGCTGGGGATAGAAAAAGAGGTGAAAGACAGCCCCTGCCCTCAAGAATCTTATAGTCTAAAGGAGGAGATGCAAACAGATATAAAGCTAGCTATATACCCAATAAATAGAAAACAATTAACAGAGGAAAGGCACTGGTTTGAAGAGGGATTGAGGAAGACTTCCTGTAGGAGGTGGGATTTTAGTCGGTATTTAAAGGAAGTCAGGGAGTTTAGGAGTCAGAGGGGAGGAAGGAGTGAATTCCAGGCATGTTGAGGAGGCATGTTTGCTATCTCAACTTTTTAGCATGTTTATTTTATATGTGCTCACCTACAGTTCAGTATTCTCAGGTGACTATCCTAGTTTAGCATCCTCTGTTCATTTCATATGCTGGTTAGTGGTTAACTCACAGTTGATTATCCCCAAGTTTTGTTTAGACCTAGCTATTGGTGAAATAGATAAAGGATTGGACCCTGAGTCAGGGAGACAGGAATTCAAATCCAGCCTCAGATGCTTGTTAGCTGTGTGACCCTGGGCAAGTCGATTAACCTGTCTGCCACAGTTTTCTCATTTGTGACCTGAGGATAATAGCATCTATCCCAAAGGGTTGTTGTAAGGATCCTGTGAGATATTTATAAAGCACTTAGCACAGTGTCTGGCACATAGCAGGCTTTTAATAAATGCTTGTTTCTCTCCTTCCTATTCACATGTGACTGACTCTCCCATAACTTAACTCCCATTAACTCCCATGTGATTTTCCCATAGTTTGTTTGGTATTTGTTGTTCAATTGTGACTGACTCTTTGTGGTCCCATTTGGAGTTTTCTTGGCAAAGATACTGGAGTGGTGTGCCATTTCCTTCTCCAGCTCATTTTACAGATGAATAAACTGAGGCAAAATGGGTTAAGTGACTTCCCCAGAACTGGGAAATGTCTGAGGCTGGATTTGAACTCAAGTCTCCTGACTTTTTGGTCTGCCCACAGCTCAATTCACCATGCTATTTACTGTCCCACAGCTTCACATGCTCATTGGAGATTTGATTCCCAGCACCTTAGTGGGCTCAGTTCAGGACACATATGAGCATCCCACGGTTTAGTGTGCTCATCTCATGTGATTATCCCATAGCTCAGTGTGCTTGGTGCACATGAAACTGTCTCAGAGCTTAGCCTGGGAGGTTTCCATATCAATGGCTCACAGTTTAGCACACTTGGATTCCATGCCACTAGCCTACATTTAGTGTATTTGGCTTACATGTGAATATCCCACAGCTCAGCCTGCTCAGGCCAAATATTTAGGAGGGAACCTCCCTGTACAGAAGGAAAATATTAACTCTCTCCTCTGGCTTGTCTCACTGTCTCTTCCCCCACCTCATTTTTTTTTTCAGTCAAGCTATAAACCCCCCTGACTCCTTCCCCCCACTTCTCTTGTTTCATGCTTTGTTGGTTCCTCATCTTAATGCCCATCTTGGAACAGGGGAGAATGCTGGGTAGTTATCTAGGTAATGCTGAAAACAAAGTCCGAAGCCCTTCAGGGATTCCCAAGTCCTAATAGGGAGTCTGGTGATGATTGGAAAGGACTTCAAAGGCCCAGAAGTTCTCCTCATCTGTCTTCTTCAGCTTTCTTTCTCGCTAGGGATCACAGACACTGGCCTTCTTGCTGCCCACAACTGGCCAACTCACCGCCGTGCCTTTTTCATCTGCCCCAGGCTTGGGCTTTTCTCTCTCACCTCCAACTCGCGGCTTTCCTGGCCCCTTTCAAGGCTCAGCTCTAGTCTGCAAACCCCCCCTCCCCCCTTCTGCAGGACGCCTCTCTGGGACCTCCATCTCTCCCCTTCACTAGACTACCTCCCATTCATATAAATATATGTATCTTCTAAGTACCCCCATGAGAAAGTGAGCATTTTTGTGTTTGCATTTCTTTGTATCTCTGGTACTTAGCACAGTGCCTGGCACACGGCAATCAAGAAAATGATTTCATAATTAATTATTCAATCATACTTTCTAAATAATAATTGTTATTATCCATTACGACAAATCTATTATCGATAAATGCTTATCGAGGGGCAGATGGAGAAGATGCCCACTTGAGAGCCGAGCCGGGACCCCGCCCTGCGCATGTTTTGATAAATGGATCCTACAGGGGCTCCTGCTCCCCTGGAGAGCCCCGCGCTCCTATCTCGGAGTTTCTGCCTCTGCTCTCTTCTCTTCCCCGCTCTCCTTTCCCTCCAGCTCCCTCTTTTCCCTCGTTCTTTCTCCACATCCGCCTTAGCTGCCTCCTTCGCTTTCCCCTCCTTTTCTCCCCTCTTTTCTTCTCTGCTCCAAAGCCTGGGGCAGCCGAGCTTGGAGTCAGCACAGTTAACTCAAGTAGCAGGAAAAACTCGCCCCATTCTCCAAGCTGCGGAACATCTGTGCCCAGACAAAGCCAGCTATTAATTCTGGGCTTTGTGTGACTGTTTGGGTGTTGAATTCCACTCAGCTCTGCTGGCGATTTTAAGGGGAGGTTGGAGGGGATTTAGCAACAACAAAAGGAACCTACTGAGGGGAGCTCTGGGGGGAGGGGGGAGGCTAGGCAAACCTAAACCACAGTCACTTGGAGCCCTGCTGAAGGAGGGACACTGGGAAATTGGCTGCAGGAGCTCGCCGGGGTGGATCCTTTAATCTGCCCAGCATCAAGCAAAGCTTAAGGACGGTAAGCAGCAGGAACAGCCCGTGGCTCCTCGGTTTTTGCTGGGGTTCTCAATCCCTTCCTCCACTCACTCATCAAGAAAGAAATAGCCTTTGCCCAGGCTTAGGGGCTGAAGTCTCCTCCCCTGGCGGGCAGGACCAATTGAGAAAGTGTGGGGAAGCCCTCCTAGCCAGACATTCTCCACCGAAGGCCTTCTGGGAAGCAGTCCCACTCCTTCCTCCCCCACCCCCACCCCAGGGGAGAGGAGCTTCTAATGAGGAGGCTGCAGAAGGAGCCGCTTATAGAGTCGGGGAGAGAGCACCCTGAGACAGAGATAAGCACTGAAACAGAGACAATCAGAAAGTTACAATCAACCACAGTTAAAGCCGGAATGACAGAGAACAAGAGAGAGCCACAGACAGCATCACAAATACGGGGCCAGAGAGGCAGGTGTCTAGAGACAAATGGGGTACGGAAGCAGAGTATGACCCCAAGATCCTGGTCAGTAGTTGGGGGAGGGGGAGCGGTCAGCCGACTCCTCTGTCATTGTTGTTATGATAGACCAGTCAGGTGCTACCGTATCCGGATAGAGCTCTGGCCCCAAGCCAGAAAGACCTCAGTTCAAATCCTACCTCAGGCAAACTAGCTGTGTGACCCTAATTAAGTCACATAACCTCTGTCTGCCTCTGTTTCCTCATCTGTAAAATGGGATAACACTAATACCTACTTGCAAAGTTGTGAGAATCAAATGAGATATGTGTTAAGTGCTTTGCTCACCTTAGAGCGCTCTACAGATGTGCTGGGAACTGTGTAGTCTTTGAGTCCTTGCTTAAGAAAGACCTAAGCTACATAGAAGCAGAAGCAATGGCTGAGGTTCCAAAAAGGTCATTTAAGGCTTAACTTAGGGAAAGGGAAGGGAAAACTACTTAATGATTAGATGGGTCTCAAATCAGAAAGGACTGCCCCTGGAAGGAATTGGTTGGTTCTCCCATACTAGAAGTCTAAAAAAAAAAAGTCTATATGACTACTTATTGGAAATATTATAGGAAGAGTTGTTTTTCAGAGAAGAGTAGAACCACACGGTCTCTGAAATATCTTTTGACCATACAACTGTTGTTGGTTTTTTAACCCTTATCTTCTTAGAATTGATACTGAGTATTAGTTCTATGTATCGATATGGAATCTAGAAACCCCCAACTTGTAGCCTAGTAAGATCTGATGAACCCCAAGCTTTAGAACTAGCTTGTAAGTTGGAGACCCCAAAGCTTGTACTTGCGAGAATCCACCCTGAAGGGAATCTCAGGCTAGCAGTTTTAGACTGAATACTGGACCTTAAGGTAAAAGACAATCCCAGTTAGGTGGAGCTAAGCAGATGCTAAGTACCCTTTTTGTCTTGGGTGGTCTTCCCTATTGTATCAGAGACCCTTTCCCAAGAAGACCCACACCTGGGCTTGGACCATCCTTTAGTATCCATTCATCTCTTCCCTCCCCTTGACTTTGGGTTTTTTGTTTTGTTTTGTTTTTGTATATCACAGAATTTAGAGTTGGAAGGGACCTCAATGGCCATCCAGTCCAACCGTTACAGCAAGGAAATCATCACTGTTACATATCCAACAGGTGATCACCCAGCTTCTGCTCAGTCCTCCAGAGGAAATTTTCCCTGACCTCAAATCTAGATTGGTCTCTTGACCCGTTCTCTCCATTGCTCTTGGTTCTATGCTGTGGGGCCAATCAGAAGTCTTCCTTTTCTATATAACAACCCTTCTGGCACTGTCCTGAAGTATTCTCTTCTCCAAGCTTAACATCTCCAGCTTCTTTAACTAATCATATGACATGAACCTCAAGTCCCTTAACCATCTTAGCAGCTCTCCTTTGGATGTTCTGTGGTTTATTAGTGTTCTTTCTAAACTAAACCCAGTACTCTGATTGGGTGAGCTAGAATAAAGCACAATGGGATTATCACCTCTTCTTTCCTATAAACTCTGACCGCCTTACTGCAGTTCAAGATTACATTGAACTTTTTGGCTGCCATATTACATTACTAACTCAGAGTAAGTTTGCAGTCCCCTAAAACTCTCAGGGCTTTTCCAGACAAACTTCTGTCTAATTATATCATCTTGTCTTTCCTGTATTTTTTTTTAAACTCTAACCTTCTGTTTTAGTATCAAGTCTAAGCCAGAAGAACAGCAAGGGGTAAGCAACTGAGATTAAGTGACTTTCTCAGGGCCCTACAGAACTGAATCTAGATCCTCCAGACTCCAGGCCTGGTGCTCTATCCACTGTGCTACCTGGTTGCCCCTTATCTGGTACTTTTGAAGATGACTTTTTTATGTTTATTCATATTTAATTTTGTCTTATTAGATTCAACTCAGTTCTCTGGTTTATCAAGATCTTTTTAGCTCGTGATCCTATAATCCAGTGTATTATTATTGTTTGTCCTTTGTTTTTAAAGAAGACCAATGACATCACAGAGTGATGTCTTGACTTGTGGGTAAATTGGATTTAAGTGAGATAAGAGTTGCCCAAAGCCATCAGCCTCACTCTCTCTTTTAGTCAGCAAAGACCAATGGCAAGACAATAGTCAGTATGACTGGCATTGGCCTGGGAGGCAGTGGATGATCTTGGTGGCTTCCATGTCTGGCCAAGCTCTAAATTTTCCACATAGAACACAGTAGTTGCTTTGGACAACTTCATGGCCACTGAAAAAAAAATTGTCCTTATTTGCCCATTCTGCCAAGGAGACATTCTCATAACTCACCAACAGGTTTGAGACCTGTTAGTTACCCTCAACCTGATTTAGCCCATCTATGGAGATGGTTTACTGAGGGGGTGGCTGCTATGCATGCTACCACTTCTTGGAGCCACAGGTGAGAGGTGAGAGGTGGACACAAAAGGTGGATGAGCAGCCCTGAGAAGGGCTTGGCAAGCCCTCACCCCAGAGGTGCTAGTTCTTCCTGAACACCACAATCCAGTATATTAGACCACAAGGCAATAAACATCTATTAAGCACTTACTTTGTTCCAGGCATTATGCTAAGTGCTGGAAAGATTTATACAAGGGAAAAGACAATTCCTGCTCTTGAGGAACTTACATTCTAATGGGGGGAAGACAACTCAGAAAAGGAACTAGAAAAGGAAAGGAGGGAACTATTCCTGAGGGAATCATGATGGTAAAATTCTGAGAGAGTTAGCTATCCCTCTGGTATTTGTGTCATCTGCAAATTTGATAAACATGTCATTTATGCAAGGATATTCCGGTACTCATTCTCTGTAAAAAGATGAAAAGGATTAAGGACTAAGAAATGACCATTGGTTTGAACAATTAAGAGATCTTAGTTGTGTTGGAGAGAGCTGTTACACTGGTGTGAGAATAGAAGCTAGGTTTTAAGGGAAAGATGGTGATAGGTGGGAAGTAAAGACAATCAGTATAGAGAATGTGATTTTCCTTTTAAAGGCATTTGGCTCTGAAAGGGAGGAGAGACACAAGAAGGTAGATTCTTATTTTTTTATTTGAAAAAAAATTTAAATTAATTGATTTAAAATATTTTTCCATGGTTACATGATTCATGTTCTTTCCCTTTCCCACTCCCATAGCCACCACACAATTCCACTGAGTTTTCCATGTGTCATTGATCAAGACCTATTTCCATATTGTTAATATTTGCATTAGGGTGATAGGTTCTTATTTTAACCTGGTTTTTTTTTTTAATCCTTACCTTCTGTTTTACAATCAATACTGGGTATCAGTTCCAAGGCAGAAAAATGGTAAGGGCTGGGCAATGGAGGCTAAGTGACTTGCTCAGTTAGGAAGTACCTGAGGTCATATTTGAACCCAGGACCTCTCATCTCCAGACCAGGCTCTCCATCTACTAAGTCATCTAGCTGCCCCCTTGACCCCTGTGAACTTGGAAATTATTCCACCCATACTTAGACACACTTTAGGGGAAGATAAAATTGTAAACTCCTGATTGAACAATGAAGGTACTTAACTCATATTTTATAGTGAAGCTAGAACCTTAAGCTAAGTCTATTTTTAGATATAATATAAAAAGGTGTTAAGTACCTGTAAAGGTTAAATTAATCACAAAAAGGTCAAGTAACTCACAAAAGGTAAGCTTAACAAAGAGGTGTGAAGTACTCAGAAGATATCATCTAACCAGAGAAGGTGAGAACTAAGAATGGGCAGTCCTGGAAAAAATTTAGGGAAGGTGACATAAGAGAAAATTTCTTTAAAAGGAAGGGGTTAAAAGTCAGTTCAGGAAATTCAGTTCAGAGTGGATATTCTGAACTCAGTTCAGGAGATTGAGTTCAGTGGAGGATTGGAACCCAGCTTAGAGATGGTCTTGTGGTGAGTGATAAGACTGACTCCTTTACCCTTAGGCTCAGGGAGGCCAAAGTGGCCAAGGCCTTTAACTTCTCTCTCTCTCCCTCTCTCCCTCTCTCTCTCTCTCTCTCCCTCTCTCCCTCTGTCTCCCTCTCTCCCTCTCTCTCCCACTCTCCCTCTCTCCTTCTCTCTCTCCCTCCCTCTCTCCCTCTCTCCCTCTCTCTCTCTCTCTCCCTCTCTCCCACTCTCCCTCTCTCCCTCTCTCTCTCTTCCTCCCCCTCCCCCTCCCTCTCTCCCTCTCTCCCTTTGTCCCTCTCCCTCTCTCTCTCCCTCCACCCCCTCTCTCCCCCTCCCACCCTCCCTCCCTCCTCTTAATTCCTTCTCACCATAATTTCAAGACTGACTTGGGAATTTTATTTGCTGACCATTTAAGTCTAGATTTCAAGTCACAACACTAAGATTATCTTTACACCCCTAGGTTCTTCCAGACTGACCCAGAGCCTGGGATGTAGCAGGGAGTCTCAAAAAATGAAAAATCCCCCACAAGATGCTTAGCCCCTCACAGAAGGGAGGCTCTGGGAGTTTTTGTAGCCTAGACCATGCCAATAGGATGATCCCTCTACATCTCACCAAGTGTGGGAGAGCGAAGGTCCCCAAGTTCCCCCCATTAGGTAGGGAAATGCTCCTCTCTTTCCCCTGGCTCCTGTGGCCACTTTCCCAGCTTGGGAAGAGTAGATGTCTGGCTCCTTCTCCTCCATAAAACTGCAAAGTGGGCAATGTCTCTCAGACAGGCTCCAATTTGCCTATCTGCAGTGTGGAATTAGGGGGAAGTTGTAAGGCCAGGCTCCATACAGACCAGTGTCTGTTGGCCCAGACTTAATGAGTGTGCTTTAGGCTGAGTTCTTTATATTCATTTCCAAAATAGTCTAAATAAAAATTTCCTGACCCTAATCAGATGTTGTGAAGCAATGATTTTCAAAGGATCTTAAAGATGTAGAAATTAAGATGTAAAAAGGGAACTCCAGCTTCCTAATCAGTTTTAATCCACAAGAACTCTATCACCTATACAGAGTTCAAGAGAATTGCAACTTTGCTAAGAAGTGTTAGGAGTCCTTACAAAAATGACATCATCATCTATTTGGAGAATAGCATTTTAGCTGGTATTTGAGGCAGTATTTGAACTCAGGTCTTCCTAACTCTCAAGCCCCAAACTCTTACCACTGTCATAGACTTGCTTCCCATTTTGGGTTACATTTCTACAGGATCCCTAACCTTCTCCCACAATATGTTCAAAGGGAGAAAGGCAGGAGAAGTCCTAGGCTTGGGCAGATTTATGAAGTCAGAGAAGTTGGTCTCTGAAACCTGTTTGCTCTCCACCATCTCCAATGCCTAGTACTCTCTAATTCACTGTTCTTTCCTGATTCTCCTCCTCTGGGTCTGTCCCCTCCTTCTCTTTCTCCTTTTCTACACCTTCATCCACATCTTGAGATCCAACTGTGGGTGTACTCGGGGCCTCCTGGTTCTTCTTCTCTTCTCCCTCTATGTTATTTCCCTTGTTGATCTCATCAGCTCCCATGGATTCAACTGTCATTTCAATGCAGATGGTAGTGAAATTTATTCAGCCCTAACTTCTCTCCTGACCTCCAGTTCTAGTATCTCCAACTGCCTAGTAAACATCTAGAATTGGATGGCCCATAAGCTTCTTAAATTCAACATGTCAAAATCTGAATTCATTGTCTTCTCCCCCAAACACTCCCCACTTCCCAATTTTTTCTCTGTTACTGTCAAGGGCACAGACATCCAATCTCCCAGGCCCCCAGATCTAGGTGTCATCCTTGAATCCTACTCTCCTCAATCACTTGCCAAGTCCTGCTGTTCCTGCCTTTGCAACATCTGTCAAATACTTCTCCTTCTCTGGCACTGTGGCCATCCTACTTGGTCTCCCTGATTCAAGTGTTTCTTCACTCAGATGTCAAATTGATCTTTTTTTTTAAACTCTTACCTTTGTCTTGGAATTAAAATGGGTGTATGGTTTCCAAGGCAGAAGACTGACAAGGAGACAATGGGGATTAAGTTTCTTGCCTAGGATCACAGGGTTAGGAAGTATCTGAGCCTAGATTTGAACCCTGACTCTCCTATCTCTAGGTCTGGCTCTCAATCCACTGAGCCACCTAGCTGCCACCCAAATTGATCTTCTTAAAGTGCAAATCTGACTGTGAAATCCCATCCTGTCTATTCAGTAAGTCCCAGAGGTTCCCAGTTACTTCCAGGATCAGTTATAAAACCAACCCTTTGTTCAGCTTTCATTACATTTCACAACCTGTATAGGCTTCTTGTAGAAAGTGGAATTTTACCTGGAACTTGAAGGAAGCCAAGAGATAGTGATGAAGAGAGAGAACCTTCCAGTCATAAGGGTCAGCAAAAGAAAATAACTGAAGCCTAGAGATGGAGAATCTTGTTTGAGTAACTGCAAAGAGCCCAGTGTCACTAAATTTCAGGGTATTTGGGAAGGTATAGAGGAGGGAGTAGCATATAAATGATTTTTGAATGCCCAAGAGAGAATTTTGTATTTGATCCTGGAGGTGAAAAAGAGCCACTGGTTTTACTGAGTATAGAGAGTCCAACTTATGCTTTAGGAAGATCACTTTGACAGCTGAATGAAGGATAGTGTGAAAAGGGAATTCTTTGTTCTCTTTGTCTATTCTGAGTTTACACTTATAAAAAAGGGAATCCTTTATTCTCTACCTAGTTGGAGTAAAACTTTGGTTAACAAAAACTTAAGTACCTTACTTAGTACCTCACTGGATTGTGAAGACAGGGTTCAAACAAGCTTGAACTAGGTGGAGGAGCTCACAAACCACTTAGAGAATTCACACCCTCAGAAACTCAATCAGACAGGAAACTGTGAACCCTTTTGATGAGGATTCACACCTCACTGCCCCCCCCCCCCCCCCCCCCCGGGCAGTCCTGTACAATTTGGAAGTTGTGATTGGCCATTTAGAAGAGGAGACGGGACATGAAGTCACTATAAAAGGCCCTGAATTTCTGGGAATGGGAATGTCAGCTTCAAGAGAAGCTTGGCTTCAAGAAGGAAGTCAGCTTCAAGAAGAAAGTTGGCTTAAGGAAGAAAGACAGCTTCTGGAGTCACCTTCAGCTTCAGTCATCATCTTGACCTGCCTCTTGGAAGGAACTTGGGTGAGTGAATAACTGACTTTCCCTTCCTGTCTTCTAGAAAGTTTAATTCCGGTTGAAGGTCAACAAGTCCTGGCTGAGCGGAGCACCAGAGCAATATTTAATTAGATAGGCTAATGTCTTCTCTACCCTTTTGTATTTCTCTATTTTCACTCTTTCTACCTCTTTTGCAAATAAAAGCTATTAAAGATCATTTCAACTTCGAGTCATGATACTTTGAATCAACAACCACCATTATTATTTGTAATTTTCACATATTTTAGTCAAACCATTAATTTTTAATTCCTACAATAGATTGAAGTGGGGAGAGAGTTGAGGCAGGGAGACCCATTCATAGTCTATCACAGTAGTCCAGGAGTGAGATGTAAGGGTTTGCAGCCAGGGTCACTTGTTTTCATCTACTCTGGTGTCCAGTGACACTGCATCTTAGCTGTTCCTTGCACAAAACACTCTGTCTCCCAACTCGCTCAGTATTTTCCCCAGCTGTTCCCCATGCCTGGAACTCTCTCTCTTCTCATCACCACCTCTTGGCTTCCTTCGAGTCTCAGCTAACCTTCTGGAAGAATTCTTTCCCAGTCCTCCTTAAGTCCTTTCCCTGTGCTGATTGTCTCCAGTTTCTCCTATAGAAACAGTTGTTTGCAGACCGTCTCCCCTATTTATTCCATCGGGAGCTCCTTGAGAGCAGAGATTACCTTTTGGCTTTCTTCATATTTCCACCAAATTTAACACAGTGCCTGACACATGGTATGTACTTAATATATCCTTGTTGACTGGCTCCCAAGAAAAACTTTCTCTCAGTTTCTTTTCAGGCCTGGTCTTAATTGTTTCTTTGGTTCATTCACAAGAAAGAACACTAAATTAAGAATTAGGCCACTTACTTTTTGGGATTTATTTATTGTTTCTCGGATGGGTATCTCCAGTGTCTAGAACAATGTCTGCCACAGATTTGGTGTTCAGTTGTTGATTAGGGTATAATTCTCACCTCAAAACAAAGGTGGGCTAGGGGAAGATAGCAAAAAATATGCTAGAAAACCTGATTTGGGAGTAAGACATGAGACAATAAATAACCATAAATAACCAGGAGGGGAGTAGCTGGATGCTGCCCACTTTCTGACGGGTGAAAGATTCAAGGCACAGAACAAAACCAGCTTTTGGGGGCACACACACATATGGGAATATGTTTTACTTGAGCATTCATATGTTGTGAGAGCTTTATTTATGTATTTGTTGTCAATGGGGGAGCAGAAGAGAGAGAAAATAAATTCTCATTAATTGAAAAATGAAAGAAATTTAAATAACAAGAATAAGGTAATCTAGACACAGAGATGGAGGCTACACAAGGTTGAAGGGATAAAGTCTTGAGATATCTGAATGGAGGAAGTGGGAAAGATAGTGAATGCCTGGCAGTGGGGTGGGGAGCAGAAATCACAGCCCTAACTTATTATTACCCAAAAAAAGACAATAAAAATGTCAATAATTTCCAAGCTAAGGAGCAGTATAGAGGAAAGAGTACCAAGCTTGGCATCAGGAAGACTTATCCCCCTGAGTTCAAATCCAGCCTCAGATACCTAATAGTAGTATGACCCTGTCACTTAATCCTGTTTGCCTCAGTTTCCTCATCTGTCAAATGAACTGGAGAAGGAAATGGAAACCACTCCAGTATCTTTTCCCAGAAGACCCCAAATGGGGTCGTTGGACTTGACTGAAAAACGACTAAACAACCCTATTCCCTTACATTCATACACTAACATTTGTTCTGCTGTTTCCTGGTTGTTGACAACTTACTTTGTTATCCTCCAATGTGCTTTCTGTTCTAAACAACTGCCTCTCATTTCATTCGATCTTTACACTGTCATTTTATATCAAATAAGGCCAGATTTCTTGAAAGCACAGAGTGAGTAATAAATGCTTACTCTTTCCTCTTCTTCCTTCATTTGAGCCTCTGATTTAGGGGGTAAGAGTATTATCATTGTAAACCTTAAAATTTCTTAGACTTGTTGGAAATTTCACCATTGGGAAATTTCATACTTAAATTAATATATATCAGTCTTTTAAAGTGATTTCCTTGTCACATCATCCTCATTTTACATATGAGAACATTCCAATTTCTATTTGCTGTATTTAAATTCTTATCTCCTCTGGACCAAGTAATTTCCATTTTACTTATTCCAAATCTAAGCAAAATTTAAAAGTATTTTCTTACAAGAGTGTTTGATTTGATTTTGAAGGTTTAAATAAATAAAATTTGGTCATTGTGACTAATTAATAATAATAATTGCTAGCATTTATATGGTGCTTTCGGGTTTGCAAAGTGCTTCCAAATGTACCATGTCGTCCTCACGACATTTCCTGGGAAGCAGAGTGTTTAAGGTTGGTGGAAGTGATGCCTTGAAACGAAAGAGCTAAGCAAATCAGGGAGGTATTCATAGATGCTTTCCTGGAACCCATCTCCAGTGGGTGGACCTTCACTCGAAGGAGATGCTTTAGTTTTTCTAGTAACTCTGCCTAAGGAGTGGCCATGCTAGATCTTCAACTCAAGTCTCTGGGACCCCAGATCCAGGATGGTTTCCACTTTGATGGCTCCTTCTCCGGAGTGATCGATAGCTAGGTAGTTCACGGGAGTTCTACCTGCATGCTTGATCCCCTTTGCTCACTGATTGAGAAAAAATCATTGGAGGAATATATGAAGGGCTGAGTCTTTGGAGAAAGGACTGACTTGAGACAGATGAAAATAATAATAATGAGGAGGACTATAATGATAATATAACAGCTAGCATTTCTGTAGCACGTTAAACATTTCAAAAGCACCTCTGACAAAGAATGCTCTCCACCTCCAGAGAAAGAACTGTTGGAGTCGAAATGCAGGTGAAAGCCTACGATTTGCCACTTGTTTACTTCGGTTTTTGTTTGGGATTTTGGTTGTATATGATTATTCACTTACAAAAATGAACACTATGGAAACATGCTTTGCGTGATAATACTTGAATAACCCAGATCGAATTGCTTACCAGCTTTGGGAGGGGAGACCATTTGAATCGTATAACTTGGAACTTATTTGGAAATTTGTTATTACATGTAATGGATAAAAATTAAAAAAAAGTAAATAGGGAAAACTTCAAAAGCACTTTATATATATAACAAGAATTAATAATAATAATAGTAGCTGGTATTTACATAGCATCTAGTATGTACCACAAATTGCACTAAGTGCTTTTAATATTATCTTATTTAGTTCTCACAATAACCCTGGGAAGAGTGCCATTATTATCCCAATTTTGTGTATAGCTACTTTTTATTATTGTTGAGTAGTTTTGGATGTGTCTAACTCTTTGTGATCCCATTCGGAGTTTTCTGGACAAAAATACTAGAGTGGTTTGCCATTTCTTTCTCCAGCTCATTGGACAGATGAGGAAACTGATGCAAACAGGGTTAAGTTGACTTGCTCAGGGTCACGGAGGTCACATTTGAATTCAGGTCTTCCTAATTCCATGTTCAGGACTGTATCCAGTATAGCACCTGGGTGCCCTCGCTCCATTTTGCAGATGCAGAAACTGAGGCAAATAGCAATTAAATGACTTCCCCAATGTTGCACAGCTAGTGTCTGACTCAAGATTCAAACTCAAACTATTCCAAGAAACTGTGATTTTAAAAAATATATTTTTTTGGTATAGTGATCTATCAGGTAAAGAAATTCCCCTCACCCATACAGGTTGGCAGCACCTTCTCTGTAACCTATAGTTTTAGAGAGTTGTTTAGAGCTCTGAAAAATAGGCAACAGCCACTACATGTTGGAGTCAGGATTGGAACGAGAGTCTTCCTGGCTCTGTAGTCAGCTATCAACCACTTAGGCTGTATAAAAACAACAAAAACCAAAAATAAAAATAAAACCCCTCCATTGGTTCATTTCAGGTGTTTACAAGAGTAGCTCAACTTTCCCTGAAGGACTGCTCTTGTGTAGGGGAAGGTGGGGTGGGCGGTGGTGTCGCAATAGGTGAAGCAATATGGAGGTGGGGCTTTGGGGGACTTCTGGTTTCTGTTTCATCTCCCTCTAAAATGTACTACCCTGGGCCTAATCTCAGGCTGTAAAGGGGCGGAGAAGGAGAGAGAGAGATAAACCCGGCCCTCTATTTAGGCTTTTTACTCTGTTTTCAGAAGTCATCCTGAAAGATAAAGGGAGATTAAATCAGGACAGGGGGAGACCTCTTGTCTCCTAGAATCCTCTCAGGCATGTCGGGCAGAGGTGGGAGAGGGGGGCCACCCCTGTTCCCTGAGAAAAAAGAAAGCCCTGGGGCCATGTGATCTACCGAAAAATAATTGAATGTGGGCAAACCCCTGCAAGAAGGGGCCTGACCATGAGATCAGTTTGTAGGCTGGGAACCCCAAAGACTCCCACAATAGCAGGCACTCAAGTTCCAGTAAGAGCCATTCGTTTAACCCTTTAAACTCAAATTCCCCAAAGTGCAAAGACAGAGATGGAAGATTGATTCATCTATCTATCTATCTGTCTGTCTGTCTGTCTGTCTGTCTGTCTGTCTGTCTCTGTCTATCTCTATCATCTATCTATCTATCTATCTATCTATCTATCTATCTATCTATCTATCTATCTGTCTGTCTGTCTGTCTGTCTCTATCATCTATCTATCTATCTATCTATCATCTATCTATCTATCTATCTATCTATCTATCTATCTATCTATCTATCTATCTCTCTGTCTGTCTGTCTATCTATCTATCTCTATCATCTATCTATCTATCTATCTATCTATCTATCTGTCTGTTTGTCTATCTATCTATCTATCTGTCTGTCTGTCTATCTATCATCTATCTGTCTGTCTGTCTATCTATCTACCTTTCTATCTATCTATCTATCTATCCATCCCTCTATCTATCTATCATCTATCTATCTGTCTGTCTGTCTATCTATCATCTATCTATCTATCTGTCTGTCTGTCTATCTATCTATCTATCTATCCATCCCTCTATCTATCTATCTATCTATCTATCTATCTATCTATCCATCTCTCTCTCTATCTATCTATCTAGATCTGTCTATCTCTGTCTATCTAGCATTTATCCATCCCTCTATCTATGCATCTATCTATCTATCCATCCCTCTATCTATCTATCTCTGTCTATCTAGCATCTATCCATCCCTCTATCTATCTTTCTATCATCTATTTATCTATCTACTTGTTCATTCCTTTAGTCATGCATTTATTTGTTTATTTTTATATATAGTAATTTATTTTAAAACCCTTACCTTCAGTGTTGAGCCAATACTGTGTCTTTGTTACCAGGCTAGGGCTAGGCAATGGGGGTTAAGTGACTTGCCCAGGGTCACACAGTTAGGAAGTATCTGAGGCCAGATTTGAACCCAGGACCTCCTGTCTCCAGGTCTAGTTCTGTATCCATGGAGCCACCTAGCTGCCCCCAATTTGGGGTTTTCTTGGCAAAGATACTGGAGTATTTTTTTTATTACTAATTTGTTATTTCTTTATCCAGCTCACTTAAAACTGAGGCAAACAAGGTTAAGCAGCATGTCCAGGATCCCATAGCCAGGAAGTGTCTGAGACCAGATTTGAAAGAGGGAGATAAATCTTCCCAACTCTTGACCTGACACTCTATACCTACTGTACCATCTACCTGGCCCTAAATACAAAATATATACTGGATAAATACCATGGTGGGGGCCAAGGTGGGAGCAGAAGGGAGGAAAGAGGGAGAGAAAATAGATTTCTGTTATTTTTAAGTGCTAGATTTAATCTATGAATGTGCTAAATGTATAAAAATTCAGAGAACTTCTGAATCTAGTTTTAAATGACTCCTGATCACTCTCCAAGCAACAATGACTGTAAATAAAAATTCCATTAAACTGGATGCTTTTTATTGTGATTTTGGCCCAGGAGAAAGGCTTATACTATGCAGAGACTTCTCTACTCTCCCTCAGTGATCTTATCAGCTCCCAGGGGTTCAATTATAAGCTCGTTGCAGATGACTCCCGACTCTGTACACCCAGCCCTAATCTCTTCCCTAAGCCCCAGTCCTTCATTCCCAGCTTCCTGGTAGACATTGCCAACCAACCTGGCTGCCCTATCTGCCACCCCAGACTAAATGGGTCCAAAAAGGAAGTCAGGAGTGTCTCCCTAAAAGCTGCCCCCTACCATCTTCCCTATTCAGCATTCTCCCAGTCACCCACTTTTGGATACTTAGACTAATCTTCCCTTTCTCTCACTCCCACATTCAAATAGTTCCCAAGGCTCCTCTAATCCTCCTCAAACAACATCATAATAAAGATAATTGCTAACATTTACACCGGACTTGAAGGTTTGTAAAGTGCTTTACATATATTCTTATTTGATCTTCACAACAATCCTGGGAGGTAGGTGCTATTATTATCCCCATTTTTATAGATGAAGAAACTGAGGCACAAGACTGTTAACTGACTTGCACAGGATCAAATAGCTAGTAAGTATCTGAGGTCGAATTTGAATTCAAGTCTTCCTGACTTTGAACCACCAGCTTACCTCTATCTGTTCTTTCCATTTATGTGGTCATCATCTTGAAGGCAGTTCAGGATGGAGACTGACCGGGCAAAGTAGAAGAGCTGAAAAGAGATCATTTATGTAAACCGAGTTTAGTGCCTGGTCACATGTTGACTCTACCCCTCCACTCCTACTCTGATACTAGGGAGCTTCAGCATACATATAGATGCTCCCTCCAATAGCCTCCCTTCCTGTTGCCTCAGTCTCCTTAGCTCCCGAGATCTTCTCCAGCCCTCCACTTCCAACTATAACACAGACACTCATACTTTGGTCTTGCCATCAAGGACAAAAGTCCTCATGAATTCTTAAATTCCTTTATCAGCTCATAATTATTTTCCGCTCCATTTCCCCTTAAACCTTTCAGTCTCTCTTTCTGCTCTTCATACTCAGCCTGACCTCCATTTCATTCACTACTTAATTCTTTCCCAGGCCAATATCCCTACATGGCCTCTTGATGAATCTGTCTCACTGTATTATCCTCTACTCCTGAATCCACGGTCTCCTTATCCTGCCACCGATTATATTTTACTAAACCCGGGATTACTCTACCATCTATCTTTCCCCTCCTATAGACATACTACTGAGGGGAGCTGGAGGGGGGGGAATTAATGCTGTTTGGATCAACTACAAATTTATGTTCTCTAACCTCAACTGGACCCTCCATGTGGCCAGGCAATCATTCTACTCTAGGCTTTTGTACAATAAATTCCACTCTCCCCCTAAAGTCATGGGTATGTGTGATTCTGAAAAAGTTGACTCAATTTCTTCTTACATGACAGGTTCAGAAATGTATTGCTGTTGAATCATTTCAGTCATGTCTGACTCTTTGTGACCCCATTTGAAGTCTTGACAAAGATGCTGGAATGGTTTATCCTTTCCTTCTCTAGCTCATTTTACAGATTAGGAAACTGAGTCAAACAGGGCTAATTGACTTGTCAAGGGACATACAGCTAGTAAGTGTCTGAGGCTTGAATTTTCACTCAGGGAAATGAGCCTTCCTGACCCTAAGCCCAGCACTCTATCCACTGTACCACCCAGCTACCCTTCATTCTACTTCCATCTAATCGTTTCAACATCCCACTCTTCATTTTGGCTGTTCTAAACCCTCTTGTCTTTCCTCAAGATTCCCTCAAGTGATCTCCCTCCCCCCATATTCATAGCTGAGGATTTCACCTAATATATCTAGCCCAAAATATTGAGGCCATTTGTGGAGCACTCCCTTTTGTCCTCTCCCCCTCATCTCATAGGGCTCATACATCCTTCCCTCCCCATCTCCTCATCCCCCCATCTTTAAAGAAGGGGCAGCCCTTCTCCTTTCCAAGGCAAACTTTTCTGCATGAACCCTTGATTCCATCCCTCGTCTTCTCCAGCAGATTGCCCCAACTGTCATATTCTCTCTAATCTTTGATCTCTTCCTGTTTATTGGAGCCTTTCCTGCTGTCTACAAAGACCCTCATGTTTCCCCTGTCCTTTAAAAAGCTCTCATTTGAGCTGACAGTCCCCATTAACTATCATCCTATATCTTTCCTCTGCATGGCAAAAATTCCTTGATAAATCCATCTATTCTAGTGCCTTTACTTCTCTTTTCACTCTCCTCTTAACCCCCTGAAATCTGGCTTCTAAGCCAGATTCTTTCAACAGACACTGTCACTTCCACAACAAAATCTAATGGTTTTTTCTCAATACTCATCCATCTCTCGGTTACCTTCTCCTTGATGTTTTCCTTTTCTAGTTTTTTTTAATACTTAAAAAACCAACAACACCCTTATCTTCTGTCTTGGAATCATCTCTAAAACAGAAGAGTGGCAAGGGCTAGGCAATCAAGGTTAAGTGGCATGTCCAGGGTCACACAACTAGGAAGTGTCTGAGGCCAGATTTCAACCCAGATCCTCCTGGCTCCAGACTTGGCACTCTATCCACTGTGCTACCCTTCAATACATTTTATTTCTTGGTTCTCTTACTGACCATTTCCTCAATGTCCTTTGCTAATCTTCATTCTTGTCTTTTCCACCAACCACAGGCCCTTTTTTTCTTTTCTGAACAGACTAACTACTTGGAAACCTCATCAGCTCCCATGGGCTCAATTATCCCTCTGCAGATGATTCCCAGATCTGAATAGCAGGCTTTCCAATGAATCCCTGCTTCATATCACCAAGTGCCTTTTGGACATCTTGAAGGGGATTTCTCTTAGACATCTCAAACTCAACAAGTCCATTAGAGAATGAATTCTCTTTTCCCCAAACTCTCCCCTCCTCCGAATTTCCCTATTACTGTGAAGTGTACCTCCACCTAGGTTGCCATCCTTGGAGTAATCTTAGACTCCTCACTCTCATCTAATCCATATATCCAACCCACTGCTAAATCTGGCCATTTCTACCTTCACAGCATCTTGGGTATAGGTCTTCTCTGCATTCAAACAGCCACTACCCTACTTCAGTCTCTCATCACCTCTTGCTTGAACTATTACAGTAGCCTTCAAAATGGTTTCTCCTCTTTAAGTCTCTTCCCATTCCTGTCCATCTTCCTCACCATTCTCAGTGATTTTCTGGAAAGCAGGGGCATGACCATGCCTCTATTATTCAGTAAATTCTGTGGCTTCTCATTACCTTTAGTATTAAATGCATTCTATTTAGCACTTAAAACTTGTTGCAACTTGGCCTTAAAGGCAGTTAGGCAGTGCAGTGGATAGAAAACTGGGTATGGAATTCAATTCAGCCTCAGGTTCTTACTGGCTGTATGTACTTGGGTAAGTCATTTAACCTCTGTCTCAGTTTTCCTAGCTCGAAAATGGGAATGATCATAGTGTCTCCCTCTCAGAATTGTGAAGATCAAATAAGATGATATTTGTAAAGCACTTGACACACAGTAAGTAAGCACTTAATAAATGTTTATTCCCTTCCTCATTTTACCTTTCCAGTCTTCTTATTCTTTCCTCCCCTCTATGTACTCCAGAATCCAGCAGTTTTATTGAACTTGTCCTTCCCCACACAGTATACTCCATTTCTTGTCCTTAGGTGAGCAATGACTGTCCCTCCTCATTTCCACTTCTTGACATCCCTGGCTTCCTTCAGACTCAGCTCAGATTCTGCTGTCTGCAGGAGACCTTGTTTCCTGATCCCCACCACTGGCTGCTATGCCTTCTCTTAGATTTCTTCCATCTACTTTGCATTTATCCACTTCTCTACCCCGTTATTTGAACATTGTCTCCCCTCTTCAAATGAGAGCTCCTTGAGGTCAAGGGCTGTTATTGGCTCCCTAGTGACTATTACAGAGTTGTGCTTGGTCCTTTGTTTCCAAGAGAGCCAGTGACATCAAAGGGTGATGCCTGGACTTGAGCCTGAAATGGTTTTAAGTGAGGTGGAGTTGTGCAGAATCTTCAGTCTCATTCTTTCTTCTAGAGTCATCCAGTCCAGTGGCAAGAACAAAGTCAGCAGGGCTGGTGATGGCCCAGGATGTAGTGGATGACCTTGGCATCTTCCATGTCTGACCAAGCTCTAAGCACTCCCCAGTTATTGTTACAGAGTAAGTCTGGGTGCAGAAAGAGGGACTGACCAATTCAGTTGGACTTTCATCACTTTCAACTGTACTACTGGAATGGTCCAGATCTCCCTGTATCCAGTTTCTTTCGTCTCCAATCCATTGTCCCCATAGCTAGTGGCTATCTTCCTGACTCACTGGCCTGACCACATCCATCCCTTCCTCAAAAATCTCCTGTTTCCTATCACTTCTAGGCAGGGGTGTGCTGGAGCCACTTCAAATTGGCTTGTGGGAGCCCATAGTTAAATCTTCGATGTGAGCATTTACACTTTGGAACAAATGAGAACTTGCTCTATTGTTTTGTTGATTGGCTAGACAAGAAAAGTGATGGAGAAAATGCGAACTTAAGATGAAGTGATGTAGAACATGTTAATAATGCAGATGTAATATGTTAGGTTTATACTACTACTTTCCATGCTCCTTCGCTCTTCCCTTTTTCCCTTTGGAGAGTCAGTTGTTAAACTTTCTCTAGAACATCTCTCCTTCTAGGATAAAATACAAACCTTTTACAGATATTTACAGTCTACTTTTGTTTAAGCTTTTATCTTCTGTCTTAGAATCCATCCTAAATATCAGTTACAAGGCAGAAGGGCATTAAGGGCTAGGCAACTGGTGTTAGGTGACTTGCACAGGATCACATCTGAGACTGGATTCGAACCCAGGTCCTCCCTTCTCCAGGCCTGGCTCTTTATCCACTGAGCCACCTACTTGTCCTTACAATCAACTTCTTTCCATTTTATTTTAAAAACCTTTACCTTTTGTTTAGAATCAATTTTGTGTATTGGTTCCAAGGCAGAAGAGCAGTAAGGGTTAAGTAATGGGAATCAAGTGACTCTCCCAGGGTCACAAAGCTAGGACAGTCTATTTCTAATCTACACTGCCAGACTCACAGGACTTCTCTTCATTCACACAACATTCTAGGTAGACAATAATTTGCACAAACCTTATCCCAGACCCATAATGCTCTTCTTTGCTATCATCACAGTATCTTCTTTAAGGCTCACATTAGAGACCACCTCCTCTGTGAAGCCCTCCCAGATCCCCTCAGTTGTTATGCCTTCTCCCTTCTCACATTTTCCTTAAGTCCTAGTTATCATCTTTTTCTAATATTCTCTTCTCTGTGTACAGCTTATACAGTTTCAGTAGAAAGTCATCTCTCTGAGGGCAGGGATAGGTTTTTGTTTTGTTTTGTTGTGTCTTTGTGTCTTTAATGCCTAACAAAAACCAAATGTTTGTCACATTGAATGAGTCAACAAGCATATTTAGTCATAGAATATGAAAGCTCAGAGGAACCAAGAAACCACAAGCCCAACTGTTTACAGTTGAAGAAACTGAGGTCCAGGAAAGTTGATTGTTTTTTACTGAAGTCTCATAGCCACAGTCCCCGAGAGAAGCCCCCTCTCTGATCTCTTAATCAGTGTTTTTCCCCCCTGATGGCAAAGCCTATTTATTAGAAAGCTGATCATGTTGGGACATGAAGGGCAGGTGTTTGATGAGGCTCCTGCCCTCTGAGGGCTTACAGTCCAGCTGAGGAGAGTAGCCATGTACCCCTGGAATGAGGGGAGGAAGAGTTGGAATTCCATTGTCAGTCTTCTGCCCCCACATTCCCATGCTTGACATAGGGCTTGGCAGATGATAGACAGATGCTTGTTGTTGTTCAGTTGTGACCCTGGCTGGGGTTTTCTTAGCAAAGATACTGGAGTGATTGGCTAATACCTTCTCCAGTTCATTTGACGGATGAGGAAACTGAGGCAACAGCGTTAAGTAGAGTCCCACGGCTGAGGCTGGGCTTGAGCTGAGGGAGAGGAGTCTTCTTGCCTCCCGGCAGGCACTCTGTCCACTGTGCCGCCTAGCAATGAATGTGTGCCCACTCACTGCCCCAGTACTCTATCCGTCTCTACCGAGAGGCGCCAGACTGAAGCCTGGAACAGAGCCCCAGTCCTGAAACCACTGTGACGCTGACTCCAGTACCGCGGGCAGATGGGTCCCCCACTCTTCGGACCTCAGCTTCCAGATTCCATGGAGGGAGCGGGACGGACCCATTCCGTCTCCCCCTTTCCCCCCTCCCCCCCCCCCCCCCCCGTTCGAATAGTCCGTGTTCTCTGCCGCCCTGCCCAGGCCGTGACATCTGCCCGAGGCCTCTCTCCATCTCCTCCGTCTAGCGCCTGCTCTTCTCTGGGGGAAAGGTGCCAGAGGCGCTGGATGGCGGAAGAGCGCTTCATGGAGGCGCAGGGAGGAGCCCATGGGGTAGCCTCTCCCCAGAGCAGCACAGCTCCTGGGGAGCCCGACCTCCGGGGAACTTACACGCCCCAGGGAGGGGAGCAGCCCGGGATCAAGTCCGTCCCGCCCGGCTCCCCAAGCCGGTTTGAGCGTTCGGCCCCAGTGACGGCCCTTGGGCCGCCCCTCCCAGCCTGCTTGGCTCCAGTTTCGGGAGGTGTGGGGGTGGGGAAGGATCCGCCCCAGCCTATCCCCTAGAGCCCCGACTTAAGAGAGGCAGGTGGGACTGGAAGCTCGGAGCGGGGCCTGGACTTCCGCCTGGTAAAATGAAGGCTGTGCTCACAGTTAGAAGAGCTCCGGCCCAGACGGTTTCCCAGCCATAGATCCCGTAGGAAGTCGGAGAGCGCGACAAAGTGGGGGGGTTAGGAGGGGGCTTAGCGCTTCTTGGCATCATGAAAGAAGCTGGAAGAGACCCCAGGGGTCGTTTAGGCCAACTCTCTAATTTTATAAGTGAGGAAACTGAAACTGAGGTGCTGGACCTGGAATCAAGAACTGGTTTCAAACCCTACTGTGACCCTGGGCAAGTTACTGAATGGCTCTTTGCCTCAGTTTCCTCATCTGTAAAATGGTAATCTTAACAAAGTCTACTTCACTGAATCCATCTTAGTCTCAGTTTCCTCACCTGTTCAGTGTGGAAGATAAAGCCTGTTTCACTTAACTCCGCTCAACCTCAGTTTCCTCATCTATAAGAGAATGGAGAAAATAAAGCCTACTTCACTTCACTCATCTCAACCTCAGTTTCCTCAGCAGTAGAATGGGGACAACAATAGCACAGGGCTGTTTTCATGGGGATCAAATGAGGTATTTGCAAAGCTCTTTGCAAACCTTAAAGTGTTATCTGAACGCTAGCTACCATTATTTATTCAATTTAATTCAATAAACGTTTATTATATAAATTTCTTTACTGCTGAGCGCTGGGCAAAAGAGAGAGTGCCACGGGACTCTCAGTTTTTATAGGAGCGACGCCATGCAAGCACATAGACACAAACACACTTAGGTGCAACACAAGTCCGATGCAGGATCTTATTCTCATTATTACCCTAGGAGAGTGAGGGGCAGAGCTAAGATCCGAAGCCAGGTCTTCCGAGAATGAAGAAAGACTGGGAATTCCTGAAGTTTGGGGGTCGGAGGAAGCCGGCTGATGGGGGGGGGGGGAGGAAGGGGGCCGGACAGGGGCTAAAACAAGTGTCGATCACTTCTCAATTTTCCCGCCGGAGGCTCCTGCTGTAGCCCAGGAGAAGGGTCGAAGCTGGCGGAATCCTTCCCGATTCTCTGCGCCAATAAGAGGAAGGCGAATCCGTTGAGCGAATCTTGGAAACCCCCCACCAGCTCCTGCGTAGGTGTGCTGCCATTGCGTGCTAAGAAGCTAGGGAGGGAGCAGGAACGAACAGGCATGGTAGAAACCGGAAAATCCAGCCTGGTCAGAGGAGGACCTGAGGTTCTTGTCGAGACTCTGAGCCCAAGCTGAGACAGTTTTCCTCTTCGGCCTGGAGCTTTGGTCAGAGAGACACTCGGTTAAGGAGGCTCTGCTAGGACCTCCATCTAGGGTGAGGCCCTTAGGGGGCCGCCAAGCCCCAGGGGAATCAGATAGTCTTTCCTGAGAAAGGGCAGAAGTCTGGGAGGGAGGGAGCTTTGGAGCAGAAGGGAGCCCAGAAGGAGAAGACTAGGCTTTTGTGCAATAGGTTCCTCACCCTCCCCACAAAAGTCATGGATATGTATAATTCTGAAAAAGATGACTCTTCATTTCTTCTTACATGACAGGTTCAGAAATGTATTGATTGCTGTTGGGTCCTTTCAATCATGACCAGCTCTGTGTGGCTCCATTTGGAGTTTTCTTGGCAAAGATACTGGAGTAGCTTACCATTTTCTCCTCCAGTTCATTTTTACAGATGAAGAAACTGAGGCAAACAGGGTCAAGTGACTTGTCCAGAGTCATATAACTAGTAATGTCTGAAGCTAGATTTGAACTCATGAAGATGAGACTTCCTGATTCCAAACCTGGCACTCAGTTCTTCCTAACTCCAGGTCCAAATTCTATCCACTGAGCCACTGAAGTTCAAGTACTGATAACTATAAAAGCTAAAGATGAGGCTTTTAAACATCCTTTTTTAGAGTCGGAAAGGGTTTCAGAGTTAGTCTAGACCAGAATGGTCAAACACAACATTCATAAATAATGTCAGAATCAGATTAAAATGTAATTAGGAGGGGTGGCTCAGTGGATTGAGAGCCAGGAGGACCTGGGTTCAAATTTGGCCTCAGATACTTTTTAGCTGTGTGATCCTAACCTCTTTGCCTAACCTTTATTGCTTTTCTGCTTGGAACCAATACACAGTACTGATTCTAAGATAGAAGGTAAGGATTTTGGAAAAAATGTATGGGAAATATTTAACAAAATAAATAAAAATACAGTGAAACATAGATCATGTTAATATGCTGAATGTTAACATGCAGTTTTCCAAGTCAGTGTGCCCACCTACATCAGGATATTTATATATGACTTAGTGCCCCCCTATCTATTTGAGGTTGACACCACTGGTCAAGGCCACCTCCTTTGATTTACAGATGAGGAAACTGAGGCCCAGGGAGATGTGATTTGTAACAGCTCACCTAGGGAGTGTGGTGCTTGAGCCAGGATTCAAATTTTTCATCCTCTGATTTCAAATCCAATGTGTCTTTCACAGATCCATCTTGCCTCCCATCTCATACTTGAAACCAATAGATCCTCTAGTTGGGACCCAGTTTGGTACCCCAGAAGAGAGGGGGGTAAAGCTTCTAGGGAAGAAGTTTTCTAATGTTTGGAGAGGAGGAAGGCAAAGGGAATGCCCAAAGAGTCCTCACTCTACAACTGATTCAAATTCCATTCTAAGGCTAATTTCTGGGTGACCTCAGATAAATCACCTAAACTCCCTGAGCCTTAGTTTATTCATCGGTAAAATGAGACAGTCTGATTATGTGGGCTTTTCAGCTCTCAATCTAAGACCAGCTGGGTCCTGGCCATTTATGAAAAGCCAGTGTAGTGACTGTGTAGTGTCCAGAGCTCCCTGGTCTGCTGTTCTGTGTAGGTCATCCTGTTCTCTCCTCAACTGCCCATGTGGCCCAATGTAAAGTCATTTTAAAGTGATGGGGAATCTAGGTTTGCCCATTTGTATTTCTTTGATCATGAAGGCCCCTCTTTTCCTTTTTGGCTTGGGGAAGGGCTTCCTTGGATAGTTAATTAGCAGCAATGTGTGATAGGACCTCCCCCCCTCACTGCCCCCCCCCAAGAGACACCAAGGTTTCCTGATTGGCCGAGAGTGAGCCTGAATCTTTAGGATGGATAAATGAGTTCAGTCTGGAACAACTGGCTGAGCTGATCCCAAATGGGCAGGGGGAGGGAGGGGAGTGTTCTGGGAAGAAAGAGGGAATTCTCATTTTGGATCATAAGGGAGTTGGATGCCATAGTGCCCAGGGAATGATTACAGGCCTGGAGAATGTTAGCTAGCTAGAATAATTAGTGTACAGAGGCACCACCCAGGATATGTTGTGTTAAATAATTTAAAAACAATTTAAAAAGTTTTACGGTTTTATTTTTCACATCATCTTTATTAATATCTATTAATAGCCATATTATCTGTAATATCCATTAATATCAATGAACATATATTAAAATCCATAAATATTAATTCCATAAGTCTAATCCCAAGTACAGTTTTCAACTATTAAAAGTTTATTTAAAGTTGCACTAAAACCTTGGGGACACCCATCCACTTCCCTGACCTTATACCAAAGAATAAGAAAGGAGACATTCCTGCCCTGCAAGAAAGGCAATTTAGCAAAACTAATCAACACATCTACCAAGTTGGACAATGCATATGAGTCCTTTCCCCATCATCTCCCACTTCTTCAAATAAGGGAGGGCACCATTTTCTTTTCTCTTCTCCAAGACCCAGTTCCATCATTCTAATTAGTTTTTTAGTTTTAGATTTTTGTTGGTTTTGCTCCTGTCCTTTTCATTGTTGCAGACTTTTTTTTCTTAGTGTTTTAATATTCAGGTTCTGCTCAGGTCACTTTACATCAGTTATATACATTCTTCTTGTCTTTTCCATTAGAACATTAATTCTTCGTGAAGAAGGTTCTTTCCTCCATTGTATTTTCATCCCCTGCACGAGGTTCAATGCCGGCTGGCACACAACAGTCACTCTATAATTGCTTGATTGGCCAGGCAAGATTGCCCACCCTTTTCTGTATTCTTCACATTCTTTGTTTTTTGTGCTTCAATGCTGTTTGTGCCACGATTTGTTTAGCCATTCCTCAACCAATGACCATCTATTTTACCCAGGAAATGGGTTGTGGGATGGCCCTTGGAGCTCAGAAGTGAGCTAGCTTGAGGTGACTAGAACAATTCTGGGGCTCTCAGTCATACAATTTACTTTGACTCTTCATCACCTAGAGACTCTATCAGGGTCATTTGCATCACTGGCCCTGGATAGGAGACACAGGGAACTTGCTATGTTCTATCAAGTGAGAACATGGGTCTAAAATGGGGGTTTTTAAACTGGGATCCCCAAACCTGGATCTGTTTCTTTGTTTTTTATTTCCAGCTTTGTTTCTACAAAGAGTTTGGCTATGAGTATTTTGGAATATGTAGGGCTTTTCTTTCTGTCTTTGAACTCTTTAGGGTATACATCCAAGGTTTCTGGATCAAAGAACATGGATATTATAATCGCTTTTTTTAAATCCTAATTCCAGAGTGACTGAAAAGGACTAATTCATGGCTACTCCAACAGAGTATCCATGTGTCTGATTTTCCACAACCTCCCCATGGTAACAATTTCTAGTTTACCATCTTGTATTATGATTTGCATATATGTCTAATTAAGTTGTGCATTATTTCTGAATTTATATCCTCTTTTCCTTTGTGAACCGACCCCTAGAAAAACATATATACTGACTCGATGGCATTTTGGTGAAACCCTAGACCCAGGGAGCAAGTGGCTTACAAGTCAGGTACATAGAGATAATGAGCCAGAGATGCCACAGGTTTGAGCTCATAAAGGTGAGGTTAAGGTGAGAGGAAGTCCAGGACAAAGATCAGACTCTGTTCATTTTTGTTCCCAGAGATTAAGAGAAGTTGGGTCAGTGGGAATCTGAGAACCTTGAACCTTGGCTTAGGGCAATGATGGTGAACCTTTTAGAAACCAAATGCCCAAACTGCAACCCTCACACTACATGTGAGCTATTCTCTTATCCCAGTCTGGGGACGGGGGAAGCTCTCCCATTGGGCTCCTGGGCAGAAGAATGGGTGCTCAGGCACCCGTGGAGAGGGGAAGGGAGCAGTCCCCTCTGGCATGCATGCCATAGGTTCACCAACATGGGCTTAGAGTTCTCTCTTATACTGGCTACCCTCAAAATCCAAGAGCTCCTAGAAATACTAGGATTATAATTCAAGTGAAGGAGGCACTCCTAGTGTTTAGTAAAACTAATTTTGGGCAGCTAGATGGCTCAGTGGATAGAGTTCTAGGCTTGGAAACAGGAGGTCCTAGGTTCAAATACAACCTCAGCTGTATGACCCTGGGCAAGTCACTTAACCCTCATTGCCTAGACTTTACTGTTCTTTTGCCTTGGAATTGGTACTTAATATTGATTCTAAGACAGAAGATAAGGTTTTTTTTTTATAAGATCACTCAATTTACAAGTATTTATAGACCCATTTATGTATAGGGACCATAACAGTAAGGATGAGTTTAAAGGAAAGAAGTCCCAAAGAATCAGAAGATTGGGGTTCTAGCTCTGTGACATGGACAAGTCACTCTGAATCTGTTTTCCTCATGTGTAAAATAAGGACAATCTCTAAGGGTGACCCTTTTGCAAACAGGCCCTGTGAAGATTGGATTTGGCTCTCCCTTGATTGTAACAATGAAGGTACTTAGTTCTCCACAAAAAGTGCAAACACAATATTTGAGTTGAGTGGGAAGATCTTCCCATGTTAGATCTAATCACCAGAAGGCAGTTAGAAGATCTTGATTTGTTACCTACTATTTCACACCTCCCACCAAATTATTAAGTGGGATCTTTACACCTTTGGTGTTGAATCTAAAAATAAGCAGGTCTCCATACTTAACTTTTAAGTAGGGTGTTTACACTTATGGGGATTAAAATCTAAAAATAGACATGAGTTATCATTTAAATCTTCACAATCAGGGGAAGAGCTAAGTACCTTTATTGTTACAATCAAGGGAGAGCCAAATCCAATCTTCACAGCACCCTGCCCCCAAAACAGACTAGCTGCTTGTGGATACTCCTTTTGTGATTCTGGATATTCAGAACTCTGTGATATACTAGCCAGGATTGTCTTGTCCATGATTCTCCTTTGGCCATGCCCAGAGAGGCCCTTTTGGTGCCTCTGATTTCATACCTGGGTAGTAGGTGCTCATTTCAGTTCAAGTGACAACTGGAGAAATCCTCTATTAAGAGACTAATTCCTTCTCTTAACACCTAGCGCTTCCATCCCTAACCCAGGCTGTTTCTTCACTTAGCACAGGGAAAGGCAGGTATTTGTAGATTTCCTCATTCTTGGGCAACTCTAGAATTTGGTCACCGATCTCTAAGGGTTCTCAACTGTTCGTTTGTTTGTTTTTAGTAATAATATGTATAATAATGTCTTGATAAGTGGGAAAAGGATGACAAAGAGTTATTCAAAGACATCTTTCCCTTTCTCATAATAGCTTAGATCCAGAATTAAGGCCATATCCTTCCCCTCTTAAAACTTTTTATTTTATTTTAAGCCCTTACTTTCTTTTTAAAAAATCTTTATTTCTTTTAAAATATTTTTCCATGTTTCCATGATTCATTTTCTTTCCTTCCCCTCTTCCTTCTCCCCTCCCAGAGCCGACAAGTAATTTCACTGTAAACCCTTACTTTTCTGTCTTAGTAACAACTCCAAAACAGAAGGACAAGGGCTAGGCAAACAGGTTAAGTGACTTGTCCAGGGTCACATAGCTAGGAAGAATCCAAGGTCAGATCTGAACCCTAGTCCTCTTGACTCCAGACCTCTTATACATTTTAGACTAGAAGTTTTGAGGATTTTTTGTCTATTGAAGTGATTCTTTAGAATAATGTTTTTTTAAATATATAAAATAAAATCTATTAGATTACAAAGGAAAACAATTTTATTGGAATATAGTCATCAAAGTATAAAAAAAAAAAACTTAAAAAAACCAGGTTCCTGGATCCCAGTTTAAGAACTCCCATTTTAGATGTTTGCTCTCTCTTATGTTCCAACACAGCATGTCCCCTGATTCCCATATCCAGGACCATCGAGGCAGTTTCCCCTAATGTAGAAGGTCTCTGGGTACTAGAGAAGCAGTCAAAGGAAGATGTGTAGATGAAAGCCCCAGAGTTGTTGGTTGAGCTCCAGCTAGCTCTGAGAACTAGCCCACAACCCACTTCCTCAGCAAAGCTGGTGCCTGGTGGTCCTTCCCTCCCTTAGACTTTGGAGCACCTGTTATCTGTGCTCCTCACATGACTTCGCACCAGCTGCTTGCATTATGACTTTTTTCATGTGTAGACATCTGTCTAAGCTCCCCAGTGAGGTAGTGGGTTGCAGCATTAGTAGATCATCTTAAGGTTTGCAAAGTGATTTCCATGCCTGAATTTTCTCCTCTGATCCTCACAATCATTCTAGTAGGGAAATGCTGTTATTATCCCCATTTTACAGTTGAAGAAACAGAGACTGAGAGGGGGTAAAGTGACTTGTCCAGAGGGGGAAAATGGGAATCATAATATTTGCACTGACTATATGCAGTAGACACTTGGAAAATATTTGTAAACTGAGTATCCCCTTTAAATGATACCCAAGACAGATGGTGAGGTGGCTCAGTGGATAGACACTTGCTAGCTGTGTGTCCCTGGGCAAGTCACTTAACCCCCATTGCCCAGCCCTTACCACTCTTCTGCCTTGGAACCAATACACAGTAATGATTCAAGTTAAGATTAAAAAAAAAATGATTCCCAAGATCCCATTCCACTTGCTCTTCCTTGGCATCCTTTTCCTCATGAGCATCACAGACATCCATTGACTGCTTACTATCCTTGATAAGAAATTCCCCAAAGGGCCCTGCTTCTCCCCTAACACCAGCCAAGACAGAACCAACCTCTATTTCAAGAAGTCTTTTTTTTGTGGTGGTCCTTGATGACTAGCTTTCTTCCATCTGTGGTTGGGTGATTCAAAATCACAAACCATCTGTTAAAGATCTTCATCCCCCCCTGGGAGTTGTGCGGTACCTCTTCAGGGTCTGATGGCTTCGTTAAAAAAATAATAATAAAGTTCTCTTAAAAAAAAAAAAGTTCTGCTCCCCAAGCTAGAACCCATCATTGGCTTCACCACTGCTTGCTCCAGGAGCCCATCCTGAATTTGTGTCCAGCAGCTCCAGGACCCTCTCCGAAAGGTTAAGCAAGTGACAGACAAAGATCTAAACTCCATTCCAGCAGGGAGGAAGAAAATGACTTTTCCTTCAAATGGTGAATCTCTTTTCTTGATCTAAGAAACATGACATCCATTGCTGACCTCGGTGTCAGAAGTCTTACCTCTGATACACGTTGGGCTGTGTGACCCTAGACAAGTCATGCTACTTCTCTGTGTCCCCAGATGACTCTCAGAAACTACAAATAGTGATTATTGTTCTTATATAGTTTTTTTCAGTCATGTCCTCTTCTTTGGCACCCCTTTCTGGGTTTCCTTGGTGGAGATACTAAAGTGGTTTTCTATTTCCTTCTCCAGTTCATTTTACAGATGAGAAAACTGAGGCAAACAGGGTCAAGAGACTTGTTTAGGGTCACATAGCTAAGCTGTATTTGAACTCAGGTCTTCCTGATTCTAGGCAGGCACTCAACACAATATTCTCTTTACTTTACCACCTAGTTGCTGTCCAAAAAAGTAGTGAAGCTGGTGCCAAGCAGTAATGGGAGAGGATGTTGCCTTGAACCCATGAAACCATAGGCTTGGGCCAAACAAAAGCAGAAGCCGAGTTCCAGATTAGGATTTTAAGCCCGCTGGTGGGTCCACCTGGATCATTAAGGGTTTCCCAAGCACCTACTATGCGCTGGGCGTGTGAAGCAGACGGGGAATACCGAATCATAGTCCATATTCCGTTCCTCGACTCCTAAGAGAGTTTCCAACTTTTCCAGATAGATGAGATCGAGTGGGGAGTGGTGGGAGGGAAACGTAGCCGGGTGGGACCAGGGAAGTTTCAATATAAGAGGTGAGGGTGAATGGCATGAGGAAGAGGCTCTCAGGAAGCTCTGCTTGGCAGTGGGGCTACAAGGATTCTGGTCTAGCATTTCACCTCTTCCTCCCAGAGACCCATCTGTACCTTTTTAGTTTTTGGATCCTCCCTCTGGGGCAGCAAGCTTGTGCTAAGGCCAGGTTAATAGCATCCACCCTATGCATGCAGCGAACTCCAGGCACTTAACCCTCTCCTTCCCAGCTGGGGTTAGAGTAACGCGGGCAACCCTCATGGAGTGTGGGAGCTCTTCGAGGCTCTTCTTGAAGCTGTTGGCATGAGGACTTGCTTCCTCGGACTCAGGGCTGTGCTGGAGCTAGTGTAAGAATGGAGACTTGAATCCAGGACTCCAGTCCCCAGAAATCCTTGTTCACTTCCCAGAATGCTTTGTAATCACACTGAATTCTCAACTGGTGGAGATCACAAATTATTATTTAAAGGAGGTCTCTGCCTACTGAGGGTCTCTTTCCTACTTCCTCTTTGGAGCAGACGTGTCTCATGATGTGAGTGAAATTTGAATGGGCCTCTCTGCCCACCTAGCACATACTTCTTTTACTTGAATATTCTTAAATTCCTTATCTTAAATAAAACTCTGAAAATATAATACTCCTTGCAGAGAGAAACTAATTTCCACCTGCCTCAGTTTCCCCCTAAATTTTAACTCTTTTGCTAATTACCTCCGGAAGAACCCATTGGCACATTTTCCTTGGGAAGATTTTCTGCTCAGAAATCAGTGAATGCTATGGATCCAGGTTGGGTTTCTATTGTTTGGGTGATTGTCTAGACCAAAGTTGGCAGCTCCAAGATATCATTGAGAAATGTTTAACAAGTAAATCGAAGTACAAGATATATAATGCCAATTTGTGTTTTTCTAAGTCAGTATGTGGTCCATTGGGATTTGTTTCTATTTGAGTCTGACATCATTTGGAGCTAGAGGCAGCTGGGTGGTCCAGTGGATAGAATGCTGGGCCTGAAGTCCAGAAGACTCCTCTCACTGGGTTCAAATCTGGCTTCAGACACTTACTAGCGGTGTGACCCTGGGCAAGTCACTTAATTCTATTTGACTCGGTTTCTTTATCTGTAAGATGAGCTAGAGAAGGAAATGGCAAACCGTTCCAGTATCTTTGCCAAGAAAACCCCAGATGGGTTCACCAAGAGTTGGATGTGACTGAGCAAGAACCACAACCATTAATAGAAAGAAAGCCATGGAGACAATGTTCTTAATGCAGATTAAATTTGAGTGTGTTGTGCATACGGTGCCCCCAGCCCACCCCGGAGACCTGATTGCTAAACACCACTGTTCTTTTTCCACACCATGCAACTAAGTCCTTGTGCCAGTGGAGCACAGTTTTGTACCCAGGATGTGGTTGCCTAGGCTTCTGCCTGGGGCTCTGACATTATATGAGGCTGTTTCCAGAATAGCTAAAATAGCCAGCTCCTTCTTTGCCCCTACCAGCCTACGATGAGCTCCTTTGTACCTTTGAGTTTCTTCCTCCACTCCCCACCCTTACTCTTTCCTCCTCCCATTCAATGGAATTAAAATAAATAGAGAAACCAATAAACCAGTCAATAAATAAAAAGGAGAATCTTAGATCCTTTAGAAGTGAAAGGGGGAGGTGGCATCTAGGTGGACAGGAAGTTCTGGGTTCAAATTTGGCCTCAGACACTTCCTAGTTGTGTGACCCTGGGCAAGTCATGTAACACGATTACCTAGCCCTTGCCACTCTTTTGTCTTAGAGCTGTAAGGGATAAAATTTAGGGGTTATTGACTGAATATATTATACTAGTGGTTGCCTGGGATTAATTCAATCCCAAAAAAATACTCAAGTCAGTTTGGGATTTTTATGGTGGTTTAATTATAACAGAGGGAAGAAATTAAGAAGAAGAAGAGAGAGAAAAGAGAATTTAAACTGTTTCAGCCTGGGCTGAGCCAGGCAGGAGTTCAGAGACCTTGGCCAAAGGGCCTTCTCAATCTAACTCTGTTACCAGCCATGAGGCCTCCTCCGAGATGAGGGGTCTCCTAGGAGGATAGTGTTTTAGGAGGTAAAGGAAAAAGGAATCAGCCTAAACCACTCACCAAGCATGCTAAGAACTTCTCCCAGTCACCTCATCGATAAGTCGCAAGCCATGTTGCCACAAGCAGAGAGAGAGAGAGAGAGAGAGAGAGAGAGAGAGAGAGAGAAATCGAGGGAGAGTGCAACGTCTGTATGTCAGAGGCCAGGGAGACGAAGTGATGTAAAATATATAGACCATTCTTTACATCACTTCCTGCATCTCACATGTACCAATGGTAGCTTAAGCTTGACTAAGGACAGCCCAGAGGGTCTGTCAGTTGTTTCTTATTTGTCATTTGCTAGCACATGTCTGTTATAGGCCATCCTCCTCAACACTTAATCCTTAAGTAGGGGTGTATACATTCTTGGTTGCTACGACTTTAAAGACTAATCAGGGTGGAGAAAATCTAAAATTCACAATTCCCCCGATGATGATTGGGGGACTAGTGTCCCCAACTAATCACTAAACATAATCATCTTGCACCTTTAAATTCTTCTATCTGCAGGTGCATACAAAATTTTCCCTTTGAAGAGGAAACTATAATCATTAGAGAGAAGAGGGGAATAGAAGAGAGACAGTAAAACCAATGCTTTGCTGGGCATATTGACAAAAACCAATTAGGGGAAAGTCTCCTTTTGGCATTAGAGTATACATTCAAAAAATGTTCAATCAACCTTCAGTTCAATCAATCACACCCAAAGTTCATTATGGATCTTCTTGATGTAGGCATCTTTCTGCAATAGTTCATTCTCTGGATTTAGGAGTTAGCAAGCTTCTTTCCTTGAAGATCTTTCTCAAACAAAAAAAAATTTTAATTTTGGATTTTTTATTAAAATACAATGCCCCCTGAAGTGGGTGTTAAGAAACACACAGTTTAGCTTAGGCTCAGGGTGTATGAGTCAATTATCAAAAGAAGAGAAAAAAAAACATAAAGAAAAAATGGAAGAAAGTTAAACTTTTGGGAGAAAGGGAAAAAATCAAAATCAGAATCAAAATATCAAAATCTATATATACAAAATTTTGAGTAAACAAGAATAATTTCATAATAGGCCCTTGTATTAGGGTCTAATAAATTTCTAACAGGCCCTTGTATTAGGGTCCAATTAAAGTAATTTCTACCCCACAACTCTGTAGGACAGAATGCAGTAATATTTCACTTACCCATTTGCAGCCAAGATTACAGGAAGTTGTCATACTATAGGAAAGAAAAAGACTAGATTTTTGTGTGTGATAGGGAAGTGTCATTCCCTGGTCTGATTTTTTGTCATTCTCAGGGATATGGGGAGCCAGTATGATAGCCAAACTTCAGTACTTGTTTGTGAGTACTTCACAAAGAGTGTGGATACAGAGAAGTCCTACATCTTAACATATGTCAAGTGTCGCAACCTTGAGTCTCACACTAGGTTCAAGTCCTTTCATATTGGCTTAGAAGTTCATCAGTCCCTACCTGAATTGGTTTTTTTCTTTTGACCTGTGTGCTCTTTTTGGCACTATTCAGGTTAAGTCTGTGCTTCTATGGCACTGTATAGATGAAGTCTGAGCTCCTTTTTGATCCCTTTTCCTAGAATCAGACACAATCTTTAATCATGGTCCCATAACATTTAATTAATAAATGGTAGGTTCCCACAGTTTAAAGCTTTTGGGTATGCATTAATATTATAGCACATATATATATGCATACATATATAACTTATATTACTGCTGAATAAAAAACTAATATTAATTGTATGTACCTTAAGTACAAGAAATGAAAAAAAGGAAAAAATCAAATATTCTAATAAAAATAAAAGCAATAATAAAAATTAGGAAAAAAATTCAGGAATTCGACGTGTTCCCAAAAAACAGCATCCACTTGTCTATGGATTATTATCTCCAATGCATGTGGTAGGATACAGTCAATCAGTCTCAATACTGGTGAAGTGCTTCAAATGCAAAAAATGAGAGAAAAAAATAAAATACTGTATGGCACAAGTAAAGTGCAACAAAATAGTACCGATCCATCAATAGGGAAGAAAAACAAAAATGTTAAAAATGCATATATTTTATAATCACAGATGTACTGTATTCAAAAATCCATTTCTTCTTTTATCTTCCTTCTTCCTTCTTCTTGCTACTATGTAGAGGGGACACAAAACTGAAAAGGGTTAATATCTACAAAAACAATAGAATCTAAGAGGTACCACCTTCTTCCCCATGTGGAGGGACAGTAGCATCCTTACTATTTCTTGGACGAGCTCCACTTAAGTTATATTGTTGTGGAGTCATTTGGTTTGAGTTATCATTTTCCCAATTTCTATTCCTATAGTTATCATTCCTAAAGTTGTGGTTTCTATTATCATTATTATAGTTATTTCTGTAATTATTATTTCTGTAGTTGTTATTAAACTGCACATTATTTCTGATTGCCTTGAATAAATTTCTACACTCCATCATTCTGTGGCCCTTTTCAAAGAATTGACAGGTAATGGATCAATAGTTAGATTCTTGGAGAGGGGTAAGTGCCATTGGTTGAGTATCATGCCCTTTTCCCAGTTTAGCAATCTTATCTGTTAAATATTTCAATTGTTTCTCCATATTCTTTATGAGATCATTAGTCTCTTCCTCTTTTTCTTTGTTTCTTCTGTTTCTTCTCCTTCCATTCTTCCTTCCTTCCTTCCTCCTTGGAAGGATTTTTTTTGGGTCTATTTATCTCAGTACCTAGCCCACAGTAGGTGCTTAAAAAATGCTTATTGGATATAGTTCTCAGTGGATTGAGAGCCAGCTATAGAGATTCCGGCTGCAAATACTCCTGAGCTGTGTAACCCTGGGCAAGATACTTAATATAGATTCTCTGATAGAAAATAAGGGTTTAGGAAAAAAAGAAAAATTCTTGTTGAAGTGAATTTGGGTCATTTACCTATGTTACCTGAATGAATGAATGAATGAATGAATGAATGAATGAATGAATGACTTTGGGTCAGTTTCTGCTTTTGAGTTTCCTCATCCCTGAAATGCAAGAGGTGTTCTTGATCTATAAAATCTCTTTCAATTCTAAAGCAAATAGCTCCTCTAAATCCTACCAATCTCAGAACCACAGAAATCATATGACTTCAGACATAGAAGAGGCTTCTGAGATGAACATCTAATGGCATTTTATAGATGATTTCTATTGGAGGGTTTTAACTTTTATCTTGGGGGTGTGTATATATATATATATATATGTATATATATATATATATATATAAAATCTTTCCATCTAAGAATCAATACTGTGATGGGATGGTGGTGTCTTCAGCCTCCTCCAAAGCCAAAGCAGGAATCTCCACAATCAATCTCTCTAGAAGCCAGGAAAGGAATCATGCTAAATTCTGTTGGGCTCTTTTTAGACCCCCTTTTTCCATGCCACTTCCTTTCACTCCTCCTTCACAAAAACCAATGGCAGTCTTTCAATTTGCCTAACACTGCCCAAGGAATGGGGCAGTGGCCTTCGGAGTTGTCACTTAAGTGGCCTGTGAATTCTCATACTTAATGGTAAGTAGGGGTACTTTTAAGTTCTTTATTTGTAGCTAAAAATAGGCAAGGGAAGAGTTAATCCTATCTTCACCATATCCCCAGTTTCTAGTGTTTAATAAATGCATGTTGACTCAGAATAAATATCAAGGCAAGATCATTAGATAAATGATGATATTTGATTCAATAACTGAAGGATTATGAGGGTTAGAGATTTTATAGGTTAATAAAGCTGGTCCCCCATCAAATAATGAGTGGGGTGTACCACATCCAGCCAGTTGGCATCAAAGATGGAGTTAATGGTTAGGCCATTGGCAGTGAGGAGTAACTAGCTGTTCATTGAGGAAGGTAAAGAGGTGGGTGCAATGCTGGAAGCAGGAAATGATGGCTGAACGGCCAATTTTGAAAAGAGAGCCTCAGAGAGAGGCACTTACTCCACCAGGACATCAGGATTAGAAGTCTGGGAATTTAGAATGGATCAACTTATTAAACTGTATCTAACAGGGACTGCTATTTTTGTTTGTTTGCTTTTTTTCCTCTTTGCACTCCTGGCACTCAGTACAGTGCTTGGCATACAATAGGTACTTAATTAATGCTTGTTGATTTTTTTTAAACTGGAAAGGACCAAGATGGGTGGGTGGGATATCATGGGTTGGCTCAGAGTAGTGCTTGTTTGGAATCAATCAATGTGTCAAAATAAAATATGATCAACCTAAAATTATTTTCCTTTCTTTTTTCTATTCCTGTCCCTTTTCTTCCTTCCTTCCTTCCTCCCTTCCTCCCATCCTTCCCCCTCTTTCTTTCTTTCTCTCTTTCTCTCTCTCTCTCTTCCTTCCTTCCTTCCTTCCTTCCTTCCTTCCTTCCTTCCTTCCTTCCTTCCTTCCTTCCTTCCTTCCTTCCTTCCTTCCTTCCTTCCTTCCTTCCTTCCTTCCTTCCTTCCTTCCTTCCTTCCTTCCTTCCTTCCTTCTTTCCTTCCTTCCTTCTTTCCTTCCTTCCTTCCTTCCTTTCTTCCTTCCTTCCTTCTTTATCTCTCTTTCTTCTCTGTCTCTCTCTTCCTTCCCTTTTCCCTTTCTTTCTTCCTTTAACCCCCTTTCTCTCTTTCATGAAGTTTTCCCTGATAATAATACTAGTTCCTATTTTACAGTGCTTTAAAGTGTTGCCTCCAGGCAGCTGTGATCTTTTCCTTTCCTGACTGTTTCTCTATTCTTTTTGGCTCTTTCTTGCACTTATGAGGCCAGTCCAAAAATACTTGATCACACTGTTACCTTGTATTATTCTTTTAAAAAAATGTTTGTTTTTTATTAAGAACTATAACAATTATACAACACACAAACATATTGATACTTAATGAATAAAAAAGAGGTTTTTATGTAAAACCATGAACTTCTGTTAAATAGTTTGTTTTAAAAAAACTATATATTACATTAAATGAGTCAGTAATTAAATCCCCCTATTTGCATTCCTATTTGAACTTTAAAATTTTTTCCAAAAAGGATTTTTATTGTTATCTTTTGTTTTTGTATCATTTAGATTTTTCCTATATCCCTCCTTCTACCCTCTCCCAGAGAAAGCTATGTCTTGTAAGAATTAAAAAAAAATAAAGAGGAAGAAAAAATGTTTTAGCAAAACCAATCAATATGTTGAAAAAACCTAATATTATATACAATGTTCCCCCCTCACCTTTGTCAACAAGTGGGGAGAGTTTTCTTCCCATGTATCTGCATGTTGTCTTCTATTGTTTTCTGAGTATTCTATGTTTTTAAAAACACTTCGTGGACACCACTATAACACTAAGCTATCCACTGGTTATCTCTTGCTATCTCTCCTTTTCTGCCAAAAATCTCTTTGATGATGATGGCTTTAGAAAAAAAATGATGCTGGCTAAGTGGATAGAACACTGGACCAGGAGTCAGAGAAATCTGAAGCTCTGATATGAATTAATTACGTGGCACTGGGCAAGTCATCTCCGCCTCTCAGCCTCAGTTTCCTTATCTGTAAAATAGGGATTATAACACCTACTTCATAGGGTTATTGTGAGGATCTGAGAGTTAAAATGTAAAGCCCTTTGCAGACCTTAAAAATTCCATCTAAATGCTAGCTATGGTTACTCATTATGACTTTGACATCCATCAAGATTGAGTGTGAAACAAGCTATCATCTGGCAATGTGCTGCAACTTCCACTCTTCTGAGATTATGATGTTCCCTGACTCACAGCATTATACGGATCATTGGTGTTAAAAAGCTGGTCTTACTGGATTGAGTTCCAGGACCCTTGCTTTGGGGACAGAGCTACATAGCATTATACACTTTGGATTGTTGAGAGTCCTTGATGCCCTATGCTTCCTTTCCTCTGGAAACGATCCTCCACTGGCAAAAATTACAGCTCAACTTGGGCACTGCTGGGCATCCACCTTATGAATCCGACAAGCTGCCAAGGACCATTGAGGGCTTATTCGCAGGAGAAATAGAACTGAGAGCCTTCTTTTGTTCTTTGGCTTGACACCAAGTCCCATGTTGAAATGATTATCTGAAATAACCAGCTCTTGCCTACTCTTTCACAATCTTTCAAAAGCAAATCACATGACAATTAAAACCATGGGCAAATGAAGGGACCTGTTTATGGAAAAGTCTGCAATAAGGATTCTCACAGGATTTCCCCAAAACACTGAAGCCCCAGACTCATTCCTTCAATAGTCTTCTCTTCTAGCTCCTCCCCCTCCTCTACTCTCAAAATATAAGTGAAAAGCATTTCTGAAGGTTTACTATTGTGCCCAAAATTAGTTAAGACACTTTTTTAAAATTCTGAACTTAACAAACACCAAATGAGCATTTCCATATACAAAGCAGACCAGAAAACCAGAATTGAACAAGCAGCCACTAACCTATACTGGGTATAGTTTACTTTTCTCTCCAAGTATACAACAAATGCAATAGGTTATTTTCAAAGCTGTCCAGCTTGCCTGTGTTTCTCACTAACTTTCCCGTTTTTTTTCCTATGGATTTAAAAAATGCTTTAGCTCCTTCCTTCCTTCCTTCCTTCCTTCCTTCCTTCCTTCCTTCCTTCCTTGCTTCCTTGCTTCCTTGCTTCCTTCCTTCCTTCCTTCCTTCCTTCCTTCCTTCCTTCCTTCCTTCCTTCCTTCCTTCCTTCCTCCCTCTTTTCCTTTCTTTCTCCCTCCCTCCCTCTCACCATACCTTCCTCTCTCTTTCCCTCTCTTCCTTTGTTCTTCCTCCCTTCCCTCCTGTATTTGAGGGGTTGTTTATTTGTATTAGAGGGGTTCAGTCTTTCAGTACTGAGAGAGAAGAGAGGAGACTTCCCTTCTCAAAGTGGGGGTTTAGGGGAGAGAGCTGATGTTTAGGGTTGGCTCAGAGAGAGGAGAGGGTTTTTTTTTTTTTAAAGATTTTTCCCTTTCTGCCTTCCCTCCTTAGCTAAGGCTGCTCTCCCAGATTCACTCTGGTCCCTCTTGTCCCCCATCCACTACTAGAGACCAAAGGGTCTCCCCTTGATCTGTTCACTCACACTTGTTCATACTTGAAAAACAGATAACTTTTAATGTCAACTCAATCAGGGTAATATAAAGAATAACTAGCACAGAAAGAATGGGAAAGGGAAGTGGGGAAAAGGGGGTCCCTGTCTCTATCTAAACCCTTTCTCCTCCCTCGAGTATGGGGGGGAACTCAGGCCTTGGCAGCCTGAGCCCTCTGAGAGAAAGTTAGGTTGACTCACCCTGGGTTTGGCCCCCCAGCCGCAATTCAGACTCAGGGCAACAGGAGCTGAAGTAAAGTTGAACAGAGATTTAAAATGTCTTTCTCAGGCTTCCTCTTCAATAGTTTTTTTTAATTTGGAAATGTTGGGGGGGAAGGATTTCCAGTCACAAGCAGGAAAAGTGAGTAACCCTCAGGAGAAAGTGTTTTTCAACCTTCTCTCTTCGACTTCTCCTCACTGAGAGACCAACTCCTCTCCCAGCCAGAATCTTCTCCTCCTCAAGATCCCAATCCCTTGGGGCCCCTCTCCCATCAAGGTGATCAGTTTCACACACTCTTCAGCCTGGCACCTTTTCTTTAGTGCCAGCCTCTGTCACACTCCTCCCTCTCTCCCTCTCTTCTTTCATTCTCTTGTTCTTTTGTTTGTTCTTTCCTTCCTTCCTTTTTACATTTTGGCAACTCCTAGTATTGCTAGCATTCCTCTCCCCCTAAAGCCCCATGGAGGTAAAGGAATGCAAAACACAGAAGAAATACAAAAGAGATACAAAACCCTGGTAGCTAGGTAGTAAAAATTAAGCAAGTCAGATGCTCCCACTGGCTGTGTCTGAAAATATACACCTTATTCTATACCCTGTAAGTTCTTTATCTCACTTTCAGGAATCAGATACTAACATTAGTCCTCTGAAATCATGTCTGGTCATTGCATTGATCAGAGTTCTTAAGTCTTTCAAAAAGTCTTTTAAAAGTGTAGTTCTTAATGAATTGTTTTTTGGGTTCTACTCATAATGCAAAGGTGGATAAGTGGTGGTCTTTTTTTTTTAAAAAAAATCTATTTTAGCCTGTTTATTTTATGGATCAAATTTCAGCAAGGAACTCAAGGAAAATTGTACCTGCCATATTTAGGCATCTGTGTAAAAGGGTTGTTTTTATTAGTTTTTACTTTTGATGCCACTTTTTCCAAATTCCTTTTCTGCTGTTCTCTCACCAAGTTTAAAAAGTTACACTTTTGAATAGATTTTGTTATTGTTGAAAATGTGTTTTGGAACAAATGAAGAAACATATTTTCTGAAATAACTAAATAAAAGTCTTAGAACTGTCAATCCTTTTTAAAAATCTGCAATCTTCTCAGGCCTCACCGAAACTCTTTTTTTGTCATTTCTCATGGAGCAATAATAATCCATTACATTCCTATACCATAATTTGTTGGATCCTTCTGTGAATGATGAGCATCCCCTTAGTTTCAATCTTTGTTCTTATAAAACACCACTATAAATAAATTTAAAAAAAATATATATATCCTTACCTTCTGTCTTGGAGTCAATACTGTGTATTGGCTCCAAGGCAGAAGAGTGGTAAGGGCTAGGCAATGGGGGTCAAGTGACTTGCCCAGGGTCACACAGCTGGGAAGTGTCTGAGGCCAGATTTGAACCTAGGACCTCCCGTCTCTAGGCCTGGCTCTCAATCCACTGAGCCACCCAGCTGCCCCCTATAAATATTTTTGTATGTATAAACTTCCTCCTTTTTCTTTGATCTATTTGGGAATAGAAGCAGGAGTGTGTGGGACAGCTCATGCCTGATTGTTAAATTTTCCCTGTGAGTGTTTATTCTTCTGTTATCAGAGAATACAACAAATTGAAGCTTAATTGATTTAATATTTTGTTGATTGTGTAGAATTAAGAACATATTAATAAAAATGAAATTTATAAGTGCTTACCCATTTTTTCCCCCCTGAGGGGGAATTGTTAAACATTTATCAGCAATATTCCTGGGTAGGCTTAATAGTGGAACTAATGGCTCAATTCATTGCCTTTTGGAGTAAAATCCCAAACTTCTTTCCAGAGAGGCTAAGCCAATTGACAGCTCCAACAATAGGATATCTGTGTACCTGCTTTGGGGGCAGCCAAGTGGTCCAGTGGATCGATAGCTTGGCCTAGAATCAGGAAGACCTGAATTCAAGAGTTGTCTCAGATACTTATTAGCTGTGTGACCCTGGACAAGTCCCTTCCTCTCCAAATGCCTCAGTTTCCCCATCTCTAAAACAAGGATAATAATAGCCCCTCTCTCCCAGCATTGCTGTGAGGATGTAAAAGCATAGTGCCTAACATGTAAATATTATCTAAATGATGATAATGCAAGGTCATCTAAGCAACTGTCATTTGAGGTAGAACCTCAGATTTGTTATAATTTTCATTTTTCTAATTATTTGGAACATTTGTTCATATAGTTACTGATAGCTTGTTTGTTTTTTTTTTCCTTTTTGAGAGTATGTGTTTTATTTTTATTTTTTTAAACCCTTACATCTTAGAATCAATAAGGCAGAAGAGCAGTAAGGGCTAGGCCATGGGAATTAATGACTTGGCTAGGGTCAAACAGCCAAGAAGTGCCGGAGCCCAGAGTTGACCTCAGGACCTCCCATCTCCAGGTCTGGTGGCGCTCTATCCACCAAACCACCTTGCTGCCCTCTAGATGTGTCTGTCAGCTCCAGCCTTCCCTGGCTTATCTACATGGGAATCAGTTCCCTGTTTATTCTGGATATCAGATCTTTCTTTCTAGGAGAAACTCACTGCCGAGATTTCCATTTCTGATCATGTTTTCTTCTCTTTCCGTATGTTCTAAGATGGGGCCAAGTCTGCCCATGTTCCCTTACTCTGACACACCGTAACTTGACACAGGTGCAACCTGTGAGCATTTCATCCTTTTCAAAGGTATTTGGGTGAAGCAAGAATCACTTGACTTTGATTTGCTTAAAAAAAAAAGAGAGAGAGAGAAAAGAAAAGTTTGGGGTGAGTCTGGGAGAGGGCAGAGGGAAGGCAGGGAAGGAAGAGGTGAAAATGAAGCTTTCTGGATCATTTAACTGAAGATTTTTCTTTCCAAACATCTGAAAGGCCAACAGATGATCAAATAGAGGGACCGGCGTTTAAGGAGCCAGCCGCTGCCCTCCTCCCAGGGCCCAGGCGATGTCAGCGCCGGAGTTCCACCAAAAGCATGTCTGTATCATCTCTCAAGGACGGCACAGCGGAAGGATGCTGGAAGGGACTTGGGAAGGGTGATCTATGCCAGCCTCCTCGATTCAGAATCTCCGATGGTCAATGGACTTGTCCAAGGCTGCGGGGACTGTCGGAAACAGCTGGGATTCAAAAGGAGCCTTTTTGACTCTTTTCCCTCTCCCACATGGAGACCCAAAATGTGAATAAATATTGTGGGTGATGAAGCCAACAAGGAAAAGGGAGGGCTCCCGCTGACCATTCCAGGGTGATGGGGAAATGTGTTCGATGTGTTTTCTGAAAAGGTTTTACTTTGAAAAGATACTCAACATTGGCCTGTGATGTTCTTTTGAGCAAATTAATGAACAATTCCCACCCGTATCAATGTTCCGGTTGCCAGGGAAACTTGGGAAAACGGCAAGGAAACATCCTAATGGCTCAAATGGATGGTTTTTGTGACAGAATCCTTAACCAGGGGGTGAGATGGCTCTCCTTCCTCCTCCCAGGACGCCAAAATATCCATTACAGCAAAAGCTGCCTGGCTGGGGAGCCAGATTCTGTTGTTGCTGAAATTTTTCAGTAAATAACAAGCAGGCAGTGCCTGTGCAAGATTTGGGCGGCATACTTGCTCAGTAAATTGACCAGATTTATGGTCCTGGGCCCAGGAGGGGAGTTTGGCCACAGACATAAAAAATTTCGCCAAGATTTCAATGCTTAGAGAAACATTACCCCAACATGGACTGAGCATAATTGGAGAAATACACATCTTTTGACATGCAAAAAAGGGTAAAAGCAAAGAAATTCTGCTCTGAAAAAAGCAAGTGAGTGGCCAGGAAGAAAGTTAATCCTTGGCTGGGTAGCTTTCTCCCCAGGGTAGGCCCTCCCTTCAGTCACCTTCCATCAGATTCCTTGAAACGGGGGACCGTCCCATCCATCCATCTGACAACATCAGTGAGGCAGCTTTCCTAGCAGCTGTGGCCATTGCACAGAACACGTGGCCATCCAACCTCTTCTAACCCATTTAAGTGATAAATGACAACATGGCCAACTTTGGACCTCAACAGGCCTCCACAGTGACAGTCTTCATGCACATTCTCTGGCTCTCTGATGGGTGTCCTGAGCCATGCTAGGAGAAGCGGAGGGATCTAGACCCTGCAAGCCAAGAAGCATCTGAGAAATTCTGAAAGCACGGCCTCTTCCTGTGGGTCTAGTCCAGAGAAAATCCTTCTCAGAAGTGCTTCAGGGTCAGGCCAGACATGGGGTCTTTGCTGCTCCAGATAATAAGATGATGGATTGAGTTCAGGAGTTCTAAACTGCAGTGGCTAAAGCCAGTGGAGTATTATTCATACTAGATCTAGTTGCAAAATGGCGAGCATCTAGGAGCAGAGGGCTGCTAGACCATGAAGGAGGGTAAATTGGCCCTGGTTGGAAAAACAGAGCACATTAAAGCGTCCATACCAGTTAGTAGAGAAAGATGGAGCCTGGGAGTTGCTACCACACTTCCAGCCTGGATGAAATAAGGAGCCAGTCTCTCCTTTGCCTTCTCTCCAAAAATGATTTTCTTGGCTCTTGGATACTCACACTGCTTCAGAACTGAACCAGAATTGGGGCAGAGAGCTCTCCTGTGACAAATTGTTTTGAAAAATAGCCATTTTTCACAAACATGACATGTTAATAATGGATTTATTGTTCTTTTAAAATGAATTGATAAATCTCTTCTATAGGCATTGGGAGAACCAATAGTTAATTTGAAAAATGTTTCAGTGAAAGGGAAGCCAGCATAGAGTATAGTGTTTTAGGGTTTCTTCAGAGGGATAACTGAGTCTGTTGTGGTCAATGATTGGATGGGAAATCCAATGGGAAATCTCAATGGGAAAACAGAGATAATCAACAACTTTAGTTAAACTCCTTGAAGGTCTAGAACTGAATGAGACCTCAGGGATTACTGAATTCAGTGGTTCTCAAAGTATGATCCTTGGGGACCCTTGAGGGTCCCAAAAGACCCCTTTAGGGGCTCTGGGAGGTCAAAATTATTTTCATAATAATACTAAGATGTTACTTACCTATTAAAATACTCTTCCTTTTTCCAACTACATGTCTGTATCAGGCTATATTTTCTTCAATACTTTAATAAAAGCAACGTAATCACAATAGATTGAATTCAGAAGTAGATATAAGAATCTACCTGTTTTCTATTAAACCAGATATTAAAGACATTTACAAAAAATATATTTTAAAAAATGTCCGTTTTCACTAGTAGGTGGCCCTTGAGTCTTAATTAAAAAAAGAAAATGAAGTTTTATATGGTGGCTAAGTTAGTTTGTGGAATTCGTTATCCCTATTGGTGAGACAGTTTATTAACAAATAGATTCCCCAAAAGTTTAGATAAATTTGTGGAAGATAAACAGTTCCATTTGGGTAATTTCTGGTTTGAGAAAGGCATATATATATATATATATATATATATATATATATATATATATATATATATATATATATATATACTCCATTTAACTGAAATTTCTCTGGGTTCTACACCACCAGAGAGAGAATACCAATTAATCAACAAGTATTTAATAGGACCTTCCTATGTACCAGAGTCTATGCCTGTGAATTAAAATACAAAGAACTAAACAGCCCCTTACAAGGAAGGAGCTTACATTCTAATAAGGGAGAGAAGGATGTATAAGAACATATATGTATAAGACACTATAAAGTAAATAAATACAGATATATTCAAAATTAGATATAGAATTATTTGGGAGGGATTAGAAAGGGTTTCTTATATAAGTTGGTGTTTGAGCTATATCATAAGGGAAGAGAAGGAGAGAAAGATATTAAGTGGGAGAGTAAGAGATAGAGACAGAGGAGAAAGAGACAAAGAGAAGAGGGAGAGAGAAGAGAGAAAGAGAAAAGAGGAGAGAAAGGAGAGGAGAAAGAGAAGAGGTAGGGAGAAAGAGGAAAGGGAGGGGGGAAGAGGAGAGAGGAAAAGATAGAGACAGAGGAGAAAGAGACAAAGAGAAGAGGGAGGAAGAGAGAGGAAGAAGAGAGAGAGATTGACAAAGATAGAGAAGAGGAAAGAAGGGAGGGAGGGAGACAGACTGTGAGGTGGTGGTGAGAAGAGAGAGCATTCCCTGCCTTTACAAAATCAAAGGAATAGGGGAGATGGAGTGTAGTGTGAAAGAAACAAAAAGAAAGGCCAATTTGGCTGAAGCATAGAGTCAGAAAGGGGAGTAATAGATCTGACTAGGCTGGAGAAATAGGTTGGGGCCATGTTGTGAAAGGCTTTAAAAGTAAAACAGAGGAGTTTATATTTTACTCTAGAGCAGGAGTTATTAACCTTGGATCCATGGATAGACTTCAGGGAATCTGTGATCTTAGATGGGAAAAACAATTATATCTTTATCGCAATGTGCTTGAGTTTCCTTTTGAATCCGAGTGTTTTCTCTTCTGTATTTAAATACATTGTTCTGAGGAGTCTGGGCTTCACCAGAGGGCCAAAAGGATTCACGCTACACAAAAGTGAAGAATCCTTGTCCTAGGGAAAAGAGAAGTCACTGAAGTTGATTGTGTAGGGAAGTCCCATGGTCAGATTTTTGATCCCCAAGAATGACTTTGGCAAGAGTCTGTAGGAGAAGCTAGAGGGATGAGAAACTTGTGGTAAGGAGACCAATTTGAAAGTTATTGCAATAATCAGGATGACTAGCTTCAAGGGCCTGAACTAAAGTGGTAGTTTTGTGAATGGAAAGAAGTAGAATGTGAGAATTGTTGTGATGCTAGAAATAGTAAAATTTGGCAACTGATTGGATCTGTGGAGATGATAGAGGGGAAGGAATCCAAGAAAATCCTGAAATGACTAATCTGAAACACTTGAAGAGTAGTCGATGCCTTTCTTCAACAAAAATAAGGAAGTCTAGAAAAAAGGAAAGTTTGGGGAGAAATGAGTTCATTTTTAGATATGTGGACTTCAAGAAGTCTCAGGGAAGAGCTCAATAACAGAAAAATGTATTGTAAGTATCCTCTGCCCTGGAAAAATCCCCCAAAGAAATCCAAAACTCTCACCAGACCAAATCCTGATGAAGAAATCCCACCTAAACGACAGTGAGTTATTTACCCAGTTCAGATCAGAATAGGGAGACAGAGATTTCTTTGGACACTGGGCAAGGGGTTTGGCCAGATGTGCACAGAGAATAATAGTCCAACACTCAGGAAGAGATGTGCACCAGGGCATGTGGAAGTCTCAGATCCACACAGGGCAACTTCGTTCAGGGTACAGGAACAGGTGCCAGCTGGCAGCTTTGTTTCCCACTACTCAGTTCTGGGTCACAGATCCAGGGCACACTGAGAAGAGGTAGAAGAGATGTTTAGTTTCTAGCCTGGAGAAATAATCAGGGCAGGCAGTGAAGACCAAAAGGGAGCTCACAACCCTGCTATCCTGAACCAAAAGAAATTTTGAGCTGGCTGAGAAAGTAGCAACAGGACTAGCCTAGCCCTAACATCCAAATCTGAAGTCAGGAAGTAGGCTGAAAGAATAAGCAAACAAAAATAATCTCACCATAATGGGCTATTATGGTGACGGAGACACTCAAGACATAAAATCAGAAGAAAATGACTTCAAACATCTACAAGCAAAACACTAGAGAAAAATATAGCTTGAAATCAATTCAATTAGAATTCCTGGAAGAAATGAAGTAAGAAAAATATTTTTGAATATGAAATGAGAACACTTGAGAAAAAACTGGAAAAGAAATAAGAAGTATGGAAGAAAGTTTGGAAAGGGAATTAACACCAGAGGTATAAAACCTTGACCAAGCAACAAATTCCCTGAAAATCAGAATGGATCAAATAAATAAAAGCCAGTCACTTTATGAGGCAACACAAGTACTATTAAAATAAAGTCAAAAGTCTGAAAAAAAATAGAAAAAAAGGTAAAGCATCTCAAAGGAAAAACAACTGACTTGGAAAACAGATCAAAGAGAAGAAGATTAAAAATTTTTGGACTATTTAAATGCCAAAAAAAAAAGTGTAGACAGAACCACAGAGCAAAGTGGAAATAGAGAGATAGAATCTACTGGTCATCTCCTGAAGCTCAAAATGGAAACTCCTAGGAACATCACAGCCAAAATCCAGAGCTCCCAGGTAGAGAAGAAAAAAGGAATGAATTCAGGTACCAAGGAGCCATAGTCAGAATTAAACACGACTTAGCAGCTTCCATTCTTAAGCAGTGGAGAACTTAGACTACAATATTCCAGAAGGTAAAGGATATGGATTTATAGCCAAGAATAACTTGCCCAGCAAAACTGAGTATAAGATACAAGGGGAAAAAATGGGTATTTAACAAAATAGAGGATTTCCAAATATTTCTGATAAAAAGCCTAGTGCTATACAGAAATGCTAAAAGTTCAAACATAGGAGTCAAAAGAAATATACAAAGGTCAACATGCTTGTACACCAATATGCGGTGATACCTACGTCCCCTTTGAACTCTACCATCATCAGGGGTCAGAGAGAGTCTAATTGGACTAGTGGTTCTATTTTATGATTCTATTATGTCCTGATGATCTTAAGAGAATGGAAGGAAAGAGGAATATATTACCAAAGGTGGGAGGAAAGGAAGGTTAGGAAAACTTTTCTCACATAATTAGGGTGCATGAGTGGACATCTATACAAACAAGAAGGGTATGGGGAAGGAGTGACTGACATTTTTATCTCACTCTCATCTAAACTGGTCAGGTCAGAGATAAAAAACATAATTACAAAATTTAATATAGATATATATGTCTTCGACAGGGAAATAGGAGGGAAAGGGGAGAAATAGAAAGAAGAGAATTAGAGAGAAGGTAGTTTAAGGAAGGGACTGGGAGCAAATTCTAATGAAGGACATACAAATTATGCATAGCTTTAAGTGAGGTGACAAAGAATGGGAATCTGAGAGGGTGCCCAGAAATTGGGAAATAGCTGAATAAGTTATGGCATATAAATGTGATGGAAAACTATTGTGCTGTAAGAAGTGAAGGGGGTAGTTTCAGAGGAACCCATGAAGACCTGCATAAACTGATGCAACGTGAAATAAATAGAACCAGGACAATTTATACATGAAAACAATATGGTAAAGATAAACAGCTTCAGTATAATGACTAATGGTAATGAATATACAATTCTAGTGGAATAATGATGAAACATGCTACTCACCTCCAGTTAGAGGTGGACTCCAACTGAAAAACAAGACATATCTTTTTGGACATGGACAATATGGAAAACTATTTTTCTAGACTACATATCATTGTTTCAGGAGTTTTATTTCTCTGTTGTTCAAAATTGGGGGTGTAGAGGAGTTAGGAAGTTGAGGTTTTTTGCTAAATAAAAAAAATACATAAAATTTAAAAATAACATTATTTTGTTAAAGAAGACTCCAGGACATCCAATTTGAAATGTTCAACAGGAGATTAATAATGTGAGATTGAAGCTCAAAAGAGAAATGGGCTGGATATATAGATATGGGAATAAATCTATGGGATCTGAGAAGGTCATTGAGTGTATAGAGGAAAAAGAGGCCCTAGGATGGAACTTTGGTGAATAATCACAGTTATGGAGTGATACACCAGCAACAGACTAAGAAGTGATCAGAGAGGTAGGAGATAAATAAAGAGAGATTGGTATCAGGAAAGTTCAAAGTAGAACATCCAGGAAAAGGAAGTCAAGGGTGACAAATGTAGGAGATTGGCCATGAAGGATAATGACTGAGAGACCATCAGATTTGGCAATGAGATCAATAGTAACTTTGGTGAGAGCATTTTCAGTTGAGTGAGTGAAGAGGTTGGAAGCCAAATTCCCAAAGGCTGAATAGTGAAAAGTGGAAGCAATTTGAAAAAAAAAAAAGACATTTGGCTGAGAAAGGTAAGAGACATAGAAGATAGCTTGTGAAGGGATAGTAGGACCTAATACAGATATATTTTTTTTAAGGATGGGGAAGACTTGGGCATGCTTGATATTGGGGATGTAACCAATGGAGAGACTGAAGATTCTAGAGAGGGGGGCTGGTCCAGGATATAATCTGCTAGAGAAGATGGGAGGAGGTGTGATTGGGAACATATGTAGAGGGGTTGACCTTAGCAAGAAAGGTAATTTCTTTGTCAGGATACAGGAAAAGGAGGGAAGGAGGAGAATAATGTCCAAAGGTTTTAAGATGAAGGGTTTGGGAAAAGAGGAAGCTAATGCTGAATAGCCTCAAATTTTTTCAGGAAGAAGCAGTGGTTTTCATGGAGGAAGAGGAGGTATGTTCATGTGTGGGAGGGTTAAACTGCAAAGAGGTTTGAACTAGCTTCTATAGGGAGTGAGACAGGGAATCAAAAAAGGAAGAATAGAATGATTTCTTTGCTGCAATGAGGGCCCATGGTTTTGTGGCAAAACATGAATTGGTAATATACCCAGTCTGTGATTCTGAGACTTCCTCCAATTTTGTTCAGGAGCTTGTAAGTAGGAGAGAAAGAGGCAAATGGATAACAAGCCAGAAAGAATACAGTAATTTTTTGTCCTTCTCCTAGTAAATATTGTCCCTCAAAATATGTTTGGATATTGGATCTATGGAAAGGAAACTAGACTAACAGTTGGTGGGGGAAGGGGCAACTGGGAGTGACGATTGGGTCTTGTGACTTTTTATGATATCCTTTTGTATAAAGTAGAGAAATGTAGGAAGATTAAAATAGATGAGTTTGTATCTTGTTGAATCATTACCAAAGAGCGTTGATCAAATGACCCATTGTCAGACTGGAAGGTCTTTACTGGTGTTAATTGTGTGATAACAAGTCAAAAACTAAAAAAACATTTTGCCTGGCTAAACAGTGGGATTAAATTAAAAACATGAAATTTGATTGAGATATAATGTAAACTACTTTTAGAGTAAAAAAACCAAACTGTACAGAGGTAGGATAAGGGAGTGTGTGTGTGTGTGTGTGTGTGTGTGTGTGTGTGTGTGTGTGAAACGCTGTGATTTACCAGCAGTTAAATGGGTATAAGACTCAGGGGTTCAATCTGATAGCAAGCTTAATGAATCAACAATGTGATGTGGCTGTCAAAGAATCAAATGATGTCATAGGCTACATTAAAAACATCCAAGGTCCAGAATGAGAAGTGATTCTCCAATTGTACTCCGTGCTCATTGAGAAAGTGTGGTGCAGTGGGGAATATTCCTGAATTTGGAGCTGGAGGACCTGGGTTTGAATTAGCTATGAGAACATTGGCCGATTACAATCTCACTAGGCTTTAAAATGAGCAGCTTAGACAAGTTGGCCACGTCTCTAATCCTATGAATAAAAAGGCCAACTTTGGAATACATGCTCAGCTCTTTGAAAGATATTGAGGGTTACTGATAGAAGGTGAAGGAGAGATGGCGACCGGCCGGGAAACCATCTATGGGTGAAACGGTTGGAGGAACTTTGGCATGTTTAGTCAGGAAGACAAGTCAGCAGGGACATGATTCTGCCTTCCAGTACTTAAAGGGCAGTAGTACCATGCATTGAGGATAAGATTGGATTTATCCAGTATGGATATACAACAGAATGAGGTCCAATGGTTCAGTTACAGGGATACAGATTTTGCTACCTAACAAAAGAAGGAACTGTCTAAAAATGAGAGCTGCTTAGAAATGAGCTTAATACCTCGCTGGGTATTGAGCTCTGCATTATTTGGTAGGCTTTCAAGTAGTGGTTTGATGATTGATACCTGGTCGAAAAAAATTGTTGTACTGACTGGAAGTCAGGAACTAAGGTTCCTTCCAAAGCTGAGATTCTATGATTCTCTTTAATCTAATTCTTCAACAAGAAAGGGAAAAGAAACTAGTATTTATTGTATTTTCTCCCGGCCCTAAGTGTTTTGGCAAATTTTATCTCATTTGATCTTCATAATAAGTGTGGGAAGTAGGTATTATTACCATTCCTCTTTAGTTGAGGAAACAGATTATGTGACTTACCCAGAGTTACAAAGCTAATATGCATCTGAGGGTAGATTTGCATTCAGGACTTCCTCTTAGGTCCAGTATTCAATCCACTGTCCCACCTGGGTCCCTAAATTTTACAGATGAATAGCAGTAGCACAAGAAAATGGAAGTGGGTTTACCCCAAGTTGGTGGCAGCCAACTCCAAATAGAATGAATACCTGTTCTACTACACCATATATATGATCCTATCATCAGCTTTTCTCATGGTGTTTCTCCAATCAATGAACAAGTATTTACCAAACATCTAATATGTTGAAGCAGCTAGGCGGCACCCAGGGCACTAGGTCTGGAGTCAGAAGACTCCTCTTCTGGAGTACAAATGTGACCTCAGATATTTAGTGGCTATGTGATCCCGGGCAGGTCACTCAGTCCTGTTTGCCTCAATTTCCTGAAGGAAATGGCAAACCACTCCAATCTCGACCAAGAAAATCCCAAAGGGAGTCAGGAAGAGTCCAACATGACTGAAAAATGACATTCTGCATTAAGTGTTAGGAATTCAAAGAAAAAGAATCACTTCTTGTTCACATTCTAATGGAGGAGACAAGAAATACATATCCTCCCATAAGCACACTCAAGTCATTAAATAAAAAGTAGTTTGGTAGTTGGGGAGATCGGGAAAGACTTCATGTCCAAGATGGTGCCCGAGTTGAATCTTTTTTTAACAATGATATATCTATTACTAGGATTTCAATGTCAGAAAGGTGTCCTGCCTTTGAATATACACACACTTGTGGATTATGGAAATCTGAGCTGCAGCTTAAAGGGAGAGGGACTTGAGTGGAAGTGTACGCCACGCATGTGGGAGGGAGGGCCAGGACAAAGGCAGGGGGCGATGGGAGATGAGTGTGAGCAACAGAGGAAAGAGAAGTTTGGTTGGAGCACAGAATGGGAGAGGAAAAGGGATATTCAGCGAAGCTGGAAACACAGGATGGGACCAGATTGCATTGGATTTTAAAAGTTAAATAGCATGGATAACCCAGATCAAATGACTTATCATCAAAGGGAGGGGAAGTGGGGGAGATCATTTGGATCTCATAAGCTCAGACACCGTATGCTGAAAATGGCTATTTACATGTAATCGGGAAAATAAAATATTAAAAAAAAAAGACAATAAAGCTAAATAGATGAGTATATTTTATCCTAAAGGCAACAGGAAGCCACCAGAATTGACTGAACAGGGAAGCCTCATGGTTAGATCTTTGCTGAAGTAAACTGAATTGGCTACAGTAGGGTGGAGGATGAATGGGAGTGGTAAGAGACTATAAGGGAGACCCATTCAAAGGCCACTGCAACAATCTAGGCAAGAGGTGATGGAAGTCTGAGCTGAAGTAGTTAGGTGAGTGGAAACACAGCATGTTCTCCCAAAGTCTCAAAAAACCTTAGGGCACTTGGGGAGGGGGGACAGGAGTGTGGTGTTTTAAGTTATGAAATGCTATAAAGTAACTTGGGAAAACAATATCCCAGAAGAGTGAAAATTCTCTCCTGGAACATTGTTGCCTACTTTGCAAAGACTCTGTCACCTACCACTTATTTTCACTATGTTGTATACTTAATTATGGCAGGCAGGGTCATGAACAGGAGACCCTGAAGGTACCAGTTATAGCGAATATAATTACAAATAGCATATAGAACTGTCAAGCGAGAGAGAATGCCAAGTTTCCATACTTGGGGGGCCAAGTACTGTGGTTGAGAGAATACTGGATTTGGGCTCTGGAGTGAGACCCAGGTTTGAATTGTACCTATGTGTCCCTGGACAAGTCACTTAAGGATCTGTAAAACAGGGAAACCTGTAGGTAGTACTTATCTTAAAAGGCTGTAAAGAGCCCGTGAATACGAATCTAAAATGTGTTGCCAGCATTAAGCCATCTCTAAATGTCAGTTATCATTATGACATATCAGACATAGAGACCAAAGCATAGAATGCAATGACTTGGGTGGTTTGAATCCAAACTTCTCATCATGACCTGAATTACCCCAAGACATTCTAGCTGTTGAGCACCAGTGGTAAAGGGGTGGGCCTCGGGGTGCTTGGTTGGCTGTTTCTATAGTACTGAATCCAGGCCTTCTGGCTGGTTCTGATGGCTCTGGGCACCAACCAGCTCTTTCATGTCTCAATGGAGTCTTTCCCTTCCCCCCACTGCTTGGTCCTCTGGTTGTGCTTAGGAAACAAATGGGCAGCTGCCACTACGGGCAGTTGTGAGGCTGGGTATGGAGATCAGCTTGCAGCTGGCAGCCTCTCCCTTTGCTATGCTCCCCTCCCTATGAGCTGGGCTACGGTGCCAGGAGTGATGAAAAGAGCCTACTATGTCAAGACTCCAAACATACTTTCCTAGACAATAGACAGTGCTCTTTAACACAATTATACCACAAATCTGGCTCAAGGGTACACATTTTCAGTTGTACAAACTAAAACCATGGATTTTAACCCTATGACTAAATGTTAACGTGCTTCATTTAAAAAGGAAAGAAAGAAAAAGCAGACAAAAAAGGGAAATACCAGTGCTGCTAAAACAAGTCCTGAGATAAAGCATGCATCATAGGAACCATCATAGTGGTAGCCATTTCACATCAAAGGAGGTACATTTAACCTTTCCTAATTGGGAGAAGCAATGTAATGTGGCAGAAGTCACAATAATGATAAATAGAGCACTTTGAAGGGTTAGAAAGTACCTTTTCCAGCATAACCTGTGAATTAGGTAGAGAGGTGAGCAGCAGACTTGGGTATAAGAAAGATCTTGGGCTCAAATTCTGCCCTGGTCATTTTTCAGTTATTCAAACCACAGGCAAGTCACTTAAGTCTCTGTGAGCTAGGTTCTTCAACTATAAAAATGGACTAATTATATTTGTAGTACCTATACCATGGGGTTGTTGTGACACTCGATCACTTTGCTTTATATAAGTGGCCAATGTTTACATAAGTCCCACATAAATGCTAATTATTAAGTGACAGAATTATGATTCCCATTTAACAGGCGAAGCAGCCAATGCCAAGAGGGGCTCAGTGACCTTCCTGTGGTCTTATCGTTAGTAAAAGGCTAGATTGAACCCTGCTTAGAGATCTTCTAAGTTCAACATTTTGAATTATACTATATGGCTTTGGATTTGAATCCAGAAGGCACAGAATCAAGCCTCACAGGCACCCCTTCTCGCTATGATCCCTCCATGTCCTCACCTCTCAGATTCTAGTTGCTTTATAAAATGGAGGTGACAAATGTTGACCTTACTTACCTCATAGGTTCCTCTGAGGATGAAAGGTGATATTATATACCAGAACAAAGTGTTATAGAAATGTCAATTCACAGAACACAATCAGAGAACTTTAGAGCTGAAAGAGATTCACTCCTCTTACCAACTCAACTTTCCACTGCTAACTGCTGTTTTTCACAAAGCCTTCCAAAGAGACCAGGATTTTGGTAGAGCTGATTACCCTTAGTCTGGCTAGGAGAGATCCTAAATTTGAAAAGATGCTATTTGTCAACTGGCACTTATCAAAGGGCTGTGGACACAGAAAAAAAGTATGTGGAGGTCTATCTTTTGACCCTTTTCATGGAAGAGATCTATAAAGTGAAACAGTTATGCCACCAAGAGATTCTGATTAATTATAACTTGGCATATTGGGAGCAACAAAAGTGGGTGATAGAGCCCTGGGTCACCACAGTTAAATAATTACAAATTTATTTTCTGATAGTATTATCAGATATATGACCCAAGTCATAAGGCTCAGACCCAAGTCTTACTTTAGGTAATCAGATGGAAGATGGTTTGGTTGCCTCTTCCATAAAAGGGCCATTTCATGAGGCTTTTCAAGTTTTGCTACAATTCAATGTAGCATTTTTACAAATTAATTTTTAAAATATTACTTTTTTAATAGTTAAGAATAGGTTCCTACTACATAGCTACAACATGAACAGGCTTTGATGAACAAATTATTGAATTAAAATCTTCCAGGAAGGTTTAAAAATCACTCGGGAGGAATATGTTGTATGCCTTGTTGACTTCATACTCTGCTTTGTTTGGGAAAAATCAAAACGAGAAATAACAACCCAGGTCTTAGCACTTCACTGTAGCATTGTCAATATATTCAGGATACCACCATGATCTGTTAGTGTTCTGTCATATGGTCACATGCCAGCACAGGTCAGCTGTGATCTAATTCTCATGGGCCAGAATAAAATTCTTTTCTAGCCTTTAGACAGTAGAGAACTCACCATTTCTGAAGGCTGTTTGGTATGGAAACTAAATAGAACTTTATCAAAGCATCCCTTGAAGTTCCTTAATTTTGTTCTTATTCACAAAACAGAACTGATAGCAACCTTCTTCTCTCTACAAAGAAGACCAGACTACACATCTTTTAAATTATTTTATTTCTGTATAAGCTAAAAGGAAATTTACACACTTAAATCTCAAAAGACCTGGGGCATGCATATTAACCTTGTTAGAGGTTCTTCTACATCTCTCTTTTTTCCATAGGAATTTCCCCAAACATTTACAACCCCCAGTCTTTTACTGTATATACAGCCTAAACCATAGCAATCTATGATTATGTCATTTTACACTGTGCAAAATCCTCAAACAAAATAGTGGTATAATAGAACGAAAAAAAAATCAGTAACAGGTAAGTTTCATTGCAAGACATTCATGTAATTTTGGTCCTTCTCCAAATCAAATTGATTAAAGCAGACACAATATTTTTCTAATCCAACCCCTCCCAATCAAGTTTTGACAATGATCCATCCCTATTAACAGAACACCAAATGATGAAAGTACCTTATAAAAGGCTGTACAGCTATATGCCAGATGGAAAAGATGAAAAAAAAAAATAGCTTCAAATCTTCAGCAACAGCCTTTAAGAAAAAGATCTGAACCAAACCCACCACATACAAAAAAAAAAATTAAACCTTTTAAAACTCATTTGTAATAGCAAAAGTAATTCCATGTGTTAGGCAAATTAAGAGGACATTCAATGCAATCTGAAAAACACCTGAAGGGGATTTCACAGACAGTGAAGATTTGAGTTTTTAAATTTTTTTTTCATTTTAAAAGTTTTGTAAGAAGGACACCACCAGTGTATTTCACAAAGACATAAATGTATACACCCCAGCAACACAAAAAGAATAGATCTTCAAAAATGTTCACCCCTGATTATTTACATTTTTCTAATATAAATTTAGGACTTCAGTATGTAAATAAATATACATTACTATGTATATCTTTCTAGTGCTGCTTACCAACAAATCAGCTGAACTTGAAATCTGTTTTTTTGTTTTTGTTTTTATTTTTTAAATTAAAGCCAGTATGCTTTTGGTGGTGGGAAGGGAAAGGAAGGAAGCAAAAATCAATAGAAACTGTCCCATTCACATCCCTTATCAGTCAGCCTTCTCGTGGCAGCTTGCTGAAGGTGTTAATGTAGCTGGGAACATCAACACCTTGGCGTGCATGAAGGTCAAGTCGGGAAGGCTAGCAATCACCTTGGCGGCCTCTTCACTCAGACGCTCTTCTCTTTTAGGCTTCCTGTTGACAGAAGAAGAAGATTTTAATCATTTCTTTGTCAATGGGGAAAATCTGCTCCACATTATGAACCAGCAACCCACCAAGGACTTAAGTGTTTGTTACTCCCACTAGTCATTGATGTTCTCTTTTCATCCCAAGCTCCGACTTGTATTTGCTCAATACAAGCTTTTCAAGATATTTCCTTTGTCAAATGCAAGGACACTTATGTTTCTACCTAAGTGAGTAGTTTTTATTTTTGAAAATAGTTTACAACTTTGCTTAGATATCTCTACAATTCAAAAATGTTACTAAAGGAGGACAATAAACCCGTGGTCACAGGTCCACTTTGCCTAACACAGGGCTTTCTTTATTCTCTAAAAAGCAGGGGCAGCTAGGTGGCTCAGTGGATGGAGAGCCAGGTCTAGAGATAGAGTACCTAGGTTCAAACCTGGCCTCAGATGCTTTGCAAGCTGTGTGACCCTGGGCAAGTCACAACTCCAATTGCCTAGCCCATACCATTCTTCTGCCTTGGAACCAATATTTTAGTAAGGGTTTGAGAAAAAAAAGGAATAAAAGGAAATATAACAATCAACATAACAGAGTATAAAATGCATCTGGCCTGAATCCTTGCAAGAAATTTCAACCTTGGGCTCTGTTGGTTCTCATCAGGGAATTCCAGAAAATGAGAAAGCCCTCTATGTAAAAACACCCAGACTTTGCCCCTTTGGGATTCAGATAGAAAGCCCATTAGCAGCAGCACAGAGGATGAATTCTCCTGTTGAGGATGCTCAGAGAGAGAGGGAGAAAGAGCAGAGGGAGAGAGGTAGTCTCTAAGGTAACCGGGGATGAAACCATACAGGGTTTCACAGGTTATGATCAACAGTACCAACTGCTCTGGAAGACTAGGGGGAGTAGTGGAGGCATATAGACAAAGCATCGCTGCTTCCCCAGTACCACTAGAAATGCTATATAATCTTCAAAAGTAGCTCAGGAAGATTCTATTATTGTAATCTAATCTACTATCAAAAAATATTTGCAGCCAGATCCTCATTTTTCTACTTAAAAAGTTTCTGATTTTAAATGAATGATAATCTTTCTTTGAGTGAAAAAGAAGTTTGGGAGCCAAGCTAATAACTAGTTAATGACTAATCTACTTCTTTTTACCAAGTCATTTCTTTTATTACTTCTTCCTTGAATCTAGGGAACAGGGAGAGAGGAGGGTAGGAGAAGTAGATATAAACAAAACTATTGCAGGCCACTACTTTACACCTAAACTATATTCTTCTATGTTACTATATGTCTCCTTAATCCAAGATGCAATCAAAAGGCTGGTAGGCTGCCAAGAAAAGTCAACACCAGATTATTAGGGCCAAGAGGTGAAACAAAAGTTCAGGGTTTCTATTTGAACTGCCATCAGAGACACTGGAAATTCTATCAGTAGATAAACTACTGAACCAAGAGTCTACAGCAGTGTGAAAAGAATGAGACATAGCCAAGGCTTTGCAAATGACCTGCTTCATCTGGAGGGAGAGAAAGAGGAAAAGGGCTGAGGGGAAGTAGAAAGGATATTTTTGCTTCAGAATCACCACACATGACTGCTGGAGATTACCCTAGGGGTTTCTTAAAACGTCTTCACTTTTTAACAATTAGGTAGGGGGGACTGGAAGTACTTTACTTTAAGAGACTAAAAGCAAATGACTTATAGCATGTATATTTAGTTTGTAATCATTTTTCACACTGACATGATACAAAGATATGTGGAGACTCTGAAAAGAAAAGCACACTTGAGACCTGTAAACAAAGTTGCATTGTTGACTTTTTCTTTCGGTCTTTGGCATCCTGCAGGTGCTGACCTAATTCTGGTTTTATCAATTCAGGTTCTCCAGGTATGACACTTCCAAAATCTCTAGCTAAGATCTATGCTCAGGTTTTATTTTATTTGTTGGGGTTTATTTTATTTTACATTTTGGAGGATAGAAGTCTTTTTTGTTATTTGAACCTTTAAAAAGTTTTCTTAATAATAAAAAATTTAAGTATTTTATTTTATGTAAAATACATGTAGTAATTTGATCATAAACTCTTGGGTTTTGAAATTCTATTTTTCTGTCCTTGAAAGATACACCTGTGGAAAACCATAAATAGAAGATCATTATGCCAATGAAAATAGAAATTAACACATTTTGTTGCTCTCAAAGTGAGGAGAACAAGGTGTTTATGTGAAACACTCTGTAGACAATGAAATAAATCTTTTCATCTAAAGTTAATGCCATGTATGCTTATCCTCTCAAGAAGGAGTTGATGTTTAATAAATGGTAGCTGCCAATGATAGTTATGATACCATTGTTATAATTCTAAAACCATTATATCTCTTCTGGATTAACTTCTGACTCAAAACATAAGATGAGAAGTATGTGTATGTGCATGTACACACACATGCATGCACGCATGTATAGAACTATAGGTATCCCTTCCACATGGTGACTTTCCCCATTGTGGTTTCACTCTATTGTGGGTCAGCATAAGAAATTAAATGGGAATTTTCCCCCCCAGTTTTACGGGAGCCATAGATGACATGCAAAGGCCAGCAGAAGATACATAAAAAGTTTAGATACTCAGAAATGCATAAAATATATGTATAATACTGGATACTGGATTTTATCTTTTAATACCATAGTCACACACACACAATTTCTTTTTAAAAATTAAAATGGGCAAAAAGTTAAAGGTTTTGAAAAGAATGTGAATGCCACCAGACAACACACAAAGGTTAGAAATATTGATATCTTGAAAGGTTTCGTAACTCCTAAATGTATATGTTATCATACAGGGAAGTATAATAAGACAAGAGGTGGAGGGGATGGTGGCTGATAGAAGGGAGGGTAGACTGAGGAAGTAATGATCAGAAGCAAAACATTTGAGGAGGGACAAAGTAAAAGAAAAGAGAGAAAAGGATAAATAGAGGGAAAAAGTAAGATGGAAGGAAATACACAGTAATCATCAGTGTGAATATGAAGGGGATGTACTTGCTTATAAAATGGAAGTAGATAACAGAAGGGATTAAAAACCAGAATCCTATAGTGTGCAGTTTACAAGAAACATGCTTTAAAAAGAGATACATATAAGAGAGTAACATAAAGGGGTCTTGGGAACTCTACATTTCTCCACCCTACTTATTAGTTTAACAAGGTCAGGAATGTCTGAACCATAGATTTTTTTAAGTCACAACTATAAATTATCCTTACAGTTTAATATTGATAATACTTTGTCGTCTGTTGTACCTTTTAGCAAAATGTAGTCTTCCCCCATTTATTTCTTTTAATTAGATCTATTTTTGCTTTTGTTTTTGTCTCATATCATCAATGCTATCCCTCCCTTTTTATTTCAGTAAAAGCACGTTAGATTCTGCTCCACTGGCCAAGACAGCAGTGACCATACCCTTCCTTAGATCTTACCAACTTGAAAGTATTGAAAACTTACAGAACCCAAAAACTAGCTGTGAAAGCCACTGCACACACTAAAACATATGAAGTCTGAGGTAATGCCCTGTCCATCCTAGGAGAAGAGTCCAGTGATCTGTGAGTGACCAGAAGCTTTCTTTTTCTTCCTGATATTGCAACCAGGATCCATAACCCACTGCAGCCACATGCTCTACTGTTTTGTTTTAGTGATCTTCCTTGCTCTGGCACTACATAAGGATAATCAAGAGAGTAATGCTCCCAGTTCCTACAAAAGGTGCCTTGTAATATCCCTACCAGATTTCTGACTCCTTCTCATCTGTGAGCTGAGAGCTCCTGGACACAGCCTATGCTGGACTGTGTTCCTCTCACAATTTGTCTTGAGATGGAAATTTGTTTTACCCTGTTCTTTTGTTGATTCTATTGTTCTTTATGTCTCAAGTTTTATGTGGATTTTCCAGATTGCAGTGGCACTGTACTCAAATGCTCACAAAATTTTAAGATAACATACAAGCACCAAATGATACAGCATCCATATTTTTAAAAGAAAATGTGAGTAAAACTGTACTAATGGGGAAACTCAACTTTCCCCCCTCAGAACTAGAGAAATCTAAATAAAAGAGAAATTAAGGAGATGAATAGAATTTTAGAAAAGTTAGATGTGATAAGACCTCTGGAGAAAACTGAAGGGGAATAGAAAGGAAACAAAAATCAAACGTATATTATGGCACAAAAACTTCACAAAAATTAAATTAGAAAAATTAAATGCATCCTTTTCAAATCATAATGCAATAAAAAGTACATTCAACAAAGGTTCTGAAAACAGATGAAAATTTAGAAAATCAGAAATTTAAAAATCTAATGTTAAAAGATTGAGTGGGACAAAGAAATAATCAATATTTTCATTAAAGAGAATAACAATGAGATAACATACCAAAATTTATAGGATGCAGTCAAAGCCATATTAGGGAAAAATATATATGTATAAACATTTAAATAAAAAAAAATTGAGTAAGGGAAGATCAAGAAATTGGGCATGAAACTAAAAAACCCAACAAAAAATATAGAAAAAGAACACATTAAAAATCCCCAATCAAACATCAAATTAGAAATCCTGAAAACCAAAGGAAAAATTCATAAAAATGAAAGAAACCACTGAACTAATAAATAAAAACTAGAAGCTGGTTTTATGTCTCCAATAAAATAAATAAATTATTGGTCAACTTGATTTAAAAAAGAAAACCAAATTATTAGTATCAAAAATTAAAGAGGGGAATTCATCACCAATGAATATGAAAAAGCATTAGGAGCTATTTTGCCCAATTATATGCCAATAAATCTAACGATCTGAGTGAAATGGATGAATATTTATAAAAATATAAATTGCTCAGATTAACAAAAGAGGAAATAAAATACTTACATAAATAACACTATCTTAAATTGAATACGTCATCAATGAGCTCCATAAGAAAAAAAATTTCCAGGATCAGATGGATTCACAAATGAATTCTACCAAACATTTAAAGAACAATTAATTCTAACAACTATATAAACTATAAAAAAATTAGGTAAAGAAAAAGTCCTACAAAATTCTTTCTATAAGACAAACATGGTGCTGATACCTAAACCAGGAAGAGCAAAAACAGAGAAAGAAAACTACAGACCAATTTTCCTAACTACATTAATGCAAAAATTTTAAATAAAATACTAGCAAGGAGATTATAGAAATACAATCCAACAAAACACAATGAACAGGTGAGATTTATACCAGGAATGGAAAATTTGTTCAACATTAGGAAAACTATCAGCATAATTCACCATGGTAACAAGACAACCAACAGAAATCATATGATCTTAGTAATTGCAGAAAAAGCTTTTGACAAAATATAACATTCATTTCTATAAAAAACACCAGGAATCAGTGGGGACTTTCCTTAAAATGGTAAGTAGTATCTATATAAAACTATAAGCAATCATTATTTGTGACAGAAATAAGCTAGCAGCCTTCCCAATAAGATCAGTGATGAAGCAAGGATATACATTATTGCTACTGTCTAGTATTATAATAGAAATGCCAATTATAACAATAAGAGAAGAAAAAGAAATGGAAGGAATTAGAACAGGCAATGAAGAAACAAAACATCACTTTCTGCAGATGATGTGATGGTCTACTTGGAGAATCCTAGAGAATCAACTAAAATCTAGTTGAAATAATTAGCAACTTTAGCAAAGTTGCAGGATATAAAATAAACCCATGTAAATCATTAGCATTCCTATATATTGTCCACAAAGTCCAGCATCAAGGAATGGAAAGAGAAATTCAATTGAAAACAACTATAGACAATATTAAATAATTGGGAGTCTACCCCCAAAAGTCTAGTCTATAAACCCAGGAACCATATGAATACAATTACAAAACACTTCACAGAAATAAAATCAGATCCTAAAAAACTGAAGAAATATTAATTGCTAATGGATAGGCAAAGTCAATATAATAAAAATGACAATTCTACCTAAATTAATTTGTTTATGCAGTGTCATACTAAATTACCAAAAATTATTTTGTAGATAGAGAAAATAATAAAATTCATCTGGAATAAACAGTAAAAAATATCAAGGATATCAATTAAAAAAATATGAAGGAAGGTGGCCCAGTCATATCAGATTTCTAAGTATATTATAAAATGGCAATCATCCAAACAACCTGGTACTGGCTAAGAAATAGAGTAGTGGATCATTGGAATAGATTAGGTACACTATATGCAGTAGGAAATGACTATAGTAATCTAGTGTTTGAGAAGCCCAATGATCCAAGCTTTTGGCACAAGAACTCATTATTTGACAAAAACTTCTGGGAAAAATGTCAAGTAGTTTGGCAGAAACTAGGTATAGACCAACATCTCACACCTTATACCAAGACAAGGTCAAAATGGATACATGACTGAGACATAAAGGATGATATCATAAGCAAATTAGGAGAAAGTTTATGAACAAATAAGAGATGAAAAGCTAATTATAGGATGCAAATGGATAATTTAAAAAAATTAAATAAAAATGTTTTGCACAAACAAAACTAATGCAACCAAGATTCAAGAAAGCAGGAAACATGGGAAAACATTCACAGTAAATTTTTCTGATAAAAGTCTCATTTCTTAAATATATATAGAGAGAGCTGAGTCAAATTTATGAAAATACAAGTTATTTCCCAATTGAAGAATGGCCAAAGGATATGAACAGGCAGTTTCCAGATAAAGAAATCAAAGCTATCAATAATACTATGAAAAAATGCTCCAAATCATTATTGATGAAAAAAAGCAAATAAAACAATTCTTAGATACCACTCTCATACCTAGCAAATTGGTTACTATGACAGAAAAGCAAAATGACAAATGTTGCAGGAGATATATTATAATTAGAGTTCTGAACTAGTCCAATCATTCTGGAAAACAATTTGGAACTATACTCAAAGTGCCATAAAACATCTTCTTTGACACAGCTATACCACTACTAGGTCTGTATCCGAGATTAAAAAAAAAGAATGAAAGCAAAAGAAAAGAATCTATATGTACAAAAATATTTAGAGCAGTTCTTTTTGTGATGGCAAAGAACTGGAAATTGAGGGGATGTCCAACAATTAGAGAATGACTGAACAAATTGTGGTATATAATTGTGATGGAATACTATGTGCTATAAGAAATGAAGAGCAAGATGCTTTCAGGAAAACTTGAAAAGACTTACATGGACTGATGCAAACTGAAATGAGCATTATCAAGAGAAACAGGGTACATACTATCAGGAATACTGTACAATGATCAACTGTGAATAACCTAGTTATTCAAAGCAATAAAGTGATCTAAGTCAATCCCAAAGGACTCATGATGAAACTTTAAAAAAAACACCTTTATTTTTTGTGTGCATGTATCTATGTTTTTTTGGTCTTCATTTTCTTTCATGTGACTAGCATGGAAATGTTTTGCATGACTGCACATGTATCAAATTGGTTGCCTTCCCAATGAAGGAGGAGGAGGAGATGGAGGGAGACAATTTGGAACTCAAAAAAAAAAAGAAAGAAAAAAAGAAAAGGTTAAAATTATTTTACATATAATTTGAAAAAATAAAGTAAAAAATAAAAAATGATAAAGTTGAGAGTTCCAATTTACTTTCATATCAAATGCATATTGTATATAGCATAATTCATCATTTTCTCTAATAACTTGTTTAAGCTGATGCTACCAAGACAAAACATTAAACACTATATAAATATTCTTTAAATGCCTAACAGGGATCTTGCTAGTAATTGTGCTCAAAAACTTTAAGCACTCTACTCTGAGTTTTTGAAAATGTGTTAAAAAGATAAACTCACAAAGTACTTCCTAGCAATAACACTGAAGTATTAATATTTCCTCCTTTTTCAGTGCTTATAATCTTAAAAAGAAAAAGAAATTGAATTAAACTATTAAAAACTCCTCAAATGATGTTTTCTTCCTTTTTATTTCAAAACCATTAAGTGCAGTTGCTGAGCCAATTTGTGGATCATTTGTAATTTTAAAAATTGTAGGAAAAAAAATAGGAGCTATCTTTGATGAAGGTTAATGGTTGAATTTTAGTCAATTTTTTTTCATAACAATAACATTAGAATAAATGAACACTTGAACTCTCTGCCTTCTTTTTCATTAAATATGAAAAAAGTACATGCATATACACCATGGACAATAGAAGCATGCTCACAATCACTACCTCCTTTTAGTTTAGAGTTAAGGCTTAGGCTATTCCTTCTAAAAATCTTAACTAGGTATAGTCGGTCTATTTTATAGGAAAATTTATGTGTGGAATAAAAGTTTGTATAGACCTTGGAGTCATGTATCTAATGTGTCTTTAGGAATAATCATATTCTAATATTCATATGAAATTTCTGAATGTTATTTTAATTGAGGCCAATGAAACCTTTCAAATCTCTAAGCTTATTGTCAATGAATCTCATTAATCTTTTTCCCTCTTTTCCAAATCTACCCTACTTACTGAGGTAAGTCCTCTAGGCGTACTTAATTAAATCCGACACTTAATTGTAGGATTTAATAGTAGAGGTCCATAGGAGGCTGGAAAGAAAATTGAAATTCCCTACTTGGTTCCTGAATAAAAATGGCTATATTTACATAATTAAAGTTTCTAATGCCATTTCATTAAAGTTAGTTATTTTTTCCTTCTGTCTTTCAATCTCAAGGATGATCAATAACTAGAGGAGGGTCTGTATATAAATAAAAATTTAAGGTGTAAAATTCAAAGAACCTTTCCTTAAAACTTGGTTGGATATGACCAAACAGGTTATTTTTTTCATTATTGATTTAAAATAAAAATGCCTTCTTGTAAGCATCATTTGTTCTAGTCAATATACAAACTACCAGTGTACCTGAAGCTAGGCTGTCTTTGCTGTATGAGAGACACAGTGTTTATGGAGCTGGACTTGAAATCAGGAAGACCGAGGTTCAAATCTTGCCTTAGGAACTTTTGAGCTGTGTGATGTTGGGCAAGTCACCTGATCTCTCTGCTTGAGTTTCCTCATTATAAAATTAAGGGGTTAAAAATTTTCTGTACTCTAAGGTCAATTTCAACTTGAAATCTTTAAACCTATAATTCTGTTTTTAAAATTTAAAACAGGGATAATAACACCTCTTAATAGCTATGTCACAAGGTTGTACTAAAGGTTCAAATATGAAGAAATTTATTAGAGTATTTTGCAACACTTAAAATACTATAAAAATGTCAGTCATTATTATTCATTTAATCCAGGAGGCTGGATACTGTCATTTTGCATTGTGTTTCTACAGTGGGTGTGAATTTAGCCTGAACAATCTATATTTTCTCGCCCAAGTTGCCTCTTGTGACCCAGGCATGGTGGCTTGGGGGGTACTTACATTTACTTTTGCTGGACATTTATATTTTCAACTTTCATTTACTTATAAAGTTTGCGGCCAATAATTTAATTCTTCAAACCTAGAAATGCTGGGCTTTCAAGGTTTGGGAGTTTTTTGTTTTGTTTTTAAAAGCAAAAAGTAAAATATACACTAAAGAACTCAAATGCAGCTGTAAAAATTACTATAGGAAACACTCTACAACTTTTTATCAATTCAATCCCAAAACATCCTAAAAAAAAAAAAGGAAAAGAAGTTCTTAAAGGGATATGGTTTGGGAAAGTTTTCTATATATACAGTACTCTTCAACAGTTATTTTGAAGAGCTAAAATTAGGCAAGTTAACCAAGAGGTTTAGAGCGCCTCCTAATGGTTCAAAGAATAAACTTTCATTGCTAGCAATTTAAAAACTTTCCAAGTCATATCATTAATAGAACAAAATAATAAGGAAAATAATATCAAACTAAATTTCCAATAATAGAAAGAATTAGTTGGGCAAAATGGAACTTAAAAAAATATTCTAAAAGCCTTAAAAATTCAACTTAATTTATAGTTTCATTTAATATAGAGCTTTATTAATTCTAAATGCTACCTTAAACATACTGCCAAAGAGCACAAGTATGACAAAAATGGTTGCTAGTTTAATAGGAGAGAATCTGAGGGAAAATAATGTGTAGAAGAAAAATTTAACCTGGCCAGAGTTATAAGTGGGTCTTCTGTAGATATTGACAGCATGCCTACAATCTTAAAATGATTAAACATATAGTAAGTGGAGTTCTGATTGGCACTGTGATATTTCATGCTAAAATTTGGAGACAAGGAAGAAAGTTCTGGGGGCAATTTTGTGATGAATTAAAAGTCAAATGGAAAGAGTTTGGTGTAAATGATAAATATCAGATTTGATATGCATTTAGAGGGTGTTCATTCAAAAATGAGCACTGATACATGATAAAGGGTACACAGGAAATGAAAGGTAAGCATTTTCCTTTTAATAACACTAGAGAATCACTAATCTTTTGTAGCACAGTTAGTATAAGAATGAAAATAATTCCTGAAGTAGTACTTTAATGTCTTTAGCATCCTACTTTTTCTAAAACCCATCACCTTCAAGGTTTTCATGAAGTGAAAAAAGTGTCCTTTCCCAAAACCAACTGGGTTTCAAAATAGCTTATTATAGAAGTATCTAGGAGAGCTGGCTGTTATTTTACTTGTAACAGTCTAGTAAAAGGTATACAAGGGCAAAGTTCTAGTGAATCTGGAGGCAGGTAAATAGGTATGGAAAAGTATAGCTTAATATATGGTGTTTCGTTAGATGGATACAGGGAGTGAAAAGGTATTTATAACCAAAATCAGGAGATTTCAGTATTGAAAAAATCTAAAAAAAGCCTACAAATATCAGATAGATAACCTGTTTATAATCTTTTATCTCTTATAAAATGATAATTATTATCATTTAACTAGAATACAAGCTTCTTAAAGGGATTTATTCAATTAAAATAGTTAATTTGGTTTATTAACACAACGGACACTTAAGTCTTTTCATTTCTGGCTTGCTTTGTTTAACATGGAATCTAAATAAGTAGTTAATATTTAGGATTTGAAATTAACAATTTTTATCTTCAAGAAGCTTAGGTTGTTAATGCAATTTACCTGGTAGATGTGCTTGTCTTTTCTACTGTGGACATGAGTCTTGCAAATGCATCAGTCACTTTTATGCTTGAGTTGGCGGTTTCCAATTTTGAAGTTGTCAACTCATACAATTCTGGATCCACACCTTATAGTATAAAATGACAGTCAGTGATGGTAGGATGCAAATGTGTCAATCAGCCATAATCCAAGATGCAAAAGGATTAATTCTGTAAACATCTGAGTAATTTAAAGTCACCACAAATTATTTTCAGAGTAAGGTACAATAGTAACATTCTCATTATAACTTTTGTTCTTAATGGAAGAAAATATGCTTTGTATAGATTTGGGTGTAAAAAGATTTTATTAGAATAGTTTAAAAATAGACAGGTAAGGTAACTGGAAAAAAAACCACCCCAGCAAATTTTGATTTAATTAAAATCATAAAAAGATGCCCCCAAATTTTAAATTTCCTATATGTGATTTAAGATATATAGCTAGGATTATTTAAAATTTTTTTTGGGGGGGGCGGGAGGTGGGGAAGAACAGACCGAAGTCAAACCCCACCCCAACATAAAGCATTGGATCTAGGAATTAAAACATTTAGATCATAGTAAGCTGAACGAAAGTTCAGGAAGACAATTTTAGTTGTTTACAGAGCTATTGCATATTGTCTCTCCCAATAGAATATGAGGTCCTTGAGGACAAAGGAGCATAGTGCCCTGGCATATAGAAGGTGCTTAATAAATGCTTATTGTTTGACTAATTTGATAGGTTAAAAGAAACAATGCAAATCCTGGTCTGACACTACATTATGATGCCTAAAAATGGGATTTTTAGGAAAACCAATGATTAAGTAACATTAGTAACATCCAGAACTGTCCTTTAGTTAACAGTAGGAAGAGGTGAAATACACTCCCCAGAAAAACTTTATGCTTCCATGATAGTTGCTAGTACATTTATTAACTCTTTGCCTCAGCTGTAAATTGTGCTGATAATATTTGAAAACTATGATTAAATGATAATAAAAGACAATTTGAAGATGTTTCGACCTTCTTACTCATAAACCTCTGTGTTAATGTGACATGCATTTTGTGTTCTCAGATTCTAAGTAAAACTCTTATTGGTAAATATAATGGAAAACCAGAAATCAGATTGTAGTAAGTCTACTTTTTAATAGATTGGCAGACTTTTAGAAATAGATCTCAGATGTTCACAGAATCTAAACAAGCAAAAGCAGCAAGCCCCACAATTTCCACTTCCAAAAAGGGAGGAAGGTATAGAAAATGCAAGAACTCCCTCACAAGTTCTTGGGAATCCCATTAAGGTATACAGCATATTATTTCAAAATACATTAATAGACCTATTCTTTTTAGAGTTCTGTATTTACTTAGTGTGATAGAATGTTAAAATTATGGATTTAAGAGACAAGTTGGAAAGAGAAAAAAAATTTCTTTTTAAAGGTTAAATTCTGAGGTTACTTTGGAGTCTAAGTTAATGTTCAATGCAGCATGGAAAAATTATATCCCGACTAGCAACACAAAGGTGTGAAAGAAAGCTTGGCTAGTTTTGACAGGTTAATAAAAGTAACACTGGCTGTTTTACTGTCAAAACAGTAAAACAGGAGATTTAAAAAAAATAGTATGGTTACATCTTAAAACACAGTAGAACTATAGTATAGATATAAATGGAGAATAATTTGTGATTTCAACAGAACCTTAATGAGGTTTGGTTATACAACTCAAGTTAGTCAACCAAATTCTATGCCAACCTCCTAAATAAGTTTTACACACAAAATAATAATTGCAAGCTAAGACAAAATGACTTTCCCAGAAACAAGTCAGAAAAAAATGCAAGCAAGTGGTGAAATGACCTACCAAGGAAGGTATAACTATTGTTTGAGGATAAATTTTGAACAAAACTCCAACAGCAATAAGCCAAAACAGTATTTAGATTAATCAAATTCATATTGTGGCTGGCATATTTATAAGAATACTGTAAGAAGTATAAAAATGGGTAAAAAGTAATATATGCTATGATTAATGGTGCTAAAATGCACTTGCCTCTCCAGCTTGTTCTTTTGGCTCTGAGCACTTGACATTAAGCTGGGTTATCAGGGCAATTCTGCATCTCTATGAATTCCTATAATTTGTGCTCTTGTGGAGGACTGGATGATTTTTAAATGAGAGTTTGGATTATAATTAAATTTAAGAGATTGTTAGGAATTCAAAAGAAAAAGGAAGTGAGCTCATTTAAATTATAATATGAAATTGTGAGAAAATGAATATAATGGAACTAATTTCATCCCAAGGAAGTTGGTGCAGCTTTCCCTGGTAATCAGCAAAACTAAATGCATTGGTGTCAGTTCATCAGATGTTCTCCATGACTAACTTATTCATATTGGCAAGTCTACTGAACCAATGCATTTAAAAGTAATTCAAATGAATGACAAATCATTTGGAAACAAACATTGTATTTGTTTTCACAAGCTTGCAAAATCTTAAAATGAAAACAGTAATCAATCACCTGGATTCCAGGGTATGGTCACTGTAGCAATTGGCAGCAAAAAGGTTCCATTAATGAGTGAGCAGATCTTTGGGGGAGATCCCCTGGGAAAAACCATAGGGTCACACCTCAGCCACTCCTCTCAGGACCTCCCTGATTCCTAGAAATTGCCCTTGACTGGGGGATTGTGGGGGAGGGAGTTATCAGTTCTTAAGAATCTCTTGCAAAGTAGGGCAAGGGGGCATATTATAGTAACTAAGAAAGGGGTATCAAAAGGGTCAACAGTAACTCTTTATTGACATATATAGGTATATATCACCCCAACAGCTGTTCTGTAGACCAATTGACAGGACAGCTAGACCATAAGTTGAGGTAACAAGAACTCATAGAAAATTATCTTAAAGAAAATATAACCATAAAAATCTAATTACAATGTTCATATTTTATTTGGTTAGAAAATGACAAAATCCATTAGTCCTTTGGTCAATGGATTGAACTTCAGCATAGCTGAACATTCCTTTTACAGGCATTTTGCAGTATATTTTCTTGGGTTTTAGCTTTTCATATCTTTCTACTATTTTGTGATAACTCTTTTCTTCAGAGGTAATAGAATACCTACTCTTTAAAAAATAACTACATAAAAACTATAATAGAGATGTATGTGTCATCTATATGATTAAACAATGGGCTCCAATATTTTAGAACCTAATTCTACAATAGCAGTACCAAAGTACATGTAATTATCTGAATGCCAGAATTACAATAATACTCTAATCACAGGCACTATAATGTAAAAGATGCATATGCAATTGTACTTGGATACTTTAAAAATGGCTTCATGGAATGTGCCTTTAAATTAACATACAAAGTTTCACATCTTTCATAAGTGAGGTTGGGAAAATCTTTAACACACTGAGTTGCTATGATTAATTTTTCATTCCTAAAAGCTACCTTCAGCCTTATAACAATATTTTGCCCTTAAAACATACTTCAAATTAAGTTACTAGCTTGGTACTGCAAAATAAATAACAGCAGACAGATGAAAGAAAAAAAAGTATTAGAAAGATACCACAGAAGAATATGATAAAACTATTTTCCTTGCTTATAGGAAAGTCAAGTGCCATGATCATGCTATTAGTAACGAGTTAGATCACAGTTGTGGTTTTAACACTCTGCTGACCTGGGATGGTGGTGCTGCTGCTAGAGCTACTGTCATCCACGGGCCCAAAGAAATCAAGGTTCAGGAGAGTGGAACCTCCACTAGCTTGGAATTCAGTGACCATGGTGGTAGGCAGCCATACAGAAGGTAAGCCAAGGGAGGAGGGGTTATGTGTAAAAAGGGGTAAGACACACACTTGAACATGCAAGTTATAATTAGTACTCATTATACAATTTAAAAATTAACATTAAAACAATGCTTACAGAATTAGTTTGTTATATCTAAAGACAGTAACAACTTAATAACTCAATATACTTTTTTTCATGTACAATGCAAGTAATTGAACACTAATAATTTTGTAGTTAGAAAAAGATTTATTTCAATTAAAAAAAGTGGAGCCATATCAGAAAGACCTGAATAAGTCTGCCTGTTAAAGGGAAACAATACTGTAATTTCAGTCCATCAGAAATTCATCATTGTACATACCCAAACCAGTCTTCCAAATTAGTAATGCTGGTTTATAATTAGTGACTTAAAAATCTGACAAATTTATTTGCCAGTTTCAGGATATGGATCAATAACAGTGACTTAATTCAAATATGCTAAGTGGTCCTAGATGCCACAAATCGCCCTACTCTGTTAATATACAACTTCATTGTTGTACTGTTCCCCTTTAACTCTGAAACAGGAATCAGGAATGAGATACATTTTTAAAGAAGTTGTTTGTTAAAAGAAAGCATGATGATTTGACTGAAGTAATAAGACACTAGACAATAGCAAAAAGGTCCATCCAGGCTTTCCTTCATCACTAAGGTATCCAATCTCCTATAGTCAAAGTATCCTTGCATCACTACTATCCTATCAAAAGGGACCATGAAAGAGTGATACAAAAAAGGTTTTGTCTAATGTTCAAACAACTATAATGAGGAATCATATTTTTACTGGAACCTAACTAAGTTTTTCTCAAAAAAACAAAAAACAAAACTCAAACAGAAACAATTCAACCAGCTTTTTATGTTTTTATCTACTTTCGACTCTCTAAATTACAGGACTAATTTGCTTTACTTGCCAGCATTTTGAAAAGCCATAAGTGATACCAGTTACGTGGACAAAATTTGAGTGCTGGCATCCATTACATATTAAGAATTCTGAACAAACTAAAATTAACTGAATTTAGAAAACAACCATTAAATCACATTTTTTCATTTTTAATATTGGTGTCCTATAAAATATGAATATATCTGAAAACTTGAGTCAAAAAATACGTATCTTTTGCAAACTGCTTTTGGTTAAACAATTATGTTTTGAAACACCTTTTTTCACTGTATTTTGCATCCAACTCCCCTCCCCCCCAATAAAATGAAGTTTGTCAGGAAAATATTTTTCCCAACTCATATTTCAAGCTACTATTTAGCTACTTATGAGAATGACCAGAATCATCTAAGTCTTTAATGTTCTATTGAAAAGAAAATTTTAGCTAGTTCTTACTAAGTACATTTTGAAATTATATGACAGATATTAATGGCTGCTTTTCTAGGGGGAACTACCAATCAGAAGGAAAGCCTGAATTTCCAAAGATAAGAATAAGAAATTATGTCTTTAAAAAAATCAGCAGAGAGAAGTTTGTCTGAACTTTGTAGCTTTCTTAACTCTAGCTCTTGTGCTAGAGGCTCTACGGAGAGACGTACCATCTAAAGGGTTAGTAAGGCCACTGCTACTCCAGTCAAACTGGACAGGTGGTAGAGATTCCTAGAGTTGGAAACCAAAAAATAAAAATTTGTCAATCCAGATTATAGCAATGTAAGATTTTAAAAATAAAGTTTGTTTTATTTATTAAAATGATAAGGTAATAGCATAAAAAAGATTAGAATACTTCATAAAACTTAATTTTACTAAATGGAAAATTATGGATTGATCTTAAGTTGTACTATAATCTTCTAAACCAAGCTTTAAAATTCTTGTTAACGAGCAATAAAAAGATAAAAATTTTTATTATAGGATCTTTTCATTAAATGTTAATTTTAGTCAGTACCTATGAATGATGCCTAACAAAATATATGCTGTAAAATCTTAAAATGTTGTCCAAGAATTAGTTACTAAAAACTTCTTACATATTGGGAGTCAAGAGAACAAGGCCATATAGTCCCATTCTACTAGTAAGGAGCTGTATGACCCATGCAAGCCATTCAACCTCTACCACCAATTGTTTCCTCACCTCTTGAATGAGTTGGTTGAATGAGTTTCATATTTTCACTTTTCCCAAAGGGAACAGAATCTTGATAATTGATAAAACCATCAGACAAAGGCTTAAAACCATGGAACTACCAAGTTTTTAAAAGAGTACTTAATTTTTATTTACCTTTTTTCATCCCTGTTAGTGGGAGAAAAAAACCTAAAAAAAGGGTTACTTATTGTATAATCATCTTTACTTCCCAAAGATGTGGGGCATCAGCCAAACTAATTCTAATCTGTGATTTTAAGGAAGCTAAATCTATTTTGTGAATTTAGAACATTCTTACTCTATAAAAATTAAATAAGATTCTGATGCCCAAACAGAAAAAGTTACGTATCAGATTTTGGCATTTATAGTTTTAAGTGATGTATATCATCAAAGACAAAACATTTAGAACCAAAGGCATCCCCCCAAATTTCCTTAACAATCTATGTTTTAAAATTTCTCAACTTCCCCTAAAATATCTCTAACTAAATTATGAGAATATAACAATGAGAAAGCAGAGAAATATAAACAGAAATGAGACATAAACAACAAAAAGGTGCTATGAAAATATACCCAAAATAAACAAATTTGGAGGTTAATTGAGAGTCTGAAGTTGATGGCAATTGTTAAAATAATGAGTTATTTCATCAGGTTCTCATTTAAGTGACAGAAAAGTTCTAAAAATGTTTTAACAACATCTATCATTTATATAGCACTTTAAAAACATCCTATTTAATCAATAGAACAATCAGGGGGTGAGGTGCTAATATCATCGCCATTTAACATATGAGAAAATTGAGGCAGACAGAGGTTAAACAAGTTACGCAGGGTCACATGACTAGTAAGTATTTGAGCCTGGATCAAAACTCCGGTCTTCCTAACTTCAGGCTAGCACTCCATCCACTGGGCCACCTAGCTGCCTCTCAGAATAAAAACCAAGACTCTAAGTTCTTCTAGGACAGGAGCCAGGCACTGTAATTAGTAGTATATACTATTGCAATATGTGGGAGTGTGTGTGTATATAATATATGTATGTGCATATATATGTATATGCACATATGTACATAATTAAGGACTTTCTCATAATGTTTTACTAACAAATATCAAATCTGTGTTCTTGGTTATTATTATATTACTATACAATTTCTTATTATATATGTCAATCAATAGTGCTTTAAAAAAGTCACTAGGCAACAACATTAAGTGAAATGAAAAAAGTACTACCACTGAAAATTCTGTAATTTTGTAAAGCTTACTTTTCTATTATATTATTTGTTTTACAATGTTTTTTAAGTGTTCTAAAAACAAAACTAAAACATTCAACAAACTTCCTATTATTTGGACATGGAATTTAGACCCACTACACTCATCCCATTCAATTTAAAGATCAGTTTTAAAAATTAATAGTCACATTCAGTATTGTATAGTGGATCAAACACATCATCTAGAGAGTTGGGATGGTGTAGTGCAAAGACCATTGGATTTGCTAGGAGTCAGAAGGTCCAGCTCTGAGTCCTTGCTGCTGACATTTATTAGTAGTATGAATACAAGTAAATTTTAAAACTTCCTGAGCTTCAATTTCCTCATCTGAAAAATAGGGATATAAATACTTGCACTACTTACAGAATTGTTGAAAGGAAAGTGTTCTGCTTAAAATACCATTGAGATGTGTTACTCTCTGAATTAAAAGTTAAAAAAGTCATGAGTAAGATCAGCAAAGGGATTCCTTGGCAATTACAATTACTCTGATAGTAAACTGCTGGAGAAATTATAGTTAAAGCAACAGAAGGGAGCATTACAATGAAGCACTAGGAAAAAAAATTGAAGAATGTGGCACAGTTAATGCTCTGAATAAATTGTAAGAAAGATATATTTGTTTATAGTCATTTGTTTATAGTCAAAGTATTCATAAGATGGTGGTGAGGAGACATGGATTTTAGCCATAGCTTTATCACTAACAATCTGTAATCTTATATGAATTAGGGTAACAATGTAATGGAGGCTTAAAGGCAAAAACAGCTGACAGTAAAGATGGGTTTTATAAAAATAGGGCAGACTATATATACTTATCACTGTATGAAATGGGTTTCACCATAATCCTCAGTCACATTTATAGTAAGAGGTACATGGGTAATAGGACTACCAGTGGTGTCCTTAATGTAAAAGATGGTAATTTTTTAAAACACAAGAAACCATTCCTAGCTTGTATCTACACATTGTCTTCTCAAATGCAATTGATGGAGGCATCAAAAAGTTAGGTCTTAATCAAAACAACTCTGAGGTATCACCTCACACCTAGCAGATTGGCTAACATAACAGCAAAGGAAAGTAATGAATGCTGGAGGGGATGTGGCAAAGTAGGGACATTAATTCATTACTGGTGGGGTTGTGAATTGATCCAACCATTCTGGAGGGCAATTTGGAACTATGCCCAAAGGGAGCTAAAAGATTGTCTGCCCTTTGATCCAGCCATAGCACTGCTGGGTTTGTACCCCAAAGAGATAAGGAAAAAGACATGTACAAGAATATTCATAGCTGCACTCTTTGTGGTGGCCAAAAATTGGAAAATGAGGGGATGCCCTTCAATTGGGGAATGGCTGAACAAATTGTGGTATATGTTGGTGATGGAATACTATTGTGCTCAAAGGAATAGTAAAGTGGAGGAATTCCATGGAGACTGGAACAACCTCCAGGAAGTGATGCAGAGCGAAAGGAGCAGAACCAGGAAAACATTGTACACAGAGACTAATACACTGTGGTATAATCGAAAGTAATGGAATTCTCCATTAGTGTCAATGCAATGTCCCTGAACAATCTGCAGGGATCTAGGAGAAAAAACACTATCCATAAACAGAGGACAAACTGTGGGAGTAAAAACACCAAGGGAAAGCAATTGCTTGACTACAGGGGTTGAGGGGATATGATTGAGGAGAGACTCTAAATGAACACCCTAATGCAAATACCAACAACATGGAAATGGGTTCAAGTCAAGGACACATGTGGAATCGCACGTTGGCTATGGGAGGGGTGGTGGGAGGAAAAGAAAATGATCTTTGTTTCCAATGAATAATGTTTGAAAATGACCAAATAAAATAATGTTTAAAAGGAAAAAAAAGTTAGGTCTTAGAAAAAAAATTACTGAAAAACTGTTGTTGATTTTTACCAGATTCAGAATTTAGACCAACGTGGAATGTGTCAGTGGAGGAAATAAACAAGGCTATCAAAATCTGAATAGAAAAAGACCCTTCATCTCAGAAGGTTAAGATGTAATTACAGAATTTAATTCAGTCCAGTTGGAAAGTTACAGGATCATAGGATTACAGATTTAGAGATCATTGATACAGCTGAAAAGACCTAAAGTTTGCTGAGGCCAACATTTTATTCATTTTACAAATAAAAACCTGAAGCCTAGAGAGGTCACATAGCTTTTAAGTATGACCCATGGCATATCAAGGTAGGATATGAACCTATGACTTCCTTACTCAACATCCAGTAATTTCTTCATTAAACCATACTGCCTCCCCAAATCACTGATTCTTTCATGCTGTCAGAAACCAAAACATGAATGAGAGGGTCTGGTGTCTGCAGATCATACATATTTCTTTATGTGAAAGGGGAAAGCAGTTCCTTCCTTAAAGTTCTTCAGCTCAAGTATGGTATTTTGTCAGACTGAAAAGCAGGTGGGATAAGAAACCTTATTATATGCAAAAAAATCTTATTAGTGTGTTCATTATCTAGGATTACATTTATACTGGTCAATCATTACAACTTGTTTAAAATGTGACATTCTTAGATGATAATATTCACTTCGGAATGGAAATAATATATTTGAATTTCTCAGATAAGTCTGAATTATACATCTATATTTTCTACAAATCTTGGTCATTTCTCTCCACACCAAAACAGTTTGAAATTCAAGACTTATAATCATATTCCTCATTAGTTCCCAAAGTCCCTAATTAATGATTTGTTAATTCCAAACTTATGTATCAAAGTACATAAAAAAGAAAATATATGATATATGTCTTGGAATAACATTGAAGTTATATATGTTCATACGTAAAAATGAAATAACTTTTGGACAAATGGGAAAAGAAAAATGTTCTCGGGGTTTTTACAAAGCACAGTAGGATTTTTTAAAAATTAAAGTTCACTTCCTAAATACCAAATTTGATCCAGACTATTCAAGATGAACTAGGAAATCAAAAGAACAAAAAATCTGCAGGTGTAGGCTGAAAATGGATGGGGAAGAAAATGTGACATTACTCCAAAAACTGGTACCAACTGCTAAAAAGAGCCTCAAAAAATCCCCAAGAAAACAAAGGTTCTCTAATTAGGAAAGCAGCAAATGAATACTTATATTCTACCTTAAAAGATCAGTTACTGAATGAATGCTGAGTATCTACAAGTCATTTATTCCACATCCCCATCTCCAATTAGATCACAACTGCAAGAGTGTAAAGGATGAGCATATAGAAGGCATGACTATAAAGTAATGAGACTGATCCTGTACATAAATACCAGTTGTATTACTTTATAATGACATCCTGTATCTTAGAAACCTCTAACCATGAAAAACCCATCATTTCTTTTGGAAGTCTTTTCTACTGTTTTTAAGGGCCTATGGAGGAAGGCTTCCTGATGTCTAGTTGTTTAGGCATAAATTTTTTTGTGAATTTAAAAGATAGGATTTAATGTCTCAGTTTTCTCTTTAATAGGCATATTATTTTAACTTTTTTAAAGGAACTGTTTGCTAATTCTTTGCTCATTTTTATTTTTCTTCTTTACATCTCTTAAATGATGTCATATATAGAGTAGTAGCACTACTTTTATAATCTTTTAACTTAAAAAATGCTTTTGATCCATACTAATCCTCAATTTTTTTAACCATATATGTTTGGACAAGCACTGAAGAGTAAGAAGACTTGAAGTTTAGGTAATATCTGGTTCTGTCACATATTTTACTTACTAGCCTTGTAGCTGTGGGCAAGGTACCTGATCATCCTAGCTCTAATATTACTCTTGATCTCTACTTCATTGGATTTCTTGTGAGAATTAAGTGAATCTAAGATGCTTCATAGCCATAAATGTAAGGCATCAAAGCTATAATTTATCGTTAGTTGCCCTTGCTTCATGACTTACTACTACTTCTGTGACTCTGGACAAGCCATTTAATTTTTCAGAGTTTATATCCTCATCTATTTAAAATCAGTTCTCCATCCTTAACAAGGCTGCTATGATAATTAGATAATGTTAAATATAAAAGTCTTTATAAAACCATAAAATTCTATACATTTGTTAAATACTATTAATCAGCTGAATTAAGAAAACATAATCTATCTTTATGTAATCTTTCTACCTAGACAGATTCCTGAGTTTTATCTCATTTATTTCTGCTTAAGTTGCTATAAAATATATTAATTTGACAGGATTAAAAATTCTTTTATGATGTTTATATAATACTTTGTAATTTATGAGGCACTTTTATACACAATACTTTCTTTATTCCTTATAGTCATCCCATGAGGTTGGTAATCACAAATAATACTATCTCTATTTTATAGTTGAAGAAACTGAGGCTTAAAGAAATTAAAAAGCTTGTTCAAAGTTACACAAGAAAAAAATTCAGAGCTGTTCCCAAATCCAGTGAGTGTTTTTGAAATATTGGATATTTTATTAGGTTGATGATTTATACTTAATATGAGAAAGGATTTTTTCACTATATTGTTTCTCAAAATAGACTGTAGACAAGACACTTAGGTGATAAAAATGGATAGAATATATTATGATCCTTTCATAGCTAAAAACATTCAAGAGTCTCCTAAATGAGATTTATGATCACTTTAAACAGTTTGGGTTAAAGCAAGGCTCACTCTGCTCCCCATTATTTGACAAAGTTCTAGAAATACTATTTGTGGGGAAAAAAGACAAGAGAACCCCCCCCCCAGTAAAAGTATCAATAATAAGATGACAAAAACTATTCCTATTCGTAAATAATATGGTAAATAATATAAGGTAGCTCCAGATTCAGTGAAAAGATTGATACAATTATAAAATTCAATAAAGTAGTAGAATGGAAAATACCCCTCCCCCAAATTAGCACTTATAACTAACAAACACCAAGAAAAAAATAACAGAAGTTTTATCCAAAATAACTACAAAATGCATAAATTATCTATGAAGTAATCTACAAAGGTATACACGAGTTACAAAACACTTTTTGACAAAATAAAGGAAGACAAATAATTGTAATGGGTCATGCTAATATAAAAAACATTTTAAACTAAATTAACAGATTCATACTAAAAAGACAAAATAGCAATAAAATTACGAACAAAAGGTCTAAGATCTCAAGGAAAGTAATGAAAAAAAATAAGAATGAAAGTAGCACAGCATTACCAGAATTTAAATTATATTACAAAATAGAAATCATCAAAAACTCTTTGGTATTGTTTTTAAAAACATCAGATCTTGTCTGTAGAACCAACTAGAAATAAAAAAAACAAAATCCAGTAGCCCAAGGTTTGCTAAATCCCAGGGAAAAAAAAAGATTGTGAGAAGATTCTCTATTTGACAAGAACTACTAAGAAAATTGGTTATCAATTTCAGAGAAAATTAGGTTTCTTTAAACTAGTATATGTAAATGCACTAAAACTTTGGGAAATTTCATATAAGACCTAGTGCCATTCCTCATAGACAAGTCAAGGATGTGTAAAGAGCTATTAACAATCATGTGAAAACATGCTCCAAATCACTAATAATAAAAATGAATTCAATCAACTCTTCATTGGAAAAAGTGACCCCAAAAAAAGGGTAATTAAGTATATGTTGGAAGGTTGTGGATTGGAAGGCTTACTAATAGGAAGTGGAACTGTGAATTAGCCTAACTGCTCTGCAAAACAATTCAGTATTATCTGAGTAAAGTAAATAAAATGCTCATATCTTCTGACCTGGTGATCCCATCAGTGGGCATATTCCCCAAAGAAGAAAGTAAACAAATGTTCTAGTATATATATGCCAAAATATTCATAGCAACATTTTTTTTATGTGTTAGTAAATAACTAGAAACAAACTGGATGACAGTTAAATGAAGAGTGGCATGTCAAATGATTACCTATGATATGGGACTATGGTAATATTGTACATTAAGAATTACAAATATGAGGAATTTAAGAGAAATATGGCAAAATCTATATGAAATAAAGCAGAACTAAAAAAAGGTACAATGCTGGCAATACCATAAATAAGTTGTATAAGCTAAAGGCAGCCAAACTAAGTTACAATCTTGGCCATAGAGAATGACACATACCTTCTTTTTCTTGGTAGAGAAGTGGGGGAACTACAGAAAAGGACAGAATGTTGCCTTCATATTTGATTCAAGTACTGTATTTGTTATTTTTGCTTAACCATTCTTTGTTACAAAGTAGGGTTCAACTAAAGTAGGGAATTCTGTATCTAGAAATGACTATGATAAATACAAAAAAAAGGAAACTCATAAATATATATATATATATTTATGAGTCTGTATATATATATATATAATCTACCCCATCCCACTGAAAAAGATTCAGTCTTAATTATCCACAAAGGAAAAGTCAAGTGGATGAAGAAATGTCTATTGTTTAGATTATGACATGCAGTTGCACAGAAAATCCCCTCAAAATGAGGGAACCCATCAATAAATATACCTTGGAAAGTCATTACACATGGACAATGAGCTAAGACCAAATCTGAATAGGAGGAGAGAGAGCTAAACTGCTTTGGGGAAATTACACAGTATTTTTTAAGGTCCCAAACTTAATCTCAATATCCTTCTAATAATGCTGTATCACTATAAATCACAGAATAACACTGTCAGAAAGATTAAAGTTGCAGGTTAATTAAGGGGTAACATTGATACATAATACTGATACACAGTAGTTATCAGTAGATGGCAATATGTTACCATTGCAAAATTGTACTGAAGAAATGGCATAAAGCATATCCTCAGAAATATTAATAACAAGAAAAAAGAGGTAGGCTTGTCATATAGTAAGTATGAAGGTTAATGAAGAGAGAAGGTGTGTGGTCCGAATGATAGTCTCGAAATATGAAAAGATCTAGAGAAAAAGCAACAAGTATGATAGGTAGATCCCATGTGGAGGAAATGAACATGACAATGATTTCATATTATGATGAGAAAGCATGGATGGGTTTCATTTTGTACTGTTGGAGAGAGCTTCCACACTGATGATTTAGTTCCAATATTAATGTGCTCTCCTAGCTTTAAGCTTTAAGTCAATCATACTGTTTGAGCAAAATAGTACAAAGACTATGTATGTGTGTATACATATACATGGATACAAACTAGATTTCACACAACTCAAGGGTTGATCTTTAATAAATATTTACCCAGTATCACTGTGCTAGATGCTGAGAGCCAGAAAATTCTGATGAGAATTTGGAGTTGATGAAAAATGTAAATCACTTCTGTGAGTTACATGTGGACAAAGAAAATTTTATATATATACATATATATAAACATGCACATTTATATATATATATATATATATATATATATATATATATATAAATATGTTTAATATATAAAAAAATATCCTGATACCCAGCACAATACACTGCATACAGTTAACATTTAGGATTAAAAACTAAATATATAGCAAAGTCAATCTATATTTAATAATATGCATCATAGTTATTGTGGTTCAGGGTAATTAAGCATATCTATCATTAAATAACGAAGTAGACAAAATAAGCATTTCTAGGGCCAGTTGGAGGAAGAGATGATTGTGAGAAGAAATAAGATTGTGGTCCCCAGAGCTCCTTCCTACCAAGCTTTCCTCTCTCCCAGCATTTCTGCTCTGAAGAATGGGTAATGCCCTGCCTCAAGCTAAGACAGTCTCATTGGTGTCCACACTGTCTCATTTTCAAAGAATGGTCTGCTGCCAGGGTTTTTTTTTTTTTTTTTAAAGATATTTGTCTTCAATTCAGCTCTCTGGGAAGAAAAGAAAAATGAATGTACTAAGGAGCTGATTTAGATGCTCAGCAAAGGAAAAGTCTCTAGTGACTTTTGGGGAAAGGGTAAGTAGTGTGTTATATTTTCACCCTAGGGAAATAGGATTGGGGTAGTGGAGAACAAGAAGGCCACAAGGGGGCACTGACCCCTGGGGAGAAGACAAAGAAGGCATCACAGACAAATCAGGCCTGCTCTTAAGTTCTGCCCAGAGTTAGGCTTCACTTTTGCCTTGTTGCCACAAGAGTCAAGACAAGTGAGAAGGAGAAGCTGGGCACACAAGATGGCCTAAATGGTTTTGCTTAGATAGTTCCCATACTATCAACCATGAGCTATGGATTTATTGTGGTGGATGCCCCGAGTTACATACAACATACATGCACATGCATCACAGGGAACCCCACCTACATACGTAAAGCCACTTTAGTCTTTTATAACTATCAATGCCTACGAAGCTAAGAGATGGCAAAGGCAACAAAGCCTTGGTTTTCCAAACCAGGAAGTGAAAGTTGGGAACACAGAATCTTAAAACATAAAAGCAATTAAAAAAAAATACTGAGCCAATCTGGATCTTGGGAGAGAAACCAACATACCCAGAAAGGTTTACCCTATGCTCTCCTTTTATCCAATGGGTCACGATACTGTAATATTTATACAGAAAGTAAATTGAGGTGTTCTGATACAAAGAACAGAAAAAACAAGCCAGATTAAATTTTGCTATGAAAATGTATGTATAAAATGATGATTTCAATAAACCTTTTGGCTTAGTTTAGAAAATAAGCTTAGCTTAAAGATGACATTTAATTAATTCAAAAAGAGTACCCAAACCATGGCTTTATGCAAATGTAAATACTATACCAGCTTTGCAAACCTTAAATGAGTTGCTTCTGACACTTTTAATGCTCCCTAAAATGTAATATTTCACACTACTCAGAAAAAAGTACTTAAAGTATAAGTCAAGATTTAGGATCATAGAATTTTAGAGTGAAACAGATCTTATTAGGAAATTGAGCTCATATTACTACTTTTTGAAAACAAAATACCCCCCCCCCCAAATTAACAAATAAAGCCTTTAAAAAATTTATACAAACTCACTTATACATATAATAAAGAAAAAATGGTCAAAATGCACCCCCCCCCCTTTTTTTTACCTGTAATTGATCAGATGTACATGCATTCATCTCTGGTGATATAAGGGGAGCTTGACCAATTGAAGCTATTTTCTCTGCAGCAGATAGTGGTTTCAATGGTTCCTTTGTGGGTTCTAACATACCCTAAAAAAATTATAATAGCAATCAGCAAAAACTATGTAAAAGGCTAGAAGATGCTAAATTCAGGATTAAGCAATAAAACACACAAGGGAAAACAGGACAATCAGAGAATACTTCCAGAAAAAAATTTAAAAAAAAAATGTTTTTAGAAATCCTTTTAAGCAACTATATATACAGATTTTGCTTTTGTCTCACATAAGACTTATTTTCAAAGTATCATCATCGATTAGGGTAAATTATCTCATAGGCACTTAATATTTTTCCCTTCTATTATTATCTACGAGAAATAATGATGGAATAAGTTATATCACTACAACCTAAAAACAGAGCAAAACTGGAATGGGAGGGCTCACAATGACATACTCTATTTGGGTTCTCAGGAATTCAATACACAATGTTTTCAAAGTATAATGTTCTACACTTTAAAGTTCTTTTAGGATATAATAATTTCCCCCAATGTTCTTAGAACAAGCTTCTCAACAAGATTTAAAATATTCAAGGGCAAACTAATCAATCCATCTTCTATTACTACATTTTTTGCACAGGCTATCCCTCAATGCCTGGAATGTATTCCTTTCAATATCTCCATCTCTTAGAATCCTTAGTTTCTTTTCAAAGCTAGCTCAAGTGTAGTATGCTAGATAAAAAGCCTTTCCTGACTCTTTCTTCACAACTTCCTATATTTATTTTATATGTTATATGTGTATATATATATAGTTGTCTCCTCCATTAGAATGGAAACTCCTTGAGGACAAGGTATGTTTCATTTTTGTCTTTGCATCCAGAAGACCTGGCACAAAGTGGTATTAATAAATTACTATTAATTGATATAGTGAATGTGCTGCTGGAGACCTTAGACCTTCAATATAGCTATGTGGGAAAAGTGAATGTACATGTAGAATTGATATCCAAATAATATTTTATATAAGCATCTACATATCACCACCAAAAATTTACACTGAGGCTACTCAAAATTTTTAAAGACCCTGAGAATTTAAACATATTGAATAAGTCATAAAATAAGAAATAGATTACAGCCAAGTCCTAATTAAAGCAAATAATGAATCCCATGAAGTGGCCACATTCCTCAAATTCATACAATATATTTCTAATAGGTCAGAACCAATTGCCATATTTTACATAATTATAACTTTAAATAGTGTGAAACTGAATACATGTGACCACTTCACAATGCATTATTCACACTAATCCAGATCTAGCTGTAAATTTGGAGATTAGGCAGAGCATAGGCATAGCAACTGGCAGTCAATCTGCTCTCTGGTCATGAATCTCTCTTTTTAGAAGACTAGAATGGTCCTAAGACAAACACATGGTTCATTTCCTAAACCCACATTTAAAACCCTTCTAGATCAGAAGATTCACCAGACCTTTTGCTCTAGTGGTATAACCTTCTAGAACCCAGGGCCATTTCCATAGAGGCAAAATAATAGTAATTTAGGAAAATGCCTGTTCAAACTGTCTCTAACATAAAAACCTCAAGCTACTAAACCACTAATAAGAGACACTGTATATTTCCAGATAAGCTATTAGGAAGGTTTATCCCTTAAGTATGGCATAAGGAAAGGTGACAAATAAGATTTAGAAGTTTAATTCTTGTCAAAAGTGCCTATGGAAGCCTTTGACTTAACAGTCAGGGATAATTTAAAAGTTTATCCCTTATATGATTATGTGCTACTTGTTCTTTAGAAGACTTTAAATTTCCAATTATATCTCCTAATGAACTACTAGAGTCTTAAAAAGTCTTCTTTTCCCTCCCAGCAACAGAACTTCACATAGGAATTGGAAGAGAGTGAGAGATGGCATAGAGAAATGTTGATACTGAATTCTATTATGAGTTTTACTTTGTACAGAAAAAGAGTATAAGTCATTACATAAAAAATAGTACTACTATTAAGCTTTCTGTTAATGCCTAGGAGGAAAAAGGAGGAGCAAATAAATCTTACTAAAATCAGAATTCCGGTATGCCTCTTTCCATCCAAAATAAAACACCTGAGAAAACTAATAAAGCTATGCATGCGTAAGCACAAATATACATAAATTAAAACTTCTCATATAATAAGTTCACAGTTCCTGAAATCAGAATAATGATAGATTCAAAGTTCTTAAAAAAAAATTTAAATAACATTCTGTTTCATAAGCACCTATACTGAAACAACTGAAAATAAAAACAATCAAGTCTGCCAGGAAGAACAGATTTCACGAAATTACTCAATCTCTTAAGGCAATATACTCTTCCTTCAGGAGCAGAAAAAACTTAAGTATAATAAAATCCATATGACATTAACAGTGACACCAAATGCAAAAATATCAGATTGTCCCATCCTCTAATATTAATTCACTTCAGGAAGATCTTTAAAGTGTAGTACCCATAAGAAGATATATTGAGTTTCCTTAGTCTTTGTTGATTAGCAAAATTATTTACATGTGTGTATATATGTAAATACACTACACATACTATATATACACACATGCACAAACACATATAAATAAAACAGCAAGCCAATATCTCTTGCAAATCCACATGCTCATGGTTTTAAGGACTTTTTCATAATTAATTTCATAATTAAGTTTTATAATTCTATGAATAAGTTGAGTTCAGAACACCTTAAAGGATCCCCCTGCCCTTTCTTTAAGTGGACCACAGGATTTTCCCTCTAGTTTAAGTTATTGGTGAGCAGGTTTACAAAACATTTTGTGTTTTACACACAGAATTGCTTTGGCCACCAATAATTCACAAGCACATCAATAAACACAGCAAACTTAAAAGTATTATTTCATAAAAAAGGAATTCCTTCTGAATTTTCCTGGACTACACCTGGCATATCTGGAAAAAAACAAAAAACATAAAATTCAACCAATTTTAAGTAACTGATCAATTTATAAATGTATTCAATAAGGAATCCATTATAACTATAACTTCGCTACAAAACAGCTGTGGTTTCTTTCTATAATTTCCATAAGAACACTAGTTACTTAATGCTAGGCATTAATGTTACTGTAAAGCTTCAATGGTAAATTAACTAAATGTAGCATTGTATAAGATTTAAATCCAAGGTTTTTTGTTTTTTTAAACTTTCAGATACACTTTATTAATTCACTCTTTTTGAAAGAATAAATACTCTTTCAAATAATAAGTACATTAGAAAATAATATGCATTTATATGAAAAAATACAGTTATTTATATAAAAAAGTTATCACAAGTGCCATCTTAATAATGAGGAAGAAATGGAATTTAGAGTGCCAGGCTTAGAGTCAAGAGAACCTGAGTTCAAATCTGGTCTCAAGAGACTCCCTAAGCTCTGTGACCCTAGGCAAGTCACTCAACCCCCAATTACCTTGCCTCTCTTCTGTCTTAGAATTCTAAGACAGAAAATAAAAGTTTAAAAGAAAAAAAATGTTCCTGCCATTTGCTTCATGAAAGAAAGGAAATGTTAATGATACTTCTGAATTTAGCAGAAAGGATTTTTTTCATATTTTCCAATTTCCACTAATAATTTATTTTAAAAATTGGGGACACCCAAGTTAAGTATAGTAAAGACTGAAGATCCTATGAGGACATTCCTATACTCACCAGTCCTGCTGCATACATGGGCACTATAACAGGTTGCTTCTTATTGCCTGTAAAGAGCTACATGTGGGAGAGAAATAACACACATTTAGAGACTACTCTACCATACCCTTAAAAAAAGTCCTCTAATTTTCCAAGTATTCAGTTGTCACCTGTATATTATACATTTTGAATTAGAGTAACAATTTTAATGTGAACTATTAAAAAATTGTTTTAAATAATAGAATTTTAATGTGCTGTCTAAATTGAAAAAAGTAACAACTCTTTAGTAAAAAAAGCAACCCCCCAAAACAATAGTCACAATTTAAATTGTAAATATTTATCATATATTAATGTGTCTTTTTGAGAAACTACTTCCTTACAACTTATAAAAAATACCAGGGGCAGCTAGATGGCTCACTGGATAGAATGCCAGGCCTAGAAGGAGGTCCTGGGTTTAAATCTGGCCTTAGATACATCTTAGTCATATTACTGGGAAAATTGCTTAATCCCAACTTCCTAGTCCTTACTATTCTTCTGCCTTGGATCTGATACTCAAGTCAGTGATTGTAAGACAGAAGATAAATTGTGTGTGAGGGGAGGGGCAGAGGGGAGAGAAGAATCAGAGTAGGGTTTAAACATACATTCAAAAGATAAGGCACTTTATAAACTCACAATATTCCGTGTGTCGATTCCCAAGGAGCATAAAAGTTTCTTGTTACTATGGGAGCCACCCCACTGGTATCTCAGGCCATATGCATCATGGATATCCTGTAGCTCTGTCCACACATCCAGCAGTTCCCTATAATAGTCAATGACCATTTGAAAGTCATCAAGATGAAGATGAGTTAACTCAGCAACTTTTGCCATATATAGTTGGTGGATGCATTATAAATTTCCTTTAAACTTGTTTCTATACATGAGTATTCTAGGGAACTAAAATCATTAGTTTTCTTAAAACAATTATTAATCAGACTTAAAATTGGGAAATAATACCCCTAGCAGAGAGAATACAATCTACTTACACTTCATCAATTTATAGAATTTTATAGAAAGTATAATACAATACTAAAAATAATTTAGGCATTGCCTAAAGTATTTGAAACCATTATCTACATGAAGAGGAAAGTTAACAACTGTTTGTTGACCACAAATGTAGTAATTATTAATTTGATTTGGTTGATATGCAAATATATCATATGTATGTATCAAATTTTATGTTCAGTGGAAGAGGAAGAATTCTTGGAGTTAGAAAGACTTGGGATCAAATTCTACTTCTGACACCTAACTATGTGACCCTAGAAAAGTCTCTTAATCTCGGAGTGCCCCCTGACAACTCTTTAAGATAGAAAGGTATAGAAAAGCTTTCAATCTGTTTGGGAAGGGTGGGGAAATGGCACATTGTTTCCACTGAGAGAATTTTCTGCACTTATAAAATTATAAGTCCAGATATGAACATGACTGAGATAGAAATTTAGTAACCCAAAAATGGTTTAAAAAAATTATGACACCCCTCCCTAAAATCTTACTTTTTTAAATCATATCTTGACCAAAACTGCTCTCCAATAATCTAACAGGGAAATACAATGGCCATTTACTATTTTTGACTCCTTTGACTCTCCTCCTCAAGTATTCTCTAACCTGCCCCCCAGTTTGGGGATTCTTTCCTGGTTAACTTCATACCTCATCCCTTTGCTATCTATCATTCGTGTTCTTCACATGTCCCCTAATTGTGTGTGTATATCCAAGGTTTAATAACCAGGCTGCTTCTCTCCTCTGGTGAATAGCTCATCAGTTCCTATGGTTTCCATCTTTTCTGTACTAAATCTAAATACCAATTCTCTCTCTCTACTATACTTCAGTTCTATATTTCCAACTACCTACTAGATATCTACATTTGGAATATCCCATAGGCATCTCATTCAAATTTCCCAATCTGTTGAGGACATATTCATCCTTCCAATCAACCCACACTTGTAATCTGATTCATCTTTGTCCTTTTACTCTCCCTCACTTTCTTTATCCATCCAGATACTAAGTTTTTCATATCCTGCTTCCACAATTTTCCTACCTTTTCCTTAGGGGTAGCTGGTGGTATTGAGGGCAGAGTGCTAAGTCTGGAGTCATGAAGTCTAGGGTTTGACTTTAGCATCAGACATTAGTTGGGTAACACTGGGCAAGTCACTTTGTTTGCTTTAAGTTGCCTCAACCATAAAATGAAGATAATGATAGCAACTACCTTTCAAGATTGTTGTGAAGACCAAATGAGAAAATATTTATAAAATTGCTCAGCATGGTGTTTGCCATATAATAGATGCTATACAAAAGTGCTTATTCCCTTCTCTTGCCTTTCTCCACTTTCAGACTCTACCCTAACTCAAATCCTAATTGATTTTTTCTTGGAATACTGCAAACAACTTCCTGATTGGCATCCTTCCCCTTTTTAATTCATCCTCTAGCCAGCTGCCAAAATTACTTTCCTAAAACTCAAGTCTGACAGTGTCTCCCCCATGCTCAAGAATTTTCCAGACTTCCCTATTACCTTTAAGAAAAAATATAAACTCTTACTTGATACCTAAGGCTAGCTTCAGCCTATTTTTCCTTCTTGTTTCAAACACATTACTCATGTACTCCAACAAACTAAGTCACTTGTTCTTCCCCATCAATGTTTTTGTCTCTTAGCTCTATGCCCCAGGACTATAATGCACTTCCTTACTTCTCTTAGAATCCCTTGCATCCTTCAGATTTTAAGTTGAGCCACCACCTTCTTCATAAAGTCTTTCCTGATGTGCCCAGTTGGTAGTATTTTCTTTCTCCTTAAATTACTATTTCCTTTGTATATAGTTTGTATTTACTTAGATGTGCACATACTGTATCACACTAGGAGAATGTTTGCTTTTTGAGGACAGGGACTATCTCTGTTTTTCTTTTGTATTACTAGCACAGTTTCTTTGCATAAAGTAGGCATTTAGTAAATATTTGTTGAACTGAATTAAAATCGTCAGCTACTCACCAATTTTCACCCAAAGTCTCTCTTGTTCTGATCTGCGTATTGCTTGCTTCTAGCAAATGTTCTAAGGAAGTAACTCCTTCTTTAGTTTCAGGGACAGGTAAGGAAGGAAAACAGGCTTCAAATATTCGTTCAAGGCGGTTTAGCAATGCTATCTGCATCAAAACAAAATTCCCATACCCCCCAAAAAATTACTTTAATTTTTCTAAAAGTATTTATCTCAGTTGGGGGGGGGAGGGGAAGAGGGAAAGGGAGAGAGTATTTCCTTGTAATGGCACTGATGGGAATAGAGAGAGAAGAAACACTGTGAAGTGGGAAGGAAGGTGGGGGAGAGATGACACGCAGTTTTCAGCACAAGAAATTTCAAATGATAGGAACATAATTCCCAATCATGTAAGCAAAAAACAGCAATAGAATTTGTGTATGCTTTGGCTAAAAGAGACCTCAGGTCAACTCAGTTCAATTTATTCATTTTAACCTTGAGGAAACTGAGAGCTGTCCAAAGTCATACAGGTAACAGAATTGGGATCTGAATTCAGGTTCTCTGACTCCAGATCCAGGGAGGGCTCTTTCCTCTATACTGTACTTTGAAAAAGCAATGGGAGTTTTTTATAGCTGAAATAAGAGCCAGTATGCTTTAGTGTAAAGAGTCTTCCATTTCAATTTTGATGACCTAGTTCCAAACTTGGCTCTGCTTATTAGCTATATGACCTTTAGAAAGAATTACATTCTCTGGGCACCAATTTTATGAGTAAAATGAGGGGACTGAATAAGATGATCTTTAAGATCCCTCATGGTTCCACCACACATTAAATAATATTGAAATATTTCAGAACCTTTTCATCTAATATATGGCCCTTCACAGCCAGTGCTTGGGACATGCTGCCCGATTTCCAATTTCCAACCATAACCAGAGTTTGGACTCTCACCCCTGTGAAGTTGTATTCTGATTAGGGAGTATTCACTCTATCATGCCTGGTTTCAAGCACACTGGGCAACTTCCTAACCTCTCAAGTCTTGCTCTGAGAATAGCAATCAAAACAACACTACAAAATTCCTAGAAAGTACATGCTGATTATTCATCCTATGGCTCTAATCACCACACAAGATATCCCTGTCCAAAACACTCCTTGATGGTCTATATTTGCTATTTTTTTACTTATTAGAATATGAGCTCCTTGATGTTGGGAATTGTCTTTCTTGCTCGTATTTGTATTCCTATTCAATCAATAAATTATTAAGCACCTTCTAGGTGCCAAGCAATCCCTGTCTTGAGTGCCAAGAATTCAAAAAGCAGCAAAAGTAGTTCCTGCATCTCAAGGAACTCACAGCTTAATGGGTGAGATAATATGTAAATACCTATGTACAAAAAAGACATATACAGAATAAAAAGGAAATAATTAACAAAAGGAAACCATTAGAATTAAGGGGAAGGGCAAAAGGCTTTCCATAGAAGATAGGATTTCAGATAGAACATGAAGGAATTAAGGTGATAAGATGAGAAGAAAGAGTATTCCAGGTTTGGCAGAATGGCTAGTGAAATTGCTGTCAGGAGATGGAGTACCTTGTGCAAGCAACAATAAGAGTAATGAAGAATACATGGGGGAACCAGGTGACAAGGAGTCAATGGAATTTATCTAGTGAGTGGCGGGTGACATGGTCAGATTTACACTTTAGGAAGGTCACTCTGAGAGCTAGGTGGAAAAACTGGAATAGAGAGAGACTTGTGGCAGGTAGATGATCCAGCAGGCTATTACAATAGTTCAGGCATGAGATGCTAAAGGTTTGCATCTATTTAGCTCAGAGGATAGAAGAGACTATATATAGGAGACATAACAAGGTAAGCCTGATGGGCCTTGGTAAAAGATTAAATATGGGGCAAAGAGGGGGAGGTTTGAGAGTAAGGAGATCAAGGATGACGCAAAGAAAGCAAACCAGCACCCTAAACATTAACAGAGAAATCAGGAAGAGGATAGTTAGTGGGGGGGAAATAGTGAGTTTAATTTTGGATGTAATTAATTTAAGATGCCTACAGGCCATCCACTTAGAGATGTCTAACATGCAGTTGGAATTGTGCAACTGGAGGTTAGCAGAGAGATTAAGGGTAGATAAGTTGGTTTGAGAATCTTTGGCACATAGTTGCTAATTGATTGCATGAGAACTGATGAGATCACCAAGTGAAGTACTATGAAGGGAGGCTGGTCAATTGTGGGGTTGTGGGGAACTAAACAGAGCCCCATAGGACACTTGTGATTAATGGGCATGACCTGAATGAAAATTCAACAAATAAGGAGATAGGCAGGAGGAGAACCAGGAGACAGTAGGATATTACGGATATTAAAAACCTATGGAGAGCAAAGAAACAAGCATGACTTCCATTGTCAAAAGCTGCAGAGAGGTTGAGAAGGATGAGGACTGAGGAACGGCCTTTTTTTTTGATCTTTTTTTTTTAAGAGAAAAGGACATTTAAAAGATTGTTAGTAACTCTGAAGAGGGAAGTTTTTATTGAATAAGAAGTTTAGAAGCCAGACTGTAGAAAATTTAAAAATGAGCAAAAGGAGAGGAAGTGGAGGTAGCTATTATAGATGGTTTTCTCCAGGAATTCACAAAAGAGAGGAGAAATATGGAACAATAAATACCAGGGATGGATGAATCAAGTGAGGTTTTTTTTTTCTCTGAAGACATGGGTATGTTTTGTAGGCAGTCAACAGACAGGGAGAAACTGAAGATAAATTGAGACATTAGGAATGATAATACAGGGGGGCCATTGGGGATGGGATGGAGTGGTACTGTAACAACTTTTAATAAGAGCTTTCTTAATCATTCACTCATATGCATGAGGTCTGGAAATGTTAAGGATACATCCAATACCAGGAGTAGAGATAGTAGTAGAAATTAAATAAAGAAAATGTTTTAATCTTCCAAAACTGAAGCTTCTGCAGGTCATGGTATAAAACTGAGAGTATTCTGAGCCACATTAAAATGCAATTGGGAAACATTTGACAAAATAAATAAAAAATATGATACAGTATGTTATTTATAGTTTTCTAAGTCCATATTCAGGATCCATTTCCAACACATGCTAATTATATGAAAGTTCTTGTAATATAATCTACTAGATGATTTTAAAAGTCCTTTATAGCTCTAAATCTTCTATTCTTATGCCTTAGAAACAAAAGATTCATGTATTATTCTAGTTGCTTATATTTACCTTTACTATTATTTGTCTTACTGTACAGCTATAATGAGTAGAGAGAATATAAATACCAAAAATATATAAATTATAGTTTAGGAACTATTATGTATTAATGGGTGACCTCAAGCAAATTCATTTTATTTCTTTGCCTAAAGAGTCTTCATCTATGAAATGAGAATTTTTTTTTTGCATTATCTATATCATATGACAATTTTAAGGAAATAATGTACAAAGAGTGCTTTGTGAACCATGAGTGATATAGATGTCAACTAATAGTACTATTCTTCTGCTTTGGCAAATTCCTAAGTAGATAGCTACACTTCTTTCCTAATAAAATTGATTCATGTTCTCTAGTGCCTATTTACTAAGATTAATTGGGTAAATTTCCTGGTATCTTGCCTAAATTTATTAGTCAATTTAAATATCTATTTAGATTTAGAGGATTAACTCAAGATCATTTTAATGATACTAGTTTTATCTTACATGTAACTGCTTTGATCTCAATTGTACAAGATAATATACTAAGCTCCAAATTAGAATATTTTGTCTGAAAATAGTAGTCATGAACTTCTAAGATGTAATATTACTTCATAATGAGTTTGAGCATTACCTTATACCATATCTTCAACAGTTCTGTTAAGACTGGCTTTTTCATGGCTTTATGCTTTAAGATAATATCTAACATTTCAATATGGGGAAATAATCTTCCTTCAAATGGAGAAAACTAAAATAAAGAATGGACTCAAGATCCCAGGACTCAGGCAACTTGAGTATGTCAAGAGGGGTAAGCATTTATTCTCCACAACAGAGGGACATGAAGCTACCTCAAAAGGGATCAAATAACCTGTTTAATTGGAAACATGATGCAACCTTTGCTTCTCCCAGGCAAAATAAAGTAAACAAAAATCGCATATATATGGCTCCCCAATTTATATTTTTGCAAATTAGAACTAGATCTCTTTCTACTATTCTAATATGCTAGTTCCCTCTTCAACCCAAGTGGAATGCAAAGCTGAGCATTAATAAAAGAAATGTTAGAATATATTGTTCAAGATTAAGAAACAGTCCAAAGTTTAGAGATAATTCAGAAACCGTATACCTGTACATAAGCATTTATTGTAAGTACATTAAGTACTTCCTGTGTGCCAGGTATTGTGGTAGGCAACGGGAATACAGTTATAAAGAATTTTTAAAATCTCTCTCACAAAGAGATTATATCATACATATAAAGTTAGTAAAAAAAAAACATTCAAAATATTTAAATACAAAGTAGCTTGGGAGGGAAGCAGTAGTGGAGTTGGGGGAGGGGGAAATAGGGATTAAGGAAAGTTAATTTGCAGCAATATGTAGGATGTATTAAAATGGTGAGAGATTTAAGTCTGGGGGATTTATAAGGGCTAAGGTGTTGGAAAGAAGAGGTCTGATAAAAGAATTGTAAAGCTCTGCCATAATGAACATCAAAGGACATCACTAAAAAATGAAACATTAAATGTTGACAGGTCAGTGATGGAAGAAATTTGAAAATGAATTACTAATATGAACACAGGCCATTGATTTGTTAGAACAAAAGTAAAAAACACCAAACAAATGTTATAAAAATGACATTATGGGGGGCAGCTGGGTGGCTCAGTGGATTGAGAGTCAGACCCAGAGACAGGCAGTCCTGAGTTCAAATCTGGCCTCGGACACTTCCTAGCTGTGTGACCCTGGTCAAGTCACTTAACCCCCACTGTCTCACACTTACCACTCTTCTGCCTTAGAACCAATACCCAGTATTAATTCTAAGACTGAAGGTAAGGGTTCAAAAAAAAATGACATTATGGACAATTATAAAAATTCAAACCTGACCAGTACAATCAAAGTTTTAGATATTTAAAAAAGGAGTGGATAAAGGAAAAGTTAATCTGTTGGAAAACTTTTAGAAATCTCAACTAAGACAGATTTTCCCTAAGTGTGTTTATATGTAAAAGGAGAACAAAAGATGAAAATTGTAATTTTGTTTATACAACCTCTTTCCATCATCTATAACAGTTTAGTTATTTACTACATTTGTAATCTTAACACCTTGATCCCTCCTAATGTGCTAAATGAAAAAGTGGAAATGGCTTAAAAATGAAGTAGAAAGGAACAAATGGATTGGATTAAGTATAAGAAAGAAATACGAGATGAAGCCAGCAATTTTGAATACAGTGAGACATCCCAACAAATTATCATTCAACTTTTGCTAAAAACTTCAAATAAGAGTAGAACTCTTTAACTCCAAAAAACCTATATTCTGATTCTGAGAAGAGGTCTAATTATTAGAAAAGTTTCCCCTCACATTGAACTGAAATCTGTCTGGGTGCAATTTCAATATGTTAGTCCTAATTCTGTCCTTCAGTGCCAAACAGAATTCATATATTTGAAGGCAATAATTATGTGTGCCTTAAGTCTTCTCTTTTCCAGGTAAAACACATTTTGCTCCTTCAATTGATCCTTTATGACAGTTTCTATGCTTTTTACAATCCTTGATGAGCCTTTAAAAAACAAAAACAAAAACCAGTGCCTTTCTTAAAATTCATTATTCCCTATTCCAGTGGCTAGAGAAAAAAATAATCTGGGACTCTTCTTTTCGTAGACAGAAGTGATTCAAAGGGTAATAGAAGCAAGAGGGACTTAAAGTAGGTTGCAATGTATTATCAAGAATGACTGTTTACAAGAACTAGCACAAAAGAGAACACCTAGGAAAAGAATGATAGGAAAAAAAGTGCTTAGCAAACAAGAGAAGATTATTGGGACCCATGCAGTGTTAAAAGAACAGCCTCTAGCACAGTAGGTAGATTCTCCTGGGCAAATTTACTGGAGATAGTAAATGAACTGAAAAAATCTATGAATGGATTATGATTGGCACTGTTGGAAGGAGCAAATATCACCAGTAATATCAAAGATGAATTGAAGAGTTTACTAAATAAATACTGTGTTATCACACTTGTGCATTACACATGGTCAACAGTTTAGCACCCACAACAGGTTTTTTTGGGGGATACTAATTATCATTAGCAGGCCTTTCTCCTCTGAAAAGCCTTTAGCCAAAAACTAGAGACAAGCTATAAAAGTCTTAGAATAACTGTTTCCATATGAAGACTCCTCTTCCCTTCAGATTTATCATTCTTTTTTTTTTCCATTGTTTATCTTCTGCAAGGAATTTTGAGTTTTTTTTTAAAATATATTTTATTTGATCATTTCCAAGCATTATTCGTTAAAGACATATATCATTTTCTTTTCCTTCCCCCCACCCCCCATAGCCGACGCGTAAATACACTGGGCATTAGATGTTTTCTTGATTTGAACCCATTGCTTTGTTCATAATATTTGCATTAGAGTGTTCATTTAGAGTCTCTCCTCTGTCATGTCCCCTCAACCGCTGTGTTCAGGCAGTTGCTTTTCCTTGGTGTTTCCACTCCCATAGTTTATCCTTTGCTTATATAGTGTTTTTTTTTCTCCTGGATCCCTGCAAATTGTTCAGGGACATTACACCGCCATTAATGGAGATGTCCATTACGTTCGATTATACCACAGTGTATTAGTCTCTGTGTACAATGTTCTCTTGGTTCTGCTCCTCTCGCTCTGCATCACTTCCTGGAGGTTGTTCCAGTCTCCATGGAACTCCTCCACTTTATTATTCCTTTTAGCACAATAGTATTCCATCACCAACATATACCACAGTTTGTTCAGCCATTCCCCAATTGATGGGCATCCCCTCGTTTTCCAGTTTTTGGCCACCACAAAGAGCGCAGCTATGAATATTTTTGTACAAGTCTTTGTGTCCATTATCTCTTTGGGGTACAGACCCAGCAGTGCTATGGCTGGATCAAAGGGTAGATATTCTTTTGTCGCCCTTTGGGCATAGTTCCAAATTGCCCTCCAGAATGGTTGGATCAGTTCACAGCTCCACCAGCAATGAATTAATGTCCCTACTTTGCCACATCCCCTCCAGCATTCATTACTTTCCTTTGCTGTTATATTAGCCAATCTGCTAGGTGTGAGGTGATACCTCAGAGTTGTTTTTATTTGCATCTCTCTGATTATAAGAGATGTAGAACACTTCTTCATGTGCTTGTTAATAGTTTTGATTTCTTTATCTGAGAACTGCCTATCCATGTCCCTTGCCCATTTATCAATTGGAGAATGGCTTGATTTTTTGTACAATTGATTTAGCTCTTTATAAATATGAGTAATTAAACCTTTGTCAGAGGTTTCTATGAAGATTTTTCCCCAATTTGTTGTTTCCCTTCTGATTTTAGTTACATTGGTTTTGTTTGTACAAAAGCTTTTTAGTTTGATGTAGTCAAAATTATTTATTTTACATTTTGTGATTCTTTCTACGTCTTGCTTGGTTTTAAAGCCTTTCCCCTCCCAAAGGTCTGACATGTATACTATTCTGTGTTTACCCAATTTACTTATGGTTTCCTTCTTTATGTTTAAGTCTTTCACCCATTTTGAATTTATCTTGGTTAGGGTGTGAGGTGTTGATCTATTCCTAATCTCTCCCACACTGTCTTCCAATTTTCCCAGCAGTTTTTATCGAATAGTGGATTTTTGTCCCAAAAGCTGGGATCTTCGGGTTTATCGTATACTGTCTTGCTGAGGTCGCTTTCCCCCAGGCTATTCCACTGATCTTCCTTTCTGTTTCTTAGCCAGTATCAAATTGTTTTGATGACTGCTGCTTTGTAATATAGTTTAAGGTCAGGGACTGCAAGGCCCCCATCATATGTGTTTTTTTTCATTATTTCCCTGGATATCCTTGATCTTTTGTTCTTCCAAATGAACTTTGTTTTGTTTTTTTCTAAATCAGTGAAGAAGTATTTTGGTAGTTCAATGGGTATGGCACTAAATAGATAAATAAGTTTGGGTAGGATGGTCATTTTTATTATATTGGCTCGTCCTATCCATGAGCAGTTAATGTTTTTCCATTTGCTCAAGTCTAGTTTTAGTTGTGTGGCGAGTGTTTTGTAGTTGGGTTCATATAGTTCCTGTGTTTGTCTTGGGAGGTAGATTCCTAGGTATTTTATTTTGTCTAAGGTGATTTTGAATGGGATTTCTCTTTCTAGTTCTTGCTGCTGAGCTGTGTTGGAGATATATAGAAAAGCTGATGATTTATGTGGGTTTATTTTGTATCCTGCAACTTTGCTAAAGTTGTTGATTATTTCAATTAGCTTTTTGGTTGAATCTCTAGGATTCTTTAAGTAGACCATCATGTCATCCGCAAAGAGTGATAACGTGGTCTCCTCCTTGCCTATTTTGATGCCTTCAATTCCTTTATCTTCTCTAATTGCTACTGCTAGTGTTTCTAGTACAATGTCAAATAGTAGAGGTGATAGTGGGCATCCTTGTTTCACTCCTGATCTTATTGGGAATGCATCTAGTTTATCCCCATTGCAGATGATAGCTGATGGTTTTAGATATATACTGTTTATTATTTTTAGGAATGACCCTTCTATTCCTATGCTTTCTAGTGTTTTTAATAGGAATGGGTGTCGTATTTTATCAAATGCTTTTTCTGCATCTATTGAGATAATCATTTGGTTCTTGCTAGTTTGCTTGTTGATGTGGTCAATTATGTGGATGGTTTTCCTAATGTTGAACCAGCCCTGCATCCCTGGTATGAATCCTACTTGATCATGGTGAATGATCCTTCTGATCACTTGCTGGAGTCTTTTTGCTAGTATCCTATTTAAGATTTTTGCATCTATATTCATTAGGGAGATTGGTCTATAGTTTTCTTTCTCTGTTTTTGACCTGCCTGGTTTTGGAATCAGTACCATGTTTGTGTCGTAAAAGAAGTTTGGTAGAACTCCCCCTTTGCTTATTATGTCAAATAGTTTGTATAGTATTGGGATTAACTGTTCTCTGAATGTTTGATAGAATTCACTGGTGAATCCATCAGGCCCTGGGGATTTTTTCTTAGGAAGTTCTTTGATGGCTTGTTGGATTTCATTTTCTGATATGGGATTATTTAAGAATTCTATTTCCTCTTCTGTTAGTCTAGGCAGTTTGTATTTTTGTATATATTCATCCATTTCTCCTAAATTGGTGTATTTATTGCCATATAATTGGGCAAAGTAATTTCTAATGATTGCCTTAATTTCATCTTCATCGGAGGTGCTGTCCCCCTTTTCATCTTTAATGCTGTTAATTTGCTTTTCTTCCTTCCTTTTTTTAATTAGATTGACCAGTACTTTGTCTATTTTGTTTGTTTTTTCAAAGTACCAGCTTCTTGTCTTATTTATTAAATCAATAGTTCTATCACTTTCGATTTTATTAATTTCTCCCTTAATTTTTAGGATTTCTAGTTTGGTTTTCTGCTGGGGGGTTTTAATTTGATCGCTTTTGAGTTTTTTTCATTTGCATTTCCAATTGATTGATCTCTGCTCTCCCTTGTTTGTTAATATAAGCATTCAGGGATATGAATTTACCTCTGATTACCGCTTTGGCTGCATCCCAAAAGGTTTGAAAGGATGTTTCGCCATTGTCATTTTCCTCGATCAAATTATTAATTGTTTCTATGATTTCTTCTTTAACTAAACAGTTTTGGAGTATCATATTGTTTAATTTCCTATTGGTTTTAGATTTGGTTTTCCATGTACCATTACTAATCATTATTTTTATTGCCTTGTGATCTGAGAAGGCTGCATTCATTATTTCTGCTTTTCTGCATTTGTGTGCTATGTTTCTGTGACCTAATGTATGGTCAATTTTTGTGAATGTGCCATGTGGTGCTGAGAAGAAGGTGTATTCCTTTTTATCCCTATTTATTTTTCTCCATATGTCTATTAATTCTAATTTTTCTAAGATTTCATTCACTTCTTTTACCTCTTTCTTATTTTTTGATTTGATTTATCTAAATTTGATAATGATTGGTTTAAGTCTCCCACTAGTATGGTTTTATTGTCTATTTCTTCCTTCAATTCTCCTAGTTTCTCCATTAGAAATTTGGGTGCTATATTATTTGGTGCATACATGTTGATTAATGATATTTCCTCATTGTCTAGAGTCCCTTTTAACAAAATATAATTACCTTCCCTATCCCTTTTGATCAGGTCTATTTTTGCATTGGCTTTATCAGATATCATGATTACCACTCCTGCCTTCTTTCTATCAGTTGAGGCCCAGAAGGTCTTACTCCATCCTTTAATTCTGACCTTATGGGTGTCAACCCACCTCATGTGTGTTTCTTGAAGACAACATATGGTAGGGTTTTGGATTCTAATCCATTCTGCTATTCGTCTACGTTTTATGGGTGAGTTCATCCCATTCACGTTCAAAGTTATGATTGTCATTTGTGGACTCCCTGGCATTTTGATAGCCTTCCCTAATTCTAACCTTTTCTTCTTCAGCTCTACCTTTTAGTGCAGTGATTTACTTTGAATCAGTCCCCCTTGTCCCCTCCCTTGATGTTTCCCTTTTTAGTCCCTCCCTTTTTGTTCCCTCCCCCTCCCCCCTCTCTTTCCCTCCCTTTTTGTTCTCCCCCTCCCCCTCCCCCCCTTGGTTTTCCCTTCTCCCTACCCTTGTTGGGTAAGATAGAATTCAAGATCCCAATGGATCTGGATGTTTTTCCCTCTCAGAGTTGACTTCCCTGAGATTAAGGTTTAAGTAAAAAAAAACCCCTCTCTTCCTCTCCTTCTTATAGGAGTTTTCTTCCCCTCCCCTTCCCATGTGAATCTTTGTGTGAGAAAGACTATTCTATTTGGTCTTTCTTTACCACCTATTTATACATTACATTTTCCCCACATATTAGTATACATAGATTGATATAAATGTAGTCCTTATAGAAGAGAGTTTGAGTAAAAGAAGAAGATAACATTTTCCCCTTTCCTTAATATTTACCTTTTCAGGTATTCCTTGCTCTTTGATTTTCGGTATCAAACTTTCCACAGAGCTCTGGTCTTTTCTTTGCAAAAAGTTGGAAATCTTCTATTTTGTTGAATGCCCATACTTTCCCTTGGAAGTATATAGTCAGTTTTGCTGGGTAGCTGATTCTTGGTTGGAGATCAAGCTCTCTTGCCTTTCTGAAGATCATGTTCCATGCCTTGCGATCATTCAGAGTAGAACTTGCAAGGTCTTGTGTGACCCTGATTGGCATTCCTTTATATCTAAATTGTCTTTTTCTGGCTTCCTGTAGGATTTTTTCTTTTGTTTGATAGCTTTGGAATTTGGCAATTACATTCCTGGGAGTTGTCTTTTGGGGGTTTAGTGTAGAAGGTGTTCTGTGAGCTCTGTCAGTGGCTGTATTGCCCCCTTGTTCTAGAATCTCTGGGCAATTTTCTTTGATTATATCTTGTATCACCATGTCGAGTTTGGTATTTATTTCTGGCTTTTCTGGGAGTCCAATTATTCTTAAATTATCTCTTCTCCCTCTATTTTCCAGATCTGTCACCTTGTCGGTGAGATATTTTATGTTCTCTTCTAATTTCTTGGTATTTTGGCTTTGCTTTATTAATTCTTGCTCTTTTACACGATCGTTGTCTTCCAGCTGCCTGATTCTGGCCTTTAAAGCCTGGTTTTCCTTTTCAGTTTCATCACACCGGTTTTGTAGATGCGTGAATTTCTTTTGCATTATTTCCAACTTTTCCTCCCAGAAGGCTTCCATCTTTTTGGTCATTTCTGATTCAAATTCTTCATGGGTTTGTGGAGAGTTTCCATTTCCTTTGGAAGATTTTGGAGCATTTTCTTGTATATCATCTTCTATCTCCTCTGTATTTTGTATTTTGGCTCCATAGAATGTGTCCAAAGTCGCCCCTTCTTATTTTTCTTGGTATTTTGGGGCTTCTGTGCTTCTGTGGAGTTTGCCATCTCTGAATGTGGAGGATTAGCTTTTCTTATCTCTGTCTGGTGTTCAGAGGCTTTAGTCCTGGGCAGACTGTTGGTTCTATGAGCTTTCCCTGGGTTAAATTGAGTATGCCTCACTGGAACTGGAGTGGAAGGGTCAGACCAGGGGGCCACACTCTCCCCCGGCTCTCTGGGCCGGGTTGCTTTCCGGAAGTTGCCTTCAGAATAGCTGGCCGTGAGGCTGTTTCGTCGGCCTGCGGGGGGATGGGCTGCGGCTTCCCGGAGCTCTGAGGGCAGTGACTTTCACTGAGACTTGGATAGCAGGATCCAGCCTGAGAGGCTGTCTTGCCCGCCCTGAGGGTTGCTGTTGTTTCAGACAAGCCTGCTCTCTGCGGGGGGAGCTCCAAGGGCAGTGACTTTCACTGAGACTTGGATAGAAGGCCCTGAGGGTTGTTGTTGTTTCAGACAACCCTGCTCTCTGAGCGGGGCGGGGCTGCGGCTTCCCGGAGCCTTGGACTCTGTGCTCCTACCCCTTAGGTCCAAGTGATCTCGGGTTCTGGCTTTTGAGGGGGGGCCGTACCTTCTGATCCAAGTCCAGGTCCAGGAGGAGGATTCCCAGGGTCTATGCTGTTGATCGTCTTGAATTTCGGAGCCTTAGGAGCTTATAGTTTTGAGATCGGTCGGGAAGGGTTTTCCGGAGATCTGAACTTTAGCTTTCTCTAAGCCGCCATCTTGACCGGAAGTCTTGAGTTTTGAAAAATAAAAACCACAACTGAATCTGAGTCAAGACACAGGAAAAGAGCCACCATTAAATCTGGCAGCAGCTAATGAAACCAGGAGCTAGGAAAAAAAAAAACCACAACAAAAATTGTGCTCATCTTTTTTTTTTTTTAAACCCTTACTTTCCATCTTAGAATCAATAGTATGTATTGGTTCCAAGGCAGAAGAGTAGTAAGGGCTAGGCAATGGGGGTCAAGTGACTTGCCCAGGGTCACACAGCTAGGAAGTATCTGAGGCCAATTTGAACACAGGACCTCCTGTCTCTGGGTCTGGCCACCCAGCTGCCCCTGTGTTCATCTAAATTAATTCTCTCTCTCTCTCTGAATTTTTATTCAGTTAGTAAAACTGTATACAAGAGAATTATATCTTTTTTTTTACTTCAATTCTGAGGCCTTAGACAGAGGACAACTACAGTTTTTGCCTTCAGTCAGGAAATGAATTTTAAGAACTGGGATACAGTCAGTAAAATATTTAATTTGTAAAAATGGAGACTTGAATCCAGGACTCCATTCCTCAGAAGTCCTTGCTCACTTCCCAAAATGCCTTGTAACCTCACCTGGGCTGAGAGCGAGATGGGGGTATTTAACCTGGTTGTAAAGGCTACGTGCCCTTTTTTTTTTCTACTTCCGCTGCCCGGCAGACGCATCTCTCATGATGTGAGTGAAATTGAATTGGGTCTCTCAGCCCACCTAGCACGTGCCTTTCTTACTTGTATTTTCTTAAATTCTCAACCTTTAATAAACCTCTAAAAATATAATACTCCTTGCAGAGAGGAACTAATTTCTACCTGCCTCAGTTTCCCCAAAATTTTAACTCTTACAAATTCGGAACAAAACCCACCACATTAAGTTGCATCAAAGACAAAGAATTAGAATTAAAGCCATAATATTAACAATAGCATAGAATGATCTTTCATTTTATATATAATGAGAGCCAGACCCAGAGATGGGAGGTCCTGGGTTCAATAATTATATATATATATATATTATATATATATATATATATATATATATATATATATATATATATATATATATATACACACACACACTAAAGTCCCATTCTAATGCTTCATCACAGTATGGAAGTGTCCCCAGGTTCTGGAATGCTATATTAGCAGAGTATAAGCTCTGGCAGGTTCTACCATGGTGACACGGCTTTAAGTATGGTCTTAGCAGCAGAGTTTGCTTTCCAATGATTAGTATAGCTAAGTACTGAGAAGCTTATCACCAGAAGGGTGTCCATTTAGTGATGATTTCTTGGATAAAAACCACAAAAGTATTCTTAGCTCTATGAAGCCCCTTTCTGCAGTGATGGTAAAAATGTGGATAAAAAAGGTGGGGTAGGAGGCTTCTCTAATCCCAAACACCTTCCACAAAGGATGAAGATTACAGAGAAAAATTTCTTATTAGCATAAGGAAATTCAGAGTGAGGAATCTGTTTATCAATGAATCTTTGCAACTTCACTAATGCCTGAAGTGCCTAGAGCACTGAGAGAAAAACGTTTTTTGCAAGGTTACACAACTTATTCTGTGTCCTGTTTTCTTAGCTCTAAGATTGGCTCTTTATCCACTCTATCATGGTGCCCTCCTCCACACCATGTGTACACACACATGTATATATGCATCCTCTACCATCAAAGCCTTCATTCAGCATAGATGTGGTTTGAGGGGAGAATTTTCTTAATAGATTTAGGGATCTGGGGGGGTGGAGCATGGGAACATGAAAATTATTAAATAATTTAAAATAAATAAAACCTGTAAAGTATGAAAAGTAGTCATAAGACAAGCTTGTATAGAGGCCTGAAATCAAGTCATAAAGATTATGTAAAACATAAAGTTATGTAAAAACCCCCAGAGAATCTCTTATAATAGAGTAACATTCAATTTGGATTTACTCTGTATTTTTTTAATGTAATTTGTAAACTTTTGCCAAAATAACCACCTGAATAGAGGCAGGCAACCTCACTGCCACATACTTACTCTCAACAAAAACCTAAAAATAATACTAGAACAAATACCAATCAAGAAATCTAATGAGAAACCAAGACTTCTTCCACCCCCAAAATGCATGAAAAGTCAACCAGAAGTCCAAAGGAAGCAGGAAATGCCATGGCAGAAGGCAACCAACATGGCAGTCTCTCAGTATGAACAGAGGCTGTGAGAGTTACTTGTCCCCTGAGACAGAAGGCTCCTCTAGAGAAAAAGCTCCAGCAAGGTCAGAAACCCACAGCCTGAACCCTGGAAACTATCAGGAGCAACTACACAGTACTAACAGGACACCTCAAGGCCCAGGGATTCCAAGGGCTCTAGTACTTTAGACATCAAAGATTGACCAAAGGACCTGAAGACCTAGTGTTCTCAACCTCAAAAATTCAGGGGGAACCAACCAATCCGGAGATGTAGTGGTTGGCATAGAAACCCAGGTAACTCAGGTCAAGACCAAACATCCTACTCAAAAAACAACAGTGGTTGTTGAAGCTTGGCTCTGGCAAAAAGCCTTAACTCAGGCTTGAGTTAATGAAGGACAAATAAATAGAAGAGGGCAACCACTATAAAAATTTAAAATAAAAAACCCAAAAATCCAGCTGAAAAGAATATACATGAATGTAAGCAGAGACTAAAATATATATATATATATATTTTTTCCCACAAAGACTATATGAATACCTATAAAAAAATGGGACAGGATTTAAAGTGGAAACAAAAGCTCTACAAGAAAGAACTGGAAAGAGAATAAAATTGCTTAAAACATAAAGCCATAAGCCATATCCAAAAAAACAGATTCTTTGAATATCTAAACAGGACCTCCCAACCCCAAGTAATGATTCCATGAGACAGCAATAAATATTGGGGGTGGGGGGGAATCTGATTTTTTTTAAATATAAGAAAATGAAAGTTCTCTGATTTTAAAAAAATAACTAACCTGAAAATAGGCCAAGAAGAGATTACATAAGAATCAGATTCCTAAAAACAATGATTTTTTAAAAAAGATACCATATTTCTAGAAATCATAAATGGAAACTCCAATGGAAATGGAAAAAAACCCACAGATCAACTTCTGAAAGAAACTCCAAAAGGAAGTTTCAAAAATGTCATAGCAAGGAGTTGTATTAATTTGCTTTAAAAAAAGGCCTTTAACAAAATGGACAAAAGGAAGGATACTTCAGATAGAAACACACACAGAGGTTTGTTAGAAAAAATTTTGGGGAGCACTGGTTGGTTCTGTTGCTTTAAAAATCGAGTTGAAATGATACAGGTATAGCCCAGTGGAATTGCTCATCAGCTCAGGGAGGGGGGAGGAAAAGAGGGGAAGGAAAGAGAATGAATCATGTAACCATGGAAAAATATTCTAAATAAATAAATAAGTAAAGATTTTAGAGGGTTGAGTTCAATTCTGTAATGTTAAAATTACCATAGGCCCGGGCAGATGTGGATGTGGCAACTATATATTCTGATGTTGAGGGAAAAAAATCAACACATTTTGAAGGTGGATGAAACAGGCTTAATTCTGAAAAAGGATATCTACCAGAATTTATATTTCTTATACTTTCCATTTCAACCTGGATTTAAAGTGTCTAAGAAGCACTTTTACTGGTGGTTAATACAGAAGGTGATTTAGAATTAAAGCCAATACTTATTTATCAGTCTCAAAGTTCTGCTGGCCTGAAAGGCTTCAACCATCTTGTTGAACCATACAGTTCTCTAGTGATCAAATAAGAAAGTATGGGTAAATAAAGCTGCTTTCAGAGATTGATATTCAATAATTTTAGCTCAGCTATTGAAATATTTCAAGGACAACAATGTCACATTTGAAAGCATTACTTATTTTAAGATAATGCCCAACTCATAAACTATACTTGGTTCACTGTGTGGGAAAGCAAGCATGCAAATCTACTGAGATGTGGATAAAGCTCTCTGCACCCACCAGTATATATATATGATTTAAAGAAAGAAAAAATAGTTCAGTTTATATTGCTAAACATTTTAAGAACATAGTTTTGTCATATCGTTAATATAGGTTTATCTTTAAGGGGGATAATCAGTAATGTTTTTATTTTTTAAATTTGCTTTCTGTAACTACTCTATTATCTTGGAATAGATTTTAATTAAAAATTTTAATACTTTGCTATGTTACATTAATAAATTGATTCTAAAACTGAGTTTAAATTTTTTTCATTGCATGTTTACATTAGGCTGGAATCAATGACCACACTTTTAATAATAATAATTGTGAATAGTATAAATTTGAATAATGTGATCATTTCATGGGGCTCCATTTACACTAACCTGGACTTTGTAGTAATGACTAGAATTCTAGAGCAAAAAGCTATATATAATACATATGGATACATAGATAGATAGATAAGTAGATAGCTTAGTTGTGCTATAGGTTCAGTACACATGATGATCAGGTGTTCTTAGCAAGATAACACTGAGTATATGCAATGGTTAAGAGCCAAGCACAGTGCTCTGCAAGTGTCAGACTCTCTTTTGACTCAATCAGTATCAAATACCTATGAAGCCTAAGTGAATGATCTGCTGCTTACATAGAAAATAGGGTGGTTCTCAGTAGGGTTCCCACTTGCTAACTATTCTGAGAAAGAGGACTAGCTAAAAGTGGTTGGTTTTGCTCTCAGAATGCCTCATGAGTATATTGCCAAGAGGTGGCTCAAAGGTCATTTCCACATATATTTACCAGTTACTTCCTCTGGTACCAAAGAATCTGACCAGTATCACTGTTTCCTTTAAGATTTTGAAGATTGGGGGCAGCTGGGTAGCTCAGTGGATTAAGAGCCAGTCCTAGAGACGGGAGGTCCTAGGTTCAAATCTGGCCTCAGCCACTTCCTAGCTGTGTGACCCTGGGCAAGTCACTTGACCCCCATTGCCTAGCCCTTACCACTCTTCTGCCTTGGAGCCAATACACACTATTGACTCCAAGACGGAAGGTAAGGGTTTAAAAAAAAAAAAGATTTTGAAGATTATCTTTACTCATTCATCGTTAGTTAAGTAGCAAAGCATTGTGCAAGGTGTTGAAAAGATGCAAAGATAATTGGGCCTGACTTATAGATCTTAAAATCTTATAGTGTACATACAGCAAGGTACTGAATAAAATGAGAGAGGATAAACGCATACAAAGTGCTAAATGATAAGAAAAAAAGAAAGATCATTTGTGATTGGGGAGGAAAAAAATGAGGGAAGATTTTACTAGCAGAAGGATCAGTGGAATTGATCCTTCCAAGTATACTATTGTTTTTCAGTGTTTGTGACTCCACCATGGTCAGTATGATTCATGGGGTTTTCTTGACAAAGACATGGGAGTGGTTTGACATTTCCTCCTCCAATGGATTAAGACAAACAGAGGATAAATGATTTGTCCAGAATCATAAACTAAAAAGTGTTTGAGGTCACATTCGAATTCAGGGCTTCCTGACTCCAGGCTCAGTGTCTCTGACTTATCTACTTGTCCCTTCCAGGTTTAGAAAAATGAATAATGGCACACATGTATGAGTTGCTGCTAACAGCTGAGTTTGACTACAATGTGACATGTGGATGAGAGAAGAGAAAGGAAGAGATTCCAGGTTATGAAAGGTTTGGAATGCCAATTTTAGAATCTAAACCATTTAGCCATAATACGAAGAGCAGATTTTGGAGATGAGAAACTCTTTCTTTTACACTATTTTTATCATTAATTTATACTATTGTTTTAGTTATAGTACACTATGGTATATGCATGGTATTAGACAGGTACTATATGGCATTTATTTGGCCAAAGTCCACACATGACTCTAGATTTCTCTGCCATGCCACAGTAGCCTTTTCACCCTGGACATTCACTCTGCCCTTGTGGCCCCTTGTTCTAACTGTCTGGTTCTTCCTATCACCTGCTCCTTGGCCTCTACTCCTGATTCTCCATATTATTCTCCACCAGGTTCCTTCTTGGGTACCTTCTCTCTCCTGTCTCCCTTTTTCAGTTTCCATATGTTGCCTTTCTCCATTAAATGTAAGTTCTTTGATGGCAAGGACTATCAGCTTATGTTACCATCAAGTGGGTGGACATTCCCACTTCTTAGCACAGTGCCTGGGCAGAGTAAAAGCTTAATACATGCTTAACTTGACACACAGTCTATAGTAATAAACTTATTCTTTTCTCCTTTCCTTTCACATTGTCTTCCTTTAATTGGAAAGGATGCTGATTTTTAATTTATAAAATTAAATTGATTTTATCTTCCTGAAATATCACTGTTGCCTGTTGCTGTAAAAACTGCCTGCAAATGCAAAAGAGCACTTAAATGCAACAAGTAATAGTGCCTAAATGTACCAATCCTGGTCCAAGGTGCCAGCTCCCTATCTCTTTTAATACTTGATCTTTGTCAGGTCTAATTCTTAGTGGAGTCCCTACTGTTTCATATTATCTCATCCTTCTTTCCATTAATAACACTTGAATGTAACTGTGATCTCCCCAATGTACATACTGCCTCCAGTAACAATTTGCCTGACTCCAAGCTCAGCATTCTATGCATTGTTGCTCAAGATCCCAAATGGCATATCTTGCAATTTAGCCATTTAGCCACATCTCACTCTGCAATTCTTGTCCATTTCCTCTGATAATTTACAAGGGTTTACACAGCATGTGAAAAGTTTTACTCTAGATTTCTTGACATTAAATGTGTGCTTAATTCAGCATAAGGCTGTCCATCTCTTAATTCTTCCCCATTCCTACATGACTGGCCTATCTTTCTTATTCTAGTCATATCTGATCTTTTACATGTCATTCATCACTATGCTATATATGCTAGTCTATCTACACCCATAATACATTTCTCCAATTCCCTTTGTGTGACATGATTTTGGTTCTTTACAAAATAAGGTATTCTATGATTCATAATATAACATTAGTGGAAGAATATTTATATTTATATGGGATTTTGTTTCAATAAGAAGCTTGAGGTTATTAAAAGAACTATATAATTGCCCAAATGCAGTCTAGTCTATTCTTTTCCCCCTAATCATTTCTGGGCCAAGTTTCACTGTTCATTTACATATCTGTCCAAGATATTATGTGTTGATGAACCAACTCCATAAGGTTGTCCACTAACTCCATCAACTTCTATAACTAAGAATTAAATCTCCTGTTTTACAGTTACAGAAATTCTGTGAGGCATATATGCACAAATGGCAATTCCATTTTGTGGATAACAAAAAGGAAAGATTTAGTGTGACACTCATGATGATACATCTTTACAAGTAAGCATGGGAATAAATTACATCCAGGTCTCCAGATTCATGTTGCTGTATTATAGTCCTTCCTATATACATCATCTGAAAGAGATCATTAAAATTCTTCTGACAAGCTTCAAGCTACTCTTCCAAACTTCCTTAAATACACACACACACACACACACACACACACACACACACACACACACACACACACACACAATAACTCTTACCAGCCTTTGTTGATCCTACAAGGTCCTGCATATACGTGAAAGTATAAAAAGCAATCTAAAAGCAAAAGTCACTTCATCTTCCATTTAAGATGATATCATACATATACCTCAATACTGTTAAATATTGAGTAGTTTCAGGTAGAAATCCACAACTGTATTTTTTATCAGTCTTCAACTGATAAATGAAGGATAGCCAACTAATCTAAAGTAAAAGTAACCACAGATATTGACTGTTCTTTTGAGGAATACTTTTTTTGATCCTTCTGTAAATTCTTTGAATGTAAATCTTTTATAAAAGTGCTACCACAGGGGCAGCTAGGTAGTACAGAGTAGAGTCCCAGGCCTGGAGTTGGGAGGATCAACTTCAAATCTGGCCTCAGACAGAGGCTGTGTGATGCTGGGCAAATCACGTAATCCCTTATTGCTCTTTTGTCTTAAAATCGATACTTAGCATCAATACTTGATATTGCTTCTAAGACAGAAGGAAAGGGATTTAAAACAATTTTTTAAGTGCTATTGCATTAAGTGTTTGAAATATAATAAAAGTAATCACGATCAAATTCTGAAAATGTATTTCAAAAGGCATATATCATCCTTAAATGATTTGCAAATACCTAAAGAGGGCAAAAAAGTCTTCTCCCAGTGAACTTTCAATCTCAAAAGCTGTCAGTATGTAAGTTAGGGAGTAGTAAGACAAATATTAAGAACCATGTTGTTTTCCCAAGTCAGGGACAAAGGAACTTGTCCAAACTTGCAAGTGTTAAGAAAGTTAGTTTTACTTTCTATAGTTTTCCTCCTATGCTTCAACTAACTGAAGAGAAGAATCCTAAATTTTCTCCCTTGTAAACCTTAAAATTTCTTAGACTTATGAATGTTGAAAATTTCCCCATTGGGAAATCTCATACTGGAAAAAATTTCCTACTGATAGTAAGAACTCTATTGAATGTGAAACCCCTTGGCATGGGAGGATCCTTCTCCTCCCTACTTAAGACTACTTTAGGACAGAAACCTTTTGCTAAATAATAGAAAGGGCTTTGACCTATGCTTAAGCATAGAACAGGAAGTTCTTTGAGTCATGATTGATTTTAGAATTGATACAATAGAGATACTTGGAATGACAGAACCAGGTATTGGAACTTACAATCTCCACCCTACTCAGTCTAACAGGATTTAGGAAGGGCTGCAGCATAGAACAAGATTTAATTATTTGAGAATATGACCTTCAACAGACATGTGCAAAGGGGGCAGACCTCTGGGCGGTCCTGGGTTAAGCTAGAGCCACCATTGGCACAGGGGAGACATCGACAGTGATTGGTAGATGTGAGAACTGAGGGGAGGGAACTGAGATTGTTTGCTTTAAGAGAGCGGGGTCTGAGGACAGAGGGAGGAGAGTTTCAGAGATTTTGCTCTGGAGGAGTCTGAGAGGAGAGAGGTCCTGGAGGGAGAGCTCCTGGAGAGGTCTTGAAGGAGGCTGTGGAAGGAGAACTCAGGAGGAGAATTCTCTGGAACATTTCTTGAAAGGAGGCTCTCTTGAAGGTGGAGCCTGAGGTTGACACGAGAAGCCTTACCTAGAGAGATCTTGGATGAGTGATAAAACCAACTGACTGATTTATTCATTCTTATTCCTTTCTTACTTTCTCTCTTTTTCTATTGATTAATCAGTGTATTATAAATTAAATTTCTCTATAAAATCCAGTTGGCTTGGGCATATTCATAAATTGGGAATATATTCCCTGGCGACCATCTTATATTTATATAAAACCAAGACACAGTAGAAAACATATTTCAGCGGTCATAATTGTTATATATTTCCCTTGCTCCCAAAACATTTTAATTATCACACCCTCTTAGGGTCTCAGGCCCTCAACTCATGACCACAGAAAGGACATGTCTGTGTTCCTTTGATTATATAAGTAGAGATTTTAGGTTTTCAAGAAATTTAAAGTCTACACACACTTACAATACAACCACAAGTTAGTTTTAACTCATGAAAATTATACTTCAAATTGGAAAAGTTTCAAACTTCTTAGATTTTTTCTTCCCATTCAAGTGAATTTTTAAAATAAATGTTTCCAAAATGAGGACTATACCATGACCAAAAGGAGCATCTGAATTTAGAGTGGAAATATAGGATGTGTAACAGTCCAGGCATGTATTAATCTTGAAAATATTATATAAGTACTCAAAAACCACACTTATGATGAGCATTGTGCTCATTTTCCAGCTATGCCCTTGAGTTCAAATTAAGACAGTAACCCTGAAAAATTCCAAACCATCCCCTGAGGCTACACTTAGGTTAGGAAGACTAACCAGCTATCTTAGTCTCTTTTGTTTTGCCTAAAACAATCATTTAATATTTGCATCATGACAAGCTTAGATGCCTAAGGTAAAATGAACTCCTGATCTGGGCATTAGCTATACCTATCCTTTTAGGATCAGGCAGCTGGTATCTTGTGATTACCTCATAATGTTAATTTATTAACCATCATTTGATTATCATTTTCCCTTTCCTGCTATTACCCCAATAAAAATCAGTATGTTTGGCTAAGAGTTAGTTAACTCTTAGTTTTCCACCAGAGCTAACTTGTCATACCTACTTTATGTTGAAACTGTGTCTCTGTCTTTCTTCTCGCCTTATGATCTCCTTTCCTTAGACTACTTTTCACACATATTCATTCAGTCTCTAGTTTCCCTTTCTAGTGTTCTACTATTATCCCTCACAACTCCCCTACTCTGACCAATGGCACTCCATAGATGACCTAGGTAGTAGCATTCTGAGGAGCCAATAAGCTAGCTAGTTATAAGGTAATTTGCTGTAGTTGTGAAGGCAAATTTTCCTTCCCTCATCCCTATCAGTATCCTCATTTCTACTCCCACAATTCTCACCTTGGGATACAGTAAGTGACCTTCAGATTTTAGGCTCTGTGTTCGGGGACTCTTTCCATTTTAGATAAGGTAGAACAAATTATGACCTGCATTACAAGTCTCTTTATGTTCTCTTCCCCCAAAACTTGATCCTCTTTTCAATCTGATTTCAAGGGCACCATCAAGCTTGCAACCTCAGTGTCTTCAACATTTCATTCATCTTTCATATCTAACTAGTTGCTAAAACCTGTATATCCAGATAATAACTCTTGCATCCATAACCATCTCTCTACTTATGGAACCACCAAATTAATTCAGACCCTCACCACTCTTCTCCTAAACTATAGTAATAGATCTCCTAGTTGGTCTGCTTCAAGTCTTTTCATTTTCTAATTCATCCTCCACTCAGCTGCTGACGTGATATTCTTAAAAGTGCAAGTCTAATAATAACTCATTCAAATTCTAGTGACTCCGTATTTAGAACTATTTTAAAATTCTTTTGAACTTTTCATTTTGTATAAATTTTATAATGTATATTGCCTTTAGTATATTGGCATATATAAATATTTTATAAGAAATAAGCATATTGAAGGATTCTCAAAAATTTTTACCATCAAAGATGTTTGTAGATCATTGATCTAAATAATTACAAGGCAGGCTAATTGCTTAAAAGTTATCATTAGAAGCAAAAGCAGTTGTCAAGTAACTTGTACCAAAGTTCTTGGAAAAAAACTAAAAATACAGTATAGTGAAAAACAGGAGCTTAGAGAAAATGCCTGATTACTACTTTCAATATTTAAAACACTTGAAACATTAGAATGAAATTACAAGTAAATTTTTTTAAATGGAAATGACTACTATATTTCACAAGCATACTTGTCTCTCTCACTATATTCTCAAGGGGTATATTTAAAATGGTGAATGAGTTTTTAATTCTGAGAGGCTCCCACTTTTCAAAACAGAATCATTTGAAGGCTATTATCATGGTACTAGTTGCATTCAAATGAGATTGAATGGGAATTTCTTCAAGTAAATCTTTTCAGGTTGAACAAGGTCAAACAACAGACTGGTTTGTAGCCTGAGGACAATCCTAGTTGGTTACAAAGTGATTAATTTCTTCTTTGGCCAAGGAAATCCATAAGGACAAAATTTCAAAGCATACCTTCCCTTTCTGCAGAGACAGTGGTAAAGAATGCTAAGATTCATATTTCTTAATCTGCAAATCTTAATTAAAAAATAACAGCTAGCAGTTATAATGTTTTAAGGTTTGCAAAGCACTTTACAAATGTTATTTCGTTAAAAAAAAAAAAAACAACCCTGGGAGGTAGATGCTATTATTTTCACCATTTTATAGGTAAGGAAATTGAGGCAAAGAAAAGTTTAGGAAATTGTTCAGTGTCTTGCAGCTAATAAGGGTCTGAGACCACATTTAAACTCGGGAGTTTCTTATTCCTAAGCCTAGGGCTCTATCCACTATACTACCTAACTGCCTCATATATTTAACTGTTGGTTCTCCATACACAGATAATTTTGTGGATCAAATGAGGTGATATATGTAAAATACATTGCAAATTGTAAAGAAGTTAAGCTATTAAAGGCAAAAAGCTGCACTCTAACTTTTGGAATATCCTGTATAAATGTTAAGCTACCCTCATCATCATCATCATCATCATCTAAACTTTATCTAACATCCAGTAAGTTGATACAGTACTGGAAAACCTGCCTCAGGTTCTCCTCAGTGAGATAAAAAAGTTTTAGAGTTGGTTTCATCTTGCATCCAAAAGAAACAAGAAACATTTTATGAGACATGTGGTCACTTTGCTTTGAGATTTTTCAAGATGGATTTAGACAAAGGCCATCATAACATCGATAACCACTTCAGTCTATAACTCCAACATTTTATACAGAGGAGGAATTTTTTTTTGAGTAGACATCCCAAATGAAGTCATCTTACACCTCAATATGAGAGGCTACATGGCATAGTGGACTATGAAAGAAACTTTGGGCTCAAGTCCCTGAACTGACACATTGGCTATGTGACTTTCAGGCAATCACATAACTTCTTGGTACTTTAATTTGCAAAGAAGTTTCAGACCTGGATTGGTAGAAAGAATGTGGTCACCCAGGATTTCCCTAAACCAGTGAAATCTAATCTAGTGTCTATTTTGAATAGAGATAAGAAAGAGGATAGTATCCCTGGATGCTAATTTCAATGTAAATGTGGGTCTAGGGAAGGCCAATGAAAATTCTGTTGGACAACATGGGCTTTGTTTACTACTCAGAAACCTCATTTCTATACCTTAGAATTTTTTTCTTTTCCAAAACTAGTCAGATGGTACTATATGTAGCTGGTAAGTACTGAACAACAAGAAGTGAAACTGACTGTCTTAACAGATCTGAATGATTTAGCAATTATTTAAGTCTGAGTACATTCAGATTACTGACTGGTTAGAGTAAAGGTCCAAGAGAATTCCAACTTGGAAAAAAAAAAAGATAACAAACAAGAGAAGATATTACCTGTATCCCCAGTCAGTTACAGAGAGTAGCTCCAATGTAAGAGGGTAGTAAGAGGGAAAGGGAGTGGATGAAAGCAAGGTTTTTATCATTATTTTTCAGGGATGTTCAACTGATGGAAAAATCTCAACTCTTTGTCACATGGAGAGGTATGGCAGCAAAGGGCAACACCAATTTAGAGTATGAGTACATACATACATTATGGAGAAGGAAAATGAAAGTTTATAAATGATTTCTGACTCACAAAACACTGAAAAGTAACCAAGAGAAAAACAAGTCTGCCAAAACTTGGCATATAATCTGGCTAAGTCAAATTATTATATTTGAAGATGAAAAACAGGAGGAAGATACAAACAGACTTAAAATGGAACAGATCTGCCAATGTTTTTAAAGGAATACATTCTCATCAGCAGCACTAGTACAATGACATTTTGCACCTACCCCAGGCACCTGATGCACTAGTATTTGCAAAGATTAAGTAAAGAAGAACAGCAGGCCATGCCAAAATATATTTAAATCTCAGAGAAGAAATTTTTTACTCTATTAAAATTTTTTAAATTAATAATCATTAATTTTTTTCTTCCTTTCATTGAGGAAAGAAAAATAAAACATTCTCAAATTGGCTATGTCCAAAAAAGTCTCAGTTTGTACTCATTTTAACCTCTATTAGGAGATAGGTAGGTAGCATGCTTCAATATCAATTCTCTATCATTACTATTGTAAAAGGGAATTATTAATCCCTTTCTTCTAATTTAACTGAGGATCTGGAGGTCCTTTTACCATAGAGATGTATAAAGATATACCAGCCCATAGTGAAAGGAAGTAGAAACCAAAGAGATAGGAAGCGAGATAAGAAGGGGGTATTAAAGGCCAGTGTGAGGCCTAAGAGAGGCCTTTTGGCTTTTGACCTTTTTTGAGTTGGGAGGTGGTTGGTAGTTGGTTGATTGCTGGTGGTGATTAGTTAATGGTTGGGATATCTATATCTACAAATATAGAGATAGATAGATTCTGCCTGGTAAGCCGAGCTAAAGGGTGATTAGCTGGATTTTTTCTAACAGCAATTATAGGTAGTTACAGGGTAGCTAGTTAGGTATTAGGCAATTTCTTTCTCTACCTCTTTCCTATATTTCTCTCCTTTACTATATTCTTTTACTATCTCTATTTTAATAAAACTAAATTGTTAACTGTTAAAGGCTGCTAGAAGTTTTCTTTTCTCTGACTTAAAGGGATAATATTAATTTACAACTACTATATTCTCATTAAAACTTAAAAGTTATTAAAAGCTGCTCTCTTATTTTGTCAAAACTCCTAATTTAACTTTACCCTATGTTAAAATTCTTGCCAAAGATTTTTTAAGCATTCTTTAAAAAAAAGTTAATTGTATTTTTCTCAACTAACAAAAATCTTTTTCTCTTCCCACTACCTTATCCCACTCCCCATCTCCCACTGAAAAAGGAAAAAAAAAACGTGACAAATATACACTTTAGCAAAACAAATTTTGCATTGGCTTTGTCCAAAAAATATGATTATCAACATGTACCCTGAGGGAGGTGCCAAATTTAAAGACAATCAGAAACTAACTTTTAAGATATCAAAGAAAAAAGAGTGTGTTGGCTGGAGGAGAGGTGGACCTGATCAATGGAAATGAATTCTTTCTTCCTCCACCCTAAATTTCAGATAGCAATGGATAACTATAAAACTGGAACTGGAGAGAGGAAAGAGGAGAAATCTTGATTGTATAATTTAAAAGAGGTGTTCTTACCTCTTTTTTGTATCATTTACCACCCCACCACCCTCACCTTTGGTAGTTCAGATGAAGCCCATGGATCCCTTCTCAGAATGTTTCCACATGCAAAAATAAAATGCATAATATTACACACAAATCATATTTAAATACAGTTGTCAAAATACTAAAAAACAAATCTAGAACTAAAAATAACAAAATGGAAATGTGAAGAATCCACTGATAACCTTCTGAAAGAGATCCCAGAAAGTATAATTCCCATGAATATTATAGCCAAATTCCAAAACTTCCAGGTCAAAGAGAAAATATTACAAGTAGCCATAAAAAGAAACAATTAAAATTTCATGCAGCCACAGTCAGAATAACAAGAATTAGCAGCTTCTACATAAAAGGATCAGAGGGACTAGAATATGATATTCCAGAGAGCAAGGGAGCTAGGACTTCAACCAAGAATGACTTACCCAGCAAAACAGAGAATAATCTTTCAGGGGAAAAAATGGGTATTCAATGAAACAGAGGAATTTCAAGTATTAATGATGAAAAGACCAGAGCTGAATGGAAAATCTGACTCTCAAATACAAGACCCAAAAAGAAGCATATATGGGTAAACAGGAAAGAGGAATCAAAAGACATTTCATAAGGTTAAACTGTGTATATCTATATATACGGAGATGATGACTCTTGTAACACCAAAAAACTGTCATTATTAGGGCAGTTAGGAGTATACATAGACAGAGGGCAGGGGTGTGAGTTGAATATGATTGCATGATATAAAAAATAAAATTAAAGTATGATAAAGAGGAATACATTGGGAGAAGGAAGGGAAAAACAGAATGGAGTTAATTATTGCATATAAAGAGACATGAAAGAGCATTCACAGTGGAAGGGACAATGGGGGAGAAGAGGAGAGCAAGTGAAACTTACTCTCATTAGAATTGGCTCCATGAATAAAGAATATACATATCAATTGGATATCGAGAAAGTTATCTTACCCTGCAAGAAAGTAGGAGGCAAAGGGGAGTTGAACTGACAGAAAAGAAGACAAAATAGGGGATGGGGAGGTCAGAAACTAAATGGGAATAAACAGGATGGAAAGTAATACACAGTAATCATCATGGTGCAAAAAATATTTACAAGTCTCTCTAATACAGGTCTCATTTCTCAAATACATAGAAAAATGAATTGAAAATGTAAGAATACAAACCATTTCCCAATTGATAAATGGTCAAAAGATACAAAAACAAGTCAGTTTTTGGGTGAAGTAATTAAAGCTCTCTATGACCATGCTACAAAAATGCTCTAAGTCACTGTTAATTAGAGGGATAAAAATTTAAATAATCCTGAGGTACCACCCCACACCTATCAGACTGACCATTATGACAGAAAAGGAAAATGACAAAACTTGGAAGGGATATGGGAACAGTTGGACAAGAATGCCCTTCTGGAGGAGCTATGAACTGATTCAAATCATTCAGGAGAGCAATCTGTACCTTTAACTAGGTTTGTATCCCAAAGGGATTTTAAAAAAAGGGGGGGAAGGGCCTATGTGAACAAAAATATTTAAATCAGCTCTTTTTAGAGGGGCAATTAGAATTAGAAAGTGAGGAGATGCCCATCAAGTGGGGAATGGCAGAGTAAGTTATAACATCAGATTGTAATGAAATACTGTTGTGTTGTAAGAAATGACAAGCAAGAGGAGCTCAGGAAAACCTGGAAAGACATGAACTAAAGCAGAGTGAAATAAGCAGAACCAGAGAACATTGTACAATGACAGGAATACATTACAATGAACAACTGTGAATAACAGCTATTCTCAGCAATATAATGATCTGAAACTATCTCAAAGGGACTCATGATAAAAAATGCTATCTACTCCCAGAAAAAAATAATAACTGAATCTGAAACTAGACCAAAGCAAACTTTTTTTTACTTTCTTAATTTTTTCTCTCTCTGAATTTCCTCCCACAAAAGGATTACTATGGAAAAATGTTTTACATGATTGCACATTATTATATGAGACTACTTACAGTTTGGGGATGGGGCACAGGGTAGAGGTCTGAGATGGAAGGAGAGAATTTGAGATGCAATATTCTTTTAAAAATGTTGGAAATTGTTTTTACATGTAATTGGGGGAAAAATAAAATAAAATTTAATACCTTAAAAAAGTTAAGATAATAAGTCATGGTTTAAAAAAATACCACTCTATAATAATAGAGAAAAAAATATTTTGAAAGACTTTAGAAATCTGATTAATGCAATCACAAACTATGAATTCAAAAGAATGGAAGATGAAACATGCCACTTACTGCCTGACAAGAGAAATGTGAGCTTGAAATGCAAAAAGAGATGTATAATTTTGGAAATGGCTGATGTGGGGATTTGTTTTCCTGGATTATGTAGCTATAAACTGAGAAACTTATTTCCTTATTTGGTGGTAGGAGGAACATAGTAATAAAAATAACTGTTATTTGAAAAATAAAAATAATAAATTGTTTTTAGTAGGCCAGGCAAGAGATTATAGGGACCTAAACAAGTGTGAGGGTTGTGTAAATGGAGAAAGGGACAGATGAGTGAGATATTATTTTAGGATATATAAACTGAGGGAGAAGGTAGGATCAAGGATAACTCTAAGGCTGAACCTGGTCACTGAAAAGATGACAATACTTCCAACAGAAACCATTAAGTACAGAAGAGAGATGGTGTTTAGGGAATCTATGAATTTCATTTCAGACACACAATTTCAGATACCTATAGGTCAACTCAGTGGAGATGGCCTGCAGACAGAGTTTAAGGGAAATTAAGGATGGATGAAAAGACTTGGGAGTCACTTACACAGAACTCAAGGGGACTAAGGGAACATTAAGAATGAGGGGGGGGGGGAAAGGAGGGAGGGGCAGGTAGGTGACTCAGTGGATAGAGAAAGCCAGGCCTTGAGATTGGAGGTCCTGGGTTCAAATTTAAGCTCAAATGACACGTCACTTAATCCCCATTGCTAGCCTTTACTGTTCTTCCTTAGAACTAATACATAGTATTGATTACAAGATAAAGGTTTTTTAAAAAGTGAGTGTGAGTGTGTGGCATGTAAAACCCAGAGGGATTGCCCGTTGGCTACGGGAGGGGGTTTGGGGAAGGGCAGAGAAAGAACATGAATCTTTGAACCATGGGAAAATATTCTAAATTAAATAAATTTTTCAAAAGAACAAAGTGAATGTGTGGAAAGAGACAAAGGACAAAGTGCCTTAGAAGATTCTCCCACACTTAATATTCAGGAGAAAAGAGTATGATAATCCAGGTAAAAATGCCAAGAATGAATAGACAGGTGGCTAGAGAAAGAATCACAAGAGAGTAGTATTACAGAACCTAAGGAGAGAAAGTCTGAGATAGGGATGAAGTATAGAGTTTGGTAGTAAATGCCAAATGCTATAGAGAAATCAAGAAGTATCAGGACTAGGGGTAGCTAGGTAGCTCAGTGGATTGAGATCCATGCCCAGAGACAAGTCATAGTTCAAATCTGGCTTCAAATATTTACTAGTTGTGTGACCCTGGTCAAGCCACTTCACCTCCACTGCCTAACCCTTACTGCTGAAGTTACAATACCCTTACAAAATATTGATTTTAAGATGGAAAGAAAGGGTTAAAAAAAGTAGTATTGGGACAGGAAAAAAAGGCTTTTATAAGCAATTAAAAGTTTGTTGGCAATTTTGGAAGGAGTAATTTTGTTCTAGTGGTGGGGCTGGAAATTAGGCTGCAAGGGACTGGGAAGTGAATGGGAGATGAGAATAAAACTATGTATAGAAATACCATTTTAGGAGTTAGGTTGTGAAAAGGAGAACAAATATAGAATGACAGCATGAAGGAATGGTAGGGTCAAGTGAAAGAGTTTTTTTCTTTCCAGATTTTGAAAGGCTTCTTTTTTCTTTTTTAAAGGGTTAGGCAGCATCTGAGAACAATGTGAAATTAACATAAAAATATAAACCCTCACTGGGCATGCACACACTATGAAAGAACACCAAATCATGTGAGGGGGAAGACTGCATGGTCCGACTTCCTGCATCGGCTGGCAGAAGCACCTGCGTGGCATGGATGCCTGGAGAAGAGAACTCATGATCCAGACTGCCCAATCAGAGCCAAGTAATCATCATCTTGAGGGCTTTCTTTTTGGCATGAGTCCCTTCCTGAACACAAGCTCTATCTTTGGCTGGCCTTTCTGGCCTTAATTTATCTGGCCTGACTATTTGGCTTGCTAGGTGGCCTTGCAAGGTACAAGGCTCGTAAATGGGCCAAGGTTGGTTGGGAATCTGGGAACTGATGAAGTCCCGTGAAGCTGAGAGACTATGGTAGTTATGGGCAACTTGGTAATATTATTCCCCCTCTTATTCTCTCTCTTTACTAATACATAATTATAATTTTATATAAAGCCTCCAAGATTAATTTTAATTATTACAGAAAATTTATGGGTGATAGGGAAGAAGTCAATGGTTATGAAAAGATTAAATATGAGAGAAACAAAAGAGATGATGGAGAGGAAAGGCTGCCAGAGGAGCTAAAAAGGAATAAGATTAAGAATTTAAATAGGAGATTTGGCAAGAAGCCTTACCTCTTCATCAGTAAATAGGGAGTGAATGCAAGAAGGAAGGAAAGTGACGTTTCAGTGTTTGTAGAAAGGGAGAAAAGGAAGCTTCAAATGAATGGTTTCATTTCTCAGTAAAGTAGGCATGTAAGATTCTCTGCTATAAAGGAGGGAAAAAGTGGTGTAGAAAGCTGAAAGGAATTGAACCTGGTTTGGAATGTCTATGTGGAAAATATGATCAAAGAATACAACAGGAAAGAATAAACACTTCACTTTGTAGTGAAGGCCCAGTTAATGAAAACATAATCAGCAAGGAACCCAGTTGGTAGCAGTAGGACATTTCTCCACAGTGCTCCATCTAGAGGCAGAAATGGAAAAGCAGTTCATGGGTATTAAGACAAGACAGGAAGAGTTTCAAAGGTACCTGCTAGTGGAAAACTGAAATAGTTGGCAATAGGTTCAAGACTGAAGGGGTCAAGTGATGCTCTGGGAGAAGGAGGAATAAAGAAACTGGAGGTCTCACTTGGTGAGGATAAGGAACAGAAAGAGTAAGGCACTGCAGGAGATGAAGGAAAAGAAGTTACAGAAAAATAGTGAAAAGTCAGGACTCTGGGTAATGAAGAAAGAACAAATGTGTGTGGCTCATGCAAAGTCAAGATGGGGTCATTTGAGCTTAAGAAATTGATGAATTTGTAGATAAGGGCATTTAAGTGGACATCAGCATGAATGTTGAAATTTGTAGGGGTTAAGCTGGAAAGAAAGATTGTTACTTGGCTACTGAACTTGGGAAAATCTACCAGAGACTAACAGGCTAAGACAAGGAGTTACTCTAGGGGTTAGCTATAGGGAGAATCTATAGTCTGCTCATATTTAAATGCAGCCCAATAGTAATTCTCCTTTTGTTCATCATCAAAGGTAGTTTGATAAAGAAGACTGAATTTTTCATTGAAGTTACAAAGTGATGATATAAAAGTACAGTCTGGACTTGGGAACAAAGATCAAGGAATGTTCCTACTTCTTGGCCTGTTGTCTTTGTAAGCCTAGCACTTAGGACAGTGTTTCCAAATTAGTGCTTACTATACATACTCATTCACTGACTGATTCCTACTCCTCCTGCCCCCAGTGCTTAAAGGTGTATATGAAGCTTGCCCAGCATTGGTGGCTAGGGATTTCTGAGAAGAGTTAGTTTAAGATGAAAAGAACCTTAACCTCTTTATCTTTTATCCAGGATAAAGGGAAGCCTGTGTTTAAGAGGGAGGATTCCAGAGGGCAAAAAGGAAAAGAAAGGCAGAGGAAGATATGGACTATATAGGGGTAAGGCTAAGGTAAATAGGTATGAATATTTGGAGAGAGACAGACAGAGGAGAGAATTTCCATTTTGGCCTGAGGTTAAGTGGAGCTTCAGAAGGGAATTTGTTTTTATAGAAAGGTGAATGATCAGAAAATAGGGTGAAGCCACTATCTAGTGTCCTATGATGTATAAGTACTGTTAGTGTTGAGCTCTCATTGTTTCCCAGAAGGCCAGAATCTTGTAGCTCCTCAACCTCCCTGGCTAAAGAAGGATAAGGTGGTGATTATGTCCTTGGAGACTTGGCTAAACTCAGGCTATACAACCCAAAGCCCCTTTTCTCTCACTGAAACCTCTATTTTGAGGAAGGGCTTAAACTAGGCATTCTATTCCCAGTTCCTCAACCTCTACTTTTCAGCTCTTTTTTTATGTGTCATCTCTCTCCTTTAGAATTTAAGCTCCTTAAGGACAGAGACTGTCTTCCTTTCTCCATATATGTGTATATCCACAGAGTCTGCTTAGATAGTAAGCACTTGAATATTAGTTGGAACAGTTAGGTAGCTTAGTGGATAGCTGAGCCTTAAGGGAGGAGGTCCTGGGTTTAAATCTAACCCCAGACACTTCCTAACCGTGTGACCCTGGACAAGTTTCACTTAACCCCAAATGCCTAGCCTTTACTGCATTGAAACTAACAGTATTGATTCTAAGAGAGAACATAAAGGTTTAATAAAGAAATAAATGTTTATTAGCTTCCTGAGCCTCAAAAACAGTAGGTTTCAATGTCAAGTCACACAGACACTTAGTTCCCATTTATTGTCTCAGCAAAGGCCTCACCTATCTTAGCTACAATGAGACTTAGAATCAAAGTTGTTAAGAGTATTGTTCAGAAAAGAAAGAAAGAAAGAAAGAAAGGAAGGAAGGAAGGAAGGAAGGAAGGAAGGAAGGAAGGAAGGAAGGAAGGAAGGAAGGAAGGAAGGAAGGAAGGAAGGAAGGAAGGAAGGAAGGAAGGAAGAGAGAAAGTGAGAGAGAAAGAGAGAGACAGAAAGAAAGAGAAAGAGAGAAAGAAAGAGAGAAAGAAAGAAAGAAGGAAGGAAGGAAGGAAGGAAGGAAGGAAGGAAGGAAGGAAGGAAGGAAGGAAGGAAGGAAGGAAGGAAGGAGAGAGAGAGAGAGAGAGAGAGAGAGAAAGAAAGAAAGAAAGAAAGAAAGAAAGAAAGAAAGAAAGAAAGAAAGAAAGAAAGAAGAAAGAAGAAAGAAAGAAAAGAAAAAACCCTACTATTTTTCTGCTTCACCTAGGGAACTTTTAACAAACATTACTTCTGGGCTTCTAAATTTCACCAAACTTTAAAAGCCAAATTTACTTTTTTCTTTTTAAAAGCAGTAGGATTAAGAATTGGAGGTCTCAATGTAATGGATGAGCTATCTCATATAGTTTTGGAAAGTTTTAAATGCATTTCTACAGGAATAGTCATTTAACATGGCAAACTGAAATGTAAACAGTATGTTCTGTAATCATAGAAATTCACTCTTCAAATATGTAGGCTAGCACAATTTTCAATCTACCAGGAAGTTCAGTGGAAAATGTAATAAATTTACAAATCTATCAAGAAATATTTGTCGTAAGAACATCTTCAACATATCTGTTAAAATTATCTTTTGAACATCTGGATTGCATGCTTCCAAAGCAATTCATGTACTAAGAAATGGAAAAATAGAATAAATTACCTGAATTGAAGATGCTGATTCATGTGAATGGTCACTAACAGCTGTTCCTTGAGAAGTTGCCAGAGGGACAGTGTGAGTCTTTTGGGTCACTGGACTAACAATACTTTCACCTGTCCTATGTGATTGGCAGGCCTCTTTTCTATGAGGAGACTCCATAGTCTGCTCATCTCCAAATGCAGCCCAAGAGTAACTCTCCTTTTGTTCATCATCAAAGGCATTCCAATCTGTAGCTTGGTTAGGACCAGCTGAACTAAAATCTGCAAAATCATCAGGGTCTTGAAAAGCACTGCATTCATCTTGAATTTTTGGCCCCAAATCAAGATTCTCAACTTGAGTATAACAACCATTTTTTAGCTTTGAAGGAGGTTCAATTCCTGACACAGAAGACTTTCTTGCAACTTCATAACCTTCTGATATGATATTGGAAGTCTGTTTCAGTTCTAATTGGGAAAATGTTATTTCCTCTTGACAAGCAGCAGCATCTGTATCCCCAAAATCTCCAAAATCATCACCTGGTTCATTAAAATGTAGAAACTGTTCTGAAGATTCTTCAAAAGTTATGTCACTCATTGAATCTTGAGTACCACTAACAAAAGGTGGTGTTGCACCACTGACTGTGCCAAAGTCACCAAAATCATCTTCATTTGTATCACTGCAAGATACAAAATCATTACTACTATCACCATTTTTTAAATCTGTAGAATCATCCAAAACATTTTCTTCTGTCAGATCAATGCTGGTGCTTTGGATGTCTGTAAATTTAACAGTTTCTTCTTTGGAAGGATAACTAATGTCATTGGTTTCAGAAGTTTTAATACTGTCCATACATAAAGTTGAGCATTTAAAAGTTAAGAAATCAAGTTTTTCATCAGTTTCACACTGTTCTCTCCTGCTAAGCATTTCTGCATTATCAGTTGTGTCTATTGAATTCAAGGCTGATTGTGTGCTAGTATTTGATTCAATTTGTTCCAGTGTTGAAGGGTCATATTTTTCATTAGTTACTACACTGATTTCTGAAATGCAAACCTGATTCTCCTGAACAAGAGTTTTTTCTTCATTTTCACAGCTTCTATCCAAAGATACTTGTTTTACAGAATTTCCTTCATGGATTCTGTTTATTTTATTGTTTTCCTGAATAGTTAGCGCTCCTCTAACATTTAAAACTTCACATCTTGTTTCTTCCAGTTGTACCCTTTCCTTTTTGGAAAATGTGGCAAAATCTGCAAAATCCTCAGCAGGACTAGGTATGGAGTCTAAATGAAGCTCGGTGCTATGACTCTTTAATCTCTTTGAATCAATGATATCTAAGTCTTCCTTTTCCTGAGGATTTACAGTGTCCAATGCTGCAAACCCATTTGTTAGAATCTCTATACATGTGGATTTCTCACCATTACAGCTATCTATTTGTTTGTCATGACTAACTACTTTCATATCAGTTCTAAAACTGTCAGAAGAGAAGTTTTCAGATGTTTCAACATTATCTCTCTGTTCTATTACTTCTTTTAAATCTCCTGTACTTCCAATATTATCAATTAAAGTAGCAGAAGTTCTGGACTGAATTATTTCTTTGCTGGTGGTAGAAGGTAAAACATCAGACTGTTCTTTCATGAGACTAGGAAGTTCAGCAATGCTGTCTTTACCATTACCATTTTTAATAGGCTTAAAGCTTGTAAAGCTATCAACATTTTCTGAGAAACCATGAATTGGCATAAAATGATTTGAAGGTATAAATTCTTCCTTGGAATTAGTAAACTCTGGTGCATCAAAATCAACAAATCCTACACCAGAAGGGCTGACTTCAGAAAACCCACCAAATTCTCCAAATTCATCTTCTTCATCGTCATCAGCTCCATTGTCTAATGGTGGTGGAGATGAAGAGTACATTCGAATGATATCTGGTTCCATTGTTCAACTGCTTTTAGAAGATCAATTTATACCTGCCAACAAAAAAGGAAAAGTTAAGTTTTTCTTTAATTCTATTTTTAAAATCTCAAAATTTTAAAAAGTGATGCAAAATACTGGTTTTTTCCCCCTAGTTTCTTTAAGGGTTAACCGTTTAAAAAGCTGTATCACAAATAGTTTTAATTTCTAGGGCTTTTGGTTTAATTACTGTGATAAAAAAATAAAAGATTTCATTAGAATAGTATGTAAATCTATACATAGGTATACTGTTCAATGATGTTACAATGCATTTGTCAAAATTTATTTTTGGCTTTGGTTCTAAAAAGCAACCAATCATTAGATAGCCTCAGGCTTACAGCCTTTGAACAACAGAAACAATAGAACAATAGAAAAAGAAAAATCATTGAAATTCCTTAACTATTTCTGGTATAGGGGATACTAGCTGCCATGGAGAATAAAAGAAGAGGAATATTAATTTTGAGGAAAGTGGAATAAAGAGTTACTTTATTTCAACCGTTTTTGAATTTTTAAAAATCATGATAAATTTAGTGCTTCTACTGGTTCTTAAAAGTTAACAGTAACATTTTTCCACTGAAGAAAAATAAAGGCAGTTTAATTCAGCAAAAGTTTAAATAACAAAATAATACAGATTCCCTGGCATGTCCTTCAGTTACACTTAAAGCTTCCTTCTAAAATGTCTCAAAACATTATTAATACTTTCTATTATTATTTTATTTGATTATCCAGGTAAAGCTAGTTTTGGCAATGAAATGTGCAATAGGATACTATGACACAAAATTCTGGAAAAGAAAATTATGTAATTTACTTAGTTGCATTTGAAGTTTCAGTATTAAATATTAATACAAAAAAAAAAAGAATCACAATATAAACTACCAAAAAACACCCTATTTTTTAATTAAAAGAATTTAATAAAAATTACAGGCTTCTTAATATTTCACAATTCAGAAAATCCAATCTGTAAACCTGAGAAATGTTAAATGCTGATTTTTAAGCAGTTATCTCACTCTGAAATATTTTGAAAACAAAAAATACTGAAATACAAGATATCCACTGTGTATTTCAAGCCTTGGTAGCATTTCCCTTACTTTTTTGTATCAGTCATTCATTGGGAGTACTTCCTGCATACCAGGTGGATTCAGACCCTAGAAAGACAGTGTCTCTTGCTCCTTCTCAATACTGCTGCCACTAACCCAACACTGCACAATCTCTTCCATCTTAGGCCAACTGTCCTGAGGCCTTGTCCCCAGAAGATGTTATTAGTTTAGATCATCACTGTATACAGATATAGAAATTGTTAACCCAATCACAAACAAGCTTTTTAAAAGCACCTTCACTATGTTGGAACTGGAGACTGAAATGTAAAATCTAAACAGCCCCTGACCTCAAGGAGTTTATATTTAACCATCTGTCCTCAATTCTTATGTATATATAAAATTTAACCTTCAAATTATAAAACACTAAGTGAAGTTATAGATTCCAGACAAGGTGCTCCAATTCAGCTATCCTGACAACAGGAAGAAGTACCAGACAGTAAGTACCAGACAGTGTGGTACAGTGGAAAGAATAATGGATTGAATCAGAGGACTTGGGTTCAAATTATGATTTTGACACTTATTACTTCCATTGTATTGGGCAAGTAATCCTTTCTCTCTAAGTAAGTTTCCTCATTTAGAGTGATAGGCCTGAACTAAATGACACTCAAAGGCTCTTTTAAACTCTAAATGTATGTTTCTGTGCTTTAATGTCTGTTTGGGGCATGTTGCTATTAACAATGCATTATGTCATTTAAGAATTATTTCTTAGAAACAAAGGGGAATTAGAAATAGGTCAACTATGTCATCAACAAACATGTGTAACTATTTTACTTCTTGGTTATAAAAGGGAAATCTCATATTGTAATATCAAAGAGCTTATTTTTGTAGTTGTAGTTTTTTGTAGTAGCTTATTTTTGTAGTACAATTACAAGCTTATACCTTGTAGTTGTACAAAGATGTCAACCCATTAGAAAAATTCAGTCTGCTGGTATGAAAATATTTACTATAGACTTTACCATAAAAAGGAAGGATATATCTAAGAATCAGAAAATTAACTCCTTTATAAGGCTATAAGCACATGTCAATTAAGTCCTAGCAGTAAGAGCACATTTGAAATGAAGTCTACTTTACCACTTCTCTTTATAAACAGTACAACCCTGCTCATCTTTTTAAAATAATTTTTTATATCTTTTGCTTTTTTTATCACAAATTCCATTAGTATCTCTCCTCCTTCCAGAGAGCCATTCCATAAAACATGTATTTTTAAAAGACCAAAAAAAGAGAAGAGAAAAAAAAATCAGTATCTTATTAATATATCAAAAAAGGTCTAAAAATATTTTAAACATACAGCAGTTGTGGACCTCCCACCTTGCCAAAGGTAGTGTTGTCTTCTCATATCTCTTTTTGCTAAACAATTTTGGGGCAACTCAATTCGTATGGCACTGAAAAAGTAGATTAATTTGGGCAGGACTGCCATTTTTATAACATTGGTATGAGCAACCCATGAACAATTAATATTTTTCCAATTGTGTAGATTTGACTATTTTTGTGAAAAGTGTTTTGAACTGTATTCATATAATTCCTGAGTTTATCTAGACAGGCAGCCATCATTTTATATTTACAGTTAATTTAAATGGAATTTCTTTTTCTATCTCTTGTTTCAGGGTTTTGTTGGTAGTATTAAAGAAATTCTGATGATTTATGTGGATTTGGTATATATTCTACAACTTTGCTAAAGTTGTTGATCATTTCAACTAGTTAAGTTGAATCTTTAGGATTTATCATTACATCATCTGCAAAGGTGATTATTTTTATTTCTCCACTGCCTTGTATTCCTTTTTCACCTCTTATTGCTATAGCTAGCTTTTCTAGTACAATATACTGAGTAACAGTGGTGATAACGAGCAGCCTTGCATCACCCCTGATCTTACTGCGAAGGCTTCTAACATCCCCACTGCAGATGATATTTGCTGATGGTTTTAGATATGTACATTTATCATTTTAAGGAACACTCCATTAATTTCCATGCTCTCTAGTTATGTTGTCATGCCTCTTTTTTCAAGTGATACTTCTTCAAAATTTTGCAGGTTTCATTTTTTGTAGTTATTCTTTTTCTTCACAGTTATAATCATTGGGTATATTGTCCTTTGGCTCCACTTATTTCATCCTGCACCAATGAAGATTTTTCCCATTTCTCTGTATCACATTGATCATTTCTTTCAGCATAATAATACTATATTACATTCATGTACCACAATTTACTTAGACATTCCTCAGTTGATGGGTATTGCTATAAATATTTTAGAATTTATGGGGACTTTTTCCTTATCCATGGTCTCCTTAGGTTATAAATCTAATGAAATTTTTGAGTCAAAGGGTATGGAAATTTTAGCCACTTTATTTGTATAATTCCAAATTGCTTTCCAAAACAGATGTACTGATTTACAGCTCCATCAACAACAACTTCATACAGGGGCTACTAGTGGCTCAGTAGACTGAGAGCCAATCCCTAGAGACTGACTTCAAATCTGGCTTCAGACACTTCCTCCGTGACCATAAGTAAATCACTTAATCTGCATTGCCTATTTGGAAACAATACACAATATTGATTCTAAGATGAAAGGAAAGGGTTTAAAAAAAATTACTTCTTGCAATCCCTCTAATACTACCCCCATATTTTGTAATCTTTGCCAATTTACAAGTTTAGAGATAAAACCTCAGGGTTATTTTGTTTTGCATTTCTTTTAAACTTGTTAGCAGTTGGCAACTTTTCTTTTGAGAATTGTTTCTTTATAACCACTGACCTTTTACCTACTGGGGGATGCTTTTGGTCTCATATTTCTATATATTTATTAATTATTTACAAAGATTTTTTCCATTATTTACAATAATGTACAATAGCTTTTCAATTTTATATAATTAATCTATTTTTATTGCTTATAATTACCTGTCTCTTATTTAAGAATCTCTTAGCCGACTGATACACTGTGGTACAATTGAAGGTAATGGACTTCTCCATTAGTGTCAATGCAATGTCCCTGAACAATCTGCAGGGATCTAAAAAACACTATCCACAAGCAGAGGATAAACTATGGGAGTAAAAACACGGAGGAAAAGCAACTGCTTGACTACAGGGGGGAAGGGGATACGACTGAGGAGAGACTCTAAATGAACACGCTGATGCAAATACCAACAACATGGAAATGGGATCGAACCAAGAACACATGTGATACCCAGTGGAATCGTGTGTCGGCTAAGGGAGAGGTGGTGGGAAGGGGGGGAGGGAGGAAAAGAAAATGATCTTTGTTTCCAATGATGTTTGGAAATGACCAAATAAAATAATGTTTAAAGTGAAAAAAAAAAAAAGAATCTCTTAGCCATAGCTGTGAAAAGTGTATGCTCTCTTTTTTGTTTATTTTTTTTTTGTTAGTATGATCTTTAATATTAGGTTCATGTATCCTAAATTTAGAAGGTGGAATATGGTATAAGGTGTTGATCTAAATCTAATTTCGGTCAGACTACTTTCCAATTTTCTTAGCAGTTTTTATCAAACAGGGAGCTCTTTTTTCGGTAACATGTTTATTGGTTTACCAAATACTAAGTTATTAAGTTCTATTATTTCTGATTTCCTTTTTCTAGTCTGTTCCATTGATCACGCTATTTTTTTAACCAATTAGCATGTAAGGTTTTATAACTGCTCCTTTGTAATAGTTTCAGGTGCTATCATGCTGTTCCCCTTTCATCCCTTCCTCTTTTCACTGTTCCATTTTTTTGAGGTCTAAATCAGTGATGGTGAACATATGGCACACATGCCAAAAAAAAAAAAAAAAGCACCAAGAGCTCTCTTTGGGCAGTCACCCACCAAAGTTCATTATTAGAAAGCCAGAGGGACTTGGAGTGGAGCTGTTTTCTCCTCCTCTCCATATGTCTGAAGACATTCCTCATTTTACCTACCCTATGCCCAGCAGTCAATGGGAATGCTTCCTCCCTCCCCTGTCTAGAGTAAGGGGGGTGAGGGAGAGGGCAGGGCATTCGGTCTCTGGGTAGTGGGGTGGGGCACTGCACTCTGACTCCAAAAGTTTCACCATCACTGCTCTAGATCTTTTATTTTCCCAAAAGGATATTCTTATTTTGTTATTATTTTAGGCTAATTTGATTGATTGAGCATAAAAACCTTAAACTGATTTTGGTAGGGTGTTTTTTTTTTTTTGTATTATGCTGAGACAGACCAGAACTAGCTAATTAAGTTGATCTTATTTCTTTAAGGAGTACTTTGTAATTTATACAAATTTATATTTGAGTACTCTAATAGATTGATTCCTAGATATTATGTATTCTCTGTAGTTATCTAGACTAGGATTTCTCTTTTAGTTGCTGCCTCTTAGATTTTGTTATTACTGCATAAAAACACTGTTGCTCTTTGAGGGTTTATTCTGAAGCCAACAATTTTGTTAAAGCTAATATTTCTTTCTTTTTTTTAGAAAAATCTTTACCTTCCATCTTAGAATCAATATTGTATATTGGTTCCAAGGAGGAAAAGTAGTAAGGGTGAGGCAATGGGGGTTAAATGACTTACCCAGGGTCAGACAACCTGGAAGTGTCTCATGCCAGAGATGAACCCTGGATCTCCTGTCTCTAGATCTGGCTCTCAATACACTGAGCCACCCACCTGGCCCCTAAAGCTATTATTTCAATAAGTATTTCTGTTAATTCCCAAGGATTTAAAAAAGTAAACCATTATAGTGAATAGGAATACTTTTACCTCCTCTTTAACTATCATTATGCCTTTCATTTCTTTCCATTGTCTTACTGCTAATGTTAGCATTTTCAGAAATACATCAGATAAGAGTGGGCATTCTTGCTTCATTCTCAAATTTATTGTGAAAGGTTCTATGTGTAATGATGCTTCCTTTTGGTCTTAAATGCTTTTTGTGATACATTTTATAAAGGTATTTCTATGCTTACATTTTTGAGATTTCAGTAATAAAATGCATATGGTACTTTGCCAAATGCTTTTCCCTCTAAGATCTATTATGGTAATCATGTGATTTTTAATGTTTTTTTTTATTTGGTTAATTATGCTGACTGTTTTCATAATGAACTACCATCCTTGAGTTCTTGGTACAAATCCAAACTGGTTTCTGATTAATTATTTCTTTGATGAACTGTTTTAATCTGACAGAAATTTTATTTAAAATTTTAAAACTGATAATCCTATCTTGTGACCATAGACAAGTTACTCGACCTCTGACTCAGTTTCCTCCACTATAAAATAGGGGTAAGGATGGCATCTACCTCCTAGGGTTGTCGTGAAGATTAAACAAGAGAACTGTAAAACACTTAGCAAAGGGTGTGGCACACAGCAGGTTTTATATAAATACATACTCTTTCCTTCTCTGTCTCCTCTACTTTATTCTTCTTGACCTTTCTGTACTCTCATCTTGGGCATTTTTCTCTCCTGTTTTTCTTTTCTCCTTTGCATTATGAACTTAAACATCAAACATAAACACTTCAATATCCAAAAAAATAGAAAAGAGGTTTACATATTACCTATGAAATTAATAAGAGTTCAACAAAACTGAAAATTGACTCCCTCTCAAGTTCCTTTGTGCTCACTTCTGTATGTTTTTTCAAATTTTAATCAATGTTCTTTTATTGCTTCACTGTTTCTATCAATTCCATCTTCACAACTGTTACCCAAAAAACTATAGATCTAAGCTCTAGTCCTATAGCTCCAACTGGACATAGGCATTTCAAACTCAATACATCCAAAAGAGAATTCATTATTTCCCACCACCAATCATCCCCTGAACTACTTTGCTTCTTCTTGATGAGGGCATCACAACTGTTTCAATTACCCATAGTTGGAAATCACAGTCTTCCTCTTTCATCCCTCATATCCAATCTGTTTCCCAGTTTTGTTGATTTAATTTGACCTAGAATGCTGCTGCTCTTCCTTCTTCAATGTGTCCTCTATAAAGCCAACAAATTGGTATTCCTAAAGTTAGTACAAGATTAGATAAGAGAAAATGCCTCAATTTGCAAAAAAGAGAAGAGAACAGAGTTTGCAAAATATAGTCCACAGCCAAGACTGACTTTGACTCTTGGGAAAATTCCAGAAAAGATCACTACAGATATGGTTGTTGAATATCAAGAAAGGTAAGTGGTGGGATTACAAAAGAACCAGCAGTTTCATCAAGAACAGGTCTGGCTATACTAATCTTGTGGGGTTTTTTTGGGGGGGGGTCTCTAAACTACTGGGTGAGGGGAAATGCTGTGGATGGAGTGTAGCTAGAACTTAGTAAGGCTTTTGATAAAATATCTCATTCTTGTGAAGAAGTTGGAGATATTCATAACTAAATGGATGGCTAAACTCCAATAAGTCATTCATGGTTCAATGTAAACATAGAAGGATGCCTCCAGTGGAGCTCAATTACTTGAATAAAGGCACAGATGGCATACTTGTCAAGTTTGCATCTGACACAAACCTAGCAGAGATAACTAACAAAGTAGATGATAGAATCAGGATCTAAAAGCATCAAGATATTAGATCATCAGCTTGGCTTTAATTAGATAAATTCAATCCAGAGAAACAAAGTGTGGCACTGGGATATAAAAAAATCAACTTCAAAATTACAAGATGGGAATGGGGAGTATGGCTGGGGATATCAGTTGTTCTGAAAGAGAGCTAAATGTTTTAGTGGACTACAAGGTTCAATGTAAGTTATTAGGGTGATGTCGCAGCCAAAAAAGTTAATTCAGTACTGGGCTGTAGTAAGATATAGCTACCAAGTAAAAAGGTTATGATAGTCCCATTGTGCTCTGCCTATTAGTTCTTATCTTTTCAGTTCCAGGCACCACAGTTTAATTATACTGATAAGCTTGAAAGAGTATCCAAGAGTGCAACAAAGATGGTAAAGGACATCTTGTGTTCATGCCATAGAAGAATTTGGCTGAAGGAAATCAGGATATTTAGTCTTAGGAAGAGAAAGCCTAGAGGGATCATAATAGCTATCTTCAGTATTTAAAGGGCTGTCATGAAGGAGATATTAGATTTTGTGTGAAGGAAATCATTGAGTAGATTGGGTCACAAGGACAGAATGGCAGATGGAAATGGCAGCAACAGAATCAAGAGATAAGGAGACTGGGCAGGGCAGATGAGCCACAGTTGGCTCCTGAAACATGATGTGTGAGAATTAGTGGGAGGAGAAAAAGTTTGATAAACTGAGGCAAGAGTGGATTTTGGCCTCTTTTCTTCTAGGTTTGTTGCTGCTTGGATTTCCCTGTGAATGTGGCTAGGGGGCCCTAATGTCAGCCATAGAATAGCAAGCTAAACAGAGGAGCAAGGAAAGTAATATCTTTCTCTCAATTTTCCTATATATCTCTCCTATTTTTTCATCTTTTCCCCTACTACTTTTGATTTAATAAAATGATTAATTTACAGCCAGTCTTATAATTTTTCCTCTTACAATTTGTTCTGTTTCATCCCAGAGACCAGAATGAGATATAGAGAGCATAAGTTGGAAGAAGTCAATTAGCCTTGATGTCAGAGAAAATTTAATAACAATGAATTGTTAAAAAGTGGAATAGGACCAAAGAAAAACAACTGCTTGAATACATGGGTCCAAGGGATATGGTTGGGGATATAGATTCTAAATGAATATCCTATTGTAAACAACATGGAAATAGGTTCTGATCAAGGACACAAGTAATATCCAATGAAATTGTGAGTTGGCTGCAGAAAGAGTGGGTGGAGAGGAGAGAGGGAAATAATGTGATTATTGTAACCAAGGAATAATGTTCTAAATTGACTAAATAAACTTGCACAGGTTTTTTCCTAACTCTGAATTTTCTGATTATATGAAAATAGATTTTTAACTATAGTACTTCCTTTCTCAGGAAGCTCCAGTGACATTCTAGCAAAGAGATCACAGAAATATATCACAAGGATCATTTGCTATGACCAGACCATATCAATAATAAAACTAAAAGAAATCACATGATTATCTAAATAAATACAGAAAAAACTTTTGACAAAATGTAACATCCATTCCTATTAAAAATACTAGGAAGTATAGGAATATATGGGCCTTTCTTTAAAATGAAAATTATCTATCTAAAATCATCAGCAAATACCATCTGCAATGGGGATAAGTTAGAAACCTTCCCAATAAGATCAAAGATCACATGAAGCAAAGATAGCCTATATCATGGCTATTATTTAATATTGTATTAGAAATGCTAGCTTTAGCAATTAGAGAAAAAAAAAGAATTGAAGGAATTAAAGTAGGCAATAAGGAAAGTAAGCCATTACTCTTTGTAGATGATATGATGGCATATTTTGAGAATCAACTAATAAATCAGTTAAAATAATTAATTTTGGCAGTTAACATACAAAATAAACTCACATAAATCATCAGTATTTCTATATATTACCAACAAAGTCCAGTAGCAAGAGATAGAAAGAGAAACTCCAGTTAAAATAACTCTATAGTGTAAACCTTAAACTTTCTTAGACTTATGAATGTTGGAAATTTCCCCATTGGGAAATTTCATACTTAAAAAAATCTCCTACTGATAGTAAGAACTCTATTGGAATATGAAACTCCTTGGCATGGCAGGATCCTTCTCCTCCCTACTTGAGTCTACTTTAGGACAGAAACCTTTTGCTAAACAATGGAAAGGGCTTTGACCTATGCTTAAGCATAGAACAGGAAGTTCTTTGAGTCATGATTGATTTTAGAATTGATACAATAGAGATACTTGGAATGACAGAACCAGGTCTTGGAAACTACAATCTCTACCCTACTCAGAGTAACAGGATTTAGGAAGGGCTGCAGCATAGATCAAGATTTAATTATTTGAGAATATGACCTTCAACAGACATGTGCAAAGGGGGCAGACCTCTGGGCGGTCCTGGGTTAAGCTAGAGCCACCATTGGCACAAGGGAGACATCAACAGTGATTGGCAGATGTGAGAACTGAGGGGAGGGAACTTAGATTGTTTGCTTTAAGAGAGCGGGGTCTGAGGACGGAGGAGGGGGAGTTGATGCTCTGAAGGAGGTCTGAGAGGAGAGAGGTCCTGGAGGGAGAGCTGCTGGAGAGGTCTTGAAGGAGGCAGTGGAAGAACTCAGGAGGAGTCAGGAGGAGGATTCTCTGGAAATATTTCTTGAAAGGAGGCTTTCTTGAAGGTGGAGCCTAAGGTTGGCATGAGAAGCCTTACCTAGAGAGATCTTGGGTGAGTGATAAAACCAACTGACTGATTTATCTGTTAGGACTGAGGTCTAGGCCTTATTGGCTTAAGGCCCTTCATTCTTATTCCTTTCTTACTTTCTCTCTTTTTCTATTGATTAATCAGTGTATTATAAATTAAATTTCTCTATAAAACCCAGTTGGCTTGGGCATATTCATAAATTGGGAATATATTCCCTGGGCGACCATCTTATATTTATATAAACCCAAGACACAGTAGAAAACATATTTCAGAGGTCATAATTGAGATATATATATATATATATAATATATATATATATATATATATTATATATATATATATTTCCCTTGCTCCCAAACATTTTAACTATCACAGTTTATGGCCCCCACTCTCTTATCTACAACTATTTAATGCTCAAAACTATTTTAAATCTAACAATAGACAATATAAAATACTTGGGAATCTACTTGCCAAGACAAATACAGAAATTCTATGTAACTCAATTACAAAAAAACTTTCATATAAGTAAAGTCAGATCTAAACAACTGGAAAAATAATTTCTCATAGGTAGGTGGAGTTAATATAATAAAAATGACAATTCTACCTAAACCTATATACTTATTCAGTATCATGCCAATCAAATTACCAAATAATTATTTTAAAGAACTAGAAAAAATAATAAAATTAATTGGAAAGAACAAAAGGTCAAGAACATCAAGGGAATTAATGAAAAAAAAAACAACACAAAAGGTGAGTTAGCAGTACCAGATTTAAGACTATACTACAATAAAGCAGTAATTATCAAAACAATTTGGTACTGGCTAAGAAACAGAATAGTAGAAAAATGGAATACATTATATACAATATACAAGAATGTAGCAATCTAGTGTTTGATAAAACCCAAACCCCAGCTTTTGGGATAAAAACTCACTGTGATAAAAACTGCTGAGAAAACTGGTAAATGGTATGGCAGAAACTAAGTATAGATCAATATCTCACATCCTATATCAAGACAGGGTCAAAATGGGCATATGATTTAGACATAAAGGATGATAAGGGAATACAGAATAGTTTGGGTCAGTAGAAAAGGGGAGGATTTATGATTGAACAAGAGACAGAGAACATTACAAGATGTAAAAGGAATAATTTTGACTATATTAACTTTTAAAAGTTTTTGTACAAACAAAACAAATGTAACCAAGATTAGAAGGGAAGCAACAAACCATGAGGGAAAAGTATAGCAAATTTCCCTGATAAAGGTCTCATTTCTCAAAATATATAGAAAACTAAATAGAATTTATAAGAATGTCAGTCATTCTCCAAATTGACAAATGGTCAAAGGATATGAAAAAGGACTTTTCAGATGAAGAAATCAAAACTATCAACAATCATAAAAAAATGTTCTAGATCAGTCTTAATGAGAGAAATGCAAATTAAAATAACTCTGAGGTACTACTTCCCACCTATCAGACTGGCCAATATGAAAGTGACAAATGTTGGAGGGGATGTGGCAAAAATGGGACACCAATGCAAGTTATGAAATGATCCAGCAAAAGGGGGTGGGTGCAATTTGGAACTATGCCCAAAGTATAAAGTTCTGCATATAGTTTGATCCACTACTTGGTCTATATGCCAAAGAGATTTTTTTAAAAGGGGGAAAGGTCTTACTTCTTAAAAAATATATATAAGCAGCCCTTTTTGTTGTGGCAAAGACCTGGAAATTGAGAGAATGTCCATCAATTGGAGAATGGTAGAACAAATTGTAGTTTATGATGGTGATGGAATATTATTAGACTGTAAAAAATGATGAACAGGATGATTTCAGAAAAAGCTGGAAAGACCTACATGAACTGATACAGAGTGAAATAATCAGAATAAGAATAGTGTACATAGTAACAGTAATATTAAATGATGATAAATTGTGAAAGACTTAGCTACTCTTAGCAATAGAATAATTCTAGTCAATTCAGAAGAACTTATGAGAAAGAATGTTATCCACACTTCCAGAGAAAGAACTGATGGAGCTAGAATGCAGATCAAAGCATACTATTTTTCACTTTCGTTTATTTATGTTTTTATTTTGGGGTTTTAATGAATAATATGTATGATAATACATGAATAACCCAGATCAAATGGTTACCATCTCCGGCAGTGAGGAAAGAAAGAAACTTTGAATCTTATATCTTAAAAAAAAAAGTGTAAAAAATTATTACAAGTAATTGTTAAAATAAAGTATTTTTTTCTTAAAGCAGCAGTTCTAGTGACTTCCTCTAGTCTCTAGGAATAAAGTAGGAACCCTTCAATTTGGCATTTAAAGGCTTTAACAATCTTACTCTGGCCTACTCTTCTAGTTTTCAATGCTTGTTAATACTTCTTTCCTTCACATTCTCTATATATATACATAACTCACCTACTCTATGTATATACATAACGACCCCCTCCCACACTCTTTGGGCAAACTGGCCTCTATTCCTCATACACAGCACTCTGATACTCATCTCCCCCAATGCTTTTAATATATTATCTCATTCAGAATGAGTTTGATCCTCAGATGATCCCTTTTGGATCCATCTCTCAGTTGCTAATGCCTCCTTGCTCACTACCTGGTGTCACTGCCTTGTGTTTACTTTGGATTTATTCTGTATGTACTTAAAATGTACATGATGTCTCTTCTGATAGAATGTAAGCTCCATGAGAGGAAGAATTCAGAATAGGGTCAAGATGATAGAGTAAAAGAAGCAGTACAGAACATCCCACTCTCACAATTCCTCCAAACAGATCTAGAAAACACACCAGACTGAATCCTGATGGGAAAATCCAGACAAAGTCACAATGAGTAATTTTTCTAGCCCAAGTCAATTGGGGGGGAGGGGAGTAATAAAGAGAGACCCTGAGGATGGGGTCTCTCAAAAAGGATGAAATGTAGAACTTTCCAGGGTAGGAAGAGAGTGTTCAGAACAAGAAGTCCAAAACCCTTATCAGGACATCTGCAGACCCATAATGGGGTACCTCAATGTAGATAAGTGTCAAGTGGCAGCTTTGTTGTCCATAACCCAATTCTGGATCAAAGATCCACAGAGGACTGATGAGGGAACCTGCACCCAGGGGAGGCATTCCCAAGCAGGGAGGTCCTGGGAAGTATACCAAAAAAAAAGGGAACAAGTTCAGAAGTAGGCAACAACAGCAGCAAGGAGGTATCTCTAAAGCCTACAAAGGAATAACCATGGCAAGAATTTCAGATCAAGGAGAAGTGTATCACTCTGTAATTCTGAAACTGGCTGATTAAGTTTCTCTGTCTTTGAATTCCTGTGTTTGAACTTCACTGGCTGGTTAAGTCCACCAGAATTTATTCTTGCTCAGACGCAAACCCAGGTCAGAAAATTACAATTCTAAGATCAAGATGGCAGCAAATACCCTAGAATAGAACACTAGAGAAATCTGAAGTTTATAGGAACCTACCTCTATCTCCTAAGAACACAGGAACATGATCAGCACAGTTCTTTCCAGAAACATACAAAGCCTAGGCTTAGCATCAAGTTCAAAGTCAGAAAGTAGACATTTAATTGAGAGGCAGAGTCAAGATGGCAGTCTAGAAGGAGCAGGAGTTCAGACCTCTGAATACCCTTCCTAACCGATCATAAACTGAATGCTCCCAGAGGACTGAAAAACAAACTTAACAACAAGACAGAGCCAAGGAACCCTCTTGCTGGACTTAATTCAAAAGGTACACCCCCCAAAAAGACGGAATCCGAGAACACTCGGGTTTAAGGGGAAGACAGAAGGAAGGTCCCATGACCCATCCCCCCCTCCCACCCAGAGCACTTAGATTCCAGCAGCAGCAGAAACTTCTGGGCAGGCAAAGGTGCTGGTCTGAAGGGCAAACATTGCAACCAGGGATGTGGTAAGTTTAGTCTCCAACACAGACAACGGGGAAGGAGCTAGAGAGGGAGCATAGACCTGGCAGCCTGGCCAGACCTGTGGAGATCCTCCATATTTGCTCCAGCCTTCCAGGAAGTTTTGGATTCAGAACACACCCAGCCCAACTAACCTGAACTTAATCCCATCAAAAGTCTCCATAACTCAGTGGAGCCTAGGCTCCACACCCATCCTCATTGACTGTTGGACTTTAATCCAATCAAAAGCCTCCAGAGGAAAGGGAAGCTCAAATCCCAACAAACCTCCACTAGAGACTACACCATGAGATCTCCTGTTAAAGCTCCAAGAAGGGAGACTGACAGAAGCCCCCAAACCCCCCCCCAAAAAAGAGAGAGAGAGAGACAGAGACAGAGACAGACAGAGAGACAGAGAGGAACAAAAGCACAGACAAATACGGGGAGTAAAGAAGGGGTGAATTTGAGCAAACAACAGAGAAAGAAAGAAACTACAATAAACAGCTTCTACTCAGCAAATGGAACAGAGGGAGAGAGATCAGCAAACGATAAATCAGAAATCCCAGCAAATTGGATAAAGGCTGTGGAAACACAATTAAGAGAGGCTGAAGACAATTGGGAAAAAAACCTAAAAATTAAGATAAGTCATCTGGAAACAGAGGCACTTGAACTAAAACAAGAAAATAGTGTCTTGAAAGCCAAAATCAACCAGCTGGAAAATGAGGAAAAGGAGATGAAAGACAAGGTAAAGAGGATGAAAGATGACCTCCAAAGAAAATCAGACCAGAAGGAAAGGGATGACCAAAAGCCAGGGATGAAATCCAGTCTTTAAGAACCAGAATACAACAACTGGAATTAAGTGACCTCACAAGGCAGCAGGACACTATAAAACAAAATGAAAAGAATGAAAAAATTGAGGAAAATATGAAGCATCTCAATCACAAAAGAGACGATTTAGAAAATCGTTTGAGAAGAGACAATTTAAGAAGCATAGGTCTACCAGAAGACCATGACAAAAGAAGGACATAATACTACAGGGAAATTATTCAGGAAAACTGTCCCGATATCCTAGAACAAGAGGGGAAAGTGGAGATTGAAAGAATCCACAGATCACCTCCTGTATTTAATCCCCAACTGACAACACCCAGGAATGTTATAGCCAAACTCAAAAACTATCAGACCAAAGAAAAGATATTACAAGCTGCCAAGAAAAAGCCATTCAGATACCACAGAAACACAGTAAGGATAACTCAGGATCTGGCTGCATCCACACTGAAGGACTGAAAGGCATGGAATATGATATTCCGGAAAGCAAGGGAACTAGGTCTACAACCAAGAATAAAATACCCATCAAGACTGACTATAATCTTACAGGGGAAAGTATGGTCATTCAACACAATAGAAGAATTCCAAGCATTCATAAAGAAAAGACCAGACCTGAACAGAAAATTTGATGTCCAAGCACAGAACTCAAGAGAATCATCAAAAGGTAATTTAAAAAAAGGGGGGAAAAGAAAAACAAAAAAACAACAAAAAAAAATTTTAAGAGACTCAATAAGTCAAAATATGTATCCCTATAAGAAAATAGGTCATTGGTAATGCTTAAAAACTGTTGCTATCACCTGGGCAGCTAGAAGAATTACACTTGGAGGGAACAGTGACAAACTGTATAGGATGAAAGGACAAGACACAAATAGGTATATAGATATATGCATGCATAAATACATATTCATGTATATATACACACACACACACACACACACAGACAACCAGAACTAAAAAAAAGGAGGGGGGGGGGCTAATACTAAAAGAAATGGGAAAAGAAACAAATGGGGATAAATTGATATGTCACAAAGTAGCTCATGGCGGGAGGGGTAGAACATCGATACACTGGAAGGGTAAAGAGGTTGGAGATAGGAAATACTCAATTCTTATGTGCTTTGAAACTGACCCAAAGAGGGAAAAGCAATCCAATACATTGGGGCAGAGAATAGATTTGCGCCCTATAGGGGACTAGAAGGGTAAAAAACAGACTGGTGGGGAGGGAAGCAGTACAAGGGAGGGAGAGGGTGGGGGGTATTTTAAAAAGACTACAGGAGAAAATAAGGGGGGAATAAGAAGGGAGGGGTATAGAAAGGGAAGTAAAATAAGGGTGGGAACTAGGGGGACTGATTATAACAAACACTGGTGTAGAAGGAAATAGTGAAAGAAGAAAAGGCAGGACCAGGAGTAGAAATCAAAATGCTGGGAAATACACAGCTAGTAATCATAACTCTGAATGTGAATGGAATGAACTCACCCATAAAACACAAGCACATAGCAGAGTGGATTAGAATCCAAAACGCTACCATATGCTGTCTGCAGGAAACACACATGAGGAAGGTAGACACCCATAGGATAAAAGTAAGAGGTTGGAGTCAAATCTCTTGGGCATCAACTGATAAAAAAACGGAAGGAATCACAATCATGATATATGACAAAGCCAACGTAAAAACAGATCTAGTTAAAAGAGACAGGGAAGGTAATTACATCCTGATAAAAGGCAGTATAAATAATAAGGAAATATCAGTACTCAACATGTATGCACCAAATGGCAGAGCATCCAAATTTCTAAAGGAGAAACTAGAGAAGCTCAAGGATGAAATAGACAGAAAAACTATACTAGTGGGAGATCTGAAACTTCCTCTATCTGAACTAGATAAATCAAACCAAAAACTAAATAAGAAAGAGGTGAGAGAAGCAAATGAAATCTTAGAAAAATTAGTTAGTAGACACGTGGAGAAAAATAAATAGGGACAAAAAAGAATATGCCTTCTTTTCAGCAGCACATGGTACATTCACAAAAAATTGACCATGTATTAGGGCACAAAAACATTGCAAACAAGTGCAAAAGGGCAGAAATAATAAATGCAACCTTCTCAGACCACAATGCAATGAAAATAATAATCAGTAAGGGTACATGGAGAGATAAATCAAAAATTGATTGGAAATTAAATAATATGATTCTCCAAAACCGGCTAGTTAAAGAACAAATTGTAGAAACAATCAATAACTTCATTGAAGAAAATGACAATAGTGAGACATCCTTTCAAAACCTATGGGATGCAGCCAAAGAAGTACTCAGGGGGAAATTTATATCCTTGAGCTCATATATAAACAAATTAAGAAGGGCAGAGGTCAATGAATTGGGCATGGAAATTAAAAAACTAGAAAGTGAACAAATTAAAAATCCTCAGATAAAGACTAAATTAGACATCCTAAAAATCAAAGGAGAAACCAATAAAATTGAAAGTCAAAGAACTATTGATTTAATAAATAAGACTAGAAGCTGGTACTTTGAAATAGACAAAGTGCTAGTCAGTCTAATTTAAAAAAGGAAAGAAAAAAAACAAACTGACAGTATCCAAGATGAAAAGGGAGACCCCACCTCTAATGAAGAGGAAATTAAGGCAATCATTAAAAACTACTATGCCCAATTATATGGCAACAAATATGGCAATCTAGGTGATATGGATGAATACTTACAAAAATATAAATTGCCTAGACTAACAGAAGAAATAAATTGCCTAAACAACCCCATATAAGAAATTGAACAAGCCATCAAAGAACTCCCTAAGAAAAAATCCCAAGGACCAGATGGATTCACAAATGAATTCTATCAAACATTCAAAGAACAACTAATCCCAATATTATACAAATTATTTGACAGAATAAGCCAAGAAGGGGTTCTACCAAATTCTTTTTATGACACAAACATGGTACTGATCCCAAAGCCAGGCAGATTAAAAAACAGAGAAAGAAAACTATAGGCCAATCCCCCTAAGACACAAAAATCTTTAATAGGATACTAGCAAAAAGACTCCAGCAAGTCATCACAAGGGTTATCCACTATTATCAGGTAGGGTTCATACCAGGATGATTCAATATTAGGTTCAATATTAGGCAAGGATGGTTCAATATTAGGAAAACCATCCACATAATTGACCATATTAACAAGCAAACCGACAAAAATCACATGATTATCTCAATAGATGAAGAAAAAGCCTTTGATAAAATACAACACCCATTCCTATTGAAAACACTAGAAAGTATAGGAATAGAAGGGCCTTTCCTAAAAATAATAAACAGTATCTATCTAAAAACATTAGCAAACATCATCTGCAATGGGGATAAACTTGAAGCCTTCCCAATAAGATCAGGAGTAAAACAAGGATGCCCATTATCACCTTTACTATTTAATATTGTACTAGAAACACTAGCAGTGGCAATTAGAGAAGAAAAAGAAATTGAACAAGCCATCAAAGAACTCCCTAAGAAAAAATCCCAAGGACCAGATGGATTCACAAATGAATTCTATCAAACATTCAAAGAACAACTAATCCCAATATTATACAAATTATTTGACAGAATAAGCCAAGAAGGGGTTCTACCAAATTCTTTTTATGACACAAACATGGTACTGATCCCAAAGCCAGGCAGATTAAAATTGGCAATGAGGAGACCAAGCTGTCACTCTTTGCGGATGATATGATGATTTACTTAAAGAATCCCAGGGAATCAACCAAAAAGCTAATCGAAATAATCAACAACTTTAGCAAAGTTGCAGGATACAAAATAAACCCACATAAGTCATCAGCATTTCTATATATCTCCAACCCAGTTCAGCAGCAAGAATCAGAAAGAGAAATTCCATTTAAAGTCACCCGAGACAATATAAAATACTTGGGAATCTATCTGCCGAGACAAACACAGGAACTATATGAACACAACTACAAAACACTCTCCACACAACTAAAACTAGATCTAAACAATTGGAAAAACATTGACTGCACATGGGTGGGACGAGCTAACATAATAAAAATGACCATCCTACCCAAACTTATCTATTTAGTGCCATACCCATTGAACTTCCAAAAAACCTTTTTACTGAGTTAGAGAAAACCATAACAAAGTTCATTTGGAAGAACAAGGGATCAAGGATAGCCAAGGAAATAATGAAAAAAATACAAAGGAAGGTGGCCTTGCAGTCCCAGATCTCAAACTATACTATAAAGCAGTGGTCATCAAAACAATTTGGTACTGGCTAAGAGACAGAAAGGAGGATCAGTGGAATAGACTTGGTGCAAATGACCTCAGCAAGACAGTCTATGACAAACCCAAAGACCCCAGTTTCTGGGACAAAAATCCACTATTCGATAAAAACTGCTGGGAAAATTGGAAGACAGTGTGGGAGAGATTAGGTTTGGATCAACACCTTACACCCTACACCAAGATAAACTCAGAATGGGTGAATGACCTGAACATAAAGAAGGAAACTATAAGTAAATTAAGTGAACACAGAATAGTATACATGTCAGACCTTTGGGAAGGGAAAGATTTTAAAACCAAGCAAGACCTAGAAAGATTCACAAAATGTAAAATAATTTTGACTACATCAAATTAAAAAGGTTTTGTACAAACAAAACCAATGTAACTAAAATTAGAAGGGAGGCAACAAATTGGGAAACAATCTTCATAACAAAAACCTCTGACAAAGGTATAATTACTCAAATTTATAGAGTTAAACCAGTTGTACAAAAAATCAAGCCATTCTCCAATTGAGAAATGGGCAAGGGACATGAATAGGCAGTTTTCAGTTAAAGAAATCAAAACTATTAATAAGCACATGAAAAAATGTTCTAAATCTCTTATAATCAGAGAGATGCAAATCAAAACAACTCTGAGGTATCACCTCAAACCTAGCAGATTGGCCAACATGACAGCAAAGGAAAGTAATGAATGCTGGAGGGGATGTGGCAAAGTGGGAACACTAATTCATTGCTGGTGGAGTTGTGAATTGAGCCAACCATTCTGGAGGCCAATTTGGAACTATGCCCAAAAGGCGATAAAAGATTGTCTGCCTTTTGATCCAGCCATAGCACTGCTGGGTTTGTACCCCAAAGAGATAATAAGCAAAAAGACTTGTACAAGAATATTCATAGCTGCACTCTTTGTGGTGGCCAAAAATTGGAAAATGAGGGGATGCCCTTCAATTGGGGAATGGCTGAACAAATTGTGGTATATGTTGGTGATGGAATATTATTGTGCTAAAAGGAATAATGAAGTGGAGGAATTCCATGGAGACTGGAACAACCTCCAGGAAGTGATGCAGAGTGAAAGGAGCAGAACCAGGAGAACATTGTACACAGAGACTGGTACACTGTGGTTCAATCGAATGTAATGGACTTCTCCATTAATGGTTTTACAATGTCCCTGAACAATCTGTAGGGATCTATGAGAAAAAAACCTATCCTCAAGCAGAGGACAAACTGTAGGAGTAAAAACACCGAGGAAAAGCAACTGTTTGACTACAGGGGTGGAGGGGATATGATTGAGGAGAGATGCTAAATGAGCACCCTAATGCAAATACCAACAACAAGGAAATGGGTTCGGAGCAAGGACACATGTGATACCCAGTGGAATTGTGCGTTGGCTAAGGGGGGGGGGGGGAGGAAAAGAAAATGATCTATGTTTCCAATGAATAATGTATGAAAATGAACAAATAAAATAATGTTAAAAAAAGTCAGAAAGTAGATGGGAAGAATGAACAAACAAAAAAAATTTCACCATCAATAGCTATTATAATGATAGCGATGTTCAAGGCACAAATATAAGAGAATGATTTCAGAACACCTACAAGCAAAGTCCTGAAGAAAAAAAAATCATGTGGACAACTTCAACAAAAATTTCTGGAAGAAATTAACCCAAAAAAGGGCAAAAATATTTTTGTCAATGAAATAAGAGGGGAGAATTGTAAAAGAATTTAGAATTACAGAAGAATTGGAAAGGTAAAAAACTTTGCCTAAACAACAACAAACTTCCTGAAAAAACAGAATGGATCAAATAGAAAGTTAATGACTCCACAGGACAAGAATAAATAATAAAATAAAGGCAAAAGCAAAAACAATTCATCTGGAAAACAGATTGAGGAAAATATTTAAGAATCACTTTGGTTACCTGGATGCTATGATCAAAATAAAAGACATATTTCAAGAAATCTTAAGAGAAAATTGCAGAAGTCTCTTAAAACCAGAGGGCAAAATGGAAATAGATAGAATCTGCTGGAAACCTCTTAAAATAAACTCCAAAATTAAAACTCCTAGAAACATTGTAGCCAAAATCCATAGCTTCCACATCAGAGAAAAAATACCAGCAGCCAGAAAGAAAAAATTCAAGAGCTAAGCCACCCCAAACAAGGTCACACACAATTTAAAACAATTGTGAAGAAGCATAAAGCCTGGAATACAGTATTAGAGCACGCAATGAATATAAGGATAACATTCAAGAATAACAACCAGCAAAACCAAGTATGATTCTAAAGGAGAAAAAGAGGAAACTTAATGAAATAAAGTATTTCAAAGCATTCCTGATGAAAGAACCAGAGCTATTTAGAAACTGTGAAGTTCAAACACAGGAATTCATAGACAGAAAAACAGAAAGTAAGTTTAAAAAACAATGCTAAACACATTTGGGAAAATGATAGAGGCATCACCACCGAATCTCTTTCATAAAGTGACAGAGGGAAAGTGAGTAGATAGAAAGCCTGAGAATGGCTCTGTTATGTCTTGATAATCTTAAGACTGGAAAGAGAAAGGAAATGGAATACAGTGGAGAGGTTGGGGGTTGGGAGTAGACAAAGGAAATAATCTCACAAAATCAGAGTGTACACACACACACATACATACATACATACATACGTACATATATACTCTCTCTCTCAGATTTGGTCACTTAACAAGGAAATCAGAGAAGGGGTAATGAATAAGGTAAGGATTTAAGGTAAGGATTAGTCTTAAGCAAAATAAATTCTAAGGATATATAAAATACAACAGCTCAGTCTGAGGGGATGCCTATACCCTGGGGCAAAGCTGAATAAGTTACAGTATGTAAATGTGATTGAGTATTATTGGGCTGTAAGAATCGATGAAGGACATGGTTTTGGAAGACTTCAATGAACTGATACAGAGGGGATAGAACCAGAAGAACATTTTATACACTGAAAGCAATTAACACAAATAGCTTTAAAAGAATTAATAACCCTAATGTGAACCTTAAAAATTCTCAGACCCTACTTCATAAGGTTTGGTTAAGACCATTCCCCATTTTAAACAATGAAGAAACTTAGATCAGGAACGTGAGACCTCTACTCCATCCCTACTTAAGCCTGCTTTAGGGGAAGAAACTCCTTGCTGAACAATGAAAAATACTTAAACCCATACTTATAGAAAGGCAAAAGTTCTTAAGCTGTGCCTATTTTTAGATCGAATACAAAAGGGTGCTAAGTACCTATAAAGGTCAGGCAACTTGTGAATTTACAAGGAGCAAAGAGGTGAGAAACTTACTCAGAGGTTTTTCAGGTGTGAACTTAATCAAAAGTTCAAGCCTTCTTAGGTGTGAATTAAGAATGGTCTGTCCTTTGGAAAACGTTTACTGTGATTGGTAGATGTGAGAACTTAAGGGGAGGTGACATAGGAGAAAATTCCCTTTAAAAGAAGAGGAAAGGCTGTCTTGAAGGGGAGTCTCAGAGATTCTCTCTCTGGAGATGGCAGCTGGCCAAAGCTGAGCTGGTGTCTCTCTGAACACTAGAATCTTTGCTTGGACAAATCTTGTGGTGAGTGGATAAAAGACTGACTGATCTTTCTCTTAGGGCTTGGGCCTGGGTTTGGCCATGTGAAAAATAGACTCGAATACAGGACTACAATCCCCATGAGCCTTTGCTCCACTTCCCCAGAATGCCTTGTAATCTCACCTGGGCCGAGATCGAGAAGGTATTTAAGCTGATTCAAAGGCTTTTGAGGGCGCTCTCTCGGCTCTTTTTGGACTTCCATTTTGGAGCAGGCGCGTCTCTTGCGTGATGTGAGGTCATTTTGTCTAGGCCTCTGGCCTAGGCACATGTTTCTTACTTGTATATTCTTTAATCTTTAACCTTTAATAAACCTCTAAAAAATATAATACTCCTTGCAGAGAGAAACTAATTTCTACCTGCCTCAGTCTCCCCATCTCCCCTCATTTTTAATCTTTACAGCCAGAGCTGGCCTGGGCTGGCCTAGCCCTTTTCTCATTGTTTCCTCTTACTCTCTCTCTTTCATAAATGTCTTATTTGTATTAATTAAAATCTCTATAAAACCCAGCTGACTTGGGTATATTTAATAATTGGGAATTTTTCCCTGGCGACAACCTTATATTTGATTTAAAACAAGCCAGTGTCTTGAAAACATATTTTCTGCGGTCACAATTTAAGCCATCCACTCTTTTATCTGCCATAGTTTGTCTTCCACTATTTTAATCACTACACTAATAAGTGGAATCAGTAATCATGATTCCAGAGGACTAATAATGAAACATGGTTAAAAAAAAACTCCAGATAGAGAGATGAAGGAATTAAGCTACAGAATAAGAATAAACATATAAAAATAAATATTTTTGGATCTGGTCAATATTTTAGATTATTTTAAATTTGTTTTGCTTGACTTTTCACAGTTGTAACAGAAGTTTTGTTTGTCTTTTATTCTTAATGGTTGGGGGAGAAGGAAAATGAGAGAGAAAATGGATTTTTGCTGATTTTTAAAAAATTAAGTTTGTTAAAGAATAGGAATTGATATTTTGCTTTTGTAGCTCCAGCACCTAGCACATATTAGACAATTAAATTCTTACTGATTCTAACCAAATTGGCTTTTATGCTGTTCTCCAAATATACTGTTCTCCAAACAAGGATTACTTTTTCTTTATACAAACTACAAATGGAATTTACTCCTTTCTCACTTCCTCTTAGAATCTTCTGATTCCTTGAAAGCTCAATTCATGTGTATCCTGATTCTCTCAGTTTCTAATCCCAATCTTTTTCCCCTGGAAACTACTGTGTATATATAGTCTCTATTTGATTTTCTATATATAAGTTGTTTCCTCTAACTAAATATTAAGTTCCTTAAGGTCCCCCCCCCCAAACCCTTACCTTCCCTCTTAGCATCAATATTGTATATTGGTAGGAAGGGCTAAGCAATATGGGTTAAGTGACTTGTCCAGGGTCACAGCTAGAAGTGTCTGAGGTCACATTTGAAGCCAGATCCTCCTGTCTCTCAGTCTGGCTCTCAATCCACTGAGCTACTCAGCTTCCCCCAAGTCTGAACAGATATACACAATCTCACTTTTTTCTTATCTTAAAAATTTTCTCTCTTTGATCTTGAAATTATTTTACCTTATTTATATGATCTACTATTATACTTTCTGAAAAGAAAAAATACTCAAATATAAAGACTACAATTATATGCTATGAAATACATATGCACACAGACATACAATATGATTTCAAAGATTACAAACATTATTTTGAAGGCTAAAATTAAATCATTCATCTTCCATTGTCTTTACTTCTAATTTTTCCTATTACAAAAAAGCTTTAAATTCACAAAAAACTAAAGACATGAACAGTCAACTTTGAAAAAATTCTTACACTAAAGAAAAAAATTCAGAACAATTAAAATAACCAGGTCTATTTCTTAAAACTTCTATATTGTTCATCCAATTATTCATCACATCCCTTAAAAAAACCTGAATATCATGAACTCATGTAAGTAACAACCAGCAAAATAAATCCCAGCAAGCAAAGCTGAAGTTTCCTGTTTCAATATTTATGTGCATGGAAATTAATATAATCAAACAGCAGACTGAGAAAAAGATGCTTTTTAAAAATTCAAATATTAAAAATGTCTGTGATAGCATTCTTAATTTATCTTTTAAGCTCTTGGGCAATGATGGCAAACCTTTTAAAGAACAAGTGTCCAAACTGCAACCGTCATGCTGCATGTGAAAAATGTCCTCAGGTGTGTATGGAGAAAGGGAAGGGTGCAGACCTCTCCAGCATATGTGCCATAAATTCATTAGCTCAGATCTTAGGGAGTTGCTGAAGATACATAGATATCTTCCCTGTCCCAAAGGCACTAGTCAGAGAAGGGGTCTGAACTTAGGTATTCTTAATTCAATGAAGCACAGCCCTCTATCCACTATGCCAGTGATATAGAATCAATGGCACACAGAGTTCTCTAAAGGCAAAGGGACTCAGGCAGAGTTACTCTCCTCCCCCTCTCTACCATGCCAGACTACATTTTTTCACATCTCCCATCCATCTGGGGTAAAGTGGGCAGTTCACAGGAGTCAGAGCTAGAGGGGAATGGAAGCAACACCCTGTTCTCTCCTTGCACTAGCTGAGGATATTCCTTACTTCACCCACCCTGCCACCCAACAGCCCAATGGGAGTATTTCCTCCTCCCCCTGTGTGGGGTAAGAGGAGAAGGGCATGGCATAGTGCAGCGGTGAACCTTTTTCACCATATTGCTTTGATAATCCAAGGGCCTGTGCATGAATCCTGACTGCTGCTTTACTGCCTGTGTGAACTTGAACAAGTCATTTAACTTTGTTGAGGCCTCAGTTTCCTTGTCTAAAAAAGTGAAGGCAAAACTGGCCACAGACATTTCCTAGCTGTGTGACCCTGGGCAAGTCACTTAACCCCCACTCCCTAGTGTAACCGTGAAAATGTGGTTTACCAAGACTGTGAATTGACAAAATTGTAAAGGTTTCAGCCAAACTGTAAAGATAATTTTTAGTTTCTTGATTTTAAATCTAAAATTAAGTGGTCGCCATGGGAAAATTCCCAAATATGAAAATACCCAAGTCAGCTGGGTTTTATGGAGATTTTAATTAATATAAATGAAGGAATTAAGGGAAGGAGAGAGAGAGAGAGAGAGAGAGAGAGAAAATAGTAGAAAGGGCCTAGGGCCTGAGACTAAGGGGGAGCAAGCCACTCTTTATCACTCACCACAAGATTGTCTCAAACAAGCAGTCCTCCACCAAACTCCTGAACTGAGTTCAGAGTTCCAATTGAATTCAATTGTGTCACCTCCCCTAAATTTTCACATCTACCAATCATAGTAGACACTTTTTCCCAGGACTGCCCATTCCTAGTTCTTATCTTCTTTTTTTCTCACCTTCTCTGGTTAAGACTAAAACTTCACACCTCTTTTGTTAAGCTTGTCTTTTGTAAGTTTCTTGACCTTTTAGTGATTAATTTAACCTTTATTTATTCATTCATTCATTCATTCATTCATTCATTCATTCATTCATTCATTCATTTATTTATTTATTTATCTTAACATCCTTCTGTATTAGATCTAAAAGTAGACCTAGCTTAAGGTTTTGACTTTACTATAAGTATGAGTTGGAGACTTTTCATTGTTCAATCAGGAGTGTGCAACTTTATCTTCCCCTAAGGCACTGTCTGAGTAGGGTGGAGTAATTTTAAAAGTTCTCAATACATTCCTGACCAAGTACTTCCATTGTTACAATAGGGGAATAGCTTAATCAAATCTTCTGAAGTAGAGACTGAGCAGTTTTAAGATTCACACTAGCTCCTACCACTCTTCTGCCTTGAAACCAGTACTTCACATTGATTCCAACATAGAAGATAAGAGTTTAAAATTATAAAAAAAAAAAAAGTAAAGTTATTGTCCTGGATGATCTTGATGGTTACACTTTCAGCTATGCAGGGTTGTACAGTTCCATTGTATTTATGCTTTAAGATACTATCAAAAAGCTAGGCAGCCATATATTCTTTCCAATTTTCTTAATTATAGTATCAAAGGTTCCACTTGTACATCAGTGTCAACAGGCTAATAAAATAATCTGATATTACTTAAATTTAATGAAATAACATCTAGGCCAAGTGTAACCAAATAATTTGTTTTTTTGAGAAGGAAGTGCAGAACTGTTTTTAATAACCTGATTAGAGTTGAACAATAAAAAAATTATAATAAAGGAAAGCTTTTCAGATTTATTTAAATTTTTATTTTTTTATATTTTAGCCTACTAAAAATCCATAATCAGAGACATTTCTGGGACTAATTTTGGGTAACAAAAGTCAGACCATGAAATGATAAACAAAAAGCTTCTACATTTATAAGATACCACATTTTAGGCTTTGATTATTTTTCCCTACTGAATATCTTAGTTTTCTGCCCTTTCATGGTCTTCTAACCTTCATCTGTTTCTGGTAGCATGGTACAAGAGCACTGAATTGAAAGTAAGGTGATCTTGGTTCTAGTACCAGCTCTGTTGCTGATCATGGGTGATCACTTACCTCTCTCTCAGCTTTTGGTTCCTCAATTGTAAAATGAAGATTATCTAAAGCCATTCCTTCGGGCTTTAACTTACCAAGATTCTAAGCTTTGTGGTTATTCTCTGCTTTTTTTTAAAAGTCTCCATTTCCTTCACATTCCTCAAAAATTTTCCATTTTTTCCCCCTGTTCACTTTCTAATTTTTGTCTCTCCAACTATTTCAATATTTCATATACTTCAACTAAATATAGTTATCTTTTTTGGATTAAAAATTCTTCCTAAAACAGACTGGTTTCTTGCTTCAGTCATTCAGAAACATTTGAAATTAAGGGGGACAGGTAGATGGATTAGTGTCAGGTCTGGAGACAGAAAGTCCTGGGTTCAAATTTAACCTCTGACACTTCCTAGCTATGTAACCCTAAGCAATTTGCTTTACCCACCATCCCCCACCCCCCATTGCCTAGCTCTTCTCCCTCAGAATTGATACACAGTATTGATTCCAAGACAGAAGTTAAGGGTTTTGAGAAAAGAAATTAGGGATAACAGAAACTGAGATGACAATAACTATTAGCCAAGAAAGGATATTTTTTATGCACCTCTATATCTGTATTTCATGCTAAACTGCAATGATCATAATTATAGATCTTTCATTGATGGGAATATTATAACAGAAGACATAAAAAATTAAACATGTAGTCAATGAAAATTATCTACAAGTAATTATTTTAAGAGGATGAATAATGTCATGGATAATTTTTTAAAGTTGCTTATATTTGACTTACCATAATGTTAGATGAATTTGGAGATATTTATTTTCTGAATTACATTTTCATTAAGGCAATAACGAAAATCGTTTACATTTCCTAAAAATCTGGCCTGTCATATTCCAGTTTGTGAAGGAAAACTGTTTTTAAAAAGTGCTATCATTTAAATAGTATATAAACAAATCTGTATATGAATAATAATCATGTATGAATTTTCTAATAGCTTCAACTGACAGTTATGCTTACTTTGTAAGTATCTGGCAAAGTGCTATGAGAAAAGAATAGCTGATCTGGAGTCAGAGCACTTAGGTTCAAATCCCAGTCCTATCTCTTACTACGTAGAAGCTTGGATTCAACCGTAACTCCAACCGCTTAATCTCTGTGGCCTCAGTTTTCTCATCAGTGAAAAAAAGATTTTGGAGGAGACAACATTTAAAAGTAGGTCATTTAAAATTGATACTATCAGTTCCAAGGCAGAAGAATGGTAAGGGTTAGGAAACGGGAATTAAATGACTTGCTCTGAATCATACAGCTAGAAAATATATAAGATCACATTTGAAACTAGGACCTAGTGTCTCCAAGCCTGGAGCTCTATCCAGAGAATCACCTAGCTGCCCCTAAAGTTGGTCATTTATGGCATCCTTGGATCTCCATTTTTCTATCTGTAAAGTAAGAAAATTAAACTAGATTATCTCTAGGGTTTCTTCATATTCTAGTTACGAAGCACTAAAAAATAATTTGGGGAGGGAGAAAAAGGGAAAGGAAAAAGCCCCTTCATTATGAATTGATACTCTTATAAGCTTTTATATTCATTTTTAAATTTACATATATATGTACATGTATGGATAAAAATAAATCTTCAAGAAATTGTATATTTTTCTAGAAGCCAGCAGTCTTCGTAGCACACAAGGCAGACATGTAAAATTATAAACTTAATTAGGCAGTTGTAAGTCCACAACAAAAGGCTATTTGTACTACCAATCCAGCTAGTTGACTTTTTAGAGTGATTTCCACTTGATTAAAGATTTTGCTTTTTACTGGGAAAGGAAAATAACTAAGAGTTAGTAAGTAACTTTTTAAAGTGTTTATAATGCCAAGGAGTTTGTAAGATGGTTTGAAGATTTTTTTCCCTTTTTTTTTTATTGGGGAGGTGGGAACAACCAATGATATATTAGTGAAAGAAAACTCTTTGTATGGAAACCACTTCCACAAATGCACTCTGAAATAGTCAGCCTAGGACTGAGAGATGGAGTGACTTTCCATGGCCATGTAACTAGTATATGGTCTCTATCCACACTGCCAAGCTGACTCTACTTTGAATATTATTATATAAATTATGAAAAAGGATCTTGAAAATCCATAAAATGATGATCACAGATACCTATCACCACAAAGTTGGGGGGAAAAATTTCATTACAATAATGTTGTGAGCAATTATTTAATTTATAGCATATCTTTTTAAAACAGTAAGCCATGATGTTTCTCCTGGTTTTTATATTTTTAAACCATATGAAAAATGATTCTTAAGACACGCTAAACTTCTATAGTATTTTTATACTAGATACTTGCAAAAGAGCCACCACCTACTTCTTAGCAGACTTTAGAGAACAAATAAACACTTATTTCACCCTCTATGAGCCCGTGTGAAAACTCAACAATTTAATTAAACAAATATTTATCCTGTCTACTGTCTAAAATAGTTTAACCAAACAACAACAACAACAAAGCCACTTTCAATTCGAGAACATGTTAACAATACCAAAACAAATCAAGAATATGATAGGATAGTTTATATGCAACAATTACTTATCATTTACAAGAATTCCCTTTCTTCTTGGCCCTTTTCTTCTCTCTCACAATGCCACCTTCTACAGTTACTCTGACAAAGGATCTTACAGGATTACTTTCAAAAGTTAGTTTTAAAATCATCTAGAAATCAACACTGTGCAAAGTAAAAACATCTCTTGTGCTTTCCTTACACAGGTAATTTATAAACAATTTAAGAAATAAAATTGCTGCCTTATTTTAAAACAGCAATTCTTTCAAATTTTTGGGTTTCAGTGAATAAATTAATCAAGAAGGAATATCACTATTAAAAGGATAACATAGATCAGAGATTTGGAGCTAGAAAGGACCTCAGAACTCAGCTATTTTTACAGATGAGGGAACTGAGGTTGAAGGAGGTAAACTCCTTACCTATCTTGGGTTACACAGAGTCTGAGTAGAAGAGATAGGATTTTAACCCCACATATACAATCAGTTGTCAAAATGTGCTATTTTTACTTCCACGAGTCTTGATTCCTACCTTTTCTATCAATTCACAACTGTGATCTACAAAAGACTCTATTACCTATTGCCTAGATTACTATAAGACTTTCAATGAATCTTTGTGTCAAGTCTCTCAAACAACATTGCAGTCCAGCCTATACACTGCTGCCAAAGTGATCTTCCTTTAGTGCAGATCTGATCATGCCACTCCTCTACTCAATAAACTCTAGTGTTATCCTATTATCTCTAGGATGAAATATAAATTCCTCTGTTTAAAAGTCCTTTACAATCTTACCCCAACCTATTACCACTTCTTTTCCACATTCTGGAGTCATACTTCTTTCTCCAAGCCTCTACATTTTGGCCATCCTCATGCCTGTAATGTTCTGCTCCTCCTCTCTATTTCATGGAATCCTTCCTTCAAAGCTCAGCTTCAAGCCCTAGCTTCTACATGAAGCATTTCCTTATTTCCCCCTCCAACTGCTAGGGTTCTCCCTTCCAAATAACTGGATATTCGACATCTTTGTGTTTATTCTTTATATACTTACATATACACTTACTGTCTCTCCCATTAAAATGTTAAGATCCTTGTAAATAAATTGTTCCATACTTTGTATTTGTCTGTCCCAGACACAATACCTGGCAAACAGTAGTTGCTTAATAAAGGTTTGTTTTCTGACTGAATGGAAAGCCTAATTCAAGCCAATGTTCTTTTAAAATGCATCACAGTCTCACTTTAATAAAAGACCATAAAAAAACTTAATGAAAACAAAGGCTTTCACAAACTGGTATATTGATGTTAAAAGTTGACCAATGTTTCGTGTAGCTAAGATTTTTAAAAATACTGGCAAAATATTAGAGAAATCTCAAAGTCAATAAATATTTATTAAGTATTTACCCAGTATGGCATTGTGACATGCTGAAGATAACGAAGAAATGCAAAAACACAGTCCTGCCATTAAATCTCAAGGACCTTACAAATACTTATAGTATAAATGGGAGGTCGTTTGGAGGGAGTGCATGTGGAGTGGAGTAGGACTGATAGTTGGAGGAAAGGGCCTTTGCAGAAGATGGGATTTGAGTTGAGTCTCAAAGGAAACCAAGGAAGCTAGGAGTTGAGAGGGAAAGAATTCCAGGAACCAGGGGCAGCAAGTGCTGAGGCAGAAGACAGATCATCCCATGTGAGGAACAGCAAGTAGATGAGTATATTTAAGTCACAATGTACAAAGAGGGAAGTAAAAATTGATAAGAAGTCTAGAAAGATAGGAAGGGCCCAGGCCATGAAGGACTTACATGTCAAATAATTTCCTATTTCATTCTGCTGCAGGGGTGATATGGCAGACACATACTTTTAAGAAAATCACTTTGACAACTGATATAAGAAGATAGATTAGAGTAGGGAGAGACTTGATAAAGAGAGGCCAATGAAAAGGTTTTTGCAATAGTACAGCTGAAAGGCAATGAGTATCTTATAATCAGGCGATAGTTGTGTGAATGGAGAAAAGAAATGAGAGAAAAATAGTACTATTTAAGAACAAACTGGATATATGGCATATGGGTGAGCACAGAGCTGAAGATGATAGCCAAGTTGAGAGTCTAAGTGTTTGGGATAAAGAGAGTACCTTGGACAGTAATAGCAAAGTTTAGAAGAGGAAAGGGGATGTTGTATGGTGGGGGTGGGGTGGGGGTGGGGAGATAATGATTTCTGAATTGGATATGTTGATTATGAGTGGTCTCCAGAATAGCAAGTATAGAGATGCAGGGCTGAAGCTCTGGAAAGAGATTAGGGCTAAATATATAGATCTGGGAATCATCTGCAGGAAAGGAAAAATAGAACCTATGGGAGTTGATAAGACCAAAAAGCAAGACAGAATGGGGGGAAAAGAGAAAAGGATCCAGGACAGATGGATAGATCCTTAGGATACACCCAGAGTTAGTGAGTGTGACCTAAAGATGTAGCAAAAGAGACTGAATAAAAGGGGTCAGACAGAAAAGAGGAAAACCTGAGGGGAAGAAGTGTCACAAAAGAAGAGATAAAAGAAAAGTGACTATCTAGGAGAGGATCTTCACTGGTGTCAGGGAGCTCAAAGAGGATTCAATGTGAGAAAATGTCATTAGATTTAGTCATTAAAAGATCACTGCTACTTTGGAGAGGCCAGATGTCAGATTTCAAAGCTAAAGCACTGAAGGTAGAAAGCTTTCTCAGGGAGTTTACTAGAGAGGGGAAACATAGGATGATAATAGCTGGTAGGAATAGTAGGAGCAAATAGTAGGAGTTTTTAAGGCTAGAGCACACACCCAGGTGAGTCTAAGTAGTGTACTAGGAAAGAAGCTAGTAAATATGCAGAGAATGATGACTATAAGACAGTGGAGATGGTAGTGGGGGCCATTTGTTGGGGAAGTTGAGAGGGGATGAGAGCAAGGGCACAAGTAGATTAATCATTCATAGCAAGGAGAAGGGCCACATCTTTTTGGAAGATAGGGTGAAGGAGAGTAGAATCTGAGTAATACAGGAAGAGGGAAAAGGAGATCTCATTCAATGAGGACTTTGGCAAAAAGAGGAGGAGGGAAGAGAAGAATAAGGGAAAATGATGCTTTGATTAAAAGTTTAAAAAAAAAATCAAACTCTCTGAGACAGACCACAATTTTGATACTCGAGGTTCTATTTAGTATTTTTTGAGGAAAAATTAATGAATAATTCTATTATTCTAATATTTTTTAAAAGTCAGTTTAACATGGCTTTAGTGATTAAACCAATTCCTTAGCCCTCCCTCCTCCCCTTAGTTTTAAAACTAGCTACAAAAAACAAAAGCCTGCCTCTAGTGACAACCTTTGGGGGGGGGGGGGGATATCAATGCTTTTTGATTCTGAGTGTATTACAACAAGAGTATCTTGTCTGCACGTAGTTAGACCAACAACTGTGTGCGTATAATGCACAATTAAGGAGAAAAAAGATAAACAAGCCACTGTAAAGAGAAGTTTATCTATTAGATATAAGCACTAAGTTAGAAACATCTAACAAATGATATAATCATGAGGAAAAAGACAAATGATATTACTTTCTTCAAAAACACATAACCTCTTTAAGATTTAAGTTTTACCAACTAACAAACATTTACATAACACCCATAGTACAATATAAATTAGATAACATAAAAACAATCTGGCAAAGGAATGGGCATTTATATACTACCTACTGTTGTATGCCAGGAAATATGCTATGCAACACAGATGCTATTATAACCTCTATTTTACAGTTGAGGAAACTGAGGCAAATAGAGGTTAAATGTTTTGCCCAGAGTTAAGCAGCTAGTAAGTGACTTTTATTTGAACTCAGGTCTTTTTGACCCAGAACTCTATGCCTCTGGATTAGAAAAGATTTTCACCAGTATAAGCCATTCTTTGCAAAGGGTAACTACTGAACACCTTTAAAATATGCAAGACTTAGGAATTTCCTCCAATATTATATAAACAATATGAATAGCAGCTTATTTAATAACAGAAAGGTCACCTGTGCAGCCAATGCTATTTTTGCGTAATTTAAAAAAACCCAAACAACCACCACAAAAAAAAAAACAAACAAAAAAAACAATTTTACAAAGGTATCAATGTTTTCATCTGACACTATTTCTCCAAATACAAAAAAAATCAGAGGTGCTTTCTGGTTCTCCAATAAATCTTCTGAATTTATAACACTGCCAGAGTTTATAAAAGGCCTTAATTTTCAGAAATAAAAGCCATCAAGTACTATTACTGCTATAGTTATCATAACTGAATTTCATCAGCTACAGTAGTTGGAAAGTCTTTATTATGTATTCAGCTCTGGGGAAGGAACATGTTTCCAAAGAAATTAAATATGCATTGTGTAAGATGATCTACACATACATAAAAGAGTAAGCATTTAACCCATTTGGCCTAACTTATCTCTCAGTTTCACTTTTGTAAATGGTTTTTCCAAATAACCTGAATGTTTCTCACAAATGCCTATAAAGATACCTCAAAATAATGGTGAAAAGTTTTATTAACCTCAGGATTATATTAATTTATCTGTTTCAAGTAAAAATAAGATGTCCAAGATATCTACTTTTTTTATTAGACAAATTCATCACATGCAATTAATATAGCATATATCAACCTTCAGCTATATTTGATAAAGATAAAAAACCAAGATAAGGTTGGCCAAAAAGTGAAATTCTTTGTTCAAATGTTCAGTTCAGTTGACTGTGTAAAACATTTTAGCTATAAGAAGAGCTGTTATTATTCCTTTTCATTATCATAGAGCTTACTAGTTTAGGGAAAGAGAACTGTGTCAAAAACAGAAAGGAAAAAAATTCAGGTTGGATACTAATTTAAGTACAGAATGCAGTAATATGCCAAATGATTGATTATACAAGCTATGCCCACATTATCAGCAAAATAAGATATATTTTTGTTTAAAATTACTATATAGAATTTTAGAATTTACTTATTTTCTAAAAAAGTAAAGGATTATACTCTTTGCCTACAGCATCCCTATCTCAAAAATTGTATCTTTTGTAATTCTTATAATTATGTCTGAGCAAACATTAAGCAAGAACCTTCTTAAGAAACAGAGATAATTCACTCCTCTAATCCAGAAACACTATTTTGAAAATCACTTCTTTATACTTCAAGTGGTTAATTTTAGAGTATCATAAAAAAAAAATAAAGCTGTTTTGATTGTTCAATTTCAATCTAGAGCTGCCATTTAAAAAATGGCCCAAACTTTGAAATCTATTGTTTTAAAGTATATTTTTAAAAATTCTAATGAAAATAATATAGTAGATATTTGCTTATGACAAATTGCTTATGACAAAGTATTTAAGTTACTATAATCTCCTGGCAATTGCCTTTTCTTTTTCATTACCACTCTCCCTGCTGGAAGTTACTGCATTTTCAAAGGACCAGAATGGAGATAGGGGTTGGAGCTGTGATTTCACTGCTACAGGAAAACTCTCAGGTGATGAAAACTCTAAGGGCAACTTAGAAAGTCACTGAGGGCACTGATTGGGTGAATTTATTTGCACAGGGTCACACATGCAGCATGTCAGAGGCAGGTTATGGAGGTTGCGGGGATGGTTCTCTTGCACTATACCATTCTACCTCTCTTAAAAAGACAGCTTTACAAACAGAGGTTGTATTCAATTTATAAACTGGTTATTCCCAAAAAGTTAATTTGCAAATCCGTTGTTGACAATTTGGATAAAAGCAGGAAAATTGGCTTAGCCTAGGACAGGAGAAAATAAAGAGAACTTGGAGGTGAGAAGGGAAGCAACTAAGATGCTGCTTGGGGAGAAGGAGATGACAAAAGGAAGGACTAACTGGAACAGAGGCCTGGGGAGAAAGATGCAGGTGAGTGAGGGCTCTGAAATGAACAGCACTAATAGGAAAGCAACTGGAGGAAGAACAAGTGAGAGGGGAATAGTGTTGAGTACAGAGGATGGATATGAATTTGGTTGAGGAAAGCAGAAGCAGGGGGAAACTACTTTGATTGAGGGTATTGTGGAAAGAATACTGGTTTTGGATTCAAAAAAGCATTTATGTAATTCTTTTAGGTTTGCAAAACACTTTACATATAGTAGCTCATTTTATCTTCGTATCAGCACTGGGATGGAGATGCTATTAGGATCCCAATTTTACAGATGAAGAAACTATGGGAAATTAAGTTACATAACTTGTCCAGGGTCACTCAGCTAGTAAATGTGTGAGGTCTGATTTGTACCAACTAGCTGCCTGCCTCCTGTTAAAAGCCTAGAGCTGTCTTTTACTAAATGTTGTGACTTTGAACATATAATTTGCCTTTTGTGAGCCTCAGTTTTCTCATCTGTAAAGTGACAGGCTGAGCTAAATAACCTATTCTACTTCAGGTCTTGTTAAAATTCTAATTTCAAGTTACAAAGTCATTCATTTATACGTTTTAATGTGAAATATCAGGTATCTACCTCAAACTTTCAAACTAAGCAATTCTTTTAGTCATTTAAGAATTCGTGGTAACTGCTCTTTTCTTTGTACAAAATGATGTCTAATTACATAACAATTGTGAAGCCTTTGTGAAGCTTTTTTGGGTTTAGGAAGGGAGATATTAACCAACAACCAAATATTATATAACTAATTACATCATAAATCAAATACATGGAATGGGTATGACATTTTAGGGTACATATAGAATACTGATAAATTCTTTACATGATTAAGAACAAGTATGTTTTTGCAAAGTTCTGCCTGGAAATTTTTACAATGGGGAGGATTATAACCCTTTTTGCATTGGCCTACTTAATAAGAAAATGTGAAATACAAAAATAACAGATGAATAATTTACTAACAGTAAACATAACTGAATAATAAAGTTTTCAACTGTGATAATTTGTAATAGTTAAAAAAATACACAACCCTTCCCTTTTCTCTTAGAATCAATACTGTGTATTGGTTCCAAGGCAAAAGAGCAGTAAGGATGAGGCAATAGAGGCTATTTGACTTGCCCAGGGTCATACTGCCAGTATAAAAGAAGTTTTTTAAAGACCTAAACATTTGGTACATTCTATGATCAGAATTTTTTTTAAGTTCTTGATGAGAGGCAGAACACTTTATATGGAGCTAGTAGCCAATCCGTTTTCCTGGGGTAGGCTTTAGTCATTATACAAAGAATGCATTTGGTACTGATTGCTTAATATTTTTTCCTGAATCAGTTTAACTATAAACTAAATGAATTCAAATCTTAAAAATTAAAAAAAAATCTATGATAATATAAACCTAGTTTACAATAATTCCTACATGAAAGAAAATAAAACTTCAGATTCAGGAAGTTAAGTTCCAAATTGTTCATTTTAACAAATATCATTGATCTGATCCTGCAAAATACAATCTAATTATTGATAGTTTCTGCCTCTACATCAGCAAAACTAAATAACCACTTTATAATCATTTAAATAATTGTACAAGTCAGGAAATCAAACAATGCAACACTAAAATAGACATCAACTGTACTTATATGATCAAAAACTGAGCTAAAAGAAAAAACAAACTTGCTTTCGAAACTCATCTTCCATGGAGTCTACTGAAAATATCTGACCTCCAATAGTTTTTAATTTTTAGAAAACATACTCATGGTACTCCATGTAAAAAATGATTAAATTTAACACACATGCACTTCTAAAAATTTGAAATACAGATTTGTAATGCCTGGGCACCTTATCTCCATATTAATTCAAAAGTACTTTCTGCAGTTTATACACAGTCCAATATTTCTGTGGACCAAATGTTAAACATTCAGGAAAATGATGTTTTACTTACTATAGTTAAATGTTGATGAGATATGCCAAGAACATTTCAGCAAAAATTAAATTGAAATCGTCTACAGCTACTGGCAAAAATTATAGATTTGAATTCAGAGATCCTGGGTTCAAATTTCAGCTGTCACTTACTTGGATAAGTCAGTTTTGGGGTTTATTTCCTCATTTGTAAAATAAGGAGGTTGGACTAAACTGCTATGAAGTTCCTTCCAATTCTAAATCTATGATTTCTACGACAAAAGACAGTATTTTAAGTTAGCAAAGTATGCAAAATGTTGACACACATTCTACTAGCCAAGTCAGCACTTCAATGTCATCAAGAAAGGTTATATTCATGTTTAAAAGGGCAATTTCAAGACTACAATTAAGTTTTATTTTCAAAGGTAAACCCTATCCTTTAAAAAAAGATTCAAAAGTTGAGAAAGCTGGATGGCAGAGAGGATAAGTTTATACCTTTGGTAAAGTTCAAAAGCTTAATTCGACTTGACTTCCCCATAAGAGGGAACAAACAAAACAAAACAAAAAATGCAAGCCAACTTGAACGCCGCTTCCGTTTGCAAAACATCCAGTGAAACAGGGCGAGTTATATATTCCTTTTTTTTCTCGGTCCAAATTGGAGGCTCAACGAGAACAAACAAGCGCGATCAAAACCACAAGCCAGACGTTCTCTTCAGTCCTAACATGGGGGTACTCCACCAGAATTTAGGACCACCCTCCGAGGCATTTAAACCAATCCCTTATTCAAGCGAGGTCATCCTACCTCCCAGCCTAGTGAGGTCCGCCGGACCTCGATAAATTAAGCGTCATCGGAGGCACAAGAGATTACTTTGAGGGTGGCAGGCAGAAGAGGAAGCGGAGAAGGGCAGGTGGCTGGGCCGGCCCCCGGGAAGCGGCCTCGAGCGAGGGGAACGTGTTTACACCTGTCACGAGGAAAGGGCAAAGGGTGGGAGAGAGAAAGCAAAGCCCCAAACTTCACAACTGTGTGTTTGCTTTTTTTTTTTTCTTTCCAGGGAACAGAGGAGAAAGAAATCAAGACAGGTAGAAGGATCGGGACCAGGAGAGGGGCGAGGAATCTAATCAGGTGAGAACGGGGCCCACCCCGGGAGGGGGAGAAGCTACCCCTAGCTGGGGCCAGGGACCCGGGGGAGGCGGAGTGTCAGGGCGGCGGCCGGAGTCCCGCAGCAGGGTGCAGGGAGGGAAGTGGCCCCGGAGGACCGACTCACTCGCAGGCCCGCAGTCTTTTCCTTCCCCGCACCCCTCAGGCAGGAGCCCCTTGCCGCCGCCACAACCGTGGCCGCTGCCTCTCGTCACCCCCACCCCCGGTCAGTCGTGGGGCGGCCGCGGAGGCGGCGCAGCGGGAGCTCCTGGCACCACAGCAGCCCAGTCCTCGGAGGGGAGGAGACCCCGGCGCAGCTGCCGCTTCTTACCTGGCTCTTCCAGGGCGGCCGCGATGGGCATGGCTCGGGGCCCGAGGAGGAACTGGCTCCTCCGGGGCGGAGCGGAGTGGGCGAGTGGGGAGGGCAAGCTTCCCGCCGCCCTCTCAACGGAGCGGCGCCATTGACACCCACCGGGACTTTCAGTGCTGCCGCGGTACCGCCATCCCGCTACCCTCCGCCCGCCGCCGCCACTGCCACCGCCGCCTCCGCCTCCTCCTCCTCCACGGAGATTCCCCCCGCCCACTTCACACATTCTCCCATCATGCAGCGGGGGAACCGCCGTCGCGGCCACGTCATTTCCGGGCGCAAGGTGGCTGGGTCTGGTCCGGGCGGGCGATGTGAGGAGGGACCCCTGGAGGGGAACCGGTGTCACAGATGCTCTCGTCGAGTGCGGAGCCTTGCCCGCCATTTTGGGTGCGGGCAAAATTGCCCTTTTCTTGGTGTGGGGCGAGCCACTGAGGTAAGTGGAGAAAAGGTCTTCTTCCCTCCTTCGTCCCTGCCCCAGTAGTGTCCGAGGCCGACGAACGGTTCGGACGGTTAATTGCAAGTAACGGCCAAAGCAGCCTCGATACTGAGCCTCCTCTCCTCGACCGTCGCTGTCTCCGGGTAACACTGATTGGAAAGGGGCCATAATCTTGTTCGGCCAACACTCTGGAGGACCTCAGAGATCTCTATTTCTCAGGAGTTTCCTCCTACCTTTCTTCCCTCTTGATCCTGAGGCTAACCCTAGTCCCCTCCCCCACTCTTCCGCTGGGCTTCCCAATCTCCACCCCGTTCACCTGCGGCTCTTCCAAAGGTGGTAAACCCGATTTAGGAAGTCCCGGGGTTTTAACGGCCAAAGGGGAAGTCTGTTATTGCCAGTTTACCCAAATGCCATAGGAGGGGTAATAGGGGTTGGAGAGGCATAGTTTTAAAATTTAAGGACAGCGTGGAGTTGATGCTTTTGTGGGTCTGGGTGAATAATCAAGGCAGCGACTTCACTCAGAGATATAAATTGCGTGAATTATTGACGGAAACGTTAGTGAGGAGGGAAAACGACTCAATTGAAAGGGGGATAAGCGGGTTGTATTCTTTATTTAAAACTATTTTTCTAATAGAAGGATCATAAAATACTGCTGCACTCTCAACGCCTATCTTTTCTTCAGAGTACCCAGTTCCTTCAACAGAATTAATTACCTGGATATATACATGGATTATTGTAATCATGAAAAATAAGCCTTCTTGTCTTAATGAAATGTGATTTAAAATCACATTTAGTTGTGCTCATTACAGTGTGTGATCCATCTGTTTCAACGAGTGTAAATTAATCTGAATAATTTAAGATATTTTCAAAATTTCAAAGTAGAGCACTTACACAGAAGAGGCAACAAGAAAAAATACCACTGCATTACCTAAGGCTGTCCTTTGGTGTGAGAGAAAAGCACAATACTAGCGCATAATGATTTATCCCCTCGTCTTCAATCTAGTCACATTGACTTAGAAAGGTAAAAAAGAATATTTGTCCCTGGCAACCTAGGCCTTGTAAGACAGAGATTGCATCACTATAAATTGATGGACAAACAGATTTATTTTCCTGTTATCAGAATAGTGACAAAAATTATTATACAGTATCTAATTTATTCCTATTGTATTTTGCCCCCTGCTGGTTCAGCCAGTATATATTCTTGCATATAACATTTTACTACAGACTGAAAGGAAATTTGAAAGATTAGGGGAGAAACAAAGTAGATTGCACAAAAGGTAGTATGTGCATTAATTTAGAAGTTGTACTAAATGGTAATGTTCTGGATAGAACATATGTAAAAGAAATATTAATGTGAATTAAAGTATCATCTAATTATCCTCTTTCATCAGAAGAGGTTGCCATCCAGAGAAAGGAATAAGATAGATCATGAATTCAGATCATCTAAAGTTTAATTTTGGGGAAAATTTTGTTCTTGACCTCACCTAGCATTATATTTATGATTACAAAATGAAAAATGTTTTAAAGTATATGATTCTAAAGAACTGGAGGAATTCCATGTGAACTGGAACAACCTCCAGGAATTGATGCAGAACAAAAGGAGCAGAACCAGGAGAACATTGAAAACAGACTGCTTAATCGACTTCTTTACTAGCAGCAATGCAATGATCCAGGACAATTCTGAGGGACTTATGAGAAAGAATGCTATTCACACCCAGAGAAAAAACTGTGTGAGTAGAAATGCAGAAGAAAAACATATGATCATTCATGTGGTTCGATGGGGTTATGATTGGGGATGTAGACTCTAAATGATCATTCTATTGCAAATATTAATAATATGGAAATAGACTTCAAACAACCCAGTGGAATTGCTTGTTGGCTATGGGAGGAGGGAGGGAGGGAAAGAACATGAATCATGTAACCATGGAAAAATATAAATAAATTAAAAATAAAAACAAACAAAAGTATATGATTCTTTTGTTCTAACCATTGGAATTTCTGAACTCCTCTTTTCAGGAATCCTCTTTATGTAAGATTCAGAAGCTGCTAAGGGTAATGGAATCAGGACTCTGATGGTCAGGTTCTGCCTCTGACAGATAGACCCTGGTTGTGTGACTCTAGTAAGGGGCTTAACCTCTTAGTATCCCTAGGCATCTCCTTAAGATCATAAATTACACAATGGTTGCCACTCTTCAACCATGAAAGAAATTTTCTGACCATGTAATCAGAAGTCCAAACCTCCTCTCCCATAATAGTTAAAGAAATTTCTAACTGAATATGAAAGTCAAGTAGATATGTAGTTAGCTAACATGTGTAAGCAAGTAGCATTTAGAAATATTAATGGTGATATATTTAATCAAGAAGGCGTTTATCCTTTTAAAAATGTTCATCTAAAGCAAGAGTCTTTTTACTCCTTTTTTCTGTCATAGTGTCAACTTTAAAATCTCTCAGACTTGTGAATGTTAAAAATTTCCCCATCTGGGAATTCTTAATTGGAACAAATTCCCTACCCAGAAACATTCCCCATTTTGATGTGAGAACTCCAGGATCAGAAAGGGGAGGACCTCTACTCCACCCATACTTAAGACTGCTTTAGGGGAGAAAACTCATTGCTAAACAAAGAAAGTACTTGGATCCATGCTTATGGTGGGCCAGGCCTGTTTTTAGAATTGATACAATGGGATGCTAGGTACCTAAAAGGGTCCGGCAAGTTTTCTCTTGATGAGATTAGTTGACTCAGCTGTGTTTTCTCTCCTTCAGACTTACTGAGGAGATTGGTCGACTTAGCAGGAATTTAGATGGGCAGTCCTTTGGAAAGCGTCTACAGTGATTGGTAGATGTAGGGACTTAGGGGAGGTGACATGGGAGAAAAACCCCTATATAAGAAAAAGCAGAATCTCTTGATAGATATATGTCCTTTTGGAGAAAGCCTTTTGGATGATCTCTGATGAGGACCGCTTGGGAAGAATCTCTTGAGAGAGGCCTTTTGGAACAGTCTCTTGCTGGAAGGCTCTCTGGTGAAGTCAGCTTAGAAGGAGCTGGCCTGATGTCACTAGAATCCTTGTTTAGTCAGACCTTGTGGTGAGTGTTAAAAAAACTGACTGATTTCTCTTTTAAGACTCAGGTCTAGGCCATATTGGCTTGAGGCCCTTCATACTTATTCCTTTCTTACTCTCTCTCTCTTTCTTTGAGTACTCATTGTATTGTTAATTAAAATCTCTATAAAATCCAATTGACTTGGGTATTTGAATAATTGGGAATATTTCCCTAGCGACCACCTTATATTTGATTTTAAAACCCAAGACACTGTAGTGAAACATATTTCTGCGGTCAAATTTACTCACCCTCTCTTATATCTATCACAATTTATATCTTCCACTATTTTAATCACTACAGTTTAAGACCTAAATCATTTTAAATCTCACAATAGTCACCTTTGGCAGTCTGTTGAAGACTATAAGGCCCTTCTCTAACATTTTAAAATGCTTAAACTTACAATAGTGACTAATTATATTGAAATATAAGTACCAAAATTTAATATTAAAAAAATTTCATAGATTCATATTAGAAACTGCTCCTGTAAAAGAAAGTTTCAATGATCTGAAATTTTTGCTAAATGGTTAAAATATATTCATGATTTGGGGAATGGCTAAACAAAATTGTGTCATGAATAGAATGTTATTGTGCCATAAGAAATAGCATATATGAAGAATGAAAAAAATATTGTATGATATGTGAAGTGGTAACAAAATAGAATCAGAATAACATACATATACTAACTACAAATATATTTTTAAAAGATTAAAATCTGAAAAATCTTAAGTTCCAAATTCAATATAAGTTAATACATTTTATATACTGTTAAAGTTAATACAATTTAATATACTGGAAAAAAATAAACTTACATAAATCAAATAGTAAAATTTAAGTTCCTATGGTGTGCCAGATATTGCATTAGAACTGGAGAGCCAAAACAAACAAAAAAAGACAATGCGTGCCCTGAAGAAGCTTACCTACATCTAATGGAGGAAAAAAACATGCAAATATATACAAAGCAAGCTCTATACAAAATAAATAGGAAATAATTCACAGAGAGAATACACTATAAGAGAGGTTGGGGAAGGCTTCCTTTAAAAGATTATAGTAATAAATTGATTGCATTTTAATAGAAATATAAAATCTTAGCAATGGAAGAAACTCTACAAAAAGTTTCTTATATTTACAAAAGAAATAAGTGGTTAATGTCATGCAGTGAATTAGACTTAGTCATGAGTCCTTTAAACTTTTTTTAATGTATAACTTAAAATAAATTATCCTTATAGTGTTTTTAATAAAAATAATATTCTAATTCATAATGTAATTTTCTTTGTACAAGACAATCCTATTTAAGAAGCAGTTCTTAAAACTGACTAGTGAAGGGGGCAACTGTAAGTGGCTTAGTGGATTGAGAGTCAGGTCTAGAGACAGGAGATCCTAGGTTCAAATCTGGCCTCAGACCCTTCCTAGCAGTGCAATGCTGAGTAAGTCACTTAACCCTCATTGCCTAGCCCTTACCACCTTATTGATTCTAAGAAGGAAGGTAAGGGTTTTTTAAAAAATTACTAGTGAAGGTTTTGCAAGTTCAGTTTGCTTAATAATAGTCTTGTATTCATATAGCTATTCTACTTCTCCCAAGTGATTTTATGTATATTATATTGCTTGATCATACTGCCCTAGTAAGGCAAATATTTTTCCTATTTAACTGTGGTTACAGGGAACAGAGAATCAGATCTAGTTTCAAATCCTGACTTCTAATATTTACTACCTATGTGACCTTAAGCAAATCATTTAAGTATTCTCAGCCACAAGTTTCAGTAAGAAACCTAGCTCATAAGGTTGTTGTGAGAAAACAACTGAACAACTTTTTTTTTTAATTAAGAGAAAGGAATTTGTTAGACACCTAATATGGACTGTGCTAATATTATTACTTTGCAAATATTATAATTTGATTCTCCCAATAATCATGTGAATAAGGTAGGTGCTATCATGATCCCCATTTTATAATTGAGAAAACTGAGGCAGACAAAGGTCTTGGCCAGGGTCATAAAGCTAGAAGGTCTGTGAACTTAGATTGGAATAAAGTTCTACCTGATTCCAAATTTGGTATTCTATCTACTGAACCACCTGGTTTCCTAGAAATAAAAGAACCCCTCAACCTCAACAGAGTCAATAGACATTTATTAAGGATCTGAAGTGTTTCAATTATTTCCAGTGTTCATTGTGTTTAAATACTAGGGATATAAACAGTGGTATATGATAGTCTCTGACTTCAAAGAGCTTATAATCTAATTTTTTTTAAGTGTGCAATTTTATTTCCTTGCCCTGAAAGCAAGAACTTCATTTACACAGGAACCTGCAGCTAGTACAACAACTGACAGAGAGGTGTCTCCCCATCACAGGGGACCAGGTTTCCAGCAAAACAAAGATGGAACTAAAATGGCTGAACTCAATACCTCTTTCCTTTCCCCCTACCCCCCAAAAGAGAAAACAGTCATCAAGAGACAAAATAATAAATCAGGACGCAGACCTTTCTAACTAGCAGCTTTGATGAGTGAATACAGAACAAGGGAGTTGAACTTACCAACCATTTTTGTGTGCATAGGAGCAAGAATGCTAGGAGGGAGCTTAGCCACCCCCCCACCCCAGTTTCCCCCATATCCTGAATGGTGCGTTTTGGAATGATTGGGAAGGTTCCTACTTCAGAGGTGGGAATGTTTGAAGATTATGTAAGTCCAGGGCAGACAGGGCTTCTTGTTCTATATTAAAAGGTTCCCAGAGAGAGGCTGGGACAAAGATTCTCCATAAATTAAATTTTAGTGATATATCCTGCCTACCTTCCTTCCTTCCTTCCCAAAGTGCACAGAACCCAGAGCCACTTTCTGTTAGTTATTTTACCATTGTTGGGACATTTCATAAAACAGTAAGTTAATAAGCAAGTAAGTTAACAGGAAGTTAATCAGGATGGTGAAGAAAAGAGGAGTTATATTTTAGGGTCCTAATGTCAAACAAGTGTCCCCTCTTTGGTCCCAAGACCTGCTTGTCAATTTAGAAGGACAAGTGAGACAGAGATGCAAGCTCCTGGCCCAATACCTACATAGAAGACATAAAGGAGTGAACATTCATTCCCCCTTTATCCTCTAAACTTCGTCTTCTTTTTTTTTTTAAACTGTCTTTTAAGTGAAAATTTTAAGGGAGACAGAGGCCCAATAAAGCTAGGCAATAGTGGTTATAGCTCTAGGGTCATATTCCCCTCTGAGAATGATAGTAGGGATACTGGGGGAGGATAAAGCCCGAAGTAGAACTATGGAAGAGATGTTGCCAAGGAGATGATAAAAACAAGTTTGGTCAAATACTGGAGTAGTCATAGAGCATTTTCTTCTGCCTGTCCCACCCATACCCCTTCTTCCAATGTACGAACTGGGTTTCCCACCCCCAGAGTAAGAAAACTGGGAAGTCCTCCCTGGACAGAGACTATCTGGAAACCTATCAAATTCCTGACCCGTACAGCACAACAAAGGCTAATTTGCAGGGTGGGAGGAGGGCAGGAAGGATGGATGCCATCCCTATTTCCCAATCACACATGTCGAAAAATTCCCCCAGCCAATCCAGCGGCTCTGGTCTACAATGCCTTCTTCCCATAGACGCTTTCATCACTGTAGGCCACATAGAGAAAATAAGTCTTCCTCATGGTTGTCCTCATAAAGCTGGGTTCATGGTGGCACTAGTAGGGATAGTGTTGTTGACGAAGAAGAATAGGGAGTCTTCTGGTCTAAGGTGGATCTGTTTCTGAATTAAGAATTAGAACTGACCAACTGTAAGGTCAGAGAGGACCAGGTACTTCCTTTTGACCAGGTCAGGAACTCTGGCTTTAGGTGCCTTCTCCACAATTACAGGGACTCTTTTCTGGGTATTTCTTCCAAATCTTCTCCCCTTCTTTTTTCCGGAACTCAAAAGAATGATCTTCCTTGTATTGGAATTTCATGATGCTCTGCAGCATCTCCGGTCTCTTGTCTCCCCTGCTGGGAGTCTGGCAGCAGCAGAGAGGGTTGATTCTTTGAGTCTGGCTGCCTCCTGGTTAGAGCTAGTTAAGAGCCCAGGCCTTGCCAACCAGCACTGCAATGCCTGCTCTGCCCCACACAGAACTCGAGCTTATAATCTAATGAAGAAACAGAAAAAAAGTTGAAAAGGAGGTAGGGGAAAGAAGTTACCTGGCTAGGGAGCTGGGGAGGAGGACATAATGAAATCATGCAGCTGGGGTAGAAAATGATCCGAAGAGGTATGAGTTAATGAATTGATTTCATCTCACAGAGTGGTAAGTTTCTGGAAATGATGAAAGGAAAGCAGCTGAGTGAGGAATAGACTTATGCCCTAGATCCATATCTGTTCCAATCTCCTCTGGAGGCATATTGAGCATTTTCTCTTTTTTCCCTCTTCCTGTAATTGTTGGATGCAGTTTATTTACCAAAATAGAGGGGGTTGATTAAAGTAGAGAAATGTGAAAGAGGTTAGAGAAAATACCTATACTAGTCCTCAGCTAGGAGAGCCAGTAGTGTGTAATTATGTGGCCTCCTCCAGAATGGAAGCTGATTTCTGGAAACTAGGAAAGGAGTCAGCCTTTTCACTCATCCAACCAAGTAGTCCAGGAGTCAGTCTAACTTGAAGTCGGGATCCACGCAGCAGTCTCCAATGAGGTTTCCTCAAAGAGTTTCTCCAGGAGACACTCTCCATAAGACTCAACTTCTCCAGACTGCCAGCCCAAGGATTTTGTGGCTTTTATGGTGGTTTCTTATCCCTGCCCCTCTTCACAGGGGCCAATCACAGTTTTGAAAATTATTAGACCTCTTATCCTCTGAAGGTAGCAACTCCTAGGATTCACACCTTTGGAACCACACATTCTGGGTGTGTGAACTCTTAAAAGAATTCAAAAGTTTCTGGCTGAGTTAGAAAAAAGGATGGAGCTCTTCCAGGTATCTTGCTGGCTCTAACACCTCTAAAGGTGTTAACTATCCCCCTAGGAGTAAGAGTTTGTGAACTTCCCCTACTTTAGGGTTAAGTATGGGTATATTCACTTTTGTTGATTAATTCAAAAGTAGACAAAAGAGTTAATCCTGTCTTCAGTCTAATGAGGTACTAAGTAAGGGTACTTAATTATTGTTATTCCAAAGTGTTAACTCCAACTAGGCAAAGAAAACAAAGGATTCCCTTTTTACAAAGTGCAAACTAGGAATAGACAAAGAGAACCAAGAATTTCCTTTCATATTCCTCAATCTCCCTTAATTCATGGACTCTTCTTGCTTCTTATACAGTGCTTGGCACTTTGTAGTAGGAGCTTAATAAATGTTTATTGATTATTAATATAAACAATACCCTATTTTTCTAAAATCTACCCTAGACCCTTTCATCTCTACAACTGTGATCCTCTATCTCTTCTCATTTTCACATTCAAATTCCTAGAAAGGTCTTATATACTTAAGGCCTTGCTTCTCAAGCCATTGCAGTCTAGTTTCTGACTGGACCACTACCAAACTGCTTTCTTTTAGGTTATCATTGATTTTTTTTTAACTGCAAAATCTAGTGGCCTTTTCTCAAATTGGCTATCATTCTACTTCTATGAAACTTTTGTCATCAAATATAGCATCCTCTTAGTCAGCCTTTCCTCCTTGGTTTCCATGACACTCTTAGTTGTCTTCCTATCTATTGACATTTCTTTTGCTGGATCATTATCTTGATTCTGTACTCTCCTGATAAGCTCTCCAACTCCCAAATGTTCAATAATTTGTTCAATAATCATTTATATTGCTGATGCCTCTCACATGTATGTAGTTCTAATCTTCTCAGCTCTCCATTATACCCATTGACTGCTGGACAAATATACTTCAAACTCAACACAACATCCCCAAATTTAGCATTACTAAAATGGAATACATTCTGTTTCTTTCCAAACCGACCTCTCCTCTGAATATCTTTCTTTCACTTGTGTATATGGCAATCATCTAGTCACCCAGGCTCATAACTTCGACTTTTCTTCTTCATTCTCTATCCAGTCTGCTGCCAAGTCTCATCAATTCTGCCTCTGTATCCTTTCAAATCTATACTCTTCTCTCCACTTATATAGCCACCACTCTTTTTCCAAGTCCCTTATCGCCCCTCCCTAGGTCTGGACTATTGCAGTAACTTCCTAATCTTGCTTTCGGTCTTCTACACACGAATCAAATTGAAATTCGCCAGCATAAATCAATAGGATCATAGATCTAGACTTGGAAAGACTATAAATGAGGAAGCTGAGATCTAGAGAGTTTAACTGACTTGCCTAGGGTTATACAAGTAATAAATGACACAGCTAGCATTTGAACTCTTATCTAGGCACTTCAGGTTCAGTACTCTTCACTGCACCACCCTGCCTCCATATAACTATCCATATAAAATTCTCTGTGGCTCTATCTTGCCTCTAGCATAAAATACATATTCATCATTGCATTCAATGCCCTTCACAATCTTAACAATACCTTCCCTTTTCAGGCTTACTTTATATCATTCCCCTTCATGTAATTTTCGGTTCCAGGCAAACTAACCTATTTATTCCTTTTTGTCCCTAGCTATGATGCTAAACTTTCTTATCATCATGTCTTTGCATATATTCTTTCTTTCAGAGGCACCTGATTTGCTTTAAAGCAAAGCTCAGGTGACCTAGATTTCCTTTTCCTTCTCAGTTGGTAGTGCTTTTTCTCTCAATATTAAATGTACTTTGTATTTACTTATGTACATGTATCTTCCAATAGAAGTAATTTCTTTGAAGGCAAGGACAAGTTTTTGTTTTTTTTTTCTTTCTATACCTACATCTTAGAACAGTATGTAGGTACTTAATAAATGTTTGTCAAATTGAATTAAAAATAAGTTTTAAAAAAGGCTTTGCAAATCTCAAAACACTATAAATGTAAGCTAATATAAAGACACTTATAATAATTGCCCTTTCTTAAGCTTGGAGTCAATAAATACCCCCTAAAGTCATGATGGCGAACCTTTGACATGCATGTCAACACTGACATGTGTAGCCATTTTCGATGACACGTGGCTGCATGCAGCCGCATACAGAAAAGTATGGGGTCACATGCCAAGAAGGACTGGGGGGTGAGGGGGGTCTTGAAGTGTCATACCACCCAAGTTATGCTCAGTTTTTTGGCCAATTTTTTTTTTTAAACCTTACCTTCTGTCTTGGAATCAATACTGTGTATTGGTTCCAAGGTAGAAGAGTGGTAAGGGCTAGGCAATGGGGGTCAAGTGGCTTGCCCAGGATCACACAGCTGGGAAGTGTGAGGCCAGATTTGAATTTAGAACCTCCTGTCTCTAGGCCTGGCCCTCAATCCACTGAGCTACCCAGCTGCCCCCTTTTTTGGCAAATTTTGACACACCAAGCTCAAAAGGTTGCCCATCACTGCCCTAAAGTCTGTGTGTTTCACTCTTATACAACATAATTATGGGCATTTTCCAGAAGAAAAGACATACCTTCAGTCACAATCACTCTGACTTCGCAGCTAGGAAAATTTATATCTATTATCCAGTTAATCCCTCTTTTGAATGAAGCAAAATTAAGAGTACTGGTAACTAAACATCAAATTATATAAGTGTTTATGGATGGATAGGCATTGGAAGGAGAAACTGGGAAAAGACCTTTTCTCAAGACTTCATTCCTTAAGTAAGTGAGGATACTTGTATATGTCCAGTCTTCTGTTTCCAGATACCTCTTTGATTCTCCAGAACAGATCAATCTTCTTTCTCCTTTCTTCTTAACTCAGCTATGACTTAGTCCCTTCCTCTCTTCTATTAGACCCTCATGATTTCTGTTTCTGATAACATTTTTAGGGTATGACCAAGTGTCACAAAGGAGCAGCTAGGTGGCACAGTGGATAGAGTTCCTTTCCTGGAGTAAGGAATACCAGAGTTCAAATCTAGCCTCAGACATTTACTAGCTGTGTGACCCTGGGCAAGCTAGCTAACCCAATTTGCCTCAGTTTCCTCATCTGTAAAATGAGCTGGAAAAGGAAATGGTAAACCACTCCAGTATCTTTGCCAAGAAAATCCCAAATAGGATCATAAAGAATTGAACATGACTGAAACAAGTGAACAACAAAGTCTTATCTGCAATAGTTTTGCTTGATTCAAGGAGGTATGTAGGCCCTGTTCATACTCAGTTCTGATAGATTGATTCAATCAGGAAGTATTTTTACTTAATGAAAGATAATTCCTTTGAATGGATGATCAGTGGCCTTGCCCCCCCCCTTATACTAATATGATTTTTATAGATGTTGAAACTGAGTCAGAAAGGTAAGATTATTTATTATGGACTGGAACCCTGCTGCGTTGTTTCCTGTCCAGTGCCTTCTCTTCTTTATTTGTTGTTTCTCTGTGGTATGGCTGCTACAACACTTTAATTCCTCTAACATTCTCTTCTGTTAAGTCAAAATTTTTGCCTTGTAATAATTTTCCAAATTGTCTAAATGTATGTAATAGTTTTCATATATTAGGATTTGTGATTACTATCTTTAATAAATACATATATACTATTGCTGTATCCTAAAAATATTGTGTTTTTAGATGTTTTATATTAGACAGAATTTAATCTAATTCATTTACGGGTGAGGAAACTACAAATAAAATGTAAAATTACTGACTTTAGATCAAAGAGAAGCAGAGTAAATACCTAGCAATCAGATTCCTTGACCAGTGTGCTTCAACTGTACTATAGTGTTCAGTTTGGTCCAATCTTGTTCTTTTACTGAATGAACCAGTACTATTTTGGATTCTAAGAAAATTGTTTTTGGTCAGTTGTATGCTTATCTGATTTCACTCAGCTATCAGTGACTTCATGAAGTAGAAAATGAGGAAGCATTAACTATTTGCAGATGAAAATGATGTCATAATTAAAGTAGGATCATTTAGTTATTTTGAAAAGTTTTTTAAAGATCAACTCACTAGCAAAAATTAATTTTGTAGTAAGAATACATTTTTCCTTTTTTTGTGGGGGATCATAAAGCTTCAAAACTATTCTAGTTACTTAAGACCTATTTATTAGTCATTGCCTTTTGCCTTCATTGGATTCATGTGTCAAGTTTATTGCTTATATATTGAAATTTACGGTATCATGTAAGGTTGCATTCTGGGCAAGAGTTCAAGATTTCAGCCTACTGCAGAATATTTCCTAGAGGCTTATAACATTGGAGGAATGAGTTCTAAGGATGGAGCTTCCAGAGACAGAAATTCTTATTTCTTGATTCTGTCATAAAATGTTTGTGCTTTTAAAAAATTGTTAATGTATAGTCCAAGGCACTCACAAATAAAGCCCTACGCCTAGGGGACTAACTTTGATTCCTTTTTTTAAATACTTCTTTTTATTAATGAGTTAGAATGGCCATTAGAATACTAGCGATGATAATAGTAATTGACATTCACATAGTTCTTTAAAAATTTTAAATGCTTTATATTCTTTAGAGTTGAACTGTATAACCACACTTAGCTTGTCACTTATACATGGTCATGTGTTTAGTATCAACAGTATAATTTGGACCACCACTGAAAACTCTACACTTGGGCTAACTTTATTAGAAGATTAGAATCAAGGGAAACATACTTCAAAGATCCAATCCATATTAGAGATATTTTAATAAGTTTAAGTGAAATCAACATTTGTTCTCACAGGAACAATTAAATTGTTGATAACCTCCTAGGAGTTTTAGATTTTATCCTTTCTATGATTCTTCAATAAATTATGTAATACAATGAATGGATCCATGATTTCCATAGTACTGGGAATATCCCCTTACACTGGAAGATTATACTCCTGTCCACCCCCCCCCCATTCAAAAATGGGGGAAATGCCAATATATCCCATGCCCTCCCCAGAATTAACTTCAAGACACCAAATTCATCCTGGTATATTAGTAGCCTATTAAGAGAAAAAGAGCACAGGTATGCTTTACTTTACAAAACATTTTTAAAAAACCACTACTACCTTCGATTTTAGAATTGATTCTAAGTATTGGTTCCAAGACAGAAGAGCAGTAAGGGCTAGGCAATTGGAGTTAAGTGATTTGACCAGAGTCACATAGCTAGGTCAAATTTAAATTCAGGGCCTCCTGTCTCCAAGCCTGGCTCTTTCCACTTAGCCAACTAGCTGCTTCCAAAATGGATTTTTTAAAGTTATGTTTAAATCTAATTCTGAAAAAAAGAACCAGTCTTTAAATGTTCTAAATCCTTTAAGGAAATTTATTATTCTTATTATTAAATCATAGATGGGTAGACTTGTGATTTCATTGACAGCCAGTCAGTAAACATTTATTGCTTACCATATTACCATATTCCAGGAACTCCAATAAGTGCTGAGAATACAAAGAAAGGCAAGAGTCAGCTCCTGCTCTTAAGGAGCTTATGCTCTATTGGAATAGAAAATGCGAAGAACCATGTACAAGCAAGCTAGAGGATAAATTGGAGATAATCAACAGAGGAAAGGATCAGAAAAGATTTCCCATAGAAGGTAGGATTTTAACTGGAACTTTAAAAAAGCCTAGGAAAGCTAGGAGGTGGAGATGAGGGAGAATAATTCCAGGCATGAGGGACAACCATTGAAAATGCCTGAAGTTGGGTTTTGTGGTGTCTTATGCAAAGAACAGCAAGGAGGTCAGTATCACTGATTCATAGAATTCAAGGAAGGGTGTTAAGAGAAAAAAAGACTCAAAAAGAAGGGAAGGGGACAATGAAGGGCTTTAAACAACAAAAATATTTATTTTTAATAAATATAATATATTATATATTATATATATAAAATATAATAATAAATAATAAATAATAAAAAAATAAAAAATAAATTATATTTAAACCTGGAGGTGACAGGGAGCCACTGTAATTTATTTGAGTAGTAGGGTAAAATGGTCAAACCTTTTCTTTAGGAGTATTACTTTGCCAGCTTAGTGGAGGATATACTGGAGTGGGAAGAGACTTGTGGCAAGGGAGACCAACTAGCAGGCTATTGCAATAGTTTAGACAGGAAGAGAAATGTTTAGAATGTTATTTTCTTGAGTAGACTTTTGTACTTCCTATTCCACTTGGCCAATTCTGCTTTTTAAAAGGTTTTTCTTGTCTTTGGATTTTTGTGCCTCTTTCACCAGTTAGCCTAGTCTATTTTTTAAGATGTTAATTTCTTTAGTATTTTTTTTTGTGCTTCCTTTATCAAGCTGTTGACTCTTTTTTTCATGGTTTTCCTGTATCACTCTCATTTCTTTCCCCAGTTTTTCTTCTTCCTCTCTTATATGATTTTTAAAATTCATTTTGAGCTCCTCCATTAATTCTCTTTGGGCTTGTGAGCAATTCATATATTTCTTGGAAGTGTATGCAGCAGTGTTTCTTCTGATTTTGTACTTTGATCTTCCCTGTCACCAAAGTAACTTTCTATGTTGTTTCTTTTTTTGTTGTTGTTGTTATTTGCTCATTTTCCTGACTTTTTCCCCCTTTTAATAAAAAAAAACCCTGTTAAAGTTGGTTTTTGAATGTGGTGAAGTGAACACTTGTTCTAAGCTTCAGGTTCTTTGTGCAGCAGTCTTCAGAGCTGGCTGTAATAGAAGAATTGGGAGAGGAATAGGGGGAATAGAAAGAGAGAGAGAGAGGAATGGGGAGAGAGGGTGAAGAGATTCTTCTTCCCCTCTCTTTTCTGGGAGAGAGGTAGCCAAGTCTTGTCCCCCTTACAGAGGGAATATGTCTCCTCAGAGAATAGTTCTGGGAGATGGAGGACAAGAACTGGAGAGATTAGCTTTGGTAAGATGACTCACTGCCTTCCCTTTGGTCCCAGCTATTGTTGAGAGGTATTGTTGATTCTTGTGCCTCTGGTCTCCTTAGGGACACCCACTGTCACTTCCCTTTAGAAACCTGGGGTCACCCTACTATCAAGGAGAGATGTTGTTCCTTGGATTAGGCTGTTTGGATTACTGGGATCCTGAGCTAACCTTCCCCTTTTGGGGGAGAGATGTGATTCTCCCCAAATCTTCTGTCCCGTTTCCTTGTGTCAGAAACCAGCCAGATCTAATTCTAAAGTTGTAAACAATTTATTTGGGTTCACACAGGGAAGGAGAGGTAGGGGTGTCGGGCAAGGAAAATGGGTAGTAGGAAACCCTAACACTTATTCCTTCTGGCAGACTGCCCCCCCCCTTCCCCACGTTCTTGGAATTCAAGGCTGTGTGCCTTGAACCCTCTTCTGGCCAGCTGCTGGTTGATCCCTATTCCTCAGCTAACTTGCTCTTAATTTAGGAGTCCAGGAAGAGGTCAGGGAGAAATATAGGAGATCTTTGACAGTAGATTTCTCTGTAGACAGCTTCCTTTCAAAGTCCCTTTCTACAGTATTCACAGATGACTCTATGCTGGTTGTTGAGAATGAGCAAGAGGTGTTCAGGGGTTCACAGGGAAAGCTGTTGATCCCTGAAGAGATCCGGCTTCTTCCCAGCTTGGAAGGTTTGTTTGCCTCCTTCCTCTCACTCTCAGCTGAAGTGCCCAAGTGACAGTTGGAGCTCACCCATCCCCCGTCTGCTCTCCGACTGGAATCCTGAGGTTCTGCTTTTTTCTTCCCTGCACCTCTCCCTTGCCTTGGATTAAGTCATCTCTTACATGACTATGGGGAATCTTATCAGCTTTCAGTTTTTCCAAGGTGATATGTTATAAGGAGAAGTATGTTTAATACTCTCCTGACTTGTGCTATGGTCTGTGAGTAAATGCAATCACTTTTTTGCCTCTGGGAACTGTGACCAGGGGTCTCCCATTCCCCTGTGGCTTCAAGCACTGAGGTATATGAGTGCTCCTCCTGACATTGAGATCACACTCCTGCACTGTGATCTGGTTCTGCAAATGGACAATGCAATCAGAAGTCTTGCACCCAGAGCCAGCAGAGGTGAGGGAACTTGTTTCTGTAAAGACAGTACTATCTAATGGAAGGGCTCTGCAAAAATTCTATTTGTGGTTCCCTTATCATGTGAAGAAGAGAGATAACAACCAAGGTGTTTTCTAACTCTTTGCTGACTGCATTTGAGTGAAATACTGTAATTCCTGGGATGCAAAGCGGTCTCAGACCTTCATCTCCCAACCTGGACCCAGACATATATGTGAACATAGGGTTCTGTTGTTTACCATTTTGTGTTTGTTCTTTCCTTCTTTGAAGTGAGAGAGTATTGGAAAAGTCTACAACCTTGCAAGCTTCAAAAAATTGGAAGAGTGAACTGCACAAGACCAGTGGCAGGAGGCCAGCTGGAGTTTGCTACCAACCAAGGCTTCAGAGCAACCCCCATAGATCTATAAGGATTGGAAGCCAAGTAGTTGAGAGATTGACTCACCCAAGGGTTAAGCTAAATTCAGAAGTAAAGTTGATGGGGAAAATGCCTTGTAGGAAGTGCTTTAAGTTTGAGTCTACTCTCCCCAGGAAACCATGTTGGTAGAGAAGAGAGTGTACCTCTTAGTTGTTGTTGGAGGTGGAGCTCTTCCTTTGGTAAGTAGTTCAGATATCATCCTCTGCATGAAGAAGATCCTGATGCTTCCAACTGCTAATGCCCTTTCTACTGAAATAACTGTTTTAAGATTTTGTATATATTAGTATTTTATTATCTTTGTATTTTTGCTATATGCATTTTTAAAATGTGTACTTGTCTCCCATATTAGATTGTTAAAAGATTAGGTCCAGTGGTTTTGAAACCATTATGACAATTTTCCCTTTAAAAGAGGCTAATAAGCTAATAGAACATACTAATGGGAAAATACTGATAAGATTTTTTTAAAGGTTAGTACAACTGTGTTCCTCAAATAATATTTTGTCTACTATGAACTTGTTTTTCTCCTTGATTACAAACCCTCAAAATAATATTTTGCCCTGACTTCTATGATATGCAAATTAGCCAGTTTAAGAGAAACTATCCAGAAATCCAAGAACTCCACTCTCAAAAGGACACATCTTCTCTAGCAGGAACATACCTTCCTGATGAATGGACTCATTTCTTTGTGCTTCCTAGCTTAACATTACTCTTACGTGAATTATATTCTGTGTTTGTGTGTATGCCTAAATTGTGTGTCTGATATCCTTTTTCTCTCTTCTCTTCCCCCTCTTCCCCATTGCTTGCAATAAAGTTTGGCATTGAAATGATTTTCATTGTTTTCCATGTTATTCTCAGCACTAGAACTCATTAAGAGATTGTTTTTCCTGACCTCTCTGGCTGGCCCATGGGCCATAGCTTAGACATAAACTGGGTACGCTGACAAGGGCTTAACCTTTTGACTGCTGCACCTACTTTGGTGGAGCAGGGTCCTGTGAACCTAGTTGTAGAAAGCAAGGGTCAATAAGCGAACCATATGTCCTTCCAAGAGAGACTCCCTCATGCCAGACAGGACTGTCAAAAAAAAAGAAACAAACAATTGAAGTGCAGCTGGGTAGCTCAGTGGATTGAGAGCCAGGTCTAGAGATGGAAGGTCCTAGGTTCAAATCTGGCCTCAGACACTTCCCAGCTGTATGATCCTGGGCAAGTCACTTAACCCCCATTGCTTAGCCCTTACCACTCCTCTGCCTTGGAACTAAGGAGGAAGATAAGGATTTTTAAAAAACAACAAACAAGACCAGGAGTTGGTATTTTGGAAAAAAGCAAAATAAAGTACTGGTTAGTCTAATAAAAAAAAGAAAGAAGAGAATCAAATTAATAGTATCAAGGATGGAAAGGGTGATCGCACCTCTAATGAAGAGGAAATTAAGGTAATTATTAAGAACTATTTTCCTCAATTATATGGCAATAAGTATGACAATCTAGGTGAAGTGGATGCATATTTCCAAAACTATAAATTGCCTAGATTAACAAAAACGGAAATGCAATGCTTAAACAATCTCTTCTCAGAAAAAGAAATACAACAAGCCATCAAGAAACTTCCTAAGAAAAAATCCCCAGGGCCAGATGGATTCCCAAGTGAATTCTATCAAACATTTAAAGAATAACTAATCCCAATACTATACAGATTATTAGACAAAATAAGCAAGAAAGGAGTTTTACTAAATTCCTTTTATGACACAAATATGGTACTGATTCCAAAGCTAGGCAGACCAAAGAGAGAAAGAAAACTACAGACTAATCTCCTTAGTGAATATAGATGCCAAAATCTTAAATAGAATACTAGCAAAAAAACTCCCAAGTTATCATGAGGATTATTCACTATAATCAGGTGGGATTTAATGGTTTAATATTAGAAAATCAACCACATAATTAACCATATCAATAATGAAACCAACAGAAATCACATGATTATCTCAATAGACACAGAAAAAGCCTTTGACAAAATATTTAAAACACCAGCAAGTATCATCTGCAATGGGGACAAGTTAGAAGCCTTCCCAATAATATCAGGAGTGAAACAAGGATGCCCATTATCACCTTTGTTATTTAATATTGTTCTATAAATGCTAGCGATAGCAATTACAGAGGGAAAAGAAATGGAAGGGATTAAAGTAGGCAATGAGGAAACTAAGCTATAACTTTGCAGATGATATTATGCTATATGTAAAGAATCCCAGAAAATCAACTAAAAGACTAGTGGAAATAATAACTTTAGCAAAGTTGCAGGGTATAAGATAAACCCACATAAGATCATCAACATTTCTATATATTCCCAACAAAACTCAATAGCAGGAGTTAGATAAATTCCATTTAAAATGTAGCATACCAGTTATATTAGCATCTTGAAAGTGATCAGTATATTGATATTGTATCTTATGTGTTCATATACCAAACTCATGGTCCTGTTACTTATTGTATTTTTGTATTTCCAAATTTCCAAATGATTGTATTTCCAAATCTTCAGTCCAAAGGACAAAAGAATTCCTGAGCAGGATATTATTTGTCATGGGATCCTAGTTCCCACCTTGTTAGACCACATTTCTTACCAAGTCACATGTTTGATTAACCTCCTCCTCTTTGATTACGTGATTGTCAATTGTCAACATTGAGCCAGTGTTGAAACCTATGCCATGTCACATGTTCATTAGCTACCTCCCACTCCACTTTTCTAAATTCTCCAATAAAAGTTTGAGAACATGTGTAGAGCCCTCTCTCAATTCCATCAGAGGGGCATGCACGACAGAGCCTATATTTTTTAATTCTTTCTCTCTCTCTCTCTTTCTCTCTTTCTCTTTCAATCTCTCTCTCTCTCTCTCTCTCTCTCTCTCTCTCTCTCTCTCTCTCTCTCTCTCTCTCTCTCTCTCTCTCTCTCTCTTTCTCTTTCAATCTCTCTTTCTCTCCTCTATCCATTTTCCCTCAGTTTCCAATCTCCCTCTCAGGTGTCCACCCACAAAAATATTAATATGTAACTACAGGAGGTTACATAAAATGACACTGGACAATATAAAATATTTAGGAATCTATCTGCAAAGACAAACACAAGAATTATGTGAGTACAACTACAAAACACTTCACACAATTAAAACTAGATCTAAATAATTGGGAAAATATTAATTGCTCCTGGGCAGGATGAGTTAATATAATAAAAATGACAATCCTACCTAAATTAATCTACTTATTCAATCTACTATCAAACTACCAAGAGACTTTTTTTTTTGTAGAATTAGAAAAAAATTATAGCAAAGTTCATCTGGAAGAACAAAAGATCAAGGCTATCAAGGGAAATAATGAAAAAAAAATGTCAAAGGTAGCCTAGCAGTACCAGATCTTAAACTGTTCTATAAAGCAGAAGTCATCAAAACAATACGCTATTGGCTAAGAGACAGAAGGGAGGATCGGTGGAATAGACTAAGAATAAATGACCTCAAAAAACTAGTGTTCGATAAACCCCCAAACCCCAACTTATGGGACAAGAACTCACTATTTGACAAAAGCTTCTGGGAAAATTGGAAAACAATATGGGAAAAAATTGGTTTAGATTAACATCTTACACCCTATACCAAGATAAATTCAAAATGGGCAAATGACTTAAATATAAAGAGTGAAATCATAAATTGGGTGAACATAGAATAGTATACCTTTCATATCTATGGGAAAGGAAGGAATTTAAGACCAAGCAAGAGATAGAAAACATTGCAAAATGTAAAATGAATGCCTTTGATTATATTAAAGTAAAAAAAGGTTTTTACAAACAAAACCAATGTAACCAAAATTAGAAGGAAAGCAACAAACTGAGAGAATATTTTTATAACAAAACTCTCTGACAAAGGTTTAATTTCCCAAATATATGAAGAACTAAGTCAAATTTACAAAAAATCAAACCATTCCCTAATCAACAAATGGTCAAGGGACACAAATAGGCCATTTTCATATGATGAAATCAAAACTATCAATAAACACATGAAAAGTGTTCTAAATCCTTCCTGATTAGAGAAATGCAAATTAAAACAACTCCGAGGTACCACCTTATACCTAGCAGACTGGCCAATATGGCAGCAAAGGAAAGTGATAAATGTTGGAGGGGATGTGGCAAAATTGGGACACATACATTGCTGGTAGAGTTGTAAATTGGTCCAACCATTCTGCAAGGCAATTTGGAACTATGCCCAAAGGGTGCTAAAAGACTGTCCTTTGATTCAGCCATACCACTGCTGGGCTTGTACTCCAAATAAATAATGAGGAAAAATACAGGTAGAAAAATATTTATAGCCACACTCTTTGTGGTGGCCAAAAATTGGAAAATTGGGGGGGGGGTCCATCAATTGGGAATGGCTGACCAAATTGTGGCATCTGATGGTGATGGAATACTATTGTGCTGAAAGGAATAATGAATTGGAGGAATTCCATGTGAACTGGAATGACCTCCAGGAAGTGATGCAGAGTGAAAGGAACAGAACCAGGAGAACATTGTACACAGAGACCGATGCATTGTAGCAAAATTGAATGTAATAGACTTCTCTACTAACAGCAATGCAATGATCCAGGACAATCCTGAGAGGGTTATGAGAAAGAACACTATCCACCTTCAGAGAAAGAACTGTGGGAGCAGAAACGCAGAAGAAAAACATATGATCAATCACATAGTTTGGTAGGGATATGATTAGGGTTTTGATGTTAAAAGATCACTCTACTGCAAATATGAATAACATGGAAATAGGTTTTGAACAATGATACATGTATAACCCAGTGGAATTGCTTGTCAGCTTCAGGAGCGGGGAGTGAAGGGGGTGGGGAGTCATCAATCATGTAACCATGGAAAAATATTCTAGAGGAAAAAAACCCTAGCAACAATTGGCATGATGAGCAGGGTTAAAACAAAGTAAGCTCATTTAGAATAGTTTTTTTTTTCCTTTATGCAATACTAACAGATACTAACACTGTATCTGGTCAAGGCAGCTTCATTTTGGCAAACAGGCTAAACCAAACATAGAATAACTGACAGGCCTCAAACCTGTTGATAAGTTAGGGAAATGTCTATCCCAAGACTTCCTGCAGTAGAATGAGCAAAGGAGAACTATTCTTAAAATAGCTGTGAAGATGGTTGAAGCAGGCACTCTGGAGCACTTAGAGCTTGGGTCTTCATCAAAGATGCCAAGGTCATCCACTGCATCTTGGAGCATCACCAGTCTTGACTTTTATCTTGCTACTGGACTTCAGTGACTGAAAGACAAGTGAGCCTGGCCACCTTGTGCTCCTCTGCCTCACTTAAGTCAAGTTCACTCTCAAGTCAAGACATCACTCTGTAATGTCATTGGTCCTCTTTGAAAATGATTGTATCTGGCACCTGCTAGGTACTTAATAAATATTTGTTGATTGCTTGAAAGCTATTCTTGCCAAATCTCTATAAATCTTTCTTGATAAAAGCCAATTGATGCTTATTAGTAAAATGAAACTGATACTGAGTATACCAGATTGGATACTCTAGCCAATAGCAAGAGAAGGGCACTTTACCCCTTCAGATGTACCCCTAGGATCCTGAGAAGAATAAATATAGCTAGCTGTGTTCTGGAGATCCCACTCATCACTTTGAGTATAAATGGAAATGAAGATCCCAATTTACACATACATGACATTCATATGTGTGTGTATTGTATCTTAGTTCAGTTTTAAATATAATCTGACAAGGGAAGGGAAAGTGTTTTCAGCTGGAAAAAACCTCCCACAGAATATAAGATTTGAGTTGAGCCTTGAAGGAAGCTAGAGGAACTAAGTAGCAGAGGTGAGGAGGTAGAATAGAGTGGGGAGACAAGAGTATCATGCTTGAGGAACTGCAAGTTGGCCAATGTCACCGGATTGTAGAATGCATGGAGAGGAGTAAGTATAAGACTAGAGAGGAAAACAGAACCAGGATAGAGTAGAAAGAAGAAATATTATGAGCCTCCCATCTCCTCCCCACAACCCCAACTCCTCCAAACAAATGTAGAAAACACCAGATGGAATCCTAATAAAATCCAAGAGAAAATCACAGTGAATTATTTTTCCAGCCCAATCCTGGATAGAGAGCCACAGAGGAGTTCACAGAAACTGGGGACAGAATCTAGCCAGGAAGGACAATGCAGAACATTCCAGCACAGCAAGAGGCTATATACCAGGGAAAGAAGTCGCAGAGCTAGCATAGAGCAGCCTAAATTTGTCCAAAGTTCAGGAATAAGTGAAAATATATCTCTTACTTCCCAGTTCTGGGAATGCAGGTTCAGGGATTAGAATGTAAGGGTAGTGTTCCAGGATGTGTACTGAGCAAAGAACAAGATCAGAAGTAAGCTACGCCTGTGTGGCTTGGACCATAGGAGTGAAGCAAGCTCTTGGTTCCAACTTCCAAACCAGTCTGAATCCTTCAGTGGAATTACCAGGGCAAGACAGTACTATTACTCTAAACCAGAAGAGATTTCCAGCTGCTCAAATAGTGATTGAATTCAGCAGTAGTCTACTGGAAACTCTATAGCCCATAGATGTGTTGTTCAGACCCAAACCCAGGTTGAGAACTTGCATGGCTCAGACTGGAAGGACTAAAGTCAGATTTTACCCTAAATCAGACCACTCAGCACTGAAAGCTTGAACGTCCTCAGGCCGAGTCCCTGAGATCCTAGAATAATGTAACAATCAATATACCTCAAGAAAGCAGCAACATAATCAACCCAGATATTCAGAAGTTGCAGGGCCTAACAAAAGTCTGAAGTCAGTAGACATAATAATGAGCAAAGAAAGAGAGTCTCACTGTAAAGAGCTATTATGGTGACAGAGAAGCACAAGACATATAAAAAAAAAAAACCCACAAAAACAAAAAACCCAATTACTCTAGAACATCTACAAGCAAAGCCTTAGAGAAAACATGATTTCTTTTCAAGTTAGACTAGAATTCCTAAAAGCTCTAAAGCAAGAGTTAAAAAAAAAATATCAATGAAATGAGCCAGCTAGAGGGGAAAAAAACAAAAGAAAGGAGAGTTATGGAAAGAACAAGAATTGGAAGAGGAATTAATAGATGGCCCAAGAGGTACAAAACCTTGGGGTGGGGGTGATGGTGATATGATTAGACCTGTATTTTAGCAATATCCATTTTGATGGATATACAACTGAGTGTAACAACCAGCAGGTATTGCAATTGAGGTGATGAGGACCTAACCTTAAAGAGAGAGGGAATCATATTTGAGAGAGGTTATAAAGGTAGAAAAAACAGGACTTAATTACTGATTGGATGTGGTGGGTGAGACAGTGAGTTGATGACATGTAGGTCTTGAGCCTGAGAGATGAGGAGGAGGATGGTACCCTCAGTAGGAGTAGGGAAGTTAGGAAGAGGAATTGGGTATAGAGGAAAAGACAACGAGTTTTGGATATGCTGAGTTTAAGACGTCTAAGGGGCATCCAGTTCAAAATGTTAGATAGGCAACTGGAGATGCAAATCTGGAGTTTGGAAAAGAGGTTAGGGGGGACAATTAAATTATAGAATTATCTATATAGATGACAGTTGAATCTTAGGAGCTGCTGAAATAATCAAATGAAACAGGCTATAAGAGAATAGGAATAAAAGAAATAGAGAACTTAGAATAAAATATTTCAGAAGGCAAAATATATAACTAAGAAAACTTACTCAGCAAAACTGAGTATAATCTTACAGGGGAAAGAATGGATATTTAAGGAAATAGAGGAGTTCTAAGCACTTCTGATAAAAAGACCAGAGCTGCATAGAAACCTTGAAGTGCAATCACAGGGATCATGAGAAACATAAAAAGGTAAACATGAAAGAACAATTGTTAGAAAAAATGAGAATAAACTGATTATATTTTAATATGAGAAGATAATATATGACCCTTCTGAATTCTATCAGGAGGGGTCATTGAAGGAATCTAATTAGATCGATGGCCTGGGAATGATTCTATTTTTATCCTGATCTTAAAAGAAGAATGGAAAAGGAGAGGAAGGTTGGGAAAATCACATGAAGGTACACAAATAGAAATCTAGACAAACATGGAGGAAGGGTTAGGGGGAGCACATGACATTTGAACCTCACTTCCATCTGAATTGATCAAAGAAAGGAAAAATATACACACATATTCCCTCAACAAGGAAAAGATGGAAAAGATAGGAATAAGAGCAATGGTAGATTTGGTGGTAGCAAAGAATTGGAAACTGAGGTGGTCACCTTTAATTTGGGAACAGCTGGTCAAGGTATAGTATTTGATATAATGGAATATTATTATGCTGTAAGAAATTATAAAGAAAATAGTTTCAGAGAAACATTCTGATACAGATCAAAGTAAATAGAACCAGAATAATTTACACAATGAAAAAAACATTATAAAGAAAAGCAATTTCACTTTATTAGAATAATCAATCATAATTCCAGATGACTCAAGATGATTCATCCTACCCACCTCCTGATCAATAGGTAAAAGACTCAGAATGCAGAATGAGATTTATTTTTTGGGGGGGGGCCATAACCAATGTCAAAATTTGTTTTGTTTATATAGTAATAGTATTTTGTTTTTCTTTATCAATAATGGGTGTGGGGAAAGGGAGAGAAATTGGATTTTTTCTGACTAAAAAAACAACAGCCCTATATCTTCCAGATTCAAATTTAGAATTTCATCTTCTCTACCATGATACCATTTTTGGTTGGCAGCATATTGGGGCCTCTCATACTTCATCTTTTGGCTACTTTGTCTTGGGGCTATTTATTATATTTTCTGAGAGAGTTGGAGGTTCATCCTATTTTCTGTTAATACTATTTTAATCTTGAGTTTAGGTTCTAAAGTAGATCTAGAACTGCTAATCCAAACAATGTAGCTTCACATTTTTTATCCAAGTACAATATACAAAGCTTTGGTCAATCAGGAAATGTTGGCATGTGAATGGGGGGTGGGGGTGGGTAGAGGGTGATGTCAATGGCTTCCCATTTCAAAGAATGTGTGTTTATCACATTTGTGAGGCTTACATCTACAAACTCCCTTCTTTTGAAGTTACCACAGAGTATAAGTAATATTCTCCTAACTTAAAAAATATTTTCTTCTTTTATCATGTCTACCCTTAATTTTCTTTCTTTTTAAATTTGATAATTTTTTTTTACATTACCATCCCTTCCCAGTCTCTCCCCTGCTCTTTCCTAAAAAACAAACAAACAAAAAAAAAAACTAAATACAGTTGAGGAAAACAAATGAACACATTGGCTTGATTAAATTATGCGTTTCTTAATGTTCCTGTTCTCTGTCACCTTTCTGTGAAGAGGTGAAGACATGGTTCATCATCATTCCTCTACAACTATAATTAGTCACAGTCTTGAGCAGAGTTCCAAAGCCTTTGTTGTTTCCCCTGTCATTTGGAACTCATGTCCAAGATTTCCCAAGATCCTGGGTTAATACCCACTAGATTGGATCCTGGGGATTGACCAATGAAGGAGATTTTATCTTTTTGGTTTATTGATCCTACCTGGAGTTAAGCCTGAAAAATCTCAATATGTCAATGGTATAGCTTGTGTTCAGATTTCCCCAAATGTGGATGAAAGAGATTGCCAGTTCCTGAACAAATAGTGGCATAAACAGATTAGGTATGAGAGCCCTTATTACATGTCACAGAAAATGCAAGCCTCACAGGAACCCATGGCAGATACAGAAACAAAGGATTCAAAAAGCCCATCCACTTACTTTAGAAGGAAACTGTAATATTGGGATTTTGTTAGGGGAAAGAACAAGAAGGAAACATAAAAATCAGGTTTATTTTTGGGAAAAGGAAGAGGGTAAAATGGGTAAGGAATATTATTACAATTAAACTTAAGCCCTAATTTCTATAAACCTATCTTAACCTAACTTTCTAAGCTAAAAAAAACCATGAAATTTCCTCAACACAAAATCTCACAAATGGAGTCCAGTCAATGGGCCAGGATCTTCAGATGAAAACTGTCCAAATCAGGTCCAGTGGAGAAGTGAATCTTTAGTCCTCTGTTCTAGCTGCCAGCAGCCAGTCCAAACAGGATTCTTCTCTCTTCAGCTGGTATCACCAAAAGGCCAGAAACCTGATGTAAAACCTGCAATCTCCAAGGTCCTTAGTAGAGAAGTGAAGTTTCTCCTGGGACCCTAGAATCTTTACCCAGATCTTGACCCTTAGGCTCCATCACATGCTCCTGTCAATCACTTGAAAGTTTGCATTGCACAGTCTTTTTGCAAATGTCCTCTTCCTATTAAAAACTAAATTTGAAAAACCCTTTCACATTCCAGGGAGTCCCTCTTTCCCACAGAGTCCTACATAATTCCTTTAAGACTCATGGTTTAGACTCCTTCCTGAAGGTAATATAACACCTTTCTTCTCCCTCCTTTCCCCATTCCCCTATCTCCCATTCCCAGAGGTGAGCTAGATCCCCAGAGGGCAATTACTCCTTCTCCCTCAGAGTTCTAAGGCTATAGAGATTTTAAAAAATACTACCACTCATGAGACCCCATTTGGAATTCTCCCCATTGATTATCAATCAGCCAACCAGAGTTAATTAGTGTTTAGAAATGAGAATTTATCAACTCAAATCTTCCAGTCTTCCAAAGTTCACAATGTTGTCCTTTCATTGATGTGAGAAGTTGGGTAGAAAAGAGAGAACTTAATTCTTTTCCCTTTCATTCCACCCAAGCAGAGAACTTAATTCTTTTCCCCTTCACTACCACCACGACACTGGCTTGTTGTTGTACTCTCTTACTGGAATGCACATGCTGGAATGCTCTTAATAAACAGGGCTGGGGTATGTGTGATTCTTTCAACTAGTTTCAATACATTTCCTCAATGGTGTGATATGATTTTAATCAACGTTAAGTTGCTTCACAACTCCTTATTTGATTAAGGTCCTATTCACACCCAGGGAAAGCACTGTATTGAGTGCTAAAGATACAAAAACAAAATGAAAAAAAATCTCAGTTTTCAAGTAGGTTAAATTCTACTGGAGGATAAAACATGCAAATAGGTAAGTCAAGTCATGACAATTTGAATTATGTGAGTATTAAGAACTGGGAGAATCAGGAAAGGCTTCTCATAGGAGATGGCACATAAGTCCAAGAACAAGCCAGAAGGCAAAAATGAGGAAGGGTTTAACTTGGGTCTTAAATACATTCTAAGCAATAGTTTATGCAAAGATAAAGAGTTGGGAAGAGATGAAATTCCAAGTTAGTGGAATACTAAGTAGGTGAGTTTGGTTGTAATACAGTGTTTGAAATGAAAAATAGTCCAGAGCTAGATCATGTAAGGCTTTTTTTTTAAATTTTATAATATTTTATTTGATCATTTCCAAGCATTATTCGTTAAAGACAAAGATCATTTTCTTTTCCTCCCCTTACCCCCCATAGACGATGCGTGATTCCACTGGGTATCACATGTGTTCTTGACTCGAACCCATTGCCATGTTGTTAATATTTGCATTAGAGTTTCGTTTAGAGTCTCTCCTCTGTCATGTCCCCTCAGCCACTGTAGTCAGGCAGTTGCTTTTCCTCAGTGTTTCTACTCCCACAGTTTATCCTCTGCTTATGAAGAGTGTTTTTTCTCCTAGATCCCTGCAGATTGTTCAGGGACATTACACCGCCCCTAATGGAGAAGTCCATTACATTCGATTATACCACAGTGTATTAGTCTCTGTGTACAATGTTCTCCTGGTTCTGCTCCTTTCGCTCTGCATCACTTCCTGGAGGTTGTTCCAGTCTCCATGGAATTCCTCCTCTTTATTATTCCTTTTAGCACAATAGTATTCCATCACCAACATATACCACAATTTGCTTAGCCATTCCCCAATTGATGGGCATCCCCTCGTTTTCCAGTTTTTGGCCACCACAAAGAGCACATATATGAATATTTTTGTACAAGTCTTTTTGTCCATTATCTCTTTGGGGTACAGACCCAGCAGTGCTATGGCTGGATCAAAGGGTAGACATTCTTTTGTCACCCTTTGGGCATAGTTCCAAATTGCCCTCCAGAATGGTTGGATCAGTTCACAACTCCACCAGCAATGAATTAATGTCCCTATTTTGCCACATCCCCTCCAGCATTCATTACTTTCCTTTGCTGTTATGTTAGCCAGTCTGCTTGGTGTGAGGTGATACCTCAGAGTTGTTTTGATTTGCATCTTTCTGATTATAAGAGATGTAGAACACTTCTTCATGTGCTTATTAATAGTTTTGATTTCTTTATCTGAGAACTGCCTATCCATGTCCCTTGCCCATTTATCAATTGGAGAATGGCTTGATTTTTTGTACAATTGATTTAGCTCATTATAAATATGAGTAATTAAACCTTTGTCAGAGGTTTCTATGAAGATTTTTTCCCAATTTGTTGTTTCCCTTCTGATTTTAGTTACATTGGTTTTGTTTGTACAAAAGCTTTTTAATTTGATGTAGTCAAAATTATTTATTTTACATTTTGTGATTCTTTCTATGTCTTGCTTGGTTTTAAAGTCTTTCCCCTCCCAAAGGTCTGACATGTATACTATTCTGTGTTTACCCAATTTACTTATGGTTTCCTTCTTTATGTTTAAGTCATTCACCCATTTTGAATTTATCTTGGTGTAGGGTGTGAGGTATTGATCTATTCCTAATCTCTCCCACACCGTCTTCCAATTTTCCCAGCAGTTTTTATCGAATAGTGGATTTTTGTCCCAAAAGCTGGGATCTTTGGGTTTATCGTATACTGTCTTGGTGAGGTCGCTTTCCCCCAGTCTATTCCACTGATCTTCCTTTCTGTCTCTTATCCAGTACCAAATTGTTTTGATGACTGCTGCTTTGTAATATAGTTTAAGGTCTGGGACTGCAAGGCCCCCATCATATGTGTTTTTTTTTTTCATTATTTCTCTGGATATCCTTGATCTTTTGTTATTCCAGATGAATTTTGTTATGGTTTTTTCTAAATCAGTAAAGAAATATTTTGGGAGTTCAATGGGTATGGCACTAAATAGATAAATAAGTTTTGGTAGGATGGTCATTTTTATTATATTGGCTCGTCCTATCCATGAGCAGTTAATGTTTTTCTAATTGCTCAAGTCTAATTTTAGTTGTGTGGAGAGTGTTTTGTAGTTGTGTTCATATAGTTCCTATGTTTGTCTCGGGAGATAGATTCCTAGGTATTTTATTTTGTCTAAGGTGATTTTGAATGGGATTTCTCTTTCTAGTTTTTGCTGCTGAGATGTGTTGGAGATATATAGAAATGCTGATGACTTATGTCATGTAAGGCTTTTCTTTTAAACCCTTGCCTTCTATCTTAGAATCAATACTATTGATTTTAAGCAGAAGAGCAGTAAGGGCTAGGCATTTGGGGTTAAGTAACTTGCCCAGGGTCACTGACAGTGTCTGAGGTCAGATTTGAACCAGAACTTCTCATCTCCAGGTCTGGCTCTCTATCCACTGAGCCCCCATATAAGACTCTGAATGATAAGCTAAAACATTTGTGCTTTATTCTGGAGGCAAGAGAACCACTGAAGAACCTTATTGAGATGAGGAGTAACATGATCAGCTTTGAGCTTTAGGAAGATTTTCTGGTCAGCTTTTCAGAGAATGAATTGGAGAAGGAAGACACTGGAAGGTAGTGGACAGTTATGAAGTGGTTATAACAGTCTAGGTGAGAGGTGGTTAAAGGCCAGAGGAAGATGGTAGCCACGAGACAGAGAAAATTGGTGAATATGAAATATGTTGTGGAGGTAGGATCAACAAGAAGTGGCAATGGATTGTATATTGGAGTAGGGGAGAGGGAAGAGGACAGAGGTTCCTAGCCTTTTTTGTGTCATAGACCCCTTTGTCAGTTTAGTAAAACCTAGGAACTCCATTTCTCAGAATAATGTTTTATTGCCCACATTCATAATGGGAAGAAATGCTAAATTTCAGTTAGAGCTTAATGAACATAAAGATGTAATTTTTTTTCCATTCAAGTTCACAGACCATGCTTTAGGATTACTTTTAGTTGTAAAGCTGTCTTAGTAGGAGGATAGTGGTGTCCTTAATAGAAACAAGAAGTGTGAATAGCTGTAAATCAATTAATATTTATTATGGTCTTCCTATGTGCCAGCATTGTGCTGAGCCCTGGAGATACAAATACAAAATAAGACAATTCCTACCCTTAAGGAGCTTACATTTTACTAGAGGAATACCACTTGTTCACAGTCAATCAACAAACATTTATTAAAGGCCTACCATATACCAGGCACTAGGTTAAGCACTGGAGATTAAAAAAAATAGAGGCAAAAGATAGTCTCTGTTCCCAAGAATTTTTCCTCCATTTTAATGAAGGAGAGGGCATGCAAACATATATACTAAACAAACTACATACAGGATAAATAGAAAATAATGAACATAGATGTAGCAGTCCAGCCCATAGGCATTATGGGGAGACAAGGATTGTGAGTGAGCACATGGCCATCCTGCGCATGGCAATAAGTTTTATTGCCAGCGTGGCTAAAGTTTAGGCGCGAAACCTTGCTTTCCTTTGCCTCACTCTCCCGGGGATAATAACCCCACCTTCACCTTGTCATAAGTTGCATTATCCAATGGGAATACCCCAGGTAACTCATCCATATGCATTGAGGTATCATGTAACTGTTCAATATGTATTGAGCTACCAAGACAATAAATAAACAAGCCACAGCCAGCCCGCCCACTTGGAGGACATCCACAGGTTTGCAAAGGAGCATCTTCTCCCCTGTCTCTCTCCTCTCTATCTTTCTCACTAGGGCCTGGTCTTTAGGCCAGGCCTGCCTTACTTCCTCTCTCTCTCTTCTAATACTACCTAGCATTATCTACCTCCTTTAGATTCTGATCTCCTTTCCATCTGAGCTAGCATTATCCTCTGACCAGTGTAGTGTTAAATTGAGATCATTGGGTGGGTCAGCCTGGATAGTAATACCCAGTGGTCGGAGCAGCTGTGGCTCTTATAAATGATAATTGTTTACTGACTCAATTATTTACATCTCTAAAGTTGGCTCGTTCACGCCCTTCGCGGGATCTAAAACTTCTACTCTATCTCTATCTTCTCACCTTGCAGCCTCTCGCGGGCCAGGAGGCAGCAATAGAGAAGACACTAGAGTTAAGGGGAAGTTGGGAAAGGCTTCCTATAAAATTTTAATTGCAACTTAAAGGAAATGAGGGAAGTAAATAGGCAGAGTTGAGAGGAAAGAGTATTTCAGGCAAGGAGGACAGTCAGAGAAAATGTCTAGAGCCAAAAGATTGAGCATTTTGTTGGAGGAAAATCTAGGAAGCCAATGTCACTAAATAGAGAAGTACATGTTGGGGAATAAGGTATAATAAGACTGGAAAAGTAGGAGAGGGCTATGTGTTGAAGGGCTTCGAACTTCAAATAGAGCATTTTACATTTGATCTTAGAGGCAATAGGGAGCCTCGGAGTTTAATGAGTAGGGAGATGACATGGTTCAATCTGTGCTCTAGGAAAATCACTGGGGCTGAATGGAGGATGAATTGGAGTGGGGAAAAATTTGATTGTAGGCAGACCTTACAAGTAAGCTATTGCAATAGTCTAGATGTAAGGCAATAAAGGCCTTTGCTAGAGAGATGATAGTGTCAGAGGAGAAGAAGGGATATATATGAAAGATGTTGTGGAGAAGTAGATCCAAGATAAATAGCCCCCCACAAAAATACTCAGTTCTTTGTCAAGGGGTCAGTAATACTAGGGAATTAGCTCTTGAACTGAGACTAGAAGAGAACCATAGGTTCCAAGACATGGAAATGAGAGGCAAGATTCTTCTATGCATGATGGACAGACCACCTATGCAAAGACAGAGGTGATATATGGAATATTGTTCATTCTGTATGCCAGTGTTGGGCGAAAGTTGGGTAGTGGTAACAAGTCATACTGTTATTAAATCCAAGCCCATTTAGGCCAAGAACATCATGCTGTATTGCTAATCTACAAGACCTAGGTTATATAAATAAGCATGCAATTATCAAGTGTACACCAATCAGAAAAAAATCATTTTTTGAATCATATGGTGTTTGGTTTGTAAGGACATATGGTCACCAGACAGGGAATCACAGTGCATACTTATAAACCCCACTGACTTCTACTACACCTTTAAAAATACTTAAGGGCCTACATTTGCATTTTAATACATATTCCTCTAGCTATCATTTTGGGGGGAAGGGGCTATTTCAAATTATAAGAAACATTCTGAAGATGCCATAAGTAGCAGTAATAATAATGCTACATTTTATTTTTTTAGAATAGATGTGATGAACACTAACCTGAATAAAAAGTAGCTACCAGTTCTGAATTCTGAATGGTAAGATATATTCTCCTAAATTGTACTAGAGAATCCAATTCTGATTTTGATTTTCTGTCTGATTTTAGCTTTCACATAGAATTAAAATGTATTACTATTGTTCAATTTTTAACTCTATTCAATTGAATCATGGGCCCAGAATGAACTTCCCCTATCCCCACCAAATGATCAGAACATAATACTATATGTTGGAGCATATAAATATGGGGGGAAAACAGGTGCAGTTCTTATCCCCAAGAAACTTACAATCTAGTATAGAGGCGAGTCATACCAAAAAAAAACCAACCCCCAACAAAACAAACCCAAAACTATAATACATATTTTTGTTCAATTGTATTTCAGTCATTCCTGACTCTGTGACTCCATTTAGATTTTTATTGGCAAAGATCCTGGAGTTGTTTGTCATTTCCTTCTCTAGCTCATTTGACAGATGAGGAAATGAAGCAAACAGGGCAAATGACTTGCCCAGGGTGATTCAGTAAGTATCTGAGACTAGACTTGAAGATGAGTCTTTCTGACTCCAGACATAGTACCTGATACACTGCATCACCTAATTTCGTATTTCTAAATATTTGCTTAATAACTCCACCTTAACAAGGAAGAGATGTTAAACATTTGGAAATACAGGACTGGACATCAGGAAAGAGGTTAGGGGTAGAGATTTAAGAGTCATCCCTGGTAATAATAAAAACCATCAACCAATCAATCAATGAGTAATTATTAAGTGTATACTATATGCCAGGACATGTTGATACAGATGCAATGAATGAAACAATCCCTACTCATAAGAAGCATGCATTGCAGTAGACAAGCATGTATATAAATCTATACAGCATAAATATGTAGTGGGGCTCTGCTACATGCCCACACTGACAACCTGCTAAACTGCTGACCAATGCAATGGAAGGAAGATGGGAAATGAGTCATGTGTAAGGAAAGGAGGGGTCAAATTGGCTGGATCACAATGAAAGAAGGGGAGATACATATAATGAAAACAGAAAAATAAATTAGGGTGAGGTTCTGAAGGGCTTTAAAAGCTAAATGGAAGAGTTTATTTATTTATTTTTTTCTACAAGGCAATTTGAAGCCACTGGAGTTGACTAAGAAGGGAAGTGAGGGGGTCATTTCTTTGCCTAAGGAAAATTACTTTGCAAACAATGTTCAGGATGGACTCAAGGGGTAAGAGAATTGAAGTAGAGAGACCAATTAGCAGGCTGCTGTAATAATCTAGATGAGGGTTGTTAAGAGCCTGAACTGCTGTGTGAGTGAAAAGAATGATCAGATACTGTTGTAAAGAAGAAACAAGACCTGAGCAATGATGGTACACTTGAGGAGTGAGAGTGAAGAATATAGAGAAAATGCTGAGGTTATGTATTTGGGAGTCTAGGACAGTGATGCTTTTAACAGAAACAGGAAAGTTTAGAAGAGGAAAGAGTTTTGGGGAAAGATAATGAGTCAAGTTTTCGATGTGTTCAGTTGAAGATAAATCTGGTACATCCCACTGTGTGGGATGAAATGTGGCATATTAGACATAAATTAATGCTCTTGAAGTCAAGACCTTGGTCAAGTCCTGCCTCTGAGAAATACTGTCTATATGACTCAGGACAAATTCTTCAAGACCCCCCGCCCCCCCCCCCCCCAGGAAACTCTCTAAGTCTCTAATTTGCAGAGCAGGTGCTGATCTGTATTGGGTAGGGTTGGGGTGTGAGAAGGGCATTCTTCACAAGGAGTTCCCTACACTTAGAAATCACAATCTAGAGAAAAACAAAATAAAGTTAGTGGGGTAGGTGAAATTGCCAGGTGAGAGATAGGAGAAAGGAAGATCAAAGGCAGAGCTATAAAGGCTTTCTAATTTAGAGGGCAAGAAGAAGACTTAATGAGAAGGAATACTCTGAAAGTTAGAAGGACTAAGGGAGAATAATGTTGCAGGGATATCATAGATTTAAAGTTGAAAGAGCCTAATCTAAGTCCCTAATTTTACAGATGAAGAAACTGTGAGCTAGAAAAGCTATAAAACTTGATGACCCTGACCCGGGGTCACCAATCTAATAAGTATCCGAGGCTGGATCTGAACCCAAATCCTTCTGACTCTAGGCTCTATCCACTGGGCCACCAGCTTCCTCAAGGGCCGCCCTTTTGTAATGCTTAGACTTAGCTCAAATGACTGTCAGATGCCTATTTGTTCTGATGTTTAAAGTCCCATGTTGACTTAGCTCCCTGACACTCTCAGAACAGTTTCTATCCTGACTTTTGCCTAAATCCTGCCCTCAAACAGGCAGAGCTCTTTCCAGGCCCAGAAACAAGTAGTAACAAATTTACATAGCCTTTCATCAACTAATTCAATTCATCCATGAATTTGAAATGCCTTTTCTTTCCCCCTCTTGCAAAAATTATCTCTTTTCAGCTTCAAACATGCTCTAGAATTCTATGGCCTCTTTGCCCAGGAAATGATGTTTTCTGTCTCTTTACAAGAAAGAAACTGTGTAGTGTTTGGAAATACATACCAATAATGTCAAGGCATCCTCTGATAAAATTGTCATTGGAAATCATGTGGAATCTTACTTCACTTAGAATCATGTTTGATAGGGTTATTAAAAAGTAAACCCATGAAAGAATGACTTTAAGCTTCTTGTTGGATGGTGAAATGATTTCTTTTCTTTTCTTTTCTTTTCTTTTCTTTTTTTTTGGTGGTAGAGTTGTGGTCCTTTGTAGTGGAAGAGGACTGAATGGTATCACTAGTGATGTCTTTTGACTTGGAAAATATTAGATTTAAATAAGGCAGAGTTGCACAAAGTCATGAGTCTTATTTACATTTCCAGAGTCTTCTAAGTCCAGTGGCAAGACAAAAGTCAAGATGAGTGGTGATGACTTGGGGTGCAGTGTGTGACCTTAGCTTCTTCATATCCCTGGGGTAGACATTCCCCTAATTTACTGATGGATTTGAGACCTATTGATTACTTTCAACCTAGCTTATTTCAACTGGCAGAATGGTTTGCTGGGCTGTGGCAGCTGTGCACGCCAAGTTTCTTGGAGCCATGGGTGAGAATTAGGTAGCAGGTGGACCCCAAAAGAGGAAAGCAGTCCTGAAAAGCTTTGTGGTATATATGAATACAGTATGTGTGTATTATGTAGCTAACCTCCTGCTTAAAGAGCTGTTTCTCAAATATGGAGGACAAGATCCCAGGGAAATAATTATGATTTTAATAGTTTACAGTGAGTAGGACATTTCATTTCTTTAAGTATTGAAGAGTACACGCGAATTGTTATTCCCAGGCATGAATTAATCTCCCAAAGATATCCATCTGAAAACATTCAGATATATGTTCTAACATTCACCAAAAATCAGCATAGACCTATAAAGACTTTTCTATTATTCATCTATTTATCCCCAATGCATTATCTAAACATGTTTATTTTTCCTGAATCATGAGTCATTTTGTTGTCAGGGAAATGTATCCATGACTTTGTTCAATATTTCCCTAGTTCCTAGAGTACTGGAAGATGATTTTCAATTGAAAAATATGCAGATTTAAAGCTGAGAGGGATCTTAGAGATCTAGTACAATCTCCTCATTTTGCAGATGAAGAAACTGAAGACTAAAGTGATAAAGATACTGACTTGAGACATCCAAGGGGTCAGTAATGTAACTAGAATTTGAATCAAGATTCTTTGATGATCAATTCAGTCCTCTTTCCAGTAGGCTAGGGTTTGGGGAAAGGAGGACCTGTTTTTATAACCCAATGAAACAAAAGTATGAGAAAAATGGGTTTGTGATACTGTGATAATTTCAGGGATCTTTGTTTAGTCGTTTTTCCATTGAGTCTAAGTCTTTGTGATCCCACTTTTTTTTTTTTTGCAAAGATACAGGAATGGTTGGCTATTTCCTTATTGTAGCATACCAGGCATGTTGGCATCTGGGAAGTATGGTTGATGTATTGATATTGTACTATACATATTCATTTATCAGATACTTCGTCAGATCAGTTAATGATCTTTGTATAGGAAGTTACAGTCCAAAGGGCAACAGAATTCCTGAGCTGCCACAAAGGCTTAGCTCTCACCTGGTCAAACCACATTCCTTTGAAAAGTGCAGGTCAGGTGAATCTCCACCTCCTCTGATCTTGTCATTGTCTGTTCAACCAATGTTAAGGCCTATGCTATGTTACATATTCATTGATCACCTCTCAATCCACAATAAATGCTGGGGTAGGGAGCGCTATTCTCTCTCTTGATTCTTGGATCCTAGGAGTTCTTTCTCCTTATTTCTTCTTATCTGTCCTAACGACACTGTCACCCACATGCTTTCTATCTAGGAGTTCTTACTCCCACGTGTTTTCTTATTTCTCATGTTTTCGTTTAATTGATTATCCAAGGAAGACATTATAAGGAGATAACACCTCTCCCCATCTTTTAACTCGTCTTTGAGTCTTCATTTACCATCCATTTCCCTCAGGCTCCCTTCTCCTTCTCAAGTTATAACCCATAGGAAAATCTTTATATAACAACCGAAATCTTGGATTGGTATACTTATCCAGATTCAGTGATCTTAGGCGAGACCAAATAACTAAGTTGATCCAATAGTCCAGGTTTTGAACTTCTTGTCATTCTAGAAGCTCCACCAAAGTATCTTAGTGGCCTGCTTGCTCTTGACAGGTCCCATTTCCTTTCTTTCCTCCATTTTTCTTTTCTCTCTTTTTCTTTCTTTTCAGCAAGTCATGCATAACTAAATTTCTATAAACTAAAATTCTATGTTTTAACTTCTTTTTCTTTTTTTTAATATTTTATTTGATCATTTCCAAGCATTATTCATTAAAGACATAGATCATTTTCTTTTCCTCCCCCCACCCCCCATAGCCGACGCGTAAATCCACTGGGCATTACATGTTTTCTTGATTTGAACCCATTGCTATGTTGATAATATTTGCATTAGAGTGTTCATTTAGAGTCTCTCTTCTGTCATGTCCCCTCAACCGCTGTATTCAGGCAGTTGCTTTTCCTCGGTGTTTAACTTCTTTTTCTAAGGAAATTATGTTTCTAGTGCCACCTGCTTCTCCTGTTTTGTCTTTCTCTTTCTATTATAGTGATTTGTATATATATCATATTCTTCTATAAGGCTATAAGATTCATGAAAGCAAGGATCATGCCTCACCTGAGCATTCAACAGTCTTCTAATGCTCGCTAGTTGCTTGTTAAATAACAAATTTTTATAGTTGAAAGGGACCTCAAAGGCTTGTTTCCTTTTTTTATTTCTGTGTCTCTAGTGTCTTACACATTATGTTGCACAGAACAGGCACTAATAAATGTTTGCTCAGTTCAATTCTTGAATCCATCTAGTCCCACTACTCAAACAGGAATCTCCTTTATAATATTCATGAGAAGTGGCCATCTAGCTTCTGCTTGAAAATCTCCAGTGACAGGGAACCCACTCTCATCCACCAGCATATGGCACTTTTGAAAAGATCTTATTACTAGGACATTTTTCCTTATATAAGGATGAAATTTGTCTCTCTATAGCTTTCACTACTCATTCCTACTTCCACCCTCTGATACCAGGCAGAACAGGTGTGAATTTTAGATTTACTACACCCTGCTTGGTCTTTAGAATTCTAGCAACAAGGAATGTATACACCCCCACTTAAGAATTAAGTGTGGGGGAGGAAGGTCTATGACCTGAGTGTGCTAGCAAGTGACAAATCAGAACACAACTGATTGACCCCCTGGGCTGTCCAAAGCCAAGTTTAAGCCACCATTGGTACATGTGAGACACAGGAAGTGATGTAAAGAATTGCCTTTATATTTCATGTCACTTCTTGTGAGAGGGACTTTTTGCAGTCTTTGGCAATGGAACTTGACTTGGATCTCAAGCATGGGCCCATAGATAGCTTTCCTGAGATGACCACTTGGTGAGTGCAAGGCTTAATCCCCTTTCCTGGGCTTTCTAAAGGCACAAGCCTCCAAGGAGGCCCCTGATCTTGGAGGAGGCCTTGTGGCTAGAATCTGAGCTAGATTTAATCTTCTGGGAAGGCCCCTTGACTGAGGCCTCTGAACTCCCCCTGGCCCAGACCAGGCCAGAGCAGATCTTCCCTTCTCCCCCCTCTCTCTTTCATTCCTAGTTTCTTCCTTCTATTGTAATAAACCACCATAAAATTCCATTTTGATTTGAGTATTTCATTGGGATTTAGAATTTAAATCCCTGGCAACCACTAAAAAATATATTCAACTCAACCATAAAAATTTACCCTTAACACAGGTCAAATACTACTTCCACATATCAGCCCTTAGAATGTGCCTTAGGTTGAATATTTTGGCAATTGAGAAAATTAGATTGGAAGGGATAGAGACTAGAAGTAGAAAGATTATTCAGGAAGCTATTACAATAGTCCTGATGAAAAAGAGATGAGGATCTGAACTAGAGGGGTGGCTGTGCCTGTGGAGAGGAGATACTTGGGAAAGATATAGAGCTCAAATGAACAAATTAGTCAAGTGATTGATCAGGGCATGAAGGAGAGTGCAGTGTTAAGAAAGACTTTTGAGCTTAAGAATCACTTTCCTTCTGGGAAGGAAATATAGAAATTTGGAAAAGTAGTAGACTTAGGAGAGAATGAGCTTTGGCTGGACATACTGAGTTTGTAATACTTGCAGGTCATCCACTTAGAGGTGTCCAGACACAGGTGCTGGCTAAGGAATTCAATTAAAAAAACATATATTATTAAGCACCACCATGCTAGGTGCTAAGGATGCAGAATCTGTTCTCCAAGATGTCATAAAAGGAAAGAAGATGTGCAGAAATAAATACGGTTTGTGTTCCAGTACTCAAAATATACATGATTCCATAGATCTGGGGCTTCTTCTGCCAATGCAGCCCATAGGTTGTTTTATGACTTGCCATAGCCAGAAAAAATCCATTACTCAATGACCAATATCTCAAAACTTAGGTAGGCTGGTCTTTGGAAACATGGGGTCTTTTTGGTATTGGAAAAGTACTCAAAGCCTTTCCAGCTTGGGAAGAAGTGCCAAAATTTGCATGCATTTAGTTTGTCTTAGAGAATGGAAGGTCACTTCCATGCCACAATGAGAAATTTGGAAAGTATTTTAGTGTAGGAAATAATAATATAGATTAGAAAATTGTTAAGAATAAAGAAGAAATCAGTTTAGACTGAGAAAAATGTAATTTTATTAATTATGGATATGTTAATAATAGCAATTTAATGTAATAACATACCAATTTATTAATTAAAATAATTAAATTTAATTCTAGATAATTTTTTTTTTGTAAATTCTTACCTTCTGTCTTAAAATTGAAATTGATTCTAAGAGAAGAGCAGTAAGGGTTGGGCAATTGGGGTTAAATGACTTGCAAAGAATCTAAGAAATATGAGGCCAGATTTAAATCCAGGTCCCCTTGTCTCCAGGTCTGATACTCTATCCACTATGCCATTTGCCTGCCCCTCTAGCTCAGATTAGAGAAAGTATCATGGAGGAGAGCAGATTTACATATATCATCCTATGAAATGCTCTTTGGACATGCTTCACTACAGGCAAAGACTTGTAAGACAGTCTATGCATCTCTCTTGGGAGGAGATTGTCAACTTGCTTCATACTTAAATGCTTTACAACAACGACTTAAAGAATTACATGATATGGGAGTATTGATCCAAGCTGGTCCATTGGATCATTCTCTCCACAATTTCAAACCAAGAGATATGGTATATGTGAAAAATTTTCTAAAACATCTGCAACACAAGAGGAGTTTCTCCATCTTCAGTAAAAGTTTTGGGTAGAGATTCATGGTATCATTGTTCACATATAAAATTAGCACATGGTATTAATAATGAAGATGTACAAATCATTGAAAAAGAAAAAATTGTGAAAGCTGAGAATCATCAGGAAAATTGAATCTGCAGTCAGAAAGATCAGTAAGGAGAGGACCATTCCAGTGGAAGAGGACATTTAGAAGAGGACAATGCCAATCATGAGGAGAATTCAGGAACTTAATGGACGTTGTTTATAGACTGGAAGGACTTATAAACATTGAAATAATGACTTTGAATGGAATTTATCATGAAGAGGATGACAGGATTAATGGACTAATGAATTAAGAAAATTGGGGTAATGTATTATAACACAAAGCAACATAATATTCACAAACAAACATAAATATATTTACTACCATGGAGTTGGTGAAGAAGAATTCTTCAAGAAAAATGAGATGAAAGAGCTGAAGTAGTGGTAAGTAGATTATATGCAACAGTAATATAACACTAACATAACAGTAAAACTGACATAACACTAGCAAAACAGCATAACATAACAAAAAATAACAACAACAAAACAAGACAAAAATATATAAACATGGTTAGGTTACATTGATTCACTAGTTGAACGAGTGAAACAATGTATAGCTAGAGTACTAACGATGTTATAATTAGCTATAAATTAGTTAATAACAAAACTTAGTTAGATACTTAGTTTAGCATAGGAATATAGGTAGACAGGAGAATTTTGAAGTTAAGGATTTAGTTAGATTAGAATTTAAGATAAATAAGATAAGGTAAGATACTTAATTACACTACAAAAATACATTACAACATACATTACATGACACAAATGACATAACCACATATCAAACAAAATTTGCAAATACATATATAAAATACATAGTGTGTATAATAGTTTGGATTGTAAAATTAATTGTATCATAGTGTATGTATATGAATATATGTAACATATATGTAAATATGAAGTGTATGTATACCACACATGTATGAATTATATGTATGTATGTGAAATTTATGTAAATAGATCACTTTTGTTTAATTTTATCTATTGTCATATGTAGTTTACATAAGTGAGTTTAATGTTTGGTTTAATTTCTTTGTAAAACTTATGCAATGTTGTGTTTATTGTAATTTTCAAAAAATGTTCACTAAGTTTGCTGTTATGCATTACAATAGTAGTAGAATGTTCTGTATTAGTTGATAGTAGTATTTATGAGTTTAATGTTTGCATGGAAGTTGTGTTTATCTTTTGCTTTGATGTTATTTGCTTTTGATGTTATATTCTTGCATATGTTTGACCTGTGTTTGAAATTTGCACCCATTTATTATTTAATTCCCTTTTTTCCTTTCCTTGATAAAATCCCTAGAATAGGCTAGTATTAGATAGGTTGAGATAATTGAGTGTAGGTTGTTTGTTATTTTGGGTAGATATTTTAGTTTAGATATATGTAAATAAGTTAGCTAGTGCACAAATGCCAAAATAATGTTTTCAACATCGTTTGGGCTTTGTGAAAAGGGGGGAGGGGGAAGGACTGTAGCAAGGGAGAGAATGATTGACAGGTCTTGAGCCAGAATCTTACCTGAGCTGGTTGAATCAGAGTTCCAAGGAACAGTTTTGCCAACTGCCTCTCTGGAGCTGAAAGGTTAAGGAGGAAGGTGTATAGCTGAGACATCCTGGAAATCCATCCATCAAAAAACCCCAAATTCTCACACACAGAGTCAATGGTTGATCAGATTACAGGAATCTCAGGTATGGTGTTCATAGATGGTCTCAGCAAAGTAGATTTCTGCTCTCCAGTAACTGTCCACCAGAAGACTAGAAATTTCCTCTCACCACAGCCAGTAGATCCTTTCTTGTTTATATCTCCCATTTTCTACACACTTTCAAACATCATTGACTTCCTAATGTGACCCGTCATTTCTTTCATTATCTAAGGATGTAATTTATCTGGGCCAGGTGATTTGAATTCATCAGGAGCAGCTAGTTTCTCTCCTATTATTTCCTTTTTTACTGGGAATATCAACTCCTTGTTATCCAATGAACTCAGTATGTTCAATAGAGAACTCATTATCTTTCTCCCTAAATGTACCCTTCTTCTTAACTCCCTTATTTCTGTCAAGACCATTGCCATTCTTCCAGTCACCTAGGTTCACAATCTCAATTTATCAACTAACACTTCACTCTAATTTCCTCTTCATGTCCAACCAGTTGCCAAGTTTTATAGATTCTACTTCTTTAATATCTCTTGCATTTGTCTCTCTACATACACCATAGTCACCCTGGATCATGCCTCCATTGCCTCTCAGTTGGACTATTATAATAGCCTCCTAATTGGTCTCCTTGCTTCAATCTTACCTCTCTATAATCCTTCTTTACATAGCTTCCAAAACAATATTTGAAAGACCTGTTCATGTCACAGTTTAAGAAACTTTAGTGACTCTCTATTGCATTTAGGACAAAATGCAAAGTCTTCTCTTGGTATTAAAAGCCCTTCACAGTGTGATACTATATCTTTCTAGGCCAATTATGCATCACTTTACCTCATCCATTCTGTCCTTTAGTCAAAGTCCCTACGTGCTCTTCCCTATACCTGACACTCCATTTCCTCCTTCTATCCTTTCCCTCCTCATCTCTGGAACAACTAGTTCCCTTCAAGGCTTAGATCACTTATCATTTCCTTCAATAGATTTTTCTTGACTCCCCCAGTTTTTAGTGCCCCTCAGACCACATATGCTTATTTTTTATTTATTCTGCATTTAATTATCTGTGAACCTGTTGTAAATCCCTAGCATAATGTAAGTTCACTTTCTACTGAAAATCTCTCTAGTATCTCTAGTACTAGCCTAGTAATGGAAACATAGGAGGCACTTAATAATTGTTTATAGATTAGTTGACTGACAGATATAGTCTCCATGGTTGTACTATTGCTAACCACTTCAGGTTTATAATGATCCTGCCTACCCCACATCATTGTGAACAAGGCGATGACCAAGAACAAAGAGAAAGTTGAAATTTGAAGAGATGCTGAGAAAAGGAGCAAATGGAACTTTCACAAAGCCTCAGGGGATAGGATGGAGTTCCATCCAGGTTCAAAAGCAGTTGGAGCCAAAGACCAAGAGTTCTTATTATCTGAGACTCTGCGTGGAGCTGGGTGGAAGAAATTCCAGTCTCAAAATCCTTTTGCTTGAATTGAATGAAGATCTCAGTGCTCAACTGAAGCCAATTTTGGGATAGAAACTCTCTTTTCAGATCTTAGCCCTGAAATCCTCAAGGGTTTCAGCATCTCAAGGATATTATTAGGAAAGAAATCTCAGGGACTTCCCTCTGCCCTTCCCTTTCCTTTCCTTTTTTTCCCCCTCATTCTTTCAACAACCCTATACCTGAAAAAATTAGACACCTTGAGTTATACCAGAAATTGATTCAGAGTCTATGTAGTAGGAGGGGAATTTCAATCTATCAGTTAAGAAGGAAGCTGTGGGAGAACAGACTTACCCTTTAGTCTAGATTGACTGACTCCATTGATAACAGCTCAACTCAGTGGAAGAAAGAGGAAGTGCCACATAGAACTCAATCCTCTAACAGCTGTTCAGTGGTTCCTTCCCTTTCTAAGTTCCCCTCCCTATTACATCATTAGCCCTCTTATGGAGAAAAATACTTTAATAGGTTCATGATTTTATTGATGAAGATATTTCTTTCAGTTGTACAGATGGCAATCCATCCATGCCTCCTTGTGCTGTGTGATTCTTGGTCATATTGTTCCACAAATCCTTCATAAGAGTGTACTTGATGTTCTGGAAACCAGTCTCTAGGTTTTTAAACATTATATGGATACCAGGATAGTACTTGGGTTGCCCATCTACTATCCTTCATTCTTTCTACATGGCTGACTCATCTTCTTGTTTATTCATATGTTCATTGGATACTTTTTGTGCCCTTTCTTGAACATGTTATTAGTAATAACCTATAGCCTATGCATGCCTACCATATTTCCCTCTACTGAACTTTGGGTAAGGGGCAGGGAAAGGAATAAACAGTTACTTATTATATGCCAGGGACTATGGAAGAACTTTTACAAATATTATCTCATGTGAATCTCACAGCTTTGTGAGGTTTGTGCTGGTTTAGAGTTAAGGAAACAGAGATTAAGTGACTTGTCCAGGGGCATACAGTTACTAAATGTCTAAGGAAGGACTGGACTTCAGATCTTTCTGACTTTAGGCCCAGCACTCTATCCATCCATCTTGTGCCTTTTAGATTCTAAACCACCATTTGTTTAGATGGTGTAATGGAGAAGGTTTGTGGGTGGTAAAAGAAACAGGATCTAGGAGAGACAGCTGATGTTTAAGGTTGGCTCAGAGAGAGGAGAGGGGGTTTGAAGATTTCCCCCCATTCAGCCTTCCCTCTTCAACTATGGCTGCTCTCTCAGATTTGTTCTGGTCCCTCTTGTCCCCCTCCACTACTATAGTACTAAAGAGTTTCTTCTTAGGAAGATGTCTCTCCCCTTGAAGCTGTTCACTCACACTTGATTCAAATTTGGGAAAGGATAACCACTTTAATGTAAATCAATTCAATTAGGTTAATACAAAGGAATGGCTGACAGGGAAAAAATGGGAAAGGAAAATGGGAAAGAGGGTCCCTTCTCTAACTAACCCTTTTTCCATCCCTCCTTGAGTTTGGGGGGAACTCAGGCTTTGGCAGCCTGACCCCCTTGAGAGATAGTCAAGTTGACTGACCCTGGGTTTGGCCCCTTGGCCACAGTTCAGACCCAGGGCACCAGGAGCTGAGGTAAAGTCTGACAGAGATTCAGAAATGTCTTTCTTAGGTTCCTCCTCAGTAGTCTTTTCAATTGGGAAATGTTGGGGGGGGGGAAGGATTTCCAGTCACAAGCAGGAAAAAGGTGGGTAACCCTCAGGAGAAAGTATTGACCAGCCCTCTCTCTTCAGCTTCTCCAAACTGAGAGACCAATTGAAATCCCAGCCAGAATCTTCTGGTTTCTTTCAACATTCCAGACATCCTGTGACCCCTCCCCTCTTGAGGTGATCAGATCTACACACTCCTCAGCCTGGCACTTTTCTTATGTGCCAGCCTCTGTCACAATGGTAAGATCCTCCTGCTATTCCTACTAGGAAAAAATAAATGTCTCTATTGCATCAAAGCTCCAAATACTACAGAGCCTTCCTAAAAGTGTGTCACCTTTCTTTACCTCGTCCCCAACAACTAGGTCTCTTCCCTCTGGTTGGAAAGTTGAGCTCTGAAGAATGGATGCTTTCAAATTGTGGTGCTAAAGAAGACTTTTGAGAGGCTTTTGGACAGCAAGGAGATGAAATCAATCAATACTTAAACGAATTTACGCTATTCATTGCAAGGACAAATGCTAGAGCCAAAGCTTAAATACTTTGGCCATGCCATGAGAATACAGGACACATTGGAAAAGACCCTGATTTGGGGAAGGGTTGAAGGCAAAAAGAAAAGGGGATGTCAGAGGATGAGATGGATAGGAAGCATCATGAGAGCAACAAACATGAACTTGGACAGACTTCAAGAGATGATGGAGGATAGAAGAATCTGGTGGAGTTACAAAGAGTTGGACACAACTGAACAAAAAAAACCAACCAGGGGACTCTGCACCCACATTCCCTGTGAAGATTGGATTTGGCTCTCCCCTGATTGTAACAGTGAAGGTACTTAGCTCTTCCTTGATTGTGAAGATTAAATTGTAATTCTCTATCTATTTTTAGATTTGAATCCCCCAAAATGTAAGCCAGTACTTAAAGTTGACTATGGAGATCTACTCATTTTGGATTTTAACCACAAAAGGGTATGAACACCATTTCATACATTGAGTGGGAGGTCTGTGACCCATATGTGAAAGAGTGGGGAGTCTTGGAGTGGACCATCGGCTGTGATTGGTAGATATAAAAATTTAGGGGAAGTGGCACAAAAGAAAAAGGTCTTTAAAAGTGGAAAGACAGATACACACAGACACACTTGGAGTGAGGAGACACACTTGGAGTGAGGAGAGTCACTTGGAGTGAAGAGACACACTTGGAGTGGAGACTCACACTTGGAGTGGAACCTCCTGTAAGAAATAGTTCTACTGGAGTTAAAGCTGATAAAGAATCTGCTGATTGAACTGACATGTGGTGAGTGTAAGGGCTGACTTTACTAATTCATTTTTGGGATTTAGTAACTAAATCCCTGGCGACCAATTAAATATATTCAGTCCAACCATAAATTTAACACATCCTACATGAGATTTACCAGATTCCAACTGTATCCTGCTTGAACACACCTGAAATCTGGTTATTTTATCAGATGTTTGCAATGTCAGAATAGAGCAAACACCCTTCCCCCAAACCAAACCTTATCCATTGAAACAATCCAATGAATTACACCACTTGAAGTAGCTCTGTATCCATTCTTCTTTGCAAGAATCTGGAAGGTCTTTAGCTTCTATGTGAAAGTGTTAAAAAATGACTGTTGTCCTTTATATACTCCTTTTATAAATTTAGCTGCAGCATTTGATGAAGACATCCCAGTTTAATAACTATTATTACTTTTATAAAGAGGATATAGCCTTTCATTTTTCCTAGACTCAACTAACATTAACACCAGTGCAAAATCTTTTGCCTGAACTCTATTGACCCAGGAGAGGGACTGTGGGTCTAATGTGTTCACATTCTGAAAGGGAGAGATAAAGAAACTGCTGGTTTCATGACAGTGGTTACAGCAAGCCAAGAAAAACTGACAGACATGTCAAAGATTTAGTAACTCATTAGCATTTCCACCACACAGAGTGCTAGCAATACTATCTTCCCAGCCAATCATTTTCTTATACTTTGAGAGCAAAAACTATGTCTTCAAAGCCTAATCTGCTCAATGGAACCCAAACACTTTCCTTTGATGTTGATTCATAAGGATATTAATAAGGATGCTTTTATTTTCTTCTTAAAAGTTTGATGTCATAGGGTTCTATTTCTAAATATCAGGAGGATGTAAACGTCTTTGAAACTGGTTACCCCAAATTTGCCTTTATCTTTTCATTCCTGGGTCACTCTTTCTAGCTGTTTTAATTCTTTGGGGTTTAAACTCTGAACAGGAAGCAGAACAATTAAGATTAAATCAGGACAAAGTATAACAATTTTCTCAGATAAAAGAGAAAGAAAAGCTTTGGTTGTATAAGCAACTTGAGCACCACACACACAAATACGTTATAAGCTTTTCTGGATCTAGAAGAGACATGGAAATAAGAGAAGATATTAGAGTGATGGAAAAATACAAGTTCATGATCCTCAGGATCCTCAAAATGATTAATTTTTCTGGCCTCAGAAAATTGGGGGGCCTGATTTGAAGAGTTAATCAGAGACCATCTTAGAGGACCTAATTAATAGAATTAGATAACCAATCCAAAACAGATTCTGCCAAATCTCATGATTGGGCAGTCCCCAGAGGTGACCACTGCTACCTCCTTCTGATTCTCTATCTCCAACCCTATCTCAACAAAGGGGATATAAGGGAAGAGAAATAGTATTATATGGTGGTTAAATTTTAGTCACTTTACAAATATCAACCTTGGGAAGTATTACTATTATTATCAATTTATAATTGAATAATTGAGGCCAAAAGTTTAAGTGGCTTGGCCAGGATCATACAGCTGATTAGTGCATCTGAGGCCAAACCTGAACCTGATTCCAGGTCCCATAGTCTCTCCACTGTGCCACCTCAGTGCCTCTAAAGAAGAACAAAAGGTTGGGTCAACAAGGTAACACAGTGGATAGAGTGTCAGGCCTGGAGTCAGGAGGACCTGGGTTCAAATTTGTCCAAAAGACAGTTCTTACCTGAGTATCCCTGGGCAAGTCACTTAATACCTATTGCCCAGTCCTTGCTGATCTCCTGTCTTAGAATTGAAACGGACAGAAAGAATATGTTTAGAAGAAGAGCAAAAGGTAGCAATTATCCCATAAGCTATTTTTTTTTAAACTCTTACCTTTCATCTTAGAATCAACACCACGTATTGGTTCTAAGGCAGAAGAGCAGTAAGGGCTAGGCAATGGGGGTTAAATGAATTGCCCAGGGTCACACACATATAAGCTCTTTTAAAAAAATTATTTATTTAGTCAATTTAGAACATTATTCCTTGGTTACAAGAATCATATTCTTTCCCTCCCTTCCCGTCCCCCATCCTTCCCATAGCCAATGTGCAATTTAACTGGGTATTACATGTGTCCTTGATCAAAAACTATTTCCATGTTGTTGATGTTTGCACTAGGATGTTCTTTTAGAGTCTATATCCCCAACCATATCCCCCTCGACCCATGTAATCATGCAGTTGTTTTTCTTTTGTGTTTCTATTCCCACAGTTTTTCCTCTGAATGTGGATAGTGTGCTTTTTCGTAGATCCCTCTGAGTTGTTCATGATCACTGCATTGCCACTAATGGAGAAGTCCATTACATTCAATTGTACCACAGTGTATCCATCTCTGTATCTAATGTTCTCCTGGTTCTGCTCCTTTCACTCTGCATCAATTCCTGGAGGTTGTTCCAGTTCCTATGGAATTCCTCCAGTTTATTATTCCTTTGAGCACAATAGTATTCCATCACCAAGATATACCACAATTTGTTCAGCCATTCCCCAATTGGAGAGCATCCCTTCATTTTCCAATTTTTTGCCACCACAAAGAGCACAGCTATGAATATTCTTGTACTAGTCTTTTTCCTTATTATCTCTTTGGGGTATAAACCCAGCAGTGCTATGGCTGGATCAAAGGGCAGACAGTCTTTTAGTGCCCTTTGGGCATAGTTCCAAATTGCCCTCCAGAATGATTGGATCAATTCACAACTCCATCAGCAGTGCATTAATGTCCCGACTTTGCCACTTCCCCTCCAACATTCATTATTTTTCATTGCTGTCATATTAGCCAATCTGCTAGGTGTGAGGTGATACCTCAGAGTTGTTTTGATTAGCATCTCTCTGATTATAAGAGATTTAGAACACTTTTCATATGCTTATTAATAGTTTTGATTTCTTTAACTGAAAATTTCTTTAACCATTTTTGTCTCTTGCCCATTTATCAATTGGAGAATGGCTTGATTTCTTGTATAATTGATTTAGCTCTTTATAAAATTTGAGTAATTAGACCTTTGTCAGAGGTTTTTGTTCTGAAGATTGTTTCCCAACTTGTTGCTTCCCTTCTAATTTTTCTAATTTTGGTTGCATTGATTTTGTTTGTACAAAACCTTTTTAATTTGATGTAATCAAAATTATTTATTTTACATTTTGTTATTTTTTCTAACTCTTGCTTGACATTAAAATCTTTCCTTTCCCAAAGATCTGACATGTATACTATTCTGTGTTCACCTAATTTACTTATAGTTTCCTTCCTTATATTCAAGTCATTGACCCATTCTGAGTTTATTTTGGTGTAGGGCGTGAGATGTTGATCCAAACCTAATTTCACCCATACTGTCTTCCAATTTTCCCAGCAGTTTTTTTTTTTATCAAATAGTGGATTTTGGTCCCAAAAGCTGGAATCTTTGGGCTTATCATAGACTATCTTGCTGAGGTCACTTACTCCAAGTCTATTCCACTGATTCTCCTTTCTGTCTCTTAGCCAGTATCAAATTGTTTTGATGACCACTGGTTTATAGAATAGTTTGAGATCTTGGGACTACAAGGCCTCCTTCCTTCACATTTTTTTTCATGATTTCCCTGGATATCTTTGATCTTTTGTTCTTCCAAATGAACATTGCTATGGTTTTTTTTCTAATTCAGTAAAAAAGTTTTTTTGGTAGTTCAATGGATATGGCAATAAATAAGTAAATTAATTTGGGTAGGATTGTCATTTTTATTATGTTAGCTCATCCTACCCATCAGCAATTGATGTTTTTCCAATTGTTTAGATCTAGTTTTAATTGTGTGGAGAGTGTTTTGTAGTTGTGTTCATATAGTTCCTGTGTTTGTCTCAGCAGATAGATTCCCAAGTATTTTATATTGTCTAGGGTGATTTTAAATGGAATTTGTCTTTCTAATTCTTGCTGCTGAGATGTGTTGGAAATATATAGAAATGCCGATGACTTATGTGGGCTTATTTTGCATCCTGCAACTTTGCTAAAGTTGTTAATCATTTCCACTAGCTTTTTAGTTGACTCTCTAGGATTCTTTAAGTAGACCATCATATCATCTGCAAAGAGTGATAGCTTGGTCTCCTCATTGCCTATTTTAATATCTTCAATTTCTTTTTCTTCTCTAATTGCTACTGCTAGTGTATTGCTGGGAGCCATCTGGCCACAACACCTTGACAGAGTAACACGTGGTAGCTAAGGAGGCCACAGAGTGGCCCTTGGCAAGATGTGACTGCCCACTCTATCCCCTTTGTATAACCTTTCTCATTAACATCCCTTACCTATGGAATTGACATGATTACTATTCCCCCTAGTCTCAGAAGGAATAATACAAGAGCAAAATACCTGTGCTGTGTTTCTCTAAAATGTCACCAAAAGATCAGACTCTCAAACCCAATCCCAAAAGACTGCCATGGGTTAACTTTTACTTAGGTACATAATTCCCACCAAAACCGCAGCTACAAGCCAAGCCCAGAACTTTCCCACTCACAGAAACTTATTCTCATGAAGCCAGCACACAAATCAATCATAAAGGCCCATTCAAAACGTACAGGTATACCAAGCTTCATCATGCTTCAGTAACTTGATTATTCCCCTTAATAAACTCCCTAGTAAATCCTGAAAAATGATCAGTCTAATATTAAATCTGAATTGTGTTCCCAGTATCTCTCAACCTCAATGATATGATTGTTGAATTGTCTTTTAAGAACTTTTGATTGATTATTTCTTTTTATTAAAAGTAATAAGTAATTTTCCTTGATTGCAAGCTCAAAACTTCTCACAGGGTAATGAGAAAATTAAACCACCTGTGACAAAATCATTTATCTTGTGTGAAACCTTTATCCTGTCAAGAATCTGTAATCATAATACAAGAATATAGATTGTTACTTAAATGATTTGTTAAAAGTTAATGTATCACTTTCCCAATTACCTCCATTTAGACATGTGTGTTAGGTAATGTATCTGTGTGCCAAGAAAATGGGTATAAAATAAACATCAGACCTAGGGATGGCAGAGCAGCTATCAGATGCAAAGCATGCCTATGGCTGTGAAATATACAACTGTCTTCCATTTGTTATTTTTTTGACTGATCATTCGCCACCTGTTGGGAACCCCTGGAGTCACGAGTGAGGCTGGACCTTGCCCGTGTTTCTAGTATAATGTTGAATAATAGAGGTGATAATGGGCATCCTTGTTTCACTCCTGATCTTATTGGGAAGGCTTCTAGTTTATCCCCATTGCAGATGATGTTTGCTGATGGTTTTAGATATATACTGTTTATTATTTTTAGTAAAGGCCCTTCTATTCCTATGCTTTCTAGTGTTTTCAATAGGAATGAGTGTTGTATTTTGTCAAAGGCTTTTTCTTCATCTATTGAGATAATCATGTGATTTTTGTCAGTTTGCTTGTTAATATGGTCAATTATGTGGATGGTTTTCCTAATATTGAACCATCCTTGCATTCCTGGTATAAATCCTACCTGGTCATAGTGAATAACCCTTGTGATCATTTGCTGGAGTCTTTTTGCTAATATCCTAGTTAAGATTTTTGCATCTATATTCATTAAGGAGATTGGTTGATAGTTTTCTTGCTCTGTTTTTGACCTGCCTGGCTTTGGAATCAGTGCCATATTTGTGTCATAAAAAGAATTTGGTAGAACTCCTTTGCTTATTCTGTCAAATAGTTTGTATAATATTGGGATTAGTTGTTCTTTGAATGTTTGATAGATTTCATTTGTAAATCCATCTGGTCCTGGGGATTTTTTCTTAGGGAATTCTTTGATGGCTTGTTCAATTTCTTTTTCTGATATGGGCTTGTTTAGGTAGCCTATTTCTTCCTCTGTTAGTCTAGGCAATTTATATTTTTGTAAGTATTCATCCATATCACCCAGATTGCCATATTTATTGCCATATAATTGGGTATAATAATTTTTAATTATTGCCTTAATTTCCTTTTCATTAGAAGTGAGGTCTCCCTTTTCATCTTGGATACTGTCAATTTGGTTTTCTTCTTTCCTTTTTAAAATTAGATTGACCAGTACTTTGTCTATTTTATTTGTTTTTTCAAAGTACCAGATTCCATTCTTATTTATTAAATCAATAGTTCTTTGACTTTCAATTTTATTAATTTCTCCTTTGATTTTTAGGATCTCTAATTTAGTCTTAGTCTGAGGATTTTTAATTTGTTCACTTTCTAGTTTTTTAATTTGCAAGCCCAATTCATTGACCTTGTCCCTCCCTAATTTGTTAATATATGAACTCAAGGATATAAATTTCCCTCAGTACTGTGTGACTGCATCCCACACACATAAGATCTTAAGCAAACACTTGATTGTCCTCTAGCACAATCCTGCCCTCTAAATATGAGTCCAACAAAGCCAACCGAATAGGAATGCCCTCTCTCCCAATAGTACTTTTCACTGTCATAGCCAAAAGTCTAGTTCTTTTTTTTGCTTCAGCCTCAGAAGTTAGGATCAGAACTAGGCATATAGAAATCCAAATGTCATTGATATTTCAAAAGAATTGGATTGATCCATGAACTACCTGAGGAGTTAATTTCTTCCTTGATTTTTTTATTGGATCACTGGTCCATATCCACAACTCTACAACTTGACAGGAATAAAACCAGCTTCTAATAGTATTGTTAACCTCAATATTTGCTGTGGTACTTCTAGTACTTTTTGAATCTTGATATAGACTTCCCCATGCAAAGACATTCTCCAAATAATCTTGTATGATATAATTTGAGAAAAAGAAGTGATAAAATGAGTTTTGGGCAAATGGCAACCCTGATGATTGTTTTTGCAAGGAAGAAGAATATAGGTGATTCTCACTTGCCATTGTCAGCCTTTCTCCCTTTACCTTTTATCCTTTAAGGATTCTTTCAGCATTTTATTCTTTATGTAACAATGATTACACTGGTCCGGACTGCCTTATGGCTAGCTATGTTACATTTCACCTCTCCCACAAGGTTTCTTGGTACCCTTAAAAGGGTTTGCAGATGTCTAACATCTTTGTCATTGGTGCCAGCCCCTACTTATGGCATTCCCTCAATTTTAGGGGGCCCTCTGAACTCCAGTTCCATTTAACCACTTAACAGTCAGATTAGCTATTACAAAAGAACACTTATTTCAAAAGTATAAGAACAAATATACAAACCCTCTTTCCCCAACACACCCTCTTACACTACCTCAGTCTCTGGAGAGGAGAGAACAATCAGAGAAGGGAGAATAAACATTTATAAAAGCTTCTAGGACATGCTAGGCATTTGTTAAGTGCTTTATAAATATTGTCTCATTTGACTCTCCCCAATAACCCTGTAGGTGCTGTTATTATCTCCATTTTACAGTTGAGGAAGTTGAAGCAAACATAGATTGACTTTTCCCACTAGAAAGTGTCTAAGATTGGATTTTACCTCAAGTCTTCCTGACTCAGGCTTAAAACTCTACCTATTACCTGCCTGCTCTTGATCAGAATCAGATTCACACCTTGCTTAGTTCTTATATAGCATGATCCCACCAAATCTAGAGCCTCTCCTGGGCTCAACTTCCAGGTTCCCTGGCTTCTCAGGGTTTTCTTGCTGGCTTGGAAGCAATGTGCAACCCAAATCCTGCCTCCAAGGATGTCACAGCTCAAGTCTGAATCAGGTGAAGATTTTTCTCTCCTGTACACAGGGAAGAAAAGAGCAAACAAATCAGAGCAGAATTAAACTGCAAACTTGTTTCTAGGGTCTATAAGACCAAAAATGGGTTTCAACTTAGTTCATGATGCCCATGCCTATGAATAGGATCATGATCCTTTGGACATTGAAGGAAAGAGAGATTGTTACAGGCTGATAGTTCTAAAGATATAGCTATATAGTCAATTAAAAGAGCTGTTACCACCCACACAGTAGGAAAATTCAAATTTTTCTCTTCCTAGGAGCTGGGCCCTGGCTTCTCCCACATGGATTCCACCATGTTAGGTGTCTGAAAATGAAAGAAGACCCTTTTAGACAGTCAATACAGTGAGAGTTCTGATGTGAAAGTGATCTGAACTTGAAGTTCTAGAAATAAGTCCTGACTGTGCTGTTTACAAGTTGTATAATCTTGGACAAATCATTTAACCTCTCTAAGACTCAGTCTTCTCATCAGTAAAATGAGGATAATATTACCTCTTTCTGTGGTTGTAAGACTCAAATGAAACCATGACTATGAAAGTGCAAACTTGGGTTGTACTTGGGGGCCACAGCTCCCAGGACTAGGAAAACCATAATTTTAATTTATCAGATCAGATCAGAGAACATCTTGAGTATACTACTTCAGGAAGGACACCGATAAGCAGAACAACTGCAGGAAGGCAAGCAGAGTGGTATTCCTGCTTTATGCGTCAATGAAAGAGGAACTAAAGATATTATTAATTATAGAAATTTATCTTATAATTAAAGACATAAAGGAACTAAAGATATTAGCCTAGAGAAGAAAAGATCTAAGAGCCATCTTCAAATATTTGAAGGGTTGCCATATGGAAGAATGATACTACTTTGACTTCAAAGAGCAAAGCTAAGAGAAATATATTTGAAACCCATTGGAGTCAAACTCCAGGCTACTTCCCAGCCTTACTTCCCATTACTCCCCTTTCAAAATCTATGTTCCTATTTCTCTAACTTACCCCTTTACCCCGACCTGTACCCCTTTGCAGAGGTTATCTCTTAACCCAGAATGTGCTCCATCGCCTCAGTGTCTTAGCATCCCTAGTTTCCTCTCGGGCTTAGTTCATGTGCTCATTTCTTATAGGACCAGATTCTACTGGTCCCCTAAGTTGTTAGGGCTTTCTCCAACCTTCTCGAATTGTCACACATACACATCGATTTCTACAGGTGTGTCTAGACCAAAGCATGGGCCAGATGTGCTGCAGTATCTTCTCAGAAAAAGACTAAGGGTAAAGTTCCAGTCAGGATGATGTATTCCACATCCGTTTTTGACAGTGTCTAGCTTGGTACCTTATACATAATAGGTGATTAATAAGGGCTTTGGGGATATGGTTGGAAGTTGGAAAGAAGCAAATTTAGGTTCGATGAGAAGACAAATCTCTCAAGAATTAGAGCTATCTATCTCAAAGTGAAATGTGCTCATTCTTGAGGTATTTCTTCTTTCCTCCCCCAGCCTCCCTATTCCTTCTATCCAAAGGTCTTCCTACAGTGGTTGGGTGGCTATTTGTAGGTGAAGATTCTTGTTCCAGTACAGCTTGTACTGGTTCCTGAAGAACCTTCCAACTTGGAGATTCTCTGATTATATCAGAAGATTGGCTACCAGATAATAAATATTTTAAAAATTCACCAAATGGTCAACGGAAACATGGAAGAGTTTTGATCTTAATTGGCAGAGGCAATATTCATACAGGTGAAATTGTGGATCCTTGAAGTATTAAAGGATGAAAACAAAGGAATAAGAAAAATTAGAGGGGAAAAAAAGACAAGGCTGAACCTGAATGAACCAGCAGAGGGAGCATGGATCATTAAACGATAGACTCATTAAACTGTGTAAATAAGGAACTTGTCAGCCACACCTATATTATTCTCAGACTAATGAAACTCTATTCTGTTTACACTCTGCTCTTTGATTGTTTTCAGATGTTCCCAAATTAATGCTTAATGCCCCTAATCAGAAAACCCTTCCTCCCAGGTAACCTAAATCCATCAGACTATACATGCCTATTTTATCTTATCAATAGGTAGATAGATAAAAACATTTATTATGTACCAGATATTTATGTTCTCAGGATAAAAATACAGGCAAGCAATGGAATCTTGGCTTTCAGGGAGTTTGCATTCTTATTAGAAGCAACATATATAAGGGGGATAAAAAGCAGGGCTGGGAAGAGCAGTAAGCTGTGGGGATGGCTGGGAGGCCATGGAAGCTTGGTTTCTGATAAGAAGTTAAAGCTCACCTGTCAGAGCCTAACCTCCCAGAGGTAGTGCCTAGGGTTTCAGGGAGAATGATAAGCTGATGGCCAGAGTGCAGGAAGCATAAGTGTGGAGAAGACTTATTCTGTTATTGAAAAAGAATGATATACACCACAGCTAGTGATCATATCCATAAATGTTCATGAACCTTTACACAGTTTTTCCTTTGCAGATTTCTTTTCTGAGTCTAGCTACCCCTGAATCCTTAGACATTTCCTCATAGATCCTATTTTGCATTTGCAATATTAACAGCTGCTTGGGGCCACTGAATCTTCTCCCTCTCCACTAAGGGGTCTTTCTCTCACCTATGGACCAGGTTCAAACTTGGGGGAATTTGACCTCCAAAGAAAAGGGTCAGATTCATTTGTCTCAGTGTCTTTGGCATGGTAATAATAGTAATTGGGCTAAAATCACAAACCTGAAGTTTACTACCCACTATAACTTTACAGATGATAAATCCTATACTACAAAAACAAACAACACAATATCCATGAGAACTGAACAAACAAACTGTACTGGAACCAAAGCATCATTGCTCATAATTACTTGGTCATAATATAGATCATAAAAATTTAAGAACAATGTTTAAAATAGATGTCACTACACATAGCTTTAATAATATTCTATATAGAATGAAAAGCTTTCAAAATATATAGACCTAAGTGGAAGACAACAAAACTATCTAGGAACAAGATAAGGTACTCGCTATCTCTATTATCCTTTCTCCTGTTTGAGTTTTCCATTATGAGTATACAGAAGATGAGTCTACATTCCAATAAAGCCATCATTTAATCCACCTGCACATTAGCTCACAGAACATTAAATATAAAATAATAGCAAGAATAGAATTTTCTTAGAATCTTTCTATATGAATTTCATTTTAAAAATGAGATGAATGAGACCATTATTATCAATAACATAAGTGATATTCTTTGACTATTTTGGAAAGAGTAAAAAAGCATTTGCTGGCTTTGGATTTAGAAGTCCTGAGTTCAAATTCAAGCTCTGCTACTTATTATTTGTGTGACCTTTTCAGTTTCCTTTCTGATCTTCATTTTATACACCTGTAAAATAAGGATGTTGGGTTGGATAGCCTGTAACATCCCTTTCCTCTCCAATCTGTGATGCTATGATCCATCAAAAAGATAATGAGAGGGGCCTTGCAGTCCCAGACCTTAAACTATATTACAAAGCAGCAGTCATCAAAACAATTTGGTACTGGCTAAGAAACAGAAAGGAAGATCAGTGGAATAGACTGGGGGGAAACGACCTCAGCAAGACAGTATATGATAAACCCAAAGATCCCAGCTTTTGGAACAAAAATCCACTATTCGATAAAAACTGCTGGGAAAACTGGAAGACAGTATGGGAGAGATTAGGAATAGATCAACACCTCACACCCTACACCAAGATAAATTCAAAATGGGTGAATGACTTAAACATAAAGAAGGAAGCCATAAGTAAATTGGGTAAACACAGAATAGTATACATGTCAGACCTTTGGGAGGGGAAAGACTTTAAAACCAAGCAAGACTTAGAAAGAGTCACAAAATGTAAAATAAATAATTTTGACTACATCAAATTAAAAAGCTCTTGTACAAACAAAACCAATGTAACTAAAATCAGAAGGGAAACAACAAATTGGGAAAAAATCTTCATAGAAACCTCTGACAAAGGTTTAATTACTCAAATTTATAAAGAGCTAAATCAATTGTACAAAAAATCAAGCCATTCTCCAATTGATAAATGGGCAAGGGACATGGATAGGCAGTTCTCAGATAAAGAAATCAAAACTATTAATAAGCACATGAAGAAGTATTCTAAATCTCTTATAATCAGAGAGATGCAAATCAAAACAACTCTGAGGTATCACCTCACACCAAGCAGACTGGCTAGCATGATAGCAAAGGAAAGTAATGAATGCTGGAGGGGATGTGGCAAAGTAGGGACATTAATTCATTGCTGGTGGAGTTGTGAACTGATCCAACCATTCTGGAGGGCAATTTGGAACTATGCCCAAAGGGCGACAAAAGAATATCTACCCTTTGATCCAGCCATAGCACTGCTGGGTCTGTACCCCAAAGAGATAATGGACAAAAAGACTTGTACAAAAATATTCATAGCTGCGCTCTTTGTGGTGGCCCAAAACTGGAAAACGAGGGGATGCCCATCAATTGGGGAATGGCTGAGCAAATTGTGGTATTTGTTGGTGATGGAATACTATTGTGCTAAAAGGAATAATAAAGTGGAGAAGTTCCATGGAGACTGGAACAACCTCCAGGAAGTGATGCAGAGCGAGAGGAGCAGAACCAGGAGAACATTGTACACAGAGACTAATACACTGTGGTATAATCGAACGTAATAGACTTCTCCATTAGTAGTGATGTAATATCCCTGAACAATCTGCAGGGATCTAGGAGAAAAAACACTATGCATAAGCAAAGGATAAACTATGGGAATAGAAACACAGAGGAAAAGCAACTGCCTGACTACAGTGGCTGAGGGGACATGACAGAGGAGAGACTCTAAACGAAACTCTAATGCAAAAATTGACAACATAGCAATGGGTTCGAATCAAGAACACATGTGACACCCAGTGGAATCATTCGTCGGCTATTAATGAATAATGCTTGGAAATGATCAAATAAAATATTATTAAAAATGAAAAAAAAAGGTAATGAGATAATAGCAACAGCAGGAATCAATGATCTCTTCAAAGCTATGGGGCATGGGAAAATGGCAAAGTGATAGCTTGGGTGATGTATAGCAGAGACTTTGTGTGCTGTGAGACTGATATTATAGTAGGCCTGGTAGGAGCTCTGAAATACTGGCCAATTAGGCTTTGACAGTGTCATTGATTAGATCAGCATCCAGGTCAATGTGATTGAACTTCTTAAAATCAAAGATATAGATCCGGCAACATAGGGTTTCAAGCTGGCTATGCTTGAAACCAACACAATGATGGTTTTGACATGGAGAACACCATCTGCAAGTGGCGGCCCATGTTCTTATGTCACATGAAGTCAATATACTTGGGAGTAAATTAGAAATACCATTACCCTTCCTGTTAGAAATGTTTCTATATAGATATCACATAAATTGGGCAAACCATGAGTACATGTGATTGACTGAAGATCTGATTGTTTTTACAAAGTTAGAAATAGATCTTGCCAATGATAAGTAAAGGCTTTATACTGCTTTTTGTTACTATAATAATACCCTTAGCTCCAAGTCATACAACAATGCATTACAGACAAATGCAAGGTAATGATGCTTAAACTTTGATAAGATGAAATAAAAGCTGAAATCTAGGAACTATTAAAATCTAAAGAAGGAAAGGTTGGAAAGCTTGAAGGTTTGAAATCTTCACTTAAAGTAAACTTCATAAATATTACAAAATGGAGCATTTCCAATATAGCTGGCTTGCCTTCTCAGAGAGATATGACCAATGTAATTTTAAACATTTTGTTGATCTGTTGTTTTTCCATTTTTTAATTTTTCTACTCACAGGTGTTTCTAAATCACCTTACTGTAGGTTGAATAAATCTATTGGATTAAAAAAAGAGGAGAAAGGAATTCCTTTTTTCCCTTATAAGTCAGTCACATTACTTCCACACCAAACCAAAAAGTTAGTTATGTAAATAAGGGAAGTGAGCTATCTATTCACAATGGATTATCTGCACCAATTTCTTAAACTATAACTTGAAGGTGGAAAACTCACATCTGCCCTCTTATGAGAAAGAAAATTTATGTGGCAGACAATGCCATTGGGAGGTAGCAAGACAAAAAAGATCATCCTTGGCATCCTTGGACCTTCCCCCCCCCCCAGATCCAGTAAACCATAGCCTAGGCTTTTCATGACAAGATGACAACTCATACCGATTCAGGAGAACTGGTCACTTCTGACTGCCAGTGTTAATTTGATTCCTTTGCTAAGTTGCCATAAAGACACAAATAGCTGAACAAAAGAAATCATGGGAAAGTAATATCTTGGGGATACTGTTCTGGACTATGTGAGTCATAACTTAAATTTAACAGGATGAATTTATAGGACGTTTCCTTATAACTAGTTTCCACTACAAAGAGGGTCAAAGGAACCAAATTTCTTGATCTTCAAAGACTCATCAAAGAATCCTTTAAAGACCAACAGTTTCTTCCCCATAGGAGGTCCTCCTAATAGGGAATACAAGAGTTATTAATTAATAGCTCTGGTTTACAGAGACATAATTTAAAGAAATTCTACTTGGAATGCAATTCTAAAATGTATAAAATACCTCTTGTTTTCAATAATAACTTGTAAGGGTAGCAGATGGTGTCCATGATATATAGTTCTGATTCAAAGTCCCTACATTTCACAATTCTGGCCTTTCCCCCATTGTCTTTAAATATAAATTTAAATTATGATAATAGCAAATAATTTTAGCAAGAATCTCTTACATAATATTAATTTGCATTTATGTGCACTTTAAGTTTTTCAAAGTACTTTAAAAAATAAACATGAGGAAATCAGCAGAAGTATTATTCTCCTTATTTTACAGACATCGAGTTTCCAAAAAGTAAAGTGAATTGCCCATGTCGTAGGTAGTGAATGTCAGAGCCAGCATTCAAAACCATTTTTCTCCTGATTCCAAGTCTGAGTTTTGTTCCAGTACACTGAGCTTCCACTTGACTATAAGGGACAGTCCTTTTTGTTTCTTCTTTCTTTGGGTATAGGGTCTTGTGACAATACCAAGGACCTGAAGCTTGCAGCTTCAGTAGCATCTCTTGGAGCAGTGGAGGTTGGGCACAAGGTGAACCACCTACCTTTGGAAGTTCAATTAAGGCCATGGAGGGAGTGCTGAAGTGGTAGCAAGATTGGACTGAGGACAGCTAGGTGGCACAGTGTGAAGAGAACCAGGCCTGGAATCAGGAGAACCTGTATTTAAATCTGTCCTCAGATACTTCCTAGCTATGTGAACCTGGGCAAGTCACTTAACCCTCATTGCCCAGGTCTTACTACTCTTCCTCTTTGATATACAATACACAGTTTTAATTCTAAGATGGAAGGGTAAGGATTTTTAAAAAAAGAGGAGAAAGTGGGCTGGCACCAAGGTATGAGTCAGTCTCAGAAAGGAACCTCTAGGAAAAAGACCTGTATTGGCTGTTTGATTGAACAAAGTCCAAGACAGAAGTGAAACAGATAATTAGTAGAATTGCTGAACTGAATTACAAAATCTTGAAGACTGAGAGCCAGGCTTAGAGATGAGAAATCCTGGGTATAAGTCTGGCCTGAGTAACTTTCTAGCTCTGTGATTCTGGGCAAGTCCCTTAATCTTCATTGCCTAGTCCTTATAGCTCTTCTGCCTTGGAACCAATATACAGGATTGATTCCAAGACAGAAGGTAAGAGTTTTTTTTAAAGTACATCACTATGTATTACTGTATGGCTAAGTATAGGGCTGGGAGCAGTGAATTACCATCATTGCTTGGGAGACCCAGTAGTGATCTCCTCTAGCTTCTCTTTGAGATAAGTCTATCTATAATCTATACAAAATGATAGTTATGGTAGGGAGTGCAGCTGGGAGAACCAGGAAACATTTCACACCCCTAGGCCATCTGTCCAGCTTATTGTCCAGCCACCACAGCCTTAAACTGAGGAGAACAACTAATTGGTGAAGGGGTCTGACACCATCAACATTCACTACAAACCAACTGCTACTTATGGGGAGGTCAACCCAAGAGCCCCAGGAACAGAAGTGCCCCCCAAGACTTCTAATCCTGCTACAGCTATGGCGCTGAAGCCATCAATGGGGAGAGTGATGCCTAGAAAGATGAGATCTGTCAAATACCTTTGCAAGATATTGCATCTCCCACCTCCTCAGCAGCCTGAAAACCCAGAAAAGAAAGTTCTCACCATAGAGGTCCTTGACACTGCCAAATGGTTCAACATTAGAAATGGATATGGCATTATCAGTGGAAATCACACAGTGGAAATTAAATAAGATGCATTATCATCTGCTTTGATCCTACACTCTAAGGACTATTGTGCTTTTCCATCTATACAATGAATCTGAACCAATGAAATCTCCTAATATGTGTTGTCTCCTCATATTAGAATGCGAGTTCTGGAGAGAAAAGATTGTCTTGTTTTCCTGTTCATTTCCCCAGAACTTTACACAATGCTTTACCCATCGTATGTGTTTGATAATGATTTTTCTTTCATTCATTCATACATACATAATAATATGACATAGACATGAGAGATTTCTCTCTTGTCACTGGTCTTAGAGGTAGAAAAATTGTATGTTTGAGTCCTATGTCTACCATTTATTGTGCTACCATGGGCAAGTCATTTAATTAAATGAACTGCTTATCAATCATGCCTCTCAAATGTTTGACAGTTCTCAAACAGAAGACTGGGGAAATTAAGTGATTCAATGGATGCCAAGCTTAAAGTCAGAAAGACTCATCTTTCTAAGTTCAAATCTGTTCTCAGACACTTATTAGCTGTGTTGCCTTGGGCTAGACACTTAACTCGGCTTGTTTCTGTTTTCTCATCTGTTAAAGGAGCTGGAGAACAAAATGGCAAACCACTCTAGGATCTTTGCCAAGAAAACCCCAAATGGGGTCATGAAGAGTCAGACAGAACTGAAACAATCGAATGATAAATAGAAGATCATATTCTTATGAAAGACAATCTCCAGGATAAATCACTGACCTGTAACTCATATAACAGAAGTTGGCAACCTATGGCCCAGGTCCTGAAGAAAATACTTTGGTTGCTAGTCCCTTTGCCTATTGCCTTTGAGAACTTTGAGAACTGTCTAGCAGCTGCTATCCCAATTCCTTACACAAGCAAGAGTTAGCAGTCAGATGATAGTAGTGCTTTGTAATTCTGATTCAAAGTCCCTATATTTCACAATTCCTGTCTTATGACTCAGTCTGAGTTAATCCCTTTCACTTATTCCCAAGAAAGAATACTTTACCCTATAACTGTACTTTTTGACATTCCACCCATTCTTCTAGTTTCAACTTAAATATTACATCTTCTCTAGGAGGGCTTTCTTTTCCCTTTCCTCTACCCACTGAATGCTCTTCTTTCAAGGACCTTATAGCACTTTATATTTGTAGTCACTCATATTTTAATTTGTATTATATTTGTGTGTACATCATTTATCAACCCTGTTATTATGTCCACCTTTAAGCATAAACACCCCAAAATTAAGAATGTATATTATTTTATGTTTTTGACCCTTCTAATATCTAGTCCTGTAATTTGTATATAGTAGACATTTAAAAATATATAAACTTTTACCTTGTGTCATAGAATTACTAAGTATGAGCGCCAAAGCAGAAGAGTGGCTAGGCAATTGGGTTTAAATGACTTGCCCATGGTCACACAGTATAAAGGGTGAATCCCAAATAATAAAATACCCAAATCAGCTGCCAAATTTTATGTTGATTTAATTGAGATAGTAAAGAAGATTTTAAGAAGGAGGAAAGAAGGGGCTAATACCGGGCAGGAAGATAGGAGATCTAGAAATTAAGGGTTTGAGTGTGAAGGAGGAAAGAATCAACTTGACCTCCAAAGAGGCTTAGCTAAGATGCCCAAACCTGAAATCAGCTCCAAGGCAAACTCATCATCCAACACTCCAAGATGTCAGAATGCTTAGCAGGCTGCCAGCCAGAGTCTCTCCAGAGAAAAAGAGAGAGGCAGAAACTGACATGCCTTATATGGACGTTTTTCATCACTTTTCTGTGTCTCATCTGTACCAATGAGGACTTAGCTTGACTTAGGACAGCCCAGAGGTCTGTCCTTTTTTTTTGTCTGTTGAAGGCCATCTCCTCAGATAATTAAATCTTGAGTTTGATGTAGACCTTTCAAAATCTTGTTAAACTGAGTAGGGTGGAGAATGTGGGTTTTCCAAGACCTGATTCTGTTATTCCAAGCATCTCCATTGTTATTGATCAGGAAGTAGCTAAATCAGATCTTCTAAAGAATGGTCTGATTAGGGTGGAATAGTTTTAAAATTCACACAGCTAGGAAATGTCTGAGGCCAAATTTGAACCTAGTACCTTCCCTCTCTCTATTCACTGAGCTAATGAGCTGTCCCCACAGTAGACATTTAATAAAAGATTTTTGAGTGAAACATTGGATGGATGGATAGATGAATATGTCAAGGTTGTATAGTGAGGAAGTGTGCACTAAAATTGCAGTTCTACAAACTCATCTGTTCTCCAGAGCCTTGGGTTGGGGTTGCTGAAGAGTAATCAATTAACTCATTTAAGGAAAGGTCTGGCTGTGAGGAAACACTAGTGTTTTTAGAACTAGTTCCATTATTTTGCTGTTGTAAGGTCAAAGACTGGCAAGAGAAAGAATTAAAGAGGCTTCAGTCTAGGATCTTCCAAGGGGTCAGATATTCTGTTTGCTTTAGTTCCTTAACTGCCCTGGCCAGAACCATCTTGGAGGCTGTGAAAAGAAAAGTTTTAGTTATTTGCTAAATACCATATTTGACACATTCATAGGACCTGGTGGGAAGAGGTGGGTCTAGACAGCTGAAATGTATCTGGGATTTCCTAGGTTAGGACTCGGTTCTTAATCGACTGAACATGGTCTGAGGCACATGCATAGTCCTCATGGCAATTATTATTTTTAATATATTTTGATTGTCATCCTTTTATCTTTTTGGTCATGAGTAAAGACTGTATGTCCTTAAGCCAGGTAAGTGGTCAACTTCATTGTGCCATGGGAGGCTTAATGTAAATATAGCAGACCATTGAGGAAGGTGAAATTCCTAGTGGATTGGGGCTAGATCCAAGATTCTAATGGAATAAATTCACAGTGACCACAGCCTTCTAGACTAATGAATAGAGTAGCTGCCAATGGGAAAAGGGTAGAACTGCAAGATAGTTGGAAGCTGCTCTCTGACATACATAGGAAAAAATGCTTTTCTTTTTGAGTGCCCTCTAGTGTTGAGTGGAACACCAAATTATTAGGATGAGCCTGGGATTATTAGTACATGGGCACTCATCTCTCCAAAGGGTCAAGCAATAATAGCTAACATTTATATAGGGCTATAAGGGTTGCAAAATGCTTTACAAATAGTATCTCATTTTATACTCACAACAGCTCTGTGGGATAGGTGTTATTATTATCATCATTTTATTTATTAATGAAGAAACTGAGGTAGATAGAGTATTAAGAGATTTATGCAGGGTCATACAGCTAGTAATATTGGAGGCTGTATTTGAATTTATATCTTCCTGAATTGAGGTCTAGTGCTCTATGAATTGCAATACCTTATTTTGTAACTGGGAAAAAATGCTTCCCAGTAGCTAAAGCAAAACTTTCATTTATCTTCTGGCAGTCATTTAGGCCACTGCTTCCTAGGCTTTTTGGAATCGTCTGTTCATTCATTATTCATTGTCTCTTTGATTCCTTAATCCTTCTCCCTCTCTCCTTCCTCCCTTAAAATGTTATGTGAAATATTCTTTTTAAACTAAAGAGATAATTTTGCTTTTAGGATGCTGAGAACTTATAATTTGCCCTTGAGATACCTGAAGTGACAGGGGCTAAGATTTTAAGTCAGACTGGAGAAAACTGCTTTGGGCTTGAGGTTAGGAAATATCACTCCAATTTCCCTTAACATAATATCTCTTTATTCCTTTACTTTTATAAAAACAAATCCAAAAGGCTAGTTAATGGGATACCTATTGCAACATAGGCAAGGCTTTTCATTATTGTCTTTGTCAGACACAGAGCAGACATTTAATAAATGCTTGTTCATTAATTGATAAAAGAAAAAGAACTTCTGGCTCTTTCAAAACAGATGAAGAAGTATTCAATTAAATTATTAAATGGATCTTCAGTTTTATCAATGTGACCCAGTTTGGGTCTACCCAACCAAAGGGTCATCCATAGAGAAAAGAATAAGTCCATAATTAGAACTTTCCTTTACTGAAGAATTCTACTGGCTACCAATAACATATAAAGAAATTTAAATCCTACTCTGCTGTCCTTTACCACACTTACAGAAGGTAATCATTGCTCCTGGTGAAGAAATAAGAAGTCTTGTTGCTCCTATTACAGGATGCTTGGGCTTAGAGGTCTTCTTCTATGACATATGTCATTCCCAGAGATCCTTGCCATTAGCCTCCTTCACGGTATTCCTGACCATCACTTTCATTAACTCTTGCCTCTACCCTTGACAATTAAGTTTCTAAAGTATTGACACTTCTCCAGGCTTTTGGCTACTTCCTACTTCCCTAATTCCTGTGGTTCAGAGTCATCATTTCCTGAGCTGCAAATTTCCTTTCTTGCATTTTCATCCAAATCCAGGCAAACCTCAGATCTCTCCAGTCTCTGACTCTCACTTCCTTTTTCCTCTGTATCTCTGGAATTCCCAACTGTTTCAATAATTCAACTCTCTACTTTAGGTCTTTTCCACACAGGACTCCTTCTATCTTCTGGTGCCATGGAAACAGCCTGTTCTGGAAGATACCTCTTCCTTTCTGGTACTTGCTGCTTAACTCAATCTCTCTGACACATTGGACCAAGAGGAGGAGTTGTCATATTCTTTGTTCTCCAAGTCCACTTTGAGATCCTTCCTCTGCTGCCATTCAGCAGCCTTTATGGGATGCTTTGAGGTTCTTTTCATTCAGAGATTCATTCTAATCATCCACTGATAACTCCATACCCAGTTCCAGTATCACCATGATGATGGCATGGATTTTGAAGCAAGAGGCAGAAGCCAGGAAGTTCAGATGTGCTAGCATACCCTAAGGGAGCCTTCCTACTGACCTCACTTTGCTTCCTACCACCCTATCCCCCATCCCCCAGGGGAAGAGCAAACATTCTTCATCATTACTATAACTTTTAGTTCCTTTACCTTGTTCTCCTGGTCCTTCCTTCAAGGGATGGGCCAATGGAAATATTCCTTCATAATGTGTTGGCATATCTGGCCTATACTCACCACATTTATATACCTAGAATCTGGTTAATGACTACAACAACTATTATTCCTCTTTTTTTTGAGTGGTATAGTGTTAGGCTTGGATAAATGGATCTATTTGCTGGTTGCTATACGTGTTCATTTTGGAATTTCCATTTGGTGAGAGGTCAAGCCTTGTCTACAGAGCATGGAGCATAATTTCCTCCTTAAGGGATAATCATCAGAAGCTCAGTTTAAAGCTAAAAATTATTTCCCTTAGACTAACCATAATTAAGGGAGTGAATAAATATATATAGGTATCCCTTCCACATTGCAAGGGTTAGGGGCACAGCGCCCCCACAATCTGAACAGTCTTTTAAAAACTTTTTGACCCTCCTTTCATACCAGAGAAATGTGATTTTTTTCTTCTTCTTTTATGGGGTGTTTACAATACCTTATTCTAAAATTTCTAAGTATTTGACCACAGATCAATATTAAGGTATCTACATTTCTAGACTTTACATGTTTTTGCTGGCTTTCAAGTTCTTTTCACAAACTAAGTTTTTACTTATTTTAACTTAAAAATTATATATCTGTATGATATCATAAGATAAAATATGTTGATTTTATATAATATACATATATTTCATGCATTTCTGAATTTCTAGGTTTTTTCTGTCATCTACTGGCTTCCTATGTCATCTTTACCTTCTTCAAAACTCCCAGAAAATTCCCATTTAATTTCTTATGCTGACCTGCAATATATCAAAATCACAGAGGGAAAAGTTGTGATTATGGAAAGGATACCTATAATTCTAGTTTGGTATTCCCTCTGTTTAAGGAGGGCAGAGTGGCCAGGCTCTGGCCCTTCCCTTTAAGGGAGAGCAGAGTGGCCAGTCTCTGGCCCATCTCTTTAAGGGAGAACAGAGTGGCCAGTCTCTGGCCCCTCTGTTTAAGGAGGGCAGAGTGGCCAGTCTCTGGCCCTTCTCTTTAAGGAGAGCAGAATGGCCACTCTCTGGCCCGATTTTATCACTCTCCTTCTGGCAGGAATCAAACTCTCCCCTGGGAGAAGAGTGGAGGAAAGATACTCTAAAGATACCTGTTTACACTTTCCTGTAAGCTACATCTAATCAGACCCATGTGGACATACATAACCTTCCATAGGCTCTTACTTTGTGCCTGTGCTAATCAAGACAGTGTTAATTAAGCTAACTACTGTGTTAATCAGGACATTACTCTCAAGGAGTTCACACTCTAATTGGAATATATATATACAAAGACCTGGAAATTCAGTGGTGCAGTGACGAGGTGAATGGAAAGGCCCTGAGATTATTTGAGAAGTTGAGATGATTCTGCTGAGAACTACAGGACACAGAGGCAGGACAGACAGTACAGTCTGGAGAAATTTAGGAACCAATTGCTAGATAAATGTTAAAGGATGTCTTATTAAAAGATAAATTGACTCAGTGACCTATTGTGTTCCCAGTCCTGAAGGCCAATCAGTGTTGGGGGAGAGGGGGAGGCATCACCCTAGTCTGCAACTTTGCATTCCCTAAGATTTGGTACATGGGAAAGTCAAGTACCCCACCTGTCCCACCTGTGCAAAGTGTCATGTACTTGGGGAGGAAGCCAGCTGCGAGGGCCCATCTCTTGCTGATGGGAACCTATCAGAAATTATCTAACTTTTTTACCAAAGTTGTATTATAAAAAAACTGGCTTACCCTGAAAATGTATTATTTTATGAATATATATAATATTATGTTCAATATAATATTATTAGTAATGTATTATATTATGTGTAATATGTTATGAGTAATACTATATTATATATAAAACTTTTATATCCAGCAATCAGCCCATCACTGTGTTGCTACCTCAATGTATTTTTAATAAACTTCTTTAATTTCCTTTGTCCTGACTTTTGCCTCATTAATCAAGGTAAAAGCCCTAAAAGGGAAAGAAGTTCTCATTTTATTAGAAGGAATGGAACTGTTGACTTCTATCTCATTCAAACTGCACGACCTATAAAACAGCCTGGGCCCAAAGGGAAAGCCAAGATGGGAAGGTGCCTTTGAGATTGCAGGATCTTCTCACTTCTTGGCTGAGTGGGGCAACGTCTTCAGACACTCTTGCAGTATGGTAGAAGCTCTTTTAGATGCCAGCTCTTTTATTTCATTCTCTGGAGAATGGCCACTCACAAGTACAGCATTATAAGTGTTTTAGTCATCAAGGGTGGAATACATGGGCTTCCAGCCTTCCTTTTATCCTGCTCCCTAATGCAAAAATGGTCCCTCTCCTTATTCACCATTGGCTGGCCACTTGATAATTACAATCTATACATGGAAGCTAGCTAATCAGAACACAGGCCTGTAATACCTAATTATACTAAATATTCATTTGGTCCTAGCCAGAGTAGAGCACATTTTCAATTCTACTTATTTGCATAATATTTTTCTTCAGTCAATAAGGGGAGGAAGAGCTTTTAAGTTTCAGTTTCTACACCTCACTTCTTATCTGGTCAGCCAGATGTACTCCTCTGAGAGGATTCTGTGCTATCTCTGCTGCCCACTTTGGTCATCCTGTTGGGTTCTAAGATGGAGTTCATGGTCAGAGGAAGGAATAAAGGAACTAGGCCACCCAACCCAGTGGTGAATGCTCTTCATAAGAGCCAGTTGTCTTGGATTGGAGAAATACTGAAGGATTGGAGAAGGCAAATGTTGACCCCATTTTCCAAAAGGAAAGGGAATAGATCCCTCAAACTATAAATCATAGAGTTCAGTTTTGGTTCCTGGGTAAAATTTTAGACTAGGTTATTAAAAAGATAATTAATGAAGATCTAGAAAAGGAGCAATAATTATAGAGATCCAACCTGCCTTTAGCAAAATCAGATCATTAAAAAAGATCAGACTATGCAGATTTAAAAGAGTGCTCCAGTAAGACTTCAGACTAAAGAACAAGGACATTGAAATACAGAAGAGAAAGTCTTCAGAGGAAAAATATAACCATCCCCTACCCCTCCTTCCCCTCTCTCCATCTACCATTGGAGAAGTCTAAGGCTTGAATAGCTCCATTGCATATGAAAAGATCAGTGAACAAGGAACTTGCCTTGGAGTGCAAGCTGCTTTCCAACCTTTGCCCCCATGACATAGTTACATAAAATCCCCAGAGGATTATGGGTGATGGAACTGGGTAAATCTTAATAGATCACCCTAAGGAAGATAGTGAATCTTACCAAAGGAAAGAATTTTAAGCCAAGAAGGGTTGTCATTCAGGAAAGACTATGCATTATCTCTCCAAATTCCTACCTGGAAGTGAGAACCAACCTTGGAGCAGTGGGACTGGTGAGTTAATGTTAGGAGGATTGAAACCTATAGTGTTACCTCTAGAATCGTGATAGTGAACCTATGGCACATATGCCAAGGATGGCACACAGAGCACTCTTTGTGGATACACATACTGCCCCTCCCCAACCCTCCCTAAGGCCAGAGTTACTAGAAAGGCAGAGGGACTCAGGCAGAGCTGCATCCCTCCTCCTCTCCACCATGCCTAATGACATTTTTTCAAATCAGCAGCATACAAAGGGTAAGGTGGGCAGCTCATAGGTGACAGAACTGAAGGGGAGCAGAGTGCTCAAGCCACTCCCCTCCCCATCTCTATATTAACTGAGTACATTCCTCACTTCACCACTTCACCCTCCCCTCAGCCGAGCAGTCCTCCCCTTGTGTGGGGTAAAGGGGGGGGCACACCCAGCACTTGGTGGTGAAATAAGATAGATAGTCTTGATGGTAGTTTGGTAGAGATGAAATATCAAGGTTTGATGGCTCTTGATAACCCACAGTGAAGATAGGCCTTGCAGGTCTCCCCCACAGGCTCAGTTTGCTTATTTGACTTTTAGACCAGTTAAAAAACAAAGATGGGTGTTATTTGAATCTCAGTAAGCAGAATTGGAAGATTAGGGAATAGGATGCCCTAAATCTAAATTTTCTAACTGATCCAAACTTCCTTCTAATACCCCTGCAAAGAGATATCTTCTCGTCTTCTAACTGCCTAATTTACTACTCTAAGATTTTCCCCAGCAATCTTACTACCTGACTAAAATCCTCCCAGATAAGTTTGGTAAGGTATATAGTTTTTTTAGATCAGGTAGATTGACCCTCTATCTCAGGGACCAACCCTGGCCAGTTAGGCCCAAGATGGCTGAAGGCCTTCTAGTCTTCCTTCACTAACTGGCTGAACACAGAGCTCACAGCAGTTGGAAATATTCTCAGGATGCAAGAATCTCAAGTAGATGAAATAGTAGACAGGCTTGTTCAAACTGGGCACCAGGATTGGTAGCTTCAGCTACACAGGGATAAGAAACCAAACCCCCACTTTGTTCACTCAGATGGCAAGCAGCAGGAAGTTATAGCTTATAGTCCCCCCCCAGAAACAGGAAACCAAAAGCCCAGAGTTCTCTCTGTATCCATTTTTATAATGTCCCAGATTCCAGAACTGAGTGTATATTGTTCCATGGCATGCAGCAAGGTCCCTCTTTGCAAACTCTCTCCTCTCCTACCTGTTTGCAAACCATTTCTTTTCTTTCCTAATTACAGTGGGGGTTGGAGGGTGGGAGACATGGCATGTGGTCTCTAAAAGGTTCACCATCACTGTTCTAGAACCTTAAGGGTAGTAGCAACCAGCTCTCTGAGGATCCAGCCTGTGACTAAGAAGGGAGAAGTGAGCTTTTCAAACTTCACACCATTTTGTTATTTATTTTTCATTGGGTCTGACTCTTTGTGACCCCATTTGGAGTTTTCTTAGCAAAGATACTGAGGTGGTTTGCCATTTCCTCCAATGTGTCTCCATTTTAAAGAAGAGGGACTGAGGTAAATAGGGCTTTAAGTGACTTGCACAGGGCCACATAGCTAGTAACTGTCTAAGGCTGAATTTGAAGATGAATCTTCCTGACTATAGGCCTACCTACTGTATCAACTAGCTGCTACCCCAGCTATTAGTAGATTATATCATCATAATTATATTGTCATATGTTATAATGGGGCAGCTGGGGCAGTGAAATGGCACAGTGGATAGAGTGCCAAGCTTGGAGTCAGGAAGCCACTCAATTGTGTTTGTTTCCGTTTCTTCATCTATAAAATGAACTGAAGAAGGAAATGGCAAATCACTCCAGTATCTTTGAGAAAATTCCAAATGAGGTCACAAAGAATCAGAAACAACTGAACAACAAAACATAACATCATAATAGAATATATTATGCACAACATTAATAATATATCTTTAAAAATCAATATATTATATTAGTAAAACATCAATAATGTATTATATTAATAATATATTATAATATATTGTGCACTTATTAATAATATAATATTATAACAACATATTGTGTATTAGTAATACCATAATATATATGTTATGCATATAATATATTATATTGATATTAATAATGTATATTATAACAATATATACTAATATATTAATAATAATATATAGCAACAATATAGCAACAATATATTATGTATTATTAATCATGTATGATATTATATCATAATACATATCATGTATTATATTATTAATAATATATTATAATGAGATATAAAATATATTAAAATAATATATTGTAACAATATCTTGTGTATTGTATTATTGATAATATATTATATTAAAATGTTGATATATAATAATATATTAATATATCATGTAATATATTATCTATAATATATTATTTATAAAGCATTTTACATGTAGTTCTAGGAGTATATTATAGAATTATAGAGATAGCTAGAGTGGTGCAGTACATAGAATAATAGGCATGGAATCAGAAAGACCTGAGTTCAAATTCTGCCTTAGACACTTAAGAGTTTTGGGCTAAGTCACTTAAGCTTCTATGTGTAAGAATAAACCCAGATAACCTTTGTAAAGTGTTTTGTGAAGCTAAAATCACTATATAAACACTATCTATTATCCTAATGTATCCCTGTTTATAAATTCTCCTGTTCATAAAGAATCTGTGCTTGCCCAAGGGTATGATCATAGTGTCTTTCTTGCATTATGAAAAATGCAGATGGAATCACTACCATTTCTTTCTTTTTCTTCCTGAACTCTTCTTCCCCAGCCTGCTCTCAGGCTGGGACGTGTTTCTTTTCTTTCTAAAGGTATCAAAATCTCTTGCCGAATCTCTACCCTAGTCAGGCATTAGACCCACAAGACACAGATTAGTGAGCAGCAAATTTTCACTTACATCATTTTCAGGTGAACAGCATCCTTTTATTCCGTCATCTATGATCCCTATTGGTCGCTAGGTGGCATAGTGGATAGAATGCCAAGTCTGGAGTCAGGAAGACCTGAGTTCAAATATGACTTCAGACTGTGTGACTGTGGGCAAGTCACTTAACTCTGTTTGCCTCAGTTTCCTCATCTATAAAATGAGCTAGAAAAGAAAATGGCAAACCACTTCAGTTTCTTTGCCAAGAAAACCCCAAATGGAGTCACAAATAGTTGGATGCGACTGAAAACAGTGAAACAACAACAATAACATCATTGTTTCTTCTCTCAAAGTACTCCATGTAAATCAAAATAACATCCATATCTTTCTCTGAAGTGTTTTACACATGTTTTTAATTGAGGAATGAAAGATTTGATCCCATGTTAAAGGTTAAGCTTGGGGAGCTAATAATCTGGTGAGTAAAGGAAGGGCTTTCTTTGCACCCCTAAATCATTTCACCTTTGTAGGACACTGACCCAACATTGTGATTTCTGCCCCCATCCTCTTCTTTATATCAAAGATAGTAGCCCAGAGTCCTTCGGGAGGGAGGTAATATTAGCTGCTTAAGAAAGAGGAGAATTTGAGGCAAAGACCAGAAGCTAAGCCTTTGCAAGTTTCACATTCCTGTGGCGCCCTTTCAGTTGTGGTTCCCAAACGTTCTTCTGGGAGTTGGCCCCCTCCTCTTTGCTGGATCTGTTTCAGTCATTGCCACGAGGGGAGAGAAGGGTGGGCAGGCTCGTTTAGATTCATGGACTGCCCTTTTGCAGCGAGGCTGGGAGCCTGGAATCTCCAGAGTCCTGGGAGTGTGAGGATTTGTGGGAGAGGAAGGGGGTCTTTGAAATATGACTTGTGGCCTTAGAAATCCCAGCCGTGCCACGCACTGCCCCCTGTGACTCCTTCTCCGGAAAATGAGGGAGCTGCAGAAAAAGGAATCAGGGTAATACAAAACAGTGGAATTTTAGGGTGAGAAGAGACCTTTAAAGATCATTTAACCACCTATAAAGAGACTTTGGATAGTAGAATGATTGATTGGCATCTTGTTTTATTGTCTAGTCCTGTCTGACTCTTTTTCTTGGCAAAGCTGCTGCAGTAGTTTGCCATTTGCTTTTTCACTGTGTCCCCAATTTAGAGAAGAGGAAACTGAGGCAAAGGGATTAAATAACTTGCCCAGGATCACAGAGATAGTAAGCAACTGAGGCTGGATTTGAACCTAGATCTTCCTGACTCCAACCTCAATACTCTATTCACTATACTATTAGTTATCTAATATATATATATACATATATATATAATTAATAAATTCAAATATATACACATTTCTCATTATAGTAATTAAATACAAAGTGATTTGAGAAATATGTGTATCCATGCATGTGATGTAGGAAAAAATCATTTAAGCATTTGCTGTGTGCCAGGCACTGTGCTAAGTGCTTTACAAATATTATCTTATCTAATCCTCACAACAACCTTGGAAGTAAGGTGCTATTATTGCCCCCATCTTACAGTTGAAAAAAACCGAGATAAAATAGCTTAAGTGATTCACTGGAGTCATACATAGTAGTATCAGAATTAAAATTTGAACTCAGGTCTTTGTGGGTCCAAGTCTTAGCCTTCTGTCTACTATGCCACCTACCTGCCTCACACTTTCTAGCATGACTGAAGAGATATATTATGAATAAATAAAATTCAGAAAGTCAATCTGAAATAAAAATAATAAATTGATAAAGAAATAAAATAAGGGGATTGGACAAAATGGCCTCCAGGTTGCCTTCTAACTCTAAATGTATAATCCTATGATCCTTACATTAAAGAATCTTGAGGTGGATCAGAGGCTTGAACTCACTGAAATTTTATATAGAAGGAAAAATGAAGCCAATAAAAGGAGAGAAGAAAGTTAAAAAAAATAGGAAGGAAGAAGCCAGGGTTTCCCTGATCAAGTGATAAGTTTAAATGAAAAGTCCAATGTAAATGGTAATAAAGCAAATTCATATAGATTATAATTTTAGTTATGAAATTTATGTAATACATAAAATTTATATATACATAAATGCTATACCTAAAATTCAAGGAATTTCACCCCCAAATCACAAAAGAAACATTGAAAAGATAAAAGAAAAGTTTTATTACAAAGTTTAAAATGCAAATTTTCAAAGATTAAATGAGAAGAATTTCACCCTTAAGGGGTTTTACATGAATATTTAGCTCAATACTTTAAGATCTATGAATTTGTTGGTGTGGGTACTTCCTCCACAAGTGCAGATTGCATTTCTTCTGTGCCTTAATAGAAACTCATCAGGAGACAGTTGGAAAATGTATCCTTCTGGGACATCCTTGGCGATGAATCTCTTTGGATTGATCCAGGCTGAAATGGACCATCCACTGACAGCTGAAAGTCTTTTGAGCTTGAAAGAGTCCATTCGAGTTTGTATTCTGCTGGTCTAACCTTTGAGAATCACCCAACAAATATCTATGAATCACCTACTATGTGTCGCATGCTACTAGGCTTCAGGGATGGTTCAGAAAAGGAACCCATCCCTACTCCCAAGCAGTTTATATTCCTGTAGGGCTGACCACACAGATGTACATAAATACATAGGAGGGAGAGAATGTGCATTTACATTGTGTCTACTATATGTAGGCTCTGTGTTAAGTGCTTTTCAAATTTTGTTGTTCAGTCATTTTTCTGTTGTGTCTGACTCTTCATGACTCCATTTCAGGTTTTCTTGGCAAAGATCCTGGATCGGTTTGTTGTCTCCTTCTCCAGCTCATTTTACAGATGAGGAAACTGAGGCAATGGCCTTCAATGACTTACTTAGAGTCATAGAGTGAGGAAATATCTGAGACCAGATTTGAACTAAGGAAAAGGAGTCTTCCTGACTCTAGATCCAACACTGTAGCCCTGTAGTGGCAAACCTATGGCATGTGTGCCAGAGGGGGACACTCAGTGCCTTCTCTGTCTCCATCACCCCAGCAAAGAGTTCTCTAGAATTCATTACTAGAAAGCCAGAGTGAGGCAGGGCCAGGCTGCTCCCCTCCCCCTCTTCAAGGACATCTGAGGATATTTCTCACATCACTGGCCCCTCTCAAAGGTTAGCCATCACTGGTCCAGCCACTGTACCTTGAGCTTTTCAAGTTATTATCCCATTTTACATTTAAGGAAACTGAGGCAAACAGAGGATAAGTGACTTCATTGGAGTCCCAAAACTAGGAAATATCTGATACTGAATTTAAACTCGGATATTCCTGACTCCAAACTCAATACTCCATCCACTATATCATGTAGCTAATATGTAACATAACTATAAAATGAATAAGTTCAAATATATAACATTTTCTCATTATAGCAATTAAATACAAAATAATTTGGGAAGGAGTACACTAGCAGCTGTGAAAAGCAGGAAAGGCTTTATTTAGAAAATGACCTTTGAACTCTATATTTTATTTATTTATTTTTAAAATCCTTATTTTCCATCTTAAAATCAGTACTATGTTCTGGTTCTAAGGCAGAACTTGCCCAGGGTCACACAGCTAAGACATGTTTGAGGCAAGATGTGAACTCAGAAATTCCTATCTCCAGGCCTGGCTTTCTGTGTGTTGAGTCACTTAATCAACTCCTTTTATCTATTTTTTTAAAATTCTTACCTTCTCTCTCTCTCTGTACCTCTACCTCCCTCTTTCTCTGTCTCTCTCTTTTTTACTCTCTCTGACTCTTTGTCTCTCTGACTCTTTCTGTCTCTGTTTCTCTTTCTCTCTGTCTCTATCTTTCTGTCTCTCCTCTCTCTCTGTCTCTCATTGTGTCTCTCTCCTTGTCTCTCCTCTCTCTCTGCCTCTCTGTCTCTGTCTTTCATTAGACAGATAGATAGACAGATAGATAAAGGCTTCCATATATATGAAATGCCTTACCTTCTAAATATCGGTTCCAAGGCAGAGAAGTGGTAAGGGTTAAACAACTGGGGTTAAGTGACTTGCCCAGGCGTGCAAGGCAGGAGGAGAGTTCTGCCTCCCAGGCATTGTAGAGTATATTTGTATGTTTGTTAATGTACTTTTTGCAGTAAATATTCCTTTGTAAAAGCCAATCTGTTAATGGCTAAATGGAACTGGGGTACAGGGGTCCCTCCTACCCTTGAGAGAACACTATTGGTTTTCCCCTTAACCCTATACCCCCTGAAGGGCACTGGAGATACTGGGGGGGGGGTGGGGGTGAAATGTGACATGCCTGGCCTTCGGTCAGTAGAGTCCAGGGACTGATAGACATACATACATATACACATATACACAGGGGAACATATATCTACCTATATACACAATATGCATATATATGCACTTTCTGTGGAAATATATATACATGCTAGTATGCACACACACACACACACACAGTTGTTCTGTCATTTTTCATTTGGGGTTTTCTTGGCAAAGATACTAGAGTGATTTGCCATCTCCTCCTCCAGCTCTCTTTCCATGGAGCATACCAGGCATCTTAGCATCTTGGAAGTATGATTGATGTATTGATATCGTATCATACGTATTCATTTACCAGACTCGTGGTCAGATCACTTAATGATCATTGTATGGAAAGAGACAGTCCAAAAGACAAGCAAATTCCTGGGTGGGGTGTTGCTGGCCACAGTGTCCTAGCTCTCGCCTTGTGGGACCACATTCCTTTACAAAGCGTATGTTGGATGAATCTTCTCCTCTTTGATTTTGTGATTGTCAAATCAACCAATGTTAAAACCTATGTCATATCACATATTCATTAATCGCCTCCTACTTCACATTCCTAAAATCTCCAATAAAAGCTGGGGAACATGTGCAAGCCTCCTTCTTATATCTCTTGCCTTGCCTCTCTTGTCCTTGCTCTTGCTCTTGCCTCTTGCACCTCTTGATCTTGGTCTTGCCTATAATGCTCCTCATGTCTGCTTGATTCACCCAATGCAGTTGCCCCACATATCTCCCATTAATCTTTTGGCCCTCTGGCCCATGGGAGGTATCCCGGAGCTCTCGGCTACTCACATGTTCTCTTGTTTCTCATAATTTCTCCACTTGTTATCTTCTTCTAGAGAGGTATTAACAGAGTTCGCGACTCCCCATGTGTTTTAACTTGTCTCTGAGTCTTTATTCCTGTGTCTCTCCCTCTAATTGCATTATCTATTCATCCATATTCCTCTAGCCTCCATTTTCCTTCTCAGGTCATCACCCACGAGTAAATTACATAGGAATGGCAGGCAGTAACTATATTCCAGGTGAGAAAACTGAGGCAAACCCCTTGCCCAGGGTTACCCAGCAAGGCAGTGTCTGAGGCCAGATTTGAACTCAGAAAGAGGAGTCTTTCTCATTCCAGACCGAATACTCACTCCACTGGGCCATCTCTCTGCCCATTGTAGAATCTAGGAAACAAATTTTCATAAACAAGGAAGGTGTGGGGATGTTGGAAAGAAGTAAGGAAAGGGCTAGTGGAGAGGGAGAAAAACTGAAAAGTAGGGAAAGAGGGGACATGACTGAGGATATGGTCTGAGGGGGAAGATAGCGGTGGATGTGGTCAGAAGCACACATGGAGGGGTTGGCCTTAGCCAGGGGAAGAGCTACTTCTCTGCTATAGACTTTGGGAAAAAGATGACCAAATGAGGGAACCCCAATGACACTCATGCTAGGTATTAGAGGAGGACTTTGGTATCTTCTTTACCTTAATATTTGCCCAAGAAATTCAATGACTTGGTTGTAATTCCTTTTCCTTAGATAGAAGATGTTGTGGCCTGTACCTCTTCAGTACTTAAGAATTCAATCTAGGAAATTTATCTTGGAGAGAAACTCTCTCTATAGCTACAGATGAACAATGCATCTATAATTTATAATTATAGAAAGTTACCTGATTAACTCAAAGTTTTGGTGACTTCCTGGTGGACATATTTGTAAGTATCAGAGAGAGATCTTGAACCCAAGTCTTCCTGACTCTAAGACTGGCCTTTTCTCTAGTAAGCCTCAGGACACCAAGTTATTTCTCATAAGTGTATTATTTGAATGTTTGATTGAATCATAGATGAAATTTAAGAAAGTGATAGAATATTAAAGCTGGAAAGGGCCTTAGAGTCCTCAGCAAGCAAGTCAACAAACATTTACTATGTGTTAATCATCAGAGATTATTTTGTCCAAACCTCTCATTTTATTTTATTTATTTATTTTAATATATATAATTTTTTCCAATTACTTGTAATGACAATTAAAAAAATTTTCAAGTTCCAAACTCTGTCCCTTCATCCTTCTCCTACTGAGTCAGTAAGCAATTTGATGTAGCAAACCCTTTGTTTTTGTTTTTTCTTAAACCCTTACCTTCTGTCTTAGAGTCAATACTGTGTATTGGCTCCAAGGCAGAAGAATGGTAAGGACTAGGCAATGGGGGTCAAATGACTTGCCAAGGGTCACACAGTTGAGAAGTATCTGAGGCCAGATTTGAACCCAGGACTTCCTGTCTCTAGGCCTGGCTCTCAATCCACTGAGCTACCCAGCTGCCCCCTGAAACCCCTTGTTTGAAAAATTTTAGAAAGCAAATATTAAGGTAATAAGGTTGGAGATAGAAATCACAGGGATTTTAATAGCTTCTCTCTTTCTTCTTATATTGTTTCTTGTCCTACTCACATTTCATTTTTACAAATATAAAATGTTTTTCACCTATTAATGTTATATAACTGTCCAAGACACCATCATGATAGTAACAGTGACAATGAATCTGCTGGCATTTTTTCAGAGCTTACCATGTGCCAGGCACTGGAGATAGAAATATAAAGGTAGCTCTGTGATTCCTAGAACATGAAGAATTTCACATTAAAAAATATTCTGATAGATGGGCATGGCATGTTCTATGAATGGAAGAGAGGGGAGGAGTTTCAAAAGGACAATATTTGGCTTTATCTCTCCTTGCCTGGAGGAGAAGGTATGTTGAGAGGGAATGAGGAGCTCTAGGAGTGAGAAGTGAGTAAGCAGGTGGAGTTTGATCTCTCCACTGCATAAGAGTGATGCTAGTGAGGAGTTAGCTAGGTCAGGTTGTCCTGATATGTAGGATTAATTCTAACACAGAAGGTAAATGTTTTTTAAGAAAGAGAGAGAGAGACAGACAGACAGACAGAGAAAAGCAAGGTAGGCAGGAAGGAAGGAAGAAAGGAAGAAAGGAAGGGAAGAAAGAAGGAATGAAAGAAGGAAAGAAGAAAGGAAGGAAAGAAGAAAGGAAGGAAGGAAAGGGAGGGAGGGAGGAAGGAAGGAAGAAAGGAAGGAAAGAAGGAAGGAAAAAGGGAAGGAAGGAAGGAAGGAAGGAAGAGTAACAAGAGGAGCTACCAGCTGTGGTTGGTGTTAAATGAGATCAGGCTCATTTGCTTTTATTTAGTGAGGCAAAATGGGACAATTGAGACCAGAGGGAGACATGTATCTCACTGGTGGTGAATTTCCCACACTGAGATTTCATGCAGTGCAGTACTGTTTCTTCGATAGATCTGTAAAATGTTCACCACAGTTCCTGGCACATAGTAGGTACTTAATAAATGCTTACATCCTTCCTTTCTCCTCCCTCTACCATTTCCTCTTCCTTATTGTTTGAGGAAGTAGCTGTCTAATCCAAAGGTTTTCTGTTCTTTAAGGCTTTAATGTAATAAGCACTTTTATGCTAGATTGCTCTAGATAATGTGTGATTGATCATAACTTCTTTTAATTTATGTTTTTTTCATTTTTTATGAAAAGGAAGTTGTGAAAGAGAAGGAACAGTGACTAATCAATATTCAGGTGGAAATGAGTCACTGACAAATTTGAATAATAACTGGGGGCTCAGGAGCAATACAAAAGAAAGAAAAATTTATTCATATATTAATTTTTATAAATGCCCTAAAGTGGGTAAAGGTAGGTTAGGGACTTTTGTTGTCTGGTAGGAGGCTGATTAGTCAGGAATACATATAATAGGGTGAAGATGGAAATATTATTTTGAGATAGAGAGAAAGAAATTAGATTAGGAAATAATAACTTCCCTTTTCTGGTTTGTCCTTTGACTTCATTGGTATAGGGAACTCCTGGTGAAAAAACGAACTTCATCAATGGTGCAGTTTGTAGAAAATTGTCTAGGGAACTCAGAAGTTTTGACTTTTCCCAGTATCACAGCCAGTAGGTGCCAGACCTTCATACACATTTAAAACATGAAATAAATTCCAATGGTGCTAGACTAGGTGTTGGGAGACCTCAAGTCAAGTCTTAATTCTTCAATTTCTCAGGTGTATGATTTTGGCCAAGCCTCATCTCCCGTAGTCTCAGTTTCTGCTTCTGTAGAATGAAGAGATTGAATGAGAAGACCACTAAAGTCTCTTTTGGTTCCTATAATTCCAACCCCCCCACCCCCCCAAAACATAAAAATATGCTTAAATTCCCTTCCTTCCCTTCTTCTCCCCATCCCTTACCAGAATCCCATCAGGCTTCTATTCCCTGGAAATCTTAATGCTCCAGTCCTCAATTGGATGTGAATCATCTCATCAGCATGGACACTCCTTTCTACATTGCAGTATCCAAAGATGTAGACTATAATCCATCCATGGTTGCCCATCCTGCATGATTTCACTCCACTCATTATTCGTCCCCTTGTAAATGTGTCAAAGGGATTTATTCACTGGTCTGGGAGATCTTCCTTGAATTCTTTTGATTTCATATAGATACCAATGGAGTACATGTCCTATTCAATTGTTATCTCTCATTCTTGTTACATGACAGGCCCATCATTTTTTTGGGTCATGTACATATGTGACCAGATGTCTGATGTTAACCTTTACCTTGTATCTCCTGTGCAACTTCTCATCTGCAATATTTTGCAACCTGTTCATGCCCTGAAACATAGTAATTGGAACTCTAGGAATTATCTAGAACAAGGAGTTTTGGAGTCAGTCTGGGGATATCTGCTGATCCATCAGTCCTTCTGTTGGTCAGGTGATTCCTCTTTTCTTCATAAAGATATTGATGAATTTTACCTTGCATTTTTATAGCCTCTTTTTACTTTTCACAGTGTTTTTATGTACACATTCTCATTTGATCTTAATAGTAATCTGAAGATGTAGGTCAACAAGACATTTTTTAGGCACAAAGAAATTAAATGACCTGCATGAAGTCACATGTTGGAAAGTTAGTGGCAGATCCAGATCACTTTACCTAACACCCTAGGGATCTTTCCACCACATTTCCACTTTATACTTTTGTTTCCAGCATGAATTAATGATTAACATTTGATATTTAAGGAAAACCAGGCATTCCTTAGAGAATTATACCAATAGCAAGTCCAATGTTCCCACCTGTTTTCTCAAAGTTTTTATTTGTAATGGCAAGTAGTGGGAACAGAGGTGATATTAGAGGGCTTTCACTTCAGTAAGTTGCCCTTCAACTGGATAGTTTGAGAACTGCTGATCTTGTCCATTTCCTTGCCTTCAAATAGGGAAATACCTAAGTATCTCATAAATGCATGATTAAAAAAAAAGTACGCTATATTTCTTGTCAGGAAAAAGACCACAAAATGTGTAAGTGTCTGAGTGAAAATGACCACATCTTAAGCCTTTCGGTAAACATTTTGGAGTCTTTTAAGTAACTCTGTTGACAGCTTGCCAATTGCTGCTGGTGAATTGTGTCTGAAGAAAGGAAGAGAGAAAGGGAATGCTTATGTTCCCAGTACTCACAGTTTGGAACCATCAAAGGGTTATTTCAAAAGGAGGAACATGTTTATAGGATGTTCTTCCCAGGAACCAGCAACTTTGGAAACTGGGGGTCAGATGATGTTATACCTGAAGGAACAAAATCTGATTCCACAAGTTTGAACCAAACCAAGGGATGAGTCTGAGCACCACCTTGATTGAATAGTTTTGCTTATTATGGGATTCTTCATATCCAGATAATGGGAAGCATTTTTAAGTGGGGACTGTATCCTTTTCAAGGTAAGTAGTTTTATGGAAATTTACTATTTGGGGCATAGAGTGAGACTATTAGGCCAAGTTTGCCTCAGTTTCTTTAACTGTAAAATGAGAATAATAATAGACTCTACCTTCCTGGAAAATAGTATGGCAGGAATTAGGTATAGACCAACACCTCATGCCATATACCAAGGTAAAGTCAAAATGGATACATGATTTAGAAAAAAAATAAAATAAAATTAGGGGAGCTTAAAAGTTCATCTGTCAGCCCTATGTAAGAGCAGAATTTAGGACAAAACAAGATATAGAGAACATTATGAGATGTAAAATATATAAATTTTGACTATATTAAATTAAAAAGTTTCTGCATAAGCAAAAGGAATGCAACCAAGATTAAAAGCCAAACAATAGTGAAAAAAATCTTTATAGCAAGTCTGTCTGACAAAGGCTTCATTTTTATTTTTCAAATATATAGAGAACTGAGTCAAATTTATAAAAATTCAAGTGGTCAATGGATGTGAAAAGGCAACTCTCAAATAAAAAAAAACAAAACTATCTTTAGTCATATGAAAAAAATGCTTCAAATCTATTGATTAGGGAAATGCAAATTTAACAACTTAACTCTGAGATATTACCTCATACCCATCAGACTGGTTAACATGACTAAAAAGGAGAACAATAAATGTTGGAGAGAATGTGGAAAAACTGGGACACTAAGCTGGGAACTGAACAAAGAAAGCAATCTGAAACCATGCCCACAAGGCCATAAAACTGTGCATACCCTTTGACCCAGCAATACCACTAAGAGGTCTGTATTCTAAAGTGAATAAAAGATAGGGGAAAAGGACCCACTTGTACAAAAATATTTATAGCAGCTCTTTTTGTGGTGGCAAAGAACTGGAAACTGAAGGGATGTCCATCAGTTGGGAAATGGCTGAGCAAGTTGTGGTAGATGCTTATAATGGAATACTATTGTGCCATCAGAAATGACAAACAAGATGATTTAAAAAAGCAAACAAACCTGGAAAGTCATAGGAAGTGATGCAAAGGAAACATTGTATACAGTAACAGAAATAATGTGTGATGATCAATGGTAAATGATTTAAGTATTGTCAACAAAGCAAGGATCCAGGACAAGTCCAAGAGGCTCATGACAAAAAAGGGTATCCACCTACATAGGAGGAACAGATGGAGTTCAAATGCAAATTGAAATATACCGTTCTTTACTTTATTTCCTCCATGAATTTCTCTCAAGTGTAAGCAATATGTATCTCGTTTCACAACATGATGAATAGGGAAATATGTATTATATGATAATAAATGTGCAATCTATATCATATTACCTGCCTTCTTGGGCAAGGGGAGGGGTGGGAAGGAGAGACCATGGATTGTAAAATATTAGAAAACAAAAATTTGATAATTGTATTGACATGAAAACAAACACACACAAAAAAACCATTTGTTATTTATAGAGTCATTTGGTCTCTCTGGGTCTCAGTTTATTGGGTAGTAAAGACCTTGGAAAGGAAATGGTTATAATAGAGTCAAAATAGCCTCATCAAGGATAGATCATGCCACACTAAATTGATTTCCTTCATTTACATAAGGGTCCCTTTCCCAACTTCCTTTCCTTTTAGTGTTTTTTTTTTATGTCCTGCTAATCAATTTTGGAAATCTCTTCAAAATCATATGACTGGTGTCATCTACCATTGAGAGAAAGGGAAAAGCCTTTATTAAACTATGGAAAATTAATATTAATCTAAACCCCTTTGGGACCCCCAAAACAACTTTTTGATTGTAAAACAAAAAATCTTAAGATATGAAACTCTGCATTGTTATCTCCCTGAAGCCTGGAGTGCAGTCCTTCTTCCTTTTACCTACCATGCATGTACATGCATGTACATGCACTGTGAGGCCTTTTTGAACACCTGGTGTTTACCCCTGGCATCTCAAAGACCCATTTCTTGCTCAGGATCGGGATATCAGGAAGAACGTAAATAGATGAAGGGGACAGGAAATTACTTTCTTTTCTTGGAACCACAGATGAGAGAGGGTGCACTGTCAGGCTCTGGGCTGGCCCAGCCTGATCATGGGGGAAGTGACAGAAAGAGCCAGCCACACATGGCTTGTGCTTTTGTTTCTCTGGTTCACTTTTTTCTATTTAATAAATAATAATCATAAAATGAAGAAACTGTTTCTAGAGAATTTTAATCCCACCCAAACTATTATTATATGCCAGACAATTTACAGATATTATCTTTTAACACATTATCCTCACAACCATCCTGTGAGGTAGACACTATTATTATTCTCATTTATAATTGAGGAAACTGAGGCAGTTGGAAGTTAAGTGACTTACTTGGGGTCACTCAACTAATAAATGTCCAAGGCCAGATTTGAAATCAGGTTTTTTCTAATACTAGACTCAGAACTCTACCCATTAGGGGCCCCAACTGCCTTGGAAACACATACCCTTTCCTTGTACTTAGAGATTCATGGAAAACTGCTATCTTCCTGGAAGAGAGTAATCATAACCCGCATAGTGAACTATCCATTTAGGCAACTCTGGTATATTTGCTGCACACCACTATTATTCAAGATAGGCTTTATTAATTACTTGCTTCTAACTTTCATTCTTGGGTAACTTGAGTGATAAATCGATCTTTCAACCTAATCTTTGCTGGAAGCATCACTGTTTGCTTTAAAAAAAAACTGCAATAATTAAAGCAGATTATTTAAAGGCAAACAGCAGCTTGTCTCATCTGAATCTTCCTTTTCCCACTAGAGAGGTCTCCACGATCTTTGGGGGTTATCTGATTAAATAGGAATGGTTCCGTCTCTTTTTTCTACCCCAGATCCCTCTTCTCTTGTGTCAAGGTCCTCATGTCTTCATCTTTGCATTTCTAAACAGGCAGGGATTTGATCCAGCGATAGTGTCCTCCTTGCTGTTTTACTAATAAGACACTCCATCTCTTGGCCCCAGGCATTTTCTCTGGTTGCTCTCCATTCCTACAATGCTCTCCATTCTCTGCTCTGTTCTGCACAATCTTCCATATTTGAATTATTTCCTATTTATACTGTAGATGACATATTTCCTTGCTTTCCTCCCTCATTAGAGACTGTGAACTCTGTAAAGATAAGTTTAGGGTTGAGACTTAAAATCGAAATTAATTGGTCACCAGGGAAAAAATCCCAAATAAAATATCCAAGTCAGTCTGGAAATTTATGGTAATTTTAATTAATATAGAGGGAAGAATTTAAGGAGAAAGAGGGAAGAGGATTTCTCCCGCCTGGTCTGTGCCAGGGGGAGTTCAAGATTTCCGTTGCTAGGACTCTGAAGGAGATTAGAGGCTTCTAAGAAGTAAAGTAAGTAAAGAAAGTAAAGGAGAAAAAACTCAGCCAGAAACTCACCACCGAACCGGACAATAACTGTAGCCATGCCAAGATGCCGAAAGGTCCAGCACGCTGCCACCAGCCAACTCTCTGCCACCAAAGGTACCTGAGAGAGGAAGTGACATGAAATATATAGACCTTTTACTTTTGTGTCCCCTCCTCTCAATTTTCATGTCTACCAATCACATCAGAGATATTTTTTCTCTAGGACTGCCTATTCTTTAGTTCTCATCTTCTTTGATTAGATTATATCTTTTGAGTTACTTAACACTTCTTTATTAAGTTCATCTTTTGTTAGTTACTTAACCTTTTTGTGATTAATTTACCCTTTATAGTTACTTAACACCTTTTTGTATTAAGATCTAAAAATAGACTTAGCTTAAAGTTCTAGCTTCACTATACAGTAAGAACTAAGTACCTTCATTGTTTAATCAGGAGATTACAACTTTATCTTCACCATAAAGTAAGTTCTAAGTAGGGTGGAGTAATTTAAAGTTTACAACTCTTTGAGGACAAGAACTATCTTTGCCTCTTTTTGTATCCCCAGCTCTTAAGTACTGTGTCTAGTATATACTAGCTTATTAAGAAATGTTTATTGACTGACTGGCTAGCATGTGGCAAAAAAAAAATGTGAATTAAGTCACAATTATCTTTGATCCTATAATTTCAAGAGTTGGAAGGGGACTCAGAACCCATTTAATCCAACTGGTAGACCTGACCCCAATTTTTCCTCTATAGCTTATGCAATGTGGTCATCTATCCTCCCCTTGGAAACTTTTGGTTAGGAGCTTCAGGTCCAGAACAAACGACTTTCTGCCTTCTTGTTGGATTTCCAAATGGACCTGAGGATGCATTTGCTAGACCCTGATGAGGAGGGACTCTAGTCTAGGGAAAGTCACCTCTGGCTTCCTCTCTCAGCTTCCCCACCAAAGGAGAGGGTAGGGTTACCCAGGCTTACTACAATTAACTTCAATTATAGTAGGCTGGGCATTTGAGAGACACAAATCATCACCTTTGAGCCTTCTAATCACCTACCTTCATTAGCCAGCCTCACGGTTACTCTGCAAGGATTCATTCCCTATTGTTTAACATACTGTCCCCTACTGTTTCTCTCATCCCTACCTACTGTACAACCTTCCCCTCTCCTAACTCAGATGTGAATCCTTCATTCCTATCTCCCTCTATCTCATTCCCTCTGCCTCCATTTCAGATCTGCCTTCCCTTGTGCTCCCATGTCCACTGGGCTCTTTGGAACGCTTGCTGTATAATGAATAAACTCGCTTTCCCCTTAAACCTCTTGCTTTTTCATTCCATCTTTTGGTCCTCACTGAGTCTTTGCTCTCTCCTGATGGCATTGCTTCCCTTCCCACCCTTTCCATGATGGTTGTGCTTGGTTGTGGTGGTAGAATTGGAATACTTGTTCTGCATTGCCACTTACAGATTTGCCTCTTATTACCATCATTCAGCAACTTCTCCTTTGAGTTTATTTCAACCCAAATTTATTACGGAATCCAGATTCTGTTAGCTATTATTTACCAACTTCCAGGATATTCTCCTTCCTTTCTCAATGATATCAGTATTTTGCTCATAGTCTTTCTCACTACCTAATTCTTTCCTTCATTCTAATAGATTTAAATATATATATATATATATATATTTATCTTATATGTTCAGATTTTATGTGTTATCTCCTCCATTAGAATGTAAGGTTTCTGCAGGCAGGGTTCTTTTTTGCTTTTTCTTTGTATTCTCACTACTTAGCACAGTTCTGTCACATAGTAAATGCTTAATTAATGCTTGTTGGTTTGTTGATTGAATTATTGAGAATTCATTACATTTTGAGGTCTATTCTTATTTTGGATAGGCCATATTGTTTTATCAAGTTAAAATCCACTCACCCCTTTTCTCTTCCTAGCCCGCCCTCATTTTTCTTTCTCTCTTTCTCTCTAACTTTTTTCTTTCTAACCTTCTTTTCTTTCTTATTTCCTTTCTCTAGTTTGCCAATGTTGTTCCTAAGATGTGATGCTCAAAACTGAACACAGCATCCTAGATGTGTTCTGACAAGGACAGAATAAAGCAGGGCCATTGCCTCCTCTGTTTTGGATGTTATTATAGTCAAGAGATTCAGGAGTCGAGTTGGGGGGTGAGCTAAACTACAAAGCCTTTCTATCCTATTCCTCATTCCTGCAGTGCCCTATTTTCTGCTACCATTGCAGCTTTCTAAACAGCACATTTGCATTTTAACAGAGACTTCTAGAGATGATGTCTAATAAAAAGGATCACTCTCCCAGATGATGGGAGAGGAGAATTCTAGGTCCTTGGCAAGCTGTTGAGGGGATACATTGGGGTTTGGATTCTATGGTGTCCTCAGATAACCTAAATGTAGTGGAATTCCCCCTTGTGTGTGTGTGTGTGTGTGTGTGTGTGTGTGTGTGTGTGTGTGTGTGTGTGAAGGGTTATCCCTGCTTACTGATCTACTTTAATGTAATAGACCTCTTTTTTTTAAAGAACCTTTTCAGTGCAGAACATTGGTCTAGATAACAGTGATAATGCAAATTTTGCTTCCAATCTAGCCTCACACTGGTAGTGAATTCAGTATCCTGGAAGCAGACTCCTTGTCTTAGGTCCCCAGAGGGCCATTTATACCACTCATTCCATTATCACTCATGATAAAAAGTTTCATTTTTATTTGGGGTCTTATAATTATTGATACAGAGCACTACACAATCACTCTGGGACCTGGAAAAGAGTTACAATTCCCTGCCCCAGCACAGAAAGACAGTTTCTGAAAGAACACCCCATTACTTTAGTGATCCATCATTTCCTAGGAGGAGGCTCTTTCCATTCATAAGCCCTCCATAGCGTTTGAAAATTTCTGTAGTGAAAAAAAATCAATCATCCTGGTTGATGAGCCTCTCCCAATTCATCTAGGTTGGCCCTGGGCCCTTGTTCAAAGACTTTCCAGCTTGGTCGAACATTCCAGAAGTTGTGTTCCATTGATAGAACCTTTGAGAACCAATGGTGGCCTTCACAACATGATTAAAGTATCTGTGTAGGACGTTAGCAGAGGTCTGGAAAGAAGGAGAATGGATATTTCCTATATTTCTGGTCTCGGTCTAGAGCGAAGGCCCCAAACAATGAAAAAGTATGATCTCTGGGGTAAAGACAAAGCTGAGGCAGGTGAATTGAAGAGAGCCAAAAAAAAAAAAAACCCAAGCCCCAGATGGAATGAAGAGTCAATCTCATGAATTGTGTCGTTCATAAATGACTGAGAATGTGAACAAAGCAAAAATAGTACAGCCTATGAAACAGCTCGATGAATGGCCGAGGCAAGCTAATTAAAAACAAGAGTTTAGACATTTTCCTGTCCAGTGAGAAAAATCTTCTAACAAAAATGAAAAGGAATAATTAATGACTTTCAGAACTCTCAAAAATTACAGACAATCAAGCTTGTTAAGACCTAAATAGCTATTTTCCCACCTGGCTATAGTGGTTAGGTGCACCAGGGTGTCTTATTGGGGAAAATGATGCCCTGTCAGAGCCATCTTCTGCACTGTTCATTAATCTCTATAACTCCTGGTAGGTAGGTCTGGTTCTCGAATCTTTTCCTGCAGAAATAGCTGAGACAGCTCCCGGCTCCTCAGTTCACCTTGGCGATGACTTTGAGATGACCAGAATACAGGATCCCGTGACTGTGTGATTGCTCCATCCATTAGCCTCTGCACACCACTATTTCTTGAGCCCTGTCTTTGAGGTGACCTTGCCAGATGTTGAGCAAGGCCTTTGGTAAAACTCCAGGGAGACACCAGACAAGTGCAAACCAGCCGAGAGAAGTAAAGTAACCAGAGTCATCTCTCTAGACTGTTTTCTTATCTATAAAATTGTGGGTGATGGGCCGGTACTACATGATCTTTAAAGGCCCAGATGTCTATAAAATTCATTTTCTGATGAAATAGTAAACTAGGCTTGTGTCATAGAAGTGCAAGTGAAAGATGCTTCATGGGGAGAGAGAGAATAAGCATTCTTATAGCACTAGTTTAGGCCAGGCATGGCGCTAAGCATTTTGCAATTACCTTATTTGATCCTTATAACAACCCTGGGCGATAATAGCCCCCATTTCATAGTTGAGGAAACTGAGGTAGGCACAAGTTAGGTTTCCACTGCTGAAATCTGAGACCAGATTTGAATTCAGGTCTTCCTGACTCCAGGCCCAGGGCTCCATCCAATGTGCTAATTAGCTAGGTACAGCTGGTGCAAGAGGATAGAGGGCCAGGTCTGGAAGCAGAAAGACTCCTCTTCCTGAGTTCAAATCTGTCCTCAGATATTTAATAACTGTTTGGTCCTGGGCAAGTCACTTGATGCTATTTACCTTAATTTCCTTACTTGTAAAAAATGAGTGGGAGAAGGAAATGACAAACCATTTCAGTATCTTTGTTGAGAAAACCCAAAATGGAGTCATGAAGAGTTGGACACAACTGAACACAAGAAAAATTTCAAACTCCTTATTTTATGTAAAACAGAATCAAAGGTCAGAGAAATTGCAGCATATTTTTAGTTAATAGAAGACCCAGGATTTGAATTCAAGTCTTCTACTTCCTTCTACTGTGCTGATATCTTTAATGGATGCTCTTTAAATTTCTTCTCTCTTTTCCTGGGATTGAACTTTCTTCCTTTGCCAGACATGAAGTTAGAAAAATTCCTTTCAGTTTTGTTTTACATTTCTGCCTTTGTTATGCAAACATGTCAGCAAAAGAAAAAAAATAAGTTTTAAAATGCTAAACTTTGTTCTCCTCACCTGGAAGATTTAAATCTTTTGTGTCTTCAACTCTGGAGCACCATGATCCTGTATAAGGAGTGCTTCTCATGGCTCTAGTTGTATTTTGATTTGCTCACCTGTTGCCTCACAGCTTTGTGCCCTCTAATTCCTTTCCACCCTCTGCTCATCATTCCTTGCTTTCCAATCTGAAATAATTATTGTTATTACTACAGGAAAGAGCAAGGCCAGTCACTCCCCAGTGGCTTGACTCACCATCCTAGGAAGTTTCTAAGCCACAATAACCTGCTGGGGCCACCATGGCCCAATTGGTGCTGTTTCCCACAATTGAAGGAGGATCCTTCAAGACAGGAGTGGGCCTCCTTTTTTTGCACCCCCAGTACCGAGCACATCTTAAGCACATAATAAATGCTTTTGAAAAGTTAATTCATTCTGTATTACTATCCCTATACTCTCTGCAAGGAGAATAGTTTGGTTTAGAAATAATAAGGACTCTTCATTTTTTTTTATTCTTTAATCAAAGAAAGGAAGAGCTGGGTTCAATTTCTGTTTCTGACACACACTGAGAAAGTCATTTTAATATCCTTGTCCCAGATAACTAAATCTATAAGCAATTGAGTAGACACTGGTGTACATTGGTAGAATAGAGTTTCCTCATTGGGAGTTTAATACGCTAATGTAACCATTAAAAAAAATTAAAGGGAAACAAAACCCATCTTTTTCCCCCTTGATCTTGTTCCCATCCACAAATATTCTACTCATGTTCACAAAATACTTTTATCTGATTATATCTTTAAACATTCCATCTTGTCTATGGCCTCAGCCTTGTTCTTCATCTTCACCATGATTTCTAATCGTTTTACAACTCAGTTTTTTTCCTAGGCTATCACCCCTGCACAAGCTGTACTCTCTTCCCTCCTCTATCCTTTTGGTGAATCAGCTCAGCGCCATGCTTTTGCCCTCCAGCCCCTTGTAGCCTTGACTTATACTTTGCCAAACCCCAACCCGGAGTTACTCTTATCTTCCACTGACTGCTCTGATTGACAGGCTACTAAATGGAGGTAGAGGCAGCCACAAAACTTTGCTGACTGGGACCACTGCAGATGTATGCTGCATACTCTCAATGGGGCCTTCACTGCAGCAAGGTAATCCTTTTTCACCTCCTTCTTCCACAGTACCCATTCCAAACTATTTTCAACCTTCCTCGAGGTTCCCATGGCATACCATTCCCTAGCCTCTTAACTGAGGGCATATTTTATTTTTTTAAAGGAGGCCATTCACTGAGAGCACCCTCTTTTCCTTTCCTCCTTCTCTCACATCATTCAGTGTTTTCCTCCTACTATTTTCTCCTTTACCTTTGCTTCTCATGAAGAGATAATAATGAGCATGGGCATTATGCTAAGCATTTTACAATTATTATCTCATGAGATCCTCACAACAATTCTGAGAGGTAGGTGCTATTATTATTCCCATTTTACAGATGAGAAAAATGGGACAGACAGGTTAAGTAACTTGCCCATGGTCACACAGCTAGCAAGTGTCTAAGGCTGGATTTGAACTAGGTTTTCCTGAATCCAGGCCAGGTACTTTATCTATTGTGCCACTTATCTACCCATCTCCATGTGAAGCAGTGAGTATATCTCTAAATGTATTCTTGGTCCCATTTCATCTCTCCAACAGATTGTCCCTTCAATCGTACTCACTCTCAAAATTCTTAAAAAATTATTTTTATTTTTAAATATTTTTCCATGGTTACATGATTCATTTTCTTTCCCTCTCCTCTCCCCTCCCCCCTCCTGGAGCCAACAAGCAATTCCACTGGGTTGCACAAATGTTATCACTTGGTACCTATTTCCATATTATTCATTTTTTTGTAATTCACTTTCAAAATTCTACCTGTCTACTGGCTCCTTCTCTGCTACCTACAAACACCATATGCTTCCCCTATCCCTTAAGGAAAAGACCTTTACTTGAACATACTAGATCTTTCTTATCTAAAACCTCTGCATTCTGGCTTCTGATTTCATTTTTTAGCTAAAACTACTTTCTTAGATCCCATTTACAGGGGGTTGATATTTTCTGGGGTTCAGTTTTATTTTCAATTCTAAATTATCTTCTTTGCCCTCATCCATTGAGAAAATAAGAAAAATAAAATTACAAATACAGATAGCCTCGTTAAACGTGATACATTAAAAAAAGAAAGAGAAGGAAATGTGTTTTGATTTGTACTCTGAGTCCATCATCTCCCTATCTGGAGTGGATATCATGTTTTAGCATGAATCTTTTGGAATTGTGATTAGTCATTGATCCAAGTTACCTAAGACTTTCAAAGTTGATTATCTTTACAATATTGCTGTTAGTGTTTGAACTATTCCCCTGGTTCTGCTCATTTTACTTCACCTCAATTTACAGAAGTCTTCCCAGATTTTTCTGAAACTACCCTGTTCATCATTTCTTGTAGCATAATAGTATTTCATCATATTCATATACCATAACTTGTTCAACTATTCCCCAATCAAAAGGCATTTGCTCAGTTTCCAGTCCTTTGCCACCCCCCAAAAAAAGGTGGTTATAAATATTTTGGTACATGTGGGTCCCTTTTCACTTCCTATGATTTTTTTTTTTGTGTGTGTGTGTATAGTAGCAGTGGGATTGATTCTTTATAAAACTTGATGATAAATGGTCTCATCTATAATACAGACACATGGCACTATGTATATTTCCTTTCCTTCTACTTCACATACTTTCTGGGTGTTGACTGTCAGCCTATAACATATTTAGCCACAAGTTTCATAGACCTATAGGAAAGGCTTCATTAAATTTGAGACAATGATCCAAATCGCCAGTTAGCCTTCTCAAAAACTATCATTATAAACAATAGCCAGATCCAATTTGATCTGATATTGCTACTTAATTTCATCCTTAATTGGTGATGTGGATTCTCAGTGAAGTCTACCATCTCAATCTCCCTCTCAAAAATGCTTTATCACAAAATGAAAACAAATCAGAAAGTTTCCATTATGATGGCTTTTCTCAAAAGTAATTTATGGTTTTATTTTTTTAAGTTAAAGAGAAATCTAAAGCAACAAAGTGAATAATAGTTGGCATTTACAAAATGCTTTAAATGGTCCCATTTAATCCATACAACAACCCTATGAGGCAATTTGAATATTATTCTCATTTTACTGATGAAGAAACAGAAGCTTATTTGGAAGACGGAGGGTATTAGGCAAGATGAGTTTTAAAGTCCCTTCCAACTCTGACAATTTATGAATCGATGAAAATTGAAATGACTTGCCCAAAGGTCACCCAGCTTGTAAAGCCAGGAATTAAACCTGGAATTTCTGTTCTCCAGGGAGACAGATTATCTCTAAGAATGCCTAGCATTAACCTAGCTTTAGTTCTGCTTAATGAATCAAGCCTTCCAATGCAATTCTGTACTCCTAGAATTTTTGTCTTGTTTCTGAACCCTCTTAGTTAGAAGGATAAGTAACTTGGTCAGAGAGATTTACAGTGGGTAGTAGAACTCTGTCCCTTTTGATCTCCTTTCCCCTCTAAAATAGCCATTCTCAGATAGACAAACTAGTAAATTTGTGCTGGACAATTTTGTGCCAGATGGGCAGTTTTTCTTCTACATACCTTTGCTAGATTCTATCATCTACTATCACATCTCATTCTTGGCACTACTATCCCTGTACCTTGGCATTAACCTTCCCCCCTCCTTGTCACTGCCCCACAGAATCCCTCCCTTCCTCCAATATGGGACTCAAGCACTACCTCCTTGAACCTTTCCTGACTCCCCCTTCCCAGCTGCTAGTGCCCTTCCTTCCTAACTTCTTTGTATTTTAACTCCCTTATATTGATTCTGCAAATATGTATATGTATATTTGTTGTCTCCTCTGATAGAATGGAAGTTTTATGAGAGTGAAGATTGTTTTACTTCTTATTGTTGCTTCCTCAGTCTGTAGTTCAGTGTCTGGTTTTTAGTAGGTGCTTAATAAGAGTTTAGTGAAGGCATGAAAAAGTGTTCTAAATCTCTCATAATTAGAGAAATGCAAATCAAAGTAGTTCTGAGGTACCACCTCACCCCTAGCAGATTGGCCAGCATGACAGCAAAGGAAAGTAATGAATGCTGGAGGAGATGTGGCAAAATTGGGACACTAATGCATTACTGGTAGAGTTGTGAATTGATCCAACAATTCCGGAAGGCAATTTGGAACTATGCCCAAAGGGCAATAAAAGACTGTCTGCCCTTTGATCCAGTCATAGCACTGCTGGGTTTGTACCCCAAAGAGAAAATAAGGAAAAAGACTTGTACAAGAATATTCATAGCTGCACTCTTTGTGGTGGCCAAAAAAATTGGAAAATGAGGGGATGCCCTTCAATTGGAGAATGGGTGAACACATTGTGGTATATGTTGGTGACAGAATGCTATTGTGCTCAAAGGAATAATGAACTGGAGGAATTCCATGTGAATTGGGACAACCTCCAGAAAGTGATGAGGAATGAGAGGAGCAGAACCAGGAGAACATTATACACAGAGACTGATACACTGTGGTACAATCGAATGTAATGGACTTCTCTACTAGTAGCAGTGCAATGATCCAGGACAGTCCAGAGGAACTTATGAGAAAGAACACTATCTAGTCAGAGGAAGAACTGTGGGAGTAGAAACACAGAAGAAAAACAATTGCTTGATCACATGACTGGGGATGTAGATTCTAAACGATCACTCTACTGCAAATAATAATGACATGGAAATGGGTCTTGATCAATGATACATGTAAAAAATTAAAATTAAAATAAAAAATAGAGTTTAGTGATGGGTTGATGTTCAAAACTAAATTTATCCTTTTCCTTTTTAAACCTGGCTCTCTCCTAAAATTCCCTTTTTCTATTCATGGCACCACCATCTTCTCAGTCATGCAGGTTGATAGATCTCAGGATCATTTTTTAAAATCCATACCTTCCATCTTAGAATTGATACTGTGTTGGTTCCAAGGCAGAAGAGAGTCAAGGGCTAGGCAATGGTGGTTAAGTGACTTGCCCAGGGTCATACAATTAGGGAGTGTCTGAGGTCAAATTTTAACCCAGGACCTCCTATCTCAAGAACTGACTCTCAAACCACTGGCCCACCTAGCTGCTCACTGATTATCTTTGATATTTTCCTCTTCCTCATTCTCCACATCCAAATCAGTTGCAAAGTCTTATTATTTCTGCCTCTAGATACTCTCTAACAGCTAGATTAGTGAGGTAGATAAGTGATGGACTTGGAGTTAGGATGGACTGGGTTCAGGTCCTCCTTTTGGATATTTCTTAGCTATGTGACTCTGGACAAATCCCTCAGTTTGCTCATCTGTAAACTAGAGATAAGATAGCATTTACCTCACAAAGTTGTTGTGGATACTTATGTGGAAAGTGCTTTGCTAACCTTAAAGTGCTATTATTATTTGTCCCTTTTCTCAGTTCATTGCTACCACCCTAGGTCTGGTCCTAATTACTTCCTGCCTGGACCGTCATCTTTCATCTGCTCTCCTTGTTTCTCTTCTCTTCCCTTTATATAATCACAAAAGCGATTGTCCTAATATACAGGGTTATCTTTGATACTCCCTTCCTTGCTCAAAAAATTTTCAAGAATAAAATACAAAGTCTTTAGTCTAACATTCAAGGTCGCACACATTTTAGCTCCAATCCACCTTTTTAGTCTTGGACGACTTCCAGAATCATATAATGTTTTCTTTGGAAGACCACCCAGTGGTCAACCAGTCCAAATGGTTCCTGAAAAGCCCTCCCTCTGCCACGTACCTGAGAAGCGACCCTCTATCCCTTGTTGGACAATCTCCAGTGAGTGAACTCACCATCTCCTCTAATATCAGTCTGAATTATTCAGGAATTTTTTCTTATATCCAAGCAATGTAAATCCCCTTCACTGATTCTATAATTTAATCAAAGAGGGATTGAGGTCCTGGATTCAAATTTTGGTTCTTTTACTTACTGTCATCTTGGGATCTTGTACAAGTCACAATCCGTACAATAGGGAGGCTGGACTTTAATGGGTCTAAGACCTTTTCTGGCTTGAAATCCGTGGTCATGGGTACTGGTAGCTTTCTCAGGTAATCTTACTGTTGTCTACCTCCCTTCTTCTGTGTAGACCATCTCTCTGTGCAAACTCCCTCATTTCCCTTGTCATAATCCTTCCCTTCTACACTCCTGATCCTCTTTCTTTTCCCTCCCAGATGAAAGTGTTCCCTCCCTCATCAAATCTTCCTAGAGAATCTCTCTGCCCCATCTCACTGAACTTTATTATTATTGTAGTAGTAGTAGTAGTAGTAGTAGTGGTGGTGGTGGTGGTGGTGGTGGTGGTAGCTGTAACAGCAGCTAGTATTTATATAGTGCTTGAAAACTGCTTTACAAATATTATCTCCTTTGGTCCTCAGAAATAACTTTGTGATATATTATTAGTATTCCCATTTTGCAGATGAGGAAACTAAGGCAGATAGAGGTTACATGATTTTCCCACATTAGTCACTTAACAGCAACTATCTGAAGTCCGATTTGAACTCTGTCCTTGACTTCCATTAAGTCTTCTTCTTCCATCTGTCCACCATGCTACCTACCTGCCTTAATGTAATTAATAAAACTAAATAAATTTAATATAAAGGGCAGAATGTACTCTCCCTCCCCACCACACCAGTGGATTACAAACTTTTGAGGACAGGGATTGCCATTTTTTCATTTTTGAATTCCCAGCATCTAATAGTGTTTTATATGCAGTAGAAATACACATTTCAATAATATTTAATTAAATTGAATTATATGATTTATTGGATGTGTTATAGGAAGGCTCATATTATAATTTTTAAAACTGTATATGCCTTACCTTTCCAACTATAATAAAAACTCCTTTAGTATAGATATTTTTTTAGTTTTTTTTTTTATTCCACCAAGTCTTACCACACATTTTGGTGTCTAGGAGTTACTCAATATAATTTTTTTGTTTGTTTGAGGCTGAGAAACCCACATTTACTACCAGTTGAGACTGACTGTCTATGGCCACATTCTGCAAATATGGGATGGGCACTCCAGGGGACACAGAAATGTCTAGAAGGTGAAGTCTTAGATTTGTCATCTCATAGAGGTATTGAACCCCATCCAGGGTGCCGTAGCACACAGGTCTTACAGAGAAGCAGATTCCTGGAGGGAAGCAGGATGAACCAAGATGGCGCCCCAGAGGGGTGGCCTGTGAGTCTGGCTTTGGAGTTTGGGTTTTGTCAGGAGTGGAGGCTCAGGCTGGGGAAGCTGAGGTGGATGGATCCTGAGCTCAGAAGTGAACCAATCAAGCATCACTAGTGAGCTGGGGGTGAGCAGGGGCCACTAGGCTGCTCAGCCAGGGGTGATGGACCCACGTCAAAAACAAAGCAAGCCAAGGTTCTCACGTTCATAAGAGGTGGGACTGGCCTGGGACTGGCCACTTTTTCTAGCCCAGGGGAGGTAGGGAAACTTAGCTTCAAAATAAACAAGTAAACAAATAAATGTTTGGTTGGAATTCAACAAACTAAGAGGGGAAAGAAGACATTCCAGTGATGGATAGCCACGTGGGCAAAGGTGTGGAGGCAGGAGGGCTTGAATTGGTGAGAAGGGCTGAGAGGGAAAGAGCTTTTTTTTGGAGAGTTGACTACATAAAAACTATCTTGATGACATGAATGATTCCTAACTATGCAACAATGATATTTTTACCTTTCAGTCCATCAGGGGGATGACTAGTCATCAATAACCAACCCCAGAAGTTGATTTTTAAAAATAAATTTGAACCCAAGACCTGGTTCTCTATCCACTGAGTCACCTAGCTGCCCCCAGATGATGTCAGTGATAAGGGGATGCCAAGTCACACCTCTAATCAAATTACAGGCTTCTTTTGCTTTGGGGAAGGAGGGTGGGAGGGTTATAGATTGGAATCCTAGCTGAGCTGGGGCCATGGAGAGGTTAAATGAGTTGCCCAGGGTCACCAAGTCAGTAACTGAGAGAGGGGAGGACTTAAAGCCGAATCTTCCTGACTCTGAGGCTGGTGCTCCATCCACTAGGCTTCACTGCTCCTCAGGACCTCAATGGTCAGGATGTTAGATGGCTCGGAGAGAAGCATGGAATGACTAACTAGGAGACATGATTCTACTCTTAGGCTTGCCATTGTTTCTGGATCCTGGAGCCCATTCCTATTGACCGAAACATGAAAGAAATTTGGGATTATTTCGAAGCAAAAGGCAACAAATTATAGCACTTCATATATATTTCAGTCTTTTTTTTTTTAATTAAAAGGTCTTTCCCCAAGTGGTACAACACAGAAAAATAGGCTTATGGGTTAGAATTCCCATTATTTTCAAGTCATCTAATACATGCCCTTAGTTTATTTAAAAAATAACAATAAAAAATAATCCCCTGTGCTGAATCTGAATTTTAATAATATTGCTTTGGGAGAAGGCCATGCCTTCTCATCAAAAGATTAAAACATACTGATTATATTCTCTTAAAAATTTCTGAAAGGCATCTAAATACACCGCTAATACTAGCAATGCTTCAAACATTTTGGGTTGCAAACCTAAAAGTAGGGTACAATAATTTAAAATATTCAGACTCAAGGAAGCACACTTTTAATAGTTTTCATAACAAAAATCATACAGGATAAGTACAGAAATTAGTTTCACATTTATTTTAGGCCTGGATTATCATCTTTAATAAACATGATCTTATATTCATCTAACACCCTGTCATCTCATGTCAAAAACAGGTATCACAGGATCCTATGACCTCTTTTTTCTGGGTGGGAAGGCAGACCAAAGCAGAGGTCGGATGAGCTGCCCCTATGGCGACTGGCATGGGATTGGCGGAACAGACTTCCCCATTCCTGATTCCTACTCTACCACCCTCATGAGCCAACTATTTCTTTTTGTCTCCTAGGCATAGAATGGGTTAACTCTGCTGTATTTTAACATCACAGAATAGTGTATTGTACACTAAAGGGTATTGTCCAATGGACCCTACAGCGTAAAGATGCAGGGATTGTTAATTGGAGAACACTTGTCATCATTATTACTTATGGGTGACATGCAGTTCAAAATATCCTGCACCATCCAAGAAGCCAAAGGCTTGTAGCTCAAAAGAGTCTTATTTGGGAATAACATACACTATGTCCAACAACAATGATCTCTCCTTTCCCTGGTTGTTTGTTAACATAATCCCATATTTTTCTAAGAGATCGTAGGGTGTATCAAAGCAAGGGAGAGCGTCTGTGGATTTTCGCCCCTTCTCTTTGGGTTGGGCATCATGGATACACCCATTTTAATTAATTGAAAAGAATTTCTTTTGAATGAGAGTTCTCTACCTTTTTTTTTTTTTAAGGAGATCTTTTTAGGAGTAAAACATTGAGAAATTAAAATACTTAGGAATGCATCTCACTTGAGGCAACTGTATTTTTACACATAGGATGCAAAGGAGCACATGTTAACTCAGCTATACTTTTCTTATGGAAGCTGTGTTTTACATTTAGGTCTAATATGCCATGCGTTCATTTCCTCTGGCATTTTAAACCCTCTTCAGCAAATGTCCCAAACCTCAATATATAAGCATGTCCCCTCTGGAAATCCATCATGTAGCTAGAAACACAACCTAGTTCTATTTTTTTCAAGAGTAATTATAATGATTGCCAACTATGTAAAGGACACTCCCTTTCTCACCCCCACCCTCAACTACTTCCCCCCCCCCCCTAAATTGTGTGGCTCACTGCCCTCACCTTTTGGTATAAGAAAAATCTAAATTTCCTTCCAAAAACATCCTGAGCCTCATGAATTGTATTAAACTCTTATTCGTAAAGCAACGATTTTTTCTTTGGTACTATATTTTAAAGGGGCAGATAGGAAGACAGTAACAATTGTGACAATGTCCCTGATGGACAGTGAAACATCATGTTTGTAGACATGCAAAAATCAGTCATGGGAGTATCATGGTCCCCATGCTACTTTACAATTCAATTCTATGACCATATTTAGGGGAGGAAGAGAAGTGAAGTGAATATGGTCAGGTTTTAGTGGTGTATTGACTAGAGGAAATTTACTAATTGGAGAGAAAAAATTTGTGTTTGACACCCAGCATCTTTTCTCTCAGGATTCTCTCCCAGATTAAGAATCTGAATTGCATTTAAAACTGGCACTGACTCATTCAGAAAGTTATCAAGCAGGATTAGTAAACTAGCTCCTATGACTCTGGACCTCTTCAAAAGAAATTAGAGGTCTGAGATAAGTCTGGCCCAGGACACTTCATGTGCCTTAATTTATTACATACTACTTATATATATATATGTTCACTATATTATTATATACATAGTAATCATAAGTACCTACTAAGTGCAACACACAGTTGGTGCTTAATAACTATTGACTTGATTGAAATTTGTCAAGGTCCTATTTACCACAAGTTATTTGACCAGACACTAAGCAACGAAAAGCCAAAATTTATTATCTATATTTGACCCTCCATGGATTTCTTTCTTGATTTCCAAACAATTTAAGGAACTCAAGAAATACAGTCTTAACAGGTAGGCAGATACAGCTAGGAACATATTCATTCACTCAAATATTTTTCTAACACCTACAATGTGCTACAAAATATTTCTTTTATATCTTTCCCCAGATTCCCCTTTTCATTCTTTACCTCAATGTACCTAGTCAGTGATAGCCATTTCCATGAGTAATGGAGATCTTTATTTAAAAGGAAAAAAAAGGAAAAAAACCCAACCCCCAACTCCCTTTAAAGTGCTTTCCACCCTTAAAACCCTAGCCTTTGACCAGCTCATTAAATAGATAAATCACTATCAATTGGCTAGGAAATCAGGTTTCAGAAAGAAGAGTATGGAATATTGTTCGCTATACTCAGTACTCAATTTAAGGTAAATTAGAAAATGGGAAAACCACTTTGTACAAAATGCTCTTTTATTTTAGTGCAAATAATTTTTAGCAGTGACATAAAAGAACACATTTAGCAACATTTTACACCACGCAGAAAATAAGAAAGTGTTTCTTTGAAAATCTCTTATAGGAATACTATCTCTACATGAATGCGTAAGAATGTCAAGGCTCTTTTCTGTCAAGGCAACATTTCTCCTTCCCTCTTTTTTGGGGGGCGGGGTTAATAAAATGAAAATTATTACATCATTTTTATGAGGGAGCCTTATAAGGAGTTGTACATGAAGGCTGGCTTCATAGGAAACACGTCCCAAACAAAATTCATTAAGTTCCTTGGATGACCCAAAAAGTCAATTCCATTTTTGCACTCGATTTTGTGGGAAGGAAACAAGATTGTCTAAAGCAGAGTTTTTAATTTAGGAGCTTGTAAACTTGTTTTAAAAATACTTAGACAACTGTATTTCAATATCATTGGTCTCCTTTTAATCCTCTGTATTTTATATTATGCCAAAAAAAACATTATTCTGAGAAGAGGTCCGTAGGCTTCTCTAGACTGCAAAAGAGGTCCAGGACACTAAGGTTAAAAGATTTCTGATAAAGCTTACTTTATCTTTCAAGAGTCTAATTTTGGTATCTGGATGATTTTAATAAATTTTGGGAAATGAGGGCTCTGGAATTCAATGACTGCCTATATAACATTTTCTTATGAAATTTTAAACTGTACCGTCTCATCTTCATTTCCCACCTTAGACCTCATGGGATAATGAGAGGTGAAAATTATTTCCAAGTCGTAACTAACAATTAAAGCTGCAGTTTTATTTACCTTACAATTTAGTAGCACGTGAATCAAGCTCTTTCACAGCTAAAATGCATTCCTGAAAGGCTTATTATGGGTTCCCAAAGTCCTCTCTGAGTTGAGATCAAAGGGTTAACAAGGTACCTTTCCTGCTAAGCTGTGTAAAGACCCGTTAATTGGTTCAGTGATAAGTAGGCAGAATTGCGTTGAGTCCAGGAGTTTACACTCAAGTGCCCTCTATTTTCTGCCGAATTATGTCGCTGGTGGGCTACCTTCTAAAGGTGATTATTTAATGATGAGCAGAGCCCAGTGGTGCTATAAATAGGTGGCAAGCATTTTCTGCTACAAACTCCCTTCAGAATAAGGTGGGTTGTCAGTGCCAAACTAGTACAAAAACTCTTCACAGCAGAGTGGCTCAGAGAGGACATATCTTCTCAGACAACACACTGGGACTGTGGCACTTTCTGAAATGGGGAAGAATCCTCAAAACTTGGGATTTTGGTTCCCTTTCCTTTTTTTTTTTTAAGATTATACTTTGGTACTGAAACACTGTCTATGTTCACTTGACATGTGGAAACAACTTGGTTATTTCCATTTATCTGCATGTTGTGTAAAATAACTAAAAAGCAAACAAGAAGGTAACAAGACTTGATATTCTACTAATGAAATCCAAACTATATATAAATACACCCCATCCCCAACCCCCGTTGCTCATAGGACCAGAGGTTTTGAAGCTGGAAGGGACCGTGGAGATCATCTTTTTGGCCCAACACCTTTAGTCATGGCCACACAGAGAGCAGAGGTGGGAGTCAAGTCCTCGGTCTCTCTTCCCAAGCCATCCTCTGCTCCCCCCTTCCCTGCCCAAGACCCTTATTAATTCTAATACATGTCACCAGCACAGGCAAGGAGCCTGAAGTTCAGAGCCACAGTACTTCTACCTTTCCCTGGAGAAACCTCACAGTTTATCAGCTCAGCCAGGATTCAGGATCTCATTTCTCTTGCACCTACAACTGTCCACACTCAAAAGTTTGACAATATGAGAGTTAATCCTCTGAAATAAAAGCCTTGATCCTAGTCCCCCCCCACCCCACCCCACTATCAATAGAGACAGAAAATAATCTATTCTGTCCATTTGGAACAGTGAGCCAAAGCAGAGGAGGCACCCCCTAGGGATATTGCTAAGAGTGACACATGAAAAGAGACCTGTGTTCTGAACTCTGAAATTCAGCAGCTGTTGTTGGTATAGCATAAACATTATTATCTTATTTCAAAATCCAGCAAGTTTTCTTGATAGTCTTACTTCGCTATGTTACATCACAAACATCCTCTTCAAAATATGCCAAAAGTCCCCGTAAAGTACATTTTTTTAAAATTGTCTTTGCAATTGTTTCATAAGTATTTTCAATTAATCAAACAATTTTACAATGAGCCATAATATAAATTCTAAGAAAATGTGGGAATTTACCCTTAGGGAAGCCCTATTATATATTGTGTGGACTCACAGAAAGGAGCAAAATCAGTAAATGTAGTTACATGTAATGACCAATAGCAAATAATTTTACTTAAATCATTGCAAAGCTCCCTCCCCCCTCACAAAGCATTCAAAACAACAACTCCAAAGGAGCTTAATTTTAGGGGTGTAAAGGACACCACCAGAACTTAATCATTCCAACAGAATTGTATATGTGTTTCAAGAATGATAATATTTACTTTATCCCATGGACCTAAGTCATTTGTACATTCAAAACTTTGACTTGATGTTCTCTGTACCCAATAACATTGCTTATTTTTTCTAATACATACACTGAGTATAAATAAATAAACTACAAGAAAGCTTTAAAAACTGTATTAATATTATACTGTGCAAAAAACTTTTAACAACCTACATTCTATGTAAATACCCTGACTAAATTATTATTGGTTGTGCTACATGAATCTACATCAGTGCAGAAACAATAGTTGCACAAATGAAAATTTTTCTGTGTACCATGTTTAAAATTATTATAATTTTTTTAGCACTTTTTGTTTGCAGACCTACTTCTGCAAAAGAAAGATGAATACACTGCTGCCAATTAAGCCCCAAACCCATTCTAGTTTGATAGGAACAAAACCCAGTAAATGTATTACTTTGCTCCAGGAACAACGGCTCAGTGTCTGTTACCCAAAAGTTTTCTTCGTGAGGGTAAACCACGGTTCAAGTCCTCATTTTGGATTTAAACTGCACACAGAGACTGGGAAGCTCGTCTTTTTGTTTGTTTTTGTTTGTTTTGTTTTTGTTAAGTCTCTATATCCTGCTAGGATTGACCTTCCAGACAAGCGAGGGTGGCATCTGCTCCTATTTCGGAATAGGGGTGATGGTCTGGGCACCAAGATCAGCCAAGTTTAGTGATCTGGAGGTCTCCATTGATCTTTATTGTGTCAATTGCAGACAGTGTTTCAATTCGATGGTAAAAATCAAAAAGCTGGTGTCCATCCACAAATACTCTAAATCGTGGGTGTTCACAAAGAATTTCCACCTGGGGAAAGCAAAATGGCGAAATGAGTACATCGTTTCAATGAATTTTACCTACAGCATGATTTTGTAATGTCTATGAACTCAAGGCGATGTTCACGCTTCGTAAGCACATTTTACAGAATTACAATCGTTTCTGCCTTCAAATTCTTCTCATTTCCGGACACCCAGGAAATGATGATGCCCCAGTAGGAGCATGATATGTTACTGTGATGCCACCACTGTCTTCCCCACCAAATGTCTGCCACCAATTTCATTAGGAGCTTCCTCCTGAAGAGAAATGATTCTATTTGGTCAGAAGGTGACATGTCAGTTCCTGCTGTTCCAACTTATATTAGTAATAGTTGGCATCCATATAGCAGGTCAGGGTTTGCAAAGCACCTTACACATATTATCATCAGGGCCTCGCCAAACAAACATCCTGCTTCCAAGCTGCAAACATTAAGTCTTCCTCCTCTTTCTTAACTATTCCTTAAGTAATCTGCTACAGCATGTAATTAATGGTCCCCTGGTATGTGTTTATTAAGACAATAGGTATTCACCATGTAAGGAGAGACTCCACACATGACATTAGTCACAGCTAATTAAGATTATTATTGAGGTGATGTTAACATAGAAGGTGGCCCCAATCCCAGTTCAATTTATTGTTGAGATATTTTAAAATGTTGTTGAGAAGCCTTAGTGACTCCTATCCAGAGGCTACATTCTAGGATCCCTCCTCCTGGCCACAAACCCACAGAAGGCAAGTTTAAATTAAATGAAGGGGCTAAAATTCCTAATTCTGCAACTGATGCAAGTTTACAATTCTGGGCGAGTCTCTCACTTTCTTTATCTGTAATAGTAACTACTATCATTTCTATGGTTTCAAGTTTGCAAAACTCTTAACTCACATCATCTCACTTGAGGCTCATAACACAATCCTGTGAAGTGGGCATTACAGGTGTCTATTATCTTCATTTTATAGATGAGGAAACTGAGGCCAATCCAGGCTAACTGATTTGCATCTGGTTACATTGCCAAGTGTAAAAACTGGGATTTGAATCCAGGCTTTCTTCATTTCAAGTATACTGTCCACTATACTGTCTTGCCTCTATTTTTAAGATGGGAAGAGGTACTTCCTTGTAAATCTCATGCATGGCATTTTCTAGATAAGGAACGAGGAGTAGTAGATTAAGGGCAACATTTTACTCAGAAAAAGATAACAACAACAACAATAATAATAACCAGCATTTATATATAGCATTTTAAGGTTTGCAAAACATGTGGCAAAGATTATCTCTCTTCATCCTCATGACAACTTGGGAAGAAGCTATTCTATATTATTCCCGTTTTACTGGAATGAGGAATGAGGAAACTGAGATAGGGAGCAGGTTAAGAGACTTGCCCAGGATCACACAATCAATGCTGAAGCCCGGGTTGAGGTTTGAACTCAAGATTTCCCGACTCTAGGTTTCAGGATCGATTCACTGTGTCAGCTCGATGCTCACACAAGTTGGCTGTCCCCAAGAAGTCCATGAGAATAATTAAAGTACATGTGAGATGGAGCCTTCAACTGCAGCTGTCAGTTGTGAGGCATAGGTTAACAAGAGGCCACACAAAACTTTTTATCACTCGCTTTCCGTATTTTAAACCACAATACTGGGAGGAGGAAGGGCTGTATGACCCAGTCACTCTCTTGTCCAGTCCCAAGGGACTATAAGAGAGGCAGGAGCTTCAGAATAGGGAAATAGTCATCACAATTCTTAAAAGAAAAGTGGCAACACAAAAAAAATTTGTTTAAAAAATTATTTGAGGACTGAAATATTTAATCCTTGAGGAATAATTCAAGAAATCATTGAATGTGGCTATTGCAGTCTGAGAGGGAGAGCAGGGGAGAGAAATAGAGACAGAGACAGAGAGAGATAAGAGAGGGAGAGAGACAGAGAGACAGACAAGAGAGAGAGAGAGAGAGAAAGAGAGAGAGAGAGAATGTGTGTGTGTGTGTGCGCGCGTCCACTTAAGCAAAAGTATCTCTTCCTAGTATTCTCTACATTCATTTCTGTGGTTCATAGGGCCCATCGAATTTATTCCACAAACTGCATTAGTGGCTATCATTGCAAGCATTAGCCCATGAATTAATGTATAACACTTATCCCTCCTTTTAAAAGTTTAAATATTTAAATATTTTAAGTTTTAAATATTTATAACTCTTAGATGACCTATTTCCTGAATGTGCAGGAAACTTCAGCAGCTTAGATATTTCTTCTTGGCCAACCACCTAGTTACATACACCACACCCCCATGCCATTTCATTGTATATTGTCCTTTGGACTCACCCTAAAAGGCTGATCTGGGATGAAAGGAAAATAAGGAATTGCTGATTGTTCTTCACCTCTTTCTCCAGATATACAAGAATTTCTGATCAGTTGCTTATCTGTAAATACAGCTTTCAGTTCAATGGCCACGTCGGCAGGAGGGTCTTCAGAGTCCCCGCATGTCAAACTGATCTTGAAACTGAGAAGACCAACACAACCAACCTCATTTAATATGGGATCGGATAATGCAACATCCTTTTTAGGTTAAGTTTTCTAAGTCAGCTGGCAGCAGAACTGGGGAAAAGAAAACTTTACTGGAGGGAAGGGGGATTAAAAATAGGATTTTGGATAATATACAGATTTTCAATTACCCATATGGCCGTTATTCCCGTAAAGAGAGTGTCTCCCTCTCTCCCCATCCCTCAAAGGAACTCTTTCATATGCTGACTCCTTACTCTAACAGGGTTAAAATTTACAGGGTTAAAGTTCTCAGTAACCAGACATAGCTTGAGAGCTAGAAGGAAGGATCAATAACTTTCCCTGTTTTAGCTTTCACTGAATTTTGTTGGTGGTGGGTTCTTTAAGTCATGTCTAGGCTTCATATAACACATAAAAGAATCATGAAGAGATCCTAACCCCCTCTATGGGTCAAAGGGAAAATGTGTGTCTATATTTATAATTCCTGATAAAAATAGCTGTCTGCAGAAATGATGGATGGGATTCACACAAATTCTTTTCATGGGAACATGGTACTTTCTTGGCATTTCCTTGGCCAGGAAATGTATCCAGAAGCAAGAGAAGCACCATATCACACAAGTTGGAAGGGAGAGGAGAGCTTTATTGCTTTATTGCTCTGCTAGGCACTCCACCAATATTTCCTGATAAAGGCAGGAATTCTAATGATTTTATTTCCTTCTTCTCTCCTCCCTCCCTCCCCCCCTTTAGCATAAAATTAAAACTAAATATTGGTTCTAAGGCAGAAAAGGAGTAAAGGCCAGACAACTGGGGTTAATGGACTTACTCAGGGTCACACTGCTAGAAAGTATCTGAGGCCAAATTTGAAAGCGGGATCTTGTCTTCAGGACTGGATCTCTTCCCACTGAGTCATCTAACTGGCCCCCATCACCTTTATTTCTGAACATACCTCCTCCCCCATTTTCCTAGCAAAATTTCAAAAGGGGGGAGCAGTAAAACTAAGAGATCTGATTATGAGAGTAATTAAGCCTTACCTCTCAGGGTTGAGGTCTACAATCCCCATCACTAAGATCTTCTTGCCTGGCCTCATTCCACCTTTAATATGCCCACAGAATGGTACTATCTGGAAAAAGCAAAAGATTACAGGAGGTTGATGGCCCATTAGGGGAAGATCCCACTCCTCACGGCTGGAGGGCATGGTCCATGCAGAAATATGGGAAGAAGGAAGCAGGTTTAAAAACAAAAAGGGAGCCCAAAAGGAAATTATTTACCAGTCTTGGAAAGTACACTTCCGCTTGGACAGGAGATCCCAAGGAGTTGTTTAAATGCCCATCTTCTAGTTTCTAAAAATAGAAGCAGAGATTCGCTTTCAGAAGCATTTGGAGGGAGGTGAAGGGAGAATCAGGGCACTGGGATCTGGGCTGGGCATACCCTCTGCCGCTAGACTTGGGGATTTTAGCTCTTCTCTCTCTCTCTCCTGCGTTTAAAAAGGATGCCCTTGAAGCAGGCTCTGAATGTTGCCTGGTCCCACGGATCCAGGCTCATGGCCAAGGTCCCACAGACACAACCGACATTCAAGGTCCCGAGCCTGGATCCAGCTCCAATTCAGGGTTTCACGGATCCGGCTCCAATTCTCTCCGACTTGACACGGGGAAACCTTCACCTGAGGAGGTGCCGGAGAGGCCCTGGTCTAACCGCAAACCCTGCCCTGACTGGGGACGTGGCTGGCCTCAACCTGGAGCAAAAACTCTCAACTTCTCTCAGGCTGCCCCGTCGCCAGACCCATATAAAACGGGGGAAGCCTCTGGAGTCTGAGCGAAACCCACCCTGCACGTGCGCGCACACTCTCCCTAACGCCCATCGGCTCTCAACCAGCACCTGGCCGGTGGGAGGGGAAGCGGGATGGCGGTGGCGGGGAGAAGGCAACGATCTCCCCCACTCTAGTCTCCGCCTTATCATTCATTACCAGACCAGATCTGGCCCGGGTACCCCCTCCTAACAACGGCCCCCAAAACCCCCTCGATCCCTTGATACTGGCTGCGCTACTGGGGGCGGTCTGCAGGCAGCTTGGGCTCCGACTAACAGGTATTCGGGATCCAGGGACTTCCCCCAAAAGAGGCAAGGGAGGGAGGGGTTGCAAATTAAACACAGTCCCCCTTCCATTTCCAGCCAGTGGCGGCTCGGGCCCCACGGCTAGCGCCCGGGGCTGCGCTGGGGGTAGGGGGGCCGCGTCTCCTTCCCTCCCGAGCGTCCTGCCACACTTACCTCCAGCGCCTCTCTCTCGGCCACCGATCCCGCCATCTTGTAGCGCAGCCGCCGGAGCCGGGTGGGGGGGCCCGGATGGGGGGAGGGGACGGCAGGGTGGGGGTAGGGGGAAATACCCGGGTTCCGCGGCCTGGGGGAGGGGAGGAGACCCAGGTTCGGAGCCCCGCTCCCGCGCGCACCGCTGGGGCTCCTGCGGGCGCAGCGGTGGCGGGCGCGCGCGCGCGCACTCAAACGCAGACACGCGCAACTCACCAGTGCATACAGACTCACACTTGGCGCTGACCTGGCAAGACAGGAACGGGGAGCGGAGAGAAGGATAGAAGCGAGGGAAATGGAGGGGAGAGAGAGCTAGGATGGGGGGCGGTGCTGGCAGAAGTGCGGGGCTGCGGCTCTTTTTTTTTTTTTTGGCAGTGCCCGGGAGCTGCTGCTGCTGCTGCTGCTGCTGCTGTTGCTATTGCAGCTATTGCGGGAGGAAAGGAGGTGCAAAAGAAAGCCGCCGCACTGGGCGGGCTGCAGGAGGCATATAAAGGCCCAGCCCCGGGCCCTCTGCATTACCCAGGCAAAGGAACCGGGAACAGGGCGGGGACCCTGGCTGGGGCTGTCGCGGCTTGTTCTGCTTGCCCTGCCCCGAGGCTATTGGATGGTGGAGGACTGGCAGGAAGCGTGGATGGCCCGGAGGGCGTGCGTGTCCGTGTGTGGATGGCTGGGGAGTGGGTCTCCTTTCCTGCTCCCAAACGAGTATGCGTGTGTGTGACAGAGAGAGAAACAGAAAATAGGTGTCCATTGGAAGAGGGAATGGGGGGAGGAGAGGACCCGGAAAGAAAGACCTGGAAGGTTTGAACGATATCAGCCTGGCTGGTCACCCGAGGTGGAGACCTGTGGCCCACTGGAATCCGCTGTGTCCTCTTTTCTATGGGACACTCCTACTCCTACCCCCGAGAACGGGGCATGTATACGTGGGTGGGATGGGGTGGGAAGCTTGCCAGAGAAAGCGTGCCTCGGATCCCTATTTTGCCTTAGCCCCCCCCCACTATAGAGCATATGCCTTTGTGTAGATATGGGCAAAGGAAAAGCTCCACTTGTCTTTCCTTTAGAGTGTGAGCCCTCTGAGGGCAGCACAGCGGGTTTTTTTTTGTACCTTTATATCCCATTTGCTTGACACATTGACTGGCACATAATAAATGCTAATGGACCAGCTGACTGAGGAGACTAAAAGTGTGACGTTGGAAGGAAATTTAAAGGCCATTTAGTCTAATTCCCTCATTTAAATAGAAGAGGAAACTGACCCTAGAGAGGTGAGGTCACATAAGTAAATGGCAAAAGTGGGATTCAAGCCCAGGTCCCATAATAATGATAATATTATTATTACGATTATTAATAATATACTTATAATGAATAATAATAACCGAGCCCTCCCTCTTCGCCAGGCTCTCCATTCACGCTTAGACTGACTTAATATTAAAAGGCTCTAAACTTGCCTAATTGGAGGAGGGGAGCGTAGCAGCCATCTTTTGGAAGGAAGGTTTCAGGTTAGGAAAGAGGGCTCGCTGAACCCCTCACTCCCGTTCTTCCCCCGCCCTGGCCCCCCAGGTCAGACGTGAAACAAGGGCAAATTTAGTCAAGAGATTTTCGGACAGGGCTTTGCTACCAAATCGGACCTTCCTCTGGGAATTGGGTGGCGCCAGGATAGGTGCTATAATTCGCAGGAGTGACATCCTTAAGGGTTAATGTACAAAGCCGAAGCAGTCACGGTATCTACCTGTCGGAGGACTAATGTTCTAACCGCATTTTCTCTGTCACCTGCCGGGTTAAGGAACCTGCTGGGAGCCGTCTTTGGCAAGAGGTGTAGCCACCCAGAAGGGGGTGTTTTTTTTTTAACACACCAAATTCCTTTACTGTTTTTATACATTAGGCAGATGATGTAATTCCCAGATAAAGCCGTATCTCCATGCTCTAAATGAGGTGACATCCTTAGCTTAAACATTCCAGCTTGTGAATCACCGGGGTGTTTGATACTAATAATCAAGGGAGCGTGTCTGACCCTATACAAACTGAAGGGAACTCTCGGAGCTTCCCAGCTTGCCTCTGCTTGCTTCCTGGGGGAAAGAGGGGTAGGGAGTGGCGCAGGAATGACCTGCACTTAAAGTCACTGAACCCTGCCTCAGTTTCCTCATCTGTAAAAGGAGCTGAAGAAAGAAATAGCACTCCGCTCAAGTATCTTTGTCAGAAAACCCAGCATGGGGGTGACACACTGAATGAGAAACAGCAGTGTTTATAAACGGCATTGGTAGGGACAGCAAGTGGCTCAGTGGATAGAAAGCCAGACCTAGAGATGGGAGGTCCTGGGTTCCAAGAGTGACCAGTGTGTGACCCTAGGCAAGTCATTTGACCCCAATTGCCTAGCCTTTTCCCTTCTGCCTTGGAACAGATACTCGTTTCTAAGAAGGTAAAGGTTCAGAAATAAATCAATAATATTGGTATTCTTGGCTCCATGACCTAAACTGGGATTTGAGGTTTAGGCAAGGTGGAGATGATGGTTCATGTACCAGCTGCTTACTTCTGGCGTCCCAGTCCTAGTTTAGTGACTCATTCATCAATATCTCAAGGATAAGTGATTTTGTTATTGGGAATATTTTCTCTCTTCACACTCCTTCTGCAACTTAAGTCGGAGTCCTTCCAGAGTTACCATGGCCCCAGAAATCATCCCCCTGGAGCCAGTTTGGTGACAAGCTTTTCTGAACTCACAGCATCAGATGATAGAGATCTGTACCTTGTTAGGATCTTGCTTGGAGTCCTTCCAGCTTGGCAGACAGAGAAGGCACTGGATTTGTAGTCAGAAGACCTGAATTCAAATCCTGAGCATGCCATTTACATGTGTGACTTTGGACAAGTCACTTGTCCAACCCTGTATGGGACTCAGTTTCCTCCTAGATGATCATTAAAGTCCTTTAGAATTCTAAATCCTATGATATTAAGTGGTTTATCATTTCAAAGAATTTTGGGAAGGTCTTTTTATAAAATAAATAATTGTTTTTGAAGTGAAGCATAATTTTCTGTTTTGTTAAGTCTGGAAGTTCAATATATCAATTTTGCCTACAATAAGATGCATGGCATGGTGATGAATCAGGTGTGCTTGGAGTATGTTAATATGTTAACCTACTATGTTAATATTTGAATCAATTCATTAATTAATGCAATATGTCTACTTTAGTGTTTTAACATAGTAGGACTAGTAGGAGAGGCAGTTTTGAATATGAGCCATAGGAAAAGGAACCTATGTGAAATATAGTTCTAATATAAGAGACAACTAAAACAATAAACCAATTCCCATTAATAGGGAGAAAAGTATAAGTTAGTTGGTGAATTTGTGTTTATGTTTGAAGTTCTGTAATGAAAATTAGGTTACAGGACTTTTTTATATTAGTATATTTAAACAAGCATTACAGTTTTGCCCTTTTAGATGTAAGCCTATGATATTTTGACACATAACTTATTGTTCACCAACATTAGTTAATGAGAATAATAAAGGAAGAAGTCTCTAATTCCAAACAAGTACATCACAATTCAATTTCTCCTTGAGGCTCGAATATAGTTTTGCATTTTAGCTTGCTTTCTAACTCACAAGGCATACTTTCACAGATAATAAAATATAGAATCCATGTTCTTTTATTCCGTTATGTAAGATAGTGGAAGTTTTTTATTTTAAAATGCCTTCCATCTTAAGAGTCAATGTATATTGGTTTCAAGGCAGAAAAGCACTAAGTACTAGACAGTGGGGGTTAAGTGACTTGTCCAGGTTCACACAGCTGGGAATTGTCTGAAGTTCAGATTGGACCCCAGGACCTCCCCTCTCTAGGACTAGCTTTCAATCCACTGAGCCACCTCGCTGCCCCCTGAGAGGGGAAGTTTTTCAGGTTCTTTTACATACTACTATATATGTTTAAAGTCATAAATTATTTCAAAAACACTGTCATGATCAATTATTAGACAACATATTCTTTAAAACATCTGAAATAATTGTGAATAAAACCCAATGAGACTTCAGTTTTGAACATTTCATTCTTTTTTGTCATATACAATACTAGTACAAAATTATTCAGAACAGAAACTGTGATTTTTAAGCAATCTTAGTTTTTTTAAAAGAGAAAATAGTATTTTAATTTCATTTTAAAATAACAATTCCTTGCTAACGAGATATGTGTGCCTATTGGACATTGTACAACTTCTCCAACTTGGAATCCTATTGGATATTACCACCCACCCTTCTCCCTCCTCTCCTGTGATTTCCAGCCGTACTTGTTTCTTTTTAATCACAGCAACTGTAACTCCCCGCGTATATACTAACAAGCATATTCTTAGGGAGAATTCACAGTTTAAAAAGACATGCTATGCTTGTGACCTTGGGGATTCCGTAGCTTTATCTTTTAATGTTTTAGTAAGGACGTCTAGTTCCGTTACCTTTTTCTCATGCTCCCTCTCTTCGCCTCCCCCATCGCACTGACTTATGAATGAACAAAAGTCCACACTGAAGGAGAAACACTGGGTTGTTATTTAAAGATGGAAAATCTTAATCAGACACTACTGGGAAGAGAGTTTTTCCAGTTTTTGGAGCAGTTTGCATGAAAGGAAGACATTTGGGGATTGTTTCTAACAGGCCTAAGGAGCAAACTCGGAGAGGCAAAAGGGCACTAATGTGCCTTCAACTGCTTGGAATTCCAGGTGGTATATATATATAAAGGAATGTGTGAGCAGGGCTACATAGTGCTCAGGAGTCCTAATTACACCTTCCATTTCTTACTTCATTATGTTTGACATTTCTATTCTCATTTTCTGGTTTATGGTCCTTTTATTGTCTGTTTTTATTTTATTGCTGTCAAGTAGTATGAAGTGTTAGTTTCATGGAAACTTCCTTGGGTTGCTGGGTGGAAACAGACCAAGATTCTGATTTAGCAATCATCTGGGAATCCTGACTAATGAGCAGGAAACACAGGAAGAAGATTGCCATATTTTAATTGCTAGAGAAAACAGACTTGAGTGACATAGATTATTAAAGTGCTTGAGATGGGAAATGGCAAAGAGCAAGAATTACCCTTGAACAAACTCCTTTTGATTTCCAGGGGCCTGTAACAGCTAAGATGAACCACAAAGGATTTGAATTTGGCACCCAGGTTTGACAGACAAAATGTGATGTCTGTCGAAAATGCCATAGTTGGTTAGGTAATTTCTTACTTATTTAAACACACACATATACATGGAACCCTCCTAGAATTTTGAAAGATATTATCTTTGATATTCTTCCAACTTTTGAACCAACTTCCATTTTAGTTCATAAATTTTTGGTATCTGCTTCTCTTGGCCAGCAATATACAAATGGATCAGAGGCTATCCATTTAAAAAAAAAAAAAGCACCACTCTTGTCAAACCTTCATTGTCAATGAAATGAATGTCTAAGACGCTAGTTCAAGTAGTTCTAGTAAAATTTTGCTTAGATTTGATTAAAGTACATGCTGACTTGAATTATTTATGATATGCTTGCCACTCTAGTTACACAGTGAAAAAAATATATAACCCTGGGTAAGTCAATTTTTTTTTTTTATTCAACAGACATTTATTGAATACTTAGTACATGTAAGAAAGCTGGCGGGGGGGGGGAGGGAAGGAGACACAGGCAGGGGGTTTAACCCTCATCTTTCTGGTCTTTATTTTTTAATTTTAAATTAATTTTTTTTTAAAATTTAAACCCTTACCTTCTGTCTTGGAATTAATACTGTGTATTGATTCCAAGGCAGAAGAGTGGTAAAGCCTAGGCAATGGGGGTCAAGTGACTTGCCCAGGATCACACAGCTAGGAAGTGTCTGAGGCCAGATTTGAACCTAGGACCTCCCATCTCTAGGCCAGGCTCTCAAACCACTGAGCCACTCAGCTGCCCCCTAAATTAATTTATTTTTAACACTCATTTTTTTTAAAATGCTGAGTTCCAAATTCTCTCCCTCCCTTTCCTCTTCCACCCACTGAGAAGGCAAGCAATATGATGTCAATTATCCATGTGAAATCATGCAAAGCATTTCCATATTAACCATGTTGCAAAAAAAAAAATTGAGAAACAGAGTGAAAAAGTATGTTTTAATCTGTTCTCAGATTTGATCAGTTATTTCCATCATGGGTCCTTGGGAATCATCTCTGATCATTGTATTGATTGCGGTAGCCAAGTTTTCCACAGCCGATCATTCTTACAATATTACTTTTACTGTCTACAATGTTATCCTAGTTTTGCTCACTTCACTTTGTATCAGTCTTGGATAAGTCGATTAACCTTTGTGAGTCTCGGTTTCTCTGTATGTAAAACGACGGGACTAAACTCCAGAATTCCTTCGAGCTCACACTAGACTGAGTTGGAAACACCATCCGCCCTTATCAAAACTCAGTTTCTTTCATGTTTTTCCATATAATGCCAGCTGTCTTTGGAGACTGTACTTGGGTGTGCACCTAAGCGAAAGACTGATTGTGACTAATGAAGATTGATACTCACCAGAATTTGTCCACCCAATTCTCCACCTGCCATCTTTTAATTGGGCAGGAGCTTGCATGATTGTCACTTGGCTATGGGTTTCTTGGCTTACGTTTTGTTTAAGATCCAGGGCCTATTTTACGAAATAAACGGGAAAGTCCCTTCACTAGGCACCTACTCTTCTCTCAGCATTGTATAGACTGACCTGGGTCATGAAGGCTCTGTATGCCGTTTATTGGAACACAAGGTTTGGCAAGTCCTCCCAAGCTAGGAAAAGGCGCTTATGGATCCCCTGAAGACCAGACTGCGCTCATCGCCTGGCTGATGGGAGTCTGAGCATGTCTTGGAAAACAGTGATTCTCACAGACTACCCCTATTCCCCCTGGTGTAGCCACAGAGCCATAAACCCGGTCCAGAGAAGAGCGGCGGGGAAGAAGAATCAGAGTTTCCGATCCTCTCGTTTCTGTCCTGCTTCCTGGGAGAGGGAAGAATACTAGGAAAGAAATGAATGTGCCTGTCTTTGGGCAGAGGAGAAGGGTGGAAGAGTGAGGGAAGGTCAAAGTACTAAACTTACTTTCTTTCAAGTTTTCTCTGCCTCAAAACTGGACACAAGCAGAAGCTCAGGTTTGTTTGTTTGTTTGTTTGTTTTTTAAACCCCTACCTTCCGTCTTGGAGTCAGTACTGTGTATTGGCTCCAAGGCAGAAGGGTGGTAAGGGCTAGGCAATGGGGGTCAAGTGACTTGCCCAGGGTCACACAGCTAGGAAGTGGCTGAGCTCAGATTTGAACCTAAGACCTCCTGTCTCTAGGCCTGGCTCTCAATCCACTGAGCTACCCAGCTGCCCCTCTCCCCCCAGAAGCTCAGGTTTTAAAGAGAAAGTTGATAAAGTTTTATGAAATGTTTACTGTGCCAGATGGGGCAGTAGATAAGAGTACCGATCCTGAAGGCAGAAAGATTCTTCTTCCTGAGTTCAAATCTGGCCTCAGACACCAGCTGTGTGACTCTGGGTAAGCCTCAGTTTCCTCATCTGTACAATGAGTCAGAGAAGGAAATGGCAAACTGCTTAGGAAAACCCCCAATGGGGTCATGAGTCAGATGTGACTGAAATGACTGAACCACTGTCGCCACTTGTGCCGGGCACTACGTTAAGTACTTAGAATGTAAAGGCAAGCAACAACTGTCCTTGCCTTCCAGGAGCTCACTTTCTAATAGGGGAGATGACATGCAGACATCTAGGCATGGGCAAGATCTATACAGTGTAAATGAAGGTGATTTTTTTAAAATGAGCTTTTTAATTTGAATGCCATAGTTACATTTTGAGAGGATCACCTTACAGAATATCCTTAAATTAAATTCCTCACTCTGGCTAGTCAGTCAGAACAGTGGAAATCTGCCAATAACCTCATCGTGTCCCCGTGTGTACAGATAGACGCTGTCTATCTGTACATGCGTGTGTATTTATGCACACGTGTGTACAATACATCCATATACATGTACACACAGTTATAGCTGTTTTGTGACACATCAATAAAGGCACCAGGCTGGGAACTGGAACCAAGTCTGGAAGGAAGCTAGGAGACAGAGGAGAGGGGGAGGGAGAACATTCTTTAAATAGATATATTCAGGAAAAAGGAGATGCAGAGGAACAGCAAGGAGGCCTGGACAGCTTCCTCAAGTCATACCGGATCTCTCCGCCTCAGCACCAGGCACAAAAGGGTGCTGGCACACAAATACCATGTGGGTTGTCGGCGGAATCATTCCAACTTCCCCAGCCCAGAGGTTTCCCTTCTTTATTCCGATCCCATTGGACTTCTCTTCCACCCACCCAATAGACTCGCCTCTAATTTCTTCCATAACCTTTAATTCACTCAGTTTGATGAAAAAAAAGAAAAAGAAAAACATATTTAAAAAAAGCAATCCCTTGATTTCTTCTTTAGAGAAGAGGCTTCGTAGGAGTAGGCTTTGGAGGCCAACAATGACCTCCCTTTGCCTTTTTCTGTTATTTTTACAGGGCTGGTGATGGCTCCAAATGTTATTTCACTGTGTCTTGGTACTGAATGAGCCTTATCTAAGAACCATCACCAATAAGACAAAGAAGAGTTTGATGCAGAATCCTACTTTAGAGCTAGAAGGAATCTCAGAGGCCATCTAGTCCAACTTGAAGAAACTGAGGCTGGGGGAGGCTGTGACTCATTCGAGGTCACCAAGTATTAAGGGACAGGATTCAAAGCTAGATCCTCCCACCCCACCGCCAGCATCTTGTCCCTGTACCGCCGAGAGACACAGTGCCACATCTTCCCGGCTGATACGAGTCATGGGAGGAAAGCCTAGTTTGGGAGCTAGAATGCAGCTTTGAAGTCATAAATTCCAATAACGGCATTTAACTAAGGCCCAAGGAGAAGCAAAGTGCTTTGCCTGTGTCATGGTTAGTTATTGTAGGTAAGATAAGTAAATAGTTACAATAGCTAACACCAATATCAGGCTTACTGTGTGCCAGGAATTGTGCTAAGCTTCTTGATAAATTAACATTTATCTGAGCCTCAAGACAACCATGGGAGGCAGTGCGATTATTGTCCCCATTTAAAAGATGAAGAAACAGGTGTAGAAAGGTTAAATGACTTGCTTAGGCTCACAAAGCTAGTAAGGATCCGAGGCCAGATTGTAATTCAAGTTTTCCTGACTCCAGGCCTACTCTGTCTATCGCACCGAATAATTTTGTAGGGCTATCCATTCTAAAAAACTATGAATAATATCAATATGTTGCATATAATATAAATATTAATATACTCACACTATATAATATAGTAATATATAATATAGTACTTTGTATATAGTATATAAATATATATTTAGATAACATATTATATAGTTATATATTAATTATATGTAATTAAATATTACTTTTTAAATATACTATATTATAAAACATACTATTAATTATTAAATTACAATTATATTAAATATATCATGCCATATATAAATTAAATATACTGTGTTATAATCTTACTATACTATATTATTAAATATACTATATTAAATTATTGTTAAATATACTATTATATTAAATTAACTATATACTATATTATATTAAATTACATTTATTATTAATTTAATTTTATATACTATTAAATTACTTTAAAATATCTATTAAGTTACTGTATCAGATTAAATGTTAAATAGAATAAATAGTTAAATATTCCATGTTATATTATTAAATGCTATATAACCTGTTAATTAATATTATATTAATTAATATTTTATTAATATAATAAATATATCTAGAGAGCCTAATTGTGATGTAGTCTTTGTTAATAGCTCACATAGAAGTGCACAGTAAATGTTTAATAATCTGAATAATTTCTAAATACAGTTATTATATATATACCATTATCCAACTCTGATGACCAAATATCCACTCAGATCACCACCTGGATGCTGGATCACCTATTGGTTCTCTTCCTACCTGTCTGACTACTCCTTTTTATTACAATCCTTACCCTCCACCTTAGAATCAGTGCTGTGTATGGTGCCAAGGTAGAAGAGCTGTAAGGACTAGGCAATGGGGATTAAGTGACTTGCCCAGGGTCACACAACTAGGAAGTATCTGAGACCAGATTTGAACCCATGTGGAAGGGAAAACTAAAGCAAGTTCTGGACTTTCTGCCACTGAGTTGGAACAAACAACAGTGGGAATATTAGAGAGAGAAGATATTGACAAGACTGATAGTTGGTGGGGGAAGGGGCAACTGGAAGTGGAAGTTGGTATTGTGACTAGCATTTCCTGCCTGGCCCTGGAACTGGTAGGAGGGCTCTCTCCCTGTCTCTAGATAGAAGTGCCTCTATTTTCCTGATTTTCCCAACTGTGTGCTCTCCCTGAATCCCTGTGATCATGTTCATCGGACAAAAGGACTTAAGGGAAGCAGTTTGGACTGTAAGGCCAGTCTTTAGGGCATCAGCCCAAAGAGATAGGCCCAATCAGCTCTGAAGATCAGAACTTTTCTTCTTCTCGCTGTCTACTGCTAAGTCTTTTGAAATTAAGAAAGCTAGCACAGATTAGCATAGACAGGAATAGCAGAAACCCTCCACCAGCCTGTGAGGCCTTGCCTCAGCTCAAAAGCTGAGAGAGACTCAAACATCATCTAGAGAATCCCTCTTCCCTCTTCCCTGATACCCTCCCAATACAACTTGCTATTAAAATTTATCTTTATTGGATGTTGCAGTTAGATAAGAGGACTATCTTTTCAGGGGACATAGAGGGAGTTGAACCTCAGGACAGCCATTCAACTATAAACTGTCCTTATTGCACCCCTGCTGGTTGACATTGGTCTGGGGGGAGGCTTGTCCCTCAGGAGAGTTCGTGCTTACCTGCTCTGGGGTATTTTCAGCATCAATCCATAGAAAAGACATCCCCTTATGCTCTCATAAGTGGCCCATTTCCCTGGAATCCCATTTTTCAAAATAGCCTCTCAGCAGGGGGCAACTCTCTCCTTTAACCTCACTGACAGCCATATTCCCTCTCTCCCTTCAACTCCTCCATTCCCTGCTACAAAACTTTCCATATCCCCTGTTCTTCATATCCCACCCATTTCCCCTATAAATATTATACCCAGGTCCTCCTGTCTCCAGACCTGGCTGTCTTGCTGCTCTGAACAAATTTCTAATTGGTCTCCTTTCCTCATGTTTCTCTCTATTCTAATCCATTTTCTATATTATTACCAAAAGTGAACCCCGCCTAAAATGTTGTGCCCCACCTCCACATAAATTCCAGTGGCTTCCATTATATTTAAAGTCTTGTCCTACCTGCTCCCATTTGTCCTTTCCTTCACTCCTCCATGTTACTGTCCCTCATGTACTCTACTGTCCAGCTCAAATGACCTTGTTCTTCCTCACTAGTGACACTCATTCCTTATCTTGACACTGGCTGTCCCCCAGATCTAGAATGCATTCTAAATAAATAAAAGCATTTCTCTGCTCCCTCCTCTTCAAATTCCTGGTTTCTTTCAAAATTCAGTGTAAGGGGGCATTTGGGTGGCTCAGTGGATTGAGATTCAGGCCTAGAGACAGGAGATCCTTCCCAGCTGTGTGACCCTAGGCAAGTCACTTAACCCTCACTGCTTAGTTCTTACTTTCTGCCTTGGAACTAATACATAGTATTGTGTGGAGTGTAAGGGTTAAAAACAAACAACATAGAACCTCAGCTCAGGCTCTCCTTTCTGTTTCTTGAGATTGGGGCTGTCTTTCAGCTTTTACTTGTATTTCCAGCACTTAAGATTTGTCCAGCACCCAGTACACAGTTTGTTGGTAACTCTGAACTTGAAGATTTTTTCTGTAAGATGGAGAAGTTGGACTAGCTGGCCTCCAAGGTCTCCTCTGGCTCAAACTCTTATATCTTAGTAAAACAACACTTTGGATAGATTTTCCCATTTGCTACTTTTTAAATCAAGATTATGACAAGATTATTAAATCATAAGATTTTTATTAAAAATTATACTCTTTATGTTCCTCCACTAAAAAGTTAAATATGTCATTGACAGTGCTTTGAATTCAAGCAAATTTGACCTGCTGGGTGATTAACACTGGACAGTAGCAACAGCGGTTGTACAAGATTTAGTATAAACCAAAGAAAAACTATACATGAAATAAGAGCAATATCTTTTTCAAGACCAATTATTAGGAAGAAGGATTTAAAAAAATAGATAAATCTGAAGCTTAATAATGTAATAGTATACTTGCTCTCTGTTCATGTTAAACATTAAACTGCCCTACAGGATGTCTGAATTTAGCTCAATATTAAACATTAACCATAACACATACAGGTTCCAAAGTGAGCTGAGCAATGAAGATGTCAGTTTTCAACAGGTGAGATTTCTTCACTGAAGGCTGAGAAGCAGCTTATCAGCCATTCCCAAGTAAATAAAATGTTGTTTTCATAGAAAGTGATCAGAATTTTTCTATTTCCAAGAAAAAGACATGGATATAAAATTTGCTGTGCGGAAATTAAAGCCAAGAAATGAAAAAGAATTTCTTAAAGTCAATTGAGTTGTGGAAATGGTTTCCTGCTATTGATATGGAGAATAATTCTGTCCAAAGGTGAGGACAATAAGTAGATGAAGTGCAAAGGAAGCAGATAAGCACTTTTCAAAAGAATTTAAACTGTAACTGACCACACAGAAACAGGCTTCAAATTTTTTAATAGGGTAGCTAGGTGGTACAGTGGATAGAGCACCTGGCAGGGCGTCAGGAAGACTTAAATTCAAATCAAGCTTCAGATACTTGTTAGCTTTGTGACCTTGGGAAAGTCACTTAACCCTATTTTGCCTCAGTTTCTTCATCTACAAAATGAACTGGAGAAGAAAATGTCAAACCATTCCAGTATCTGTACCAAGAAAACTCCAAACAAAATCACAAAGAATAGAACACAATTCCTTCCTTCCTTCCTTCCTTCCTTCCTTCCTTCCTTCCTTCCTTCCTTCCTTCCTTCCTTCCTTCCTTCCTTCCTTCCTTCCTTCCTTCCTTCCTTCCTTCCTTCCTTCCTTCCTTCCTTCCTTCCTTCCTTCCTTCCTTCCTTCCTTCCTTCCTTCCTTCCTTCCTTCCTTCCTTCCTTCCCTCCCTCCCTCCCTCCCTCCCTCCCTCCTTCCTTTTTTCCCTCCCTCCCTCCCTCTCAGGGTAGTCAAAGATAGAAACAAAAGTCCAGTATTCATCCAAAAATATTTATTAAGCACCTACTATGTGGCAGGCACTATGCTAAAAATTCATATCAATCCTTTCCTGGTAGCAAAGAAATGGGAACAGAGTGAGTGCCTAGCAGTTGAAGAATTACTAAAAGAGTTGGTATGTGCATGTAATAGAATATTATTGTGAAGTAAAAAATGATGACTATGAGAACTAACAGCAAAGGAGAATTTAAGTAACTTCTAAGGGATCTCTTTTAGCTTTATTGTTATTTTTTAGGCCTCATAGTAATACCCTGTAGTTGTTATTGAACTGATGGCAGAAGTGATTTGCAATATGCATGAGGCAGAATAGGAAAGCGGATAGGTGGAAGCAGGCTGGGACTCTTAAAAGCTCTTCCCCAGGCAGCTGATTACTTTGTCAATGACTTTGTGTAAATCACTTAGTCTCCCTGGGCTTTGGGTTCTTTGCTTATGAAATAAAGGTTCGGAAATGTATCCCCAGCTAATATCAGCAAAGTGCTTGCAATGGCTTGATGAGGAAAACAGTACAAATGTAAAGCATTTCTAATATTACATATGCAGCATTCACTGATTAAAGCCCATGATGATGCTAAGTTTCCATTTTAGTTTTATGTAGGTGAATCTATTCTGAGGAGCAAAGTAAACAACCATCTCCCATTTCTCTCTCTGTCCAAAATTTACAGAAACAAACCATTTATTTTAGGACTTTCAAGATTCCCCTAAAATTATAGTATTTTATTAAGGTTTTCATTTTTCTGGCTTTCTCAATGATGGGGAAGGAGAGAGAAAATTTGGAAATGAAAATGAACTAAAATTGATTGAAAAATAAATACATTTTTTAAATGTAAAGAAAAGCAAAGGCAAAAAAGCATTTAATTATGGCACTAAAGTCCTAGTTGGATGGTCAGGAGTGGCCTCAGGCAATTTTTTGATGTGTGATTCTGGGCAAGTACTTAATTCCTGCCTGCCTCAGTTTCCTGATCTGTATTAAGAGGATAATAATAACTATTTCCTGGGTTGTTCTGAATATCAAATGAGATATTTGAAAAGTTAGCAAAATTAAGTGCTTAATAACTCCTTCCTTCCTTCCTCTCCCACTTTTCCCTTCCTTCCTTCCTTGCTTCCTTCCTAGCTTCCTCCCTCCCTCCCTCCCTCCCTCCCTTCCTTCCTTCCTTCCTTCCTTCCTTGCTTTCTTCCTAGCTTCCTCCCTCCCTCCCTCCCTTCCTTCTTTCCTCCCTCCCTCCCTTCCTTCCTTCCTTCCTTCCTTGCTTTCTTCCTAGCTTCCTCCCTCCCTCCCTCCCTTCCTTCCTTCCTTCCTTCCTTCCTTCCTTCCTTCCTTCCTTCCTTCCTTCCTTCCTTCCTTCCTTCCTTCCTTCCTTCCTTCCTTCCTTCCTTCCTTCCTTCCTTCCTTCCTTCCTTCCTTCCTTCCTTCCTTCCTTCCTTCCTTCCTTCCTTCCTCCCTCCCTCCCTCCCTCCCTCCCTCCCTCCCTCCCTCCCTCCTTTCCTTCCTTCCTTCCTTCGTTCCTTCCTTCCTTCCTTCCTTCCTTCCTTCCTTCCTTCCTTCCTTCCTTCCTTCCTTCCTTCCTTCCTTCCTTCCTTCCTTCCTTCCTTCCTTCTTCCCTTTCTCCCTTCCTCCCTTCCTCCTTCCAGAAGTGATTACAAAAATCTATGGCCTTTTCTTTTGGTATATCTTAAAGGGGTAGGTTGTTGCACTGACCAATATGTGATAAATGATAAACACATGGTACTTTTCTCTTGGTATAACATGATAATTTAGAGAACATGTAACAGAGGACAATATAGCTTTTAATTTTAAAATATTTTTCCATGTTTCCATGATTCATTTTTCCCTTTCCCTCTTCTCTCTCCCCTCACAGTGTCAACAAGCAATTCCACTGGGTTGTACAAATGATATCACTCAATACCTATTTCCATATTATTCATTTTTGCTATAGAGTGATTTTTAAAAGCCTAAACCCCAGATTGCATACCCATATATACACGTGATAAGCAATATCATATGTTTTGCTTTTGCATTTCTACTCCCATAGTTCTTTCTCTCAATGTGCATAGCATTCTTTTACATAAGCCCTTTAGGAGTGTCCTGGCTTGTTGCATTGCTACTAGTAGCAAAGTCCATTACTTGGATTTTTCCACAATGTTTTACTTTCTGCGTACAATATTCTTCTGGTTCTGCTCATTTCACTCTGCATCAATTCATTAAGGTTCTCCCAGTTCATGTAGAAAGTCAGAGGACAATATCTTTGAAACATTCAGCAAAAGCCAGAATTTCTTATTTTGATTTTACTTTCCAGAGTTTGGTCTCTCCAAGAACCCTCTATTGCTGTGTTGGCAAACCTATGGCACGTGTGCTGGAGTGGGCTACTCTGGTCCCCCTCTCCACATGCCCCACCCCTCTGCTCAGCAGTCCAATGGGAATGCTTCCTCCCTCCCTTGTCTGGGGTAAGGTGGGGGCTTACATGTGGCATGAAGGTTGCAGTTTGGGCACTTGGCCTCTGAAAGGTTCACCATCACCACTCTGTTATAATCTTTCGCTCATTTTGATGACAGCACAATCTAAATGGTTTGTAGAATGATCTTTTTATCCTTTTTAAATTTTAAGAATGTTACTGCTATTGTTTCTTTTTTATATCACTTACTTTGTAAAATATCTTTCCTCGAACCAGAGAATTTTCACTTATAAAAAAATAAAAGAGGGGAAAAAAAACAACAGTTCAGCAAAACTACTCAACACATTAACCAAGTCCCACATTATATGAAAAGTTCTATACCCATATTCCTTTTATTTCTACAGATGAGGGAGAGAAGTACCTTCTTATATCTTTTTTTTTAAACCCATACTTTCTGTTTTAAAATCAATACTAAGTATTGGTTCCAAGGCAGAAGAGCTGTAAGTGCTAAGCAATTGGGAGTTAAATGACTCGCCCACAGTCACACAGATAGGAAGTATCTGAGGCCATATTTGAACCCAAGACCTCCCCTCTCCAGGACTGGCTTTCTATTCACTGAGTCACCTAACTACCCTCTTATGTCTCTTTTTTCAGGCCAATAGTGCTCATTAATTTAATTTATAATATTCAGTCTCTATTTTTTGGTTGTTCTTTTGTTGTTCTTTTCATATATACTATCACAGACATACACATTATTACAATTCTTCCCATGCTTTTCATATATTATTTCTTTCTTGTGGCTCAATAATATTCTATTACATTCCTATATAGTTGTCCCTTGGGTCCACTTATTGCAGCTTCACTGTATCGTGTGTTTTTAATATCTATATCTATATATCTATATCTATTTCACTCTGTATCATGGAGTTTTTGCTGTTTTGCAGGATTTTTTTTTTAAAGAAACTACCAGTTTATTGAAAGAAAAATCCGACAGCAACTCCCCTGTTACCCATGTCCCAACCAAGAGAGCCGCTGAGCCAGGCAAGGTGCTTTGGACAGCACGACTGAGTCACAGGATGAGGTCACAGGAGGGCTAAGAAGAGAGAACTTTCTGTTCAGAACTCTGGGATGGAGATGATCTCCAGGGCAGGAAAGAGGTACAGAACACTGCAGGACCAAGGCCTAGCACTTGGGGTTCAATTCCCCCATTTTTAGGGGGGGAGAGGGAGAAGCTCGGGCTGAGACGTGTTCACCATGAGAAGGAATGAGGCCTGTGGACACAGCCAGACTGGGCCAAGAATAAAGGGTGGAGGGATCCTGGCAGGGGCCTGCCCGATCTGGGAGGCTGCCCACAGAGGGAGAAGGTGTGAGCCCGGGGGAGGCAGGATGAGGCTGGAATGCGGGTGGACAGGAGCCCAAGAGGGCAGGGCCTGGCACTCGGGAGTCATACCCAGGCAGGAGCAGGGAGGCAGGAGCAGAAGCCAATGAGTTCCAGAAGACACACGCATGACATAACCAAACAGTCCCGAGGACACCAGGGATGCTGGGCAGGACCCTTAGAAGTGGGGCCCGGGGACAGAGGAGGCCCTTCCCTATCATACCCAGCTAGCCAGAAGACAGAGAGGCTCGGCCTCCCTGACTGCCCCTTTCATGCTGGCCAGCCAGCTGGCTCCCTCCCTTTGGCCTCAGGCCGCCCCTTCTGTCCTCCTTGGGAAAGCCAAGCTGACTTGAGACAGACATGACATTCCTAGAGTGAAGTGGGCTGAACTAACTCCTAACCAAGAGCTGGGGACCCATGGGTGCCCCTCCCCAGTGCTGGGTTCTGTATCCTGGGTGCTGATTGGCTCAGTGACTGCGGCATCACTCTGCTTGCTCTCCCACTTTTCACCTCTCGGGTGTCTCTGGAACATCACTCCTGCGATAGGTGAGGGATCATCACTGTACCCTAATTTGTGTCGCTATCCCCTCACTTATGGCCATCTGCTTTGTTTTTGCTGTTCTTTGCTACTACAAAAAGTGGCACCATGAACATTTTAATGATGTTTTTTAAACCATTAACTTCGTTGGGGTATGTACCCGGAAATGGAATTCCTAGATCAAAGCATATGGAGCTTTTAGTTACTTTCTTTTTTTTTCTTCTAATTTTCTAAAAATTTTTCAATTTTTCCAATACTTTCCAAATTGCTTTCCAGAATGATTGGACCAAATCCCTGTTCCAAAAAAAGTATTATGATGTAGGGCAGCTAATGGGAGTTTCTGGCTTCAAAGGTGGCCTCAGACACTTCCTAGCTGGGTGACCCTGGGCAAGTCACTTAACCCCCATTGCCTAGCCCTTTCCTGCTCTTCTGCCTTGGAACCAACACTTAGTATCTATTCTAAGACAGAAGGTGAGGGCTTAAAAAATGTGCCAATGTGCTCAATATAGTGATGTCTACACAACCCCTGACTGGGAGGATTCATGGCAGTAAGTCTACCATATTCCTCTTGAGAATAATAAACAGAAGCACAATTCAGCACAATGATACATGGGCTTTCCTGGAGACAGTGCATGTTCTTGCAAGTGTTTTCACTCTTTCTGAGCCAGGGATGGAGAGACTCTGGCTGAGCGAGAACTGAATCCAGGTCACTCCCGTTGCTGAGAAGATTATGTCATCATCCTTGACCTTGTTGATGCCGTGTTGACAGATTCTTTCCTTTGCAATTTTTTTTTATCACGTGTGCTGGGTTATGTATTTTCATGATTTATGTATTTGCTCATTTTCATAATGCAAAGAGTCCTTTTTGGAAATATCCTATTGTCCAGAGCACAATGAAAAGCTAAATAATTCATAAAATGGTTGCTTAACAAGGTAAAGGAACTGCAGTCAAACAGAGCATCCGTCCGGTTCTTCTGTAACGTAGTTGTGCTGCCCTCCCCTCTTAGAAAACAACAGGGCTGGTTATACAGAGTTAATTATTCTCTGGAGCAAGCTGTTCATCTCTTTGGAGGTAAATGAATTCTTTTAGGATTTCAGGATTCCATTCAGGAAATGTTCTTTTAGCAGCCAACCTGTCCCTAGGATGGTAGACATGAAAAATAATTGCCTGGAAAGAACCAATAAAGATGATGATTATTTTGATAATAATAGTAAGTAGTATTCAAAGAGTTTAATCGTCACTGTCTTTATTATTTCTTTTCCTATTTTATAGATGAGGAAACTGAGGTGGAGAGAAACTAAATGACTTGTTCAGGTATTAAAGAAAATGAAATAATAACAAAAATTTAAGGGCAAATTTCTCTGATAAAGGTCAAACTAGGTCTTTCAGTCATTAGAGAAACAACTCAAATATATGGGGAACTAAGATGAATTTATAAAAATACAAGCCATTCCCCAATTGATAAATGGTCAAAGAATATGAGCAGGTAGTTTTCAAAAGAAGAAATTAAGGCTATATATGGTTATATGAGAAAATGCTCTAAATTATTGTTGATTAGAGAATCATAAATTAAAATGGCTCCAAGGTACTGCCTCACACCTATCAGAAATTACAAATACTGGGGGAAATGAGGGAAAACAGGTATACTTGTATATTGTTGATGGAGTTGTGAACTGATCAGATTATTCTAGAGAACAATTTGTACCAATGCCTAAAAGGCCATAAACTGCATACTTTTGGACCCAATAATGCCATTACTGTAGGCCAAAGAGATCAAAGAAAAAGGGAAAAGGACAAAAGTATTAATAGCAGTTTTTTCTGTGTTGGCAAAGAATTGGAAATCGAGGAGATGCTCATAAATTGGGGAATGACAACAAATCGCATCATTTGATTGTGATGGAATATTTTTTGCTATAAGAAATGAGAAAAGGGGTGGTTAAAAAAACAACAACAACCCAATAACATGGCAAGGCCTATATGAACTGATGCAAAGTGAAATGAGAACCGAGAGATCATTTGTGCACAGTAACAGCAAAATTGTAATGATGATCAATTGTAAAAGATTTAACTACTCTGAGCAATACAAAGATCCAAGATAATTCCAGAGACTCATGATGAAAAAAAATGCTATCGCCCTCCAGAGAGAGAACTGATGAACTCTGAGTGCAAAGTGAAATATAGTTTTCTCATGTCCTCTATTTTTCTTGTTTGTTTGTTTGTTTGTTTGTTGGTGATATACCCAATATGGAAATATATTTTGCAGGAATTCACATGTATAATTGATATCATATTGCTTACTTTTTCAGTGGGTAGAGGAAGGGTGGGAGAGAGGGAGAACATTTGGAACTCAAAATTTAAAAAGAAAAGAATGTTAAAAAGAAACAAATGGTATTTTTTGGTAGGATTGTCAGAGTGGTTTCAGTTTTAGCTGCTACTAATCCACCATCTCCAACAAATGATATTAAAAAAATAAAGATGACATTCAATAAAGATTTTAAAGATAACATCATACACCTAGGTTTTAAAAAATCATCTTTATAAGTTCGAGAAGGGAGATGCACGGTAAAATAGCATTTTGTCTGAAAAAGATCTGGGGATCATTGTGGATGGCAAACTTAATAAAAATCAACCAAAAAAGGTTTTATGATCTTGGGCTTCATTGAGAAGCACAACTCTTGCAATTTGAGAAGTCTGTCCATATTCTACTCTCATCAGACTTAATGTAGAGGATTGTGTTTGGTGTTGGGTGCCATAGTTTAGAAAAGATACTAAGTTGGAGAATATCTAGAAGGGGACAGTCAGGAGGTTGAAAGAAGGCCCTTCTCATATCATATGAAAATAGATTGAGGATATTTAGGATATTTAGCCTGAAGAAGAAAAATGATGGCTGTGTCCAAGGATTTGAAAAGTTGACCTGTGGGAGAAAAATTAAACTTACTCTTTTTGGCCTTGGTGGGATGGGGAGACCAAGAGGAATGGATAGAAGTTCCAAAGAAGCACATTTAGACTTGAGGTCAGGAAAAGCTTCCTGACAATTAGAGTTATCCAAAAATGTAATGATCTGCTGTGCAAGATAGTGAGGTCCCTGCCATCGGAGAGATTGGCTAGCTATTGTAATTCTGGGGAGTAGTATGTACTTCAAATCTTGATGTTAGGATTCCTTTCTGGTAGGGACTGGACTCTGTGGTTGCTAAGGTCCCTTCCAGCTTTCAAAATGTAATGATTTTATATTTGATGCAACTATGGAAATTTGGGCAGGCTCTCTTTCAAACTCCCTGGTCAATAGAAAAAAAATTAGTTGTAAATAGATTAAAATCTGGTCCAACAGGCATTGAATGCACTGCATTCTCTTTTTCCACCTGGGGATTGTGAGAGCAGGGCTGTGCCTTGAAGCTCTGTTGTTCTAGAATTAACTGTACACCTCTTTCATTAGATGACATTCTGAGCCACACAATAGCAAGAGGTCAGAGACTGGTGGGAATGAAAGTGAGTGTGGATCATAAAAGGAAAGGCACTAGAGATTTAACAAGATTAACACGGGCTCCTGAAAAGAGTGCTGGACCTGAATCACAAAGGGGAGGAAAGATGCCAGTGCACTTCTCTTGGCTCACAGTCACAGCAAAGAGGGCAGAAAGAATGCAAAGCATTGTAGAAAACTTTAATAAAGCCCATTGGAAAACAGGCTTGCCATGAGACACGGCGATGACGAATTCAGAGAAATATGGGAAGACTTGGAAGAATTGATGCAGAGCAGGTGCAGCTAGGTGACTCGGTGGAGAGAGTACCAGGACTAGGGGAGATCCTGGGTTCAAATGTGACATCAGATGCTTCCTAGTTGTATGACTCTGGAGAAGTCACACTTAATCCTTACTGCTTTTCTTCCTTGGAATGAGTACTTAATATTGAATCTAAGAGAAAAGATAAAGATTAAAAATAAAAAGAATTGATGCAGAGCAAAAACAAACAAACAAAACAACTAGGGGACACTTGACAGGATGACTATGATAATGTAAATGAAAACAACTTTGAAAGACTTCAGAATTCTGATCAAACTAGTGACCAGTCATGGAACCAGAGGAATGATAATGAAGCATGCCAGCCACCCCTTGGGTAAGAGGTGATGGATTGATGGTTCAGAATGAGCTACACAATTTTAATGGCTAACGGGTTGACTTGTTTTGTTTGATTATACCTACTTGTTATGAGGCAGGACTTCTTTTAGGACTGGGTTGGTAAGTAGTGATAAAAATGAAAAAAAGTCAATAAACATTTAAAATGCTTGGAAGAATTTTTAAAAGAGGGAGCCAATAAGCAATTTTGTTATTACTTTGTTAAATTTAATATACACTTAAAAAAGCTGTACATAGTAGGCTTGGAGTTTCTTTTACTTTTTGTATATTCTTTTGTATAATACTTTTTGTATTCTTAAGTTCTCTTACTTTTTATATATTTTGTATTTTCTGATATTTGTTAAATTCATAACAAGAAAAAATTTTTAAAAGAAGTTATATATCAAATGAATATTTCTCTATGGCAGGAGTTCATAAAATTTAAAAATCCATAATCATGTCAATATAATTGGTTTCCTCTGTAATTCTATATATATTTTAGTTACTTGTTAAAAAAAAAATTGGCCCATGACACAAAATGAGTTAAGAATCCCTGCTCTAGGAGCATTACAAAGTGAACCAGGCTTATGATTTAGCTGGTCCATTTAGTTGTAGCCACTAAAGTTGTTGACCCAATTGGTAAGATAGAGAGGTAGTATAGGGTAGTGGATAGGATGCTGGACTTAAGAGAGTCAGGATACTGAAGTTTAACTCCAGCCTCCGAGACTTACTGTGAAAACATGAAAAAAAATTAATCTCTCAGAGCCTTGGTTTCCTATTCTATAAAATGAGGCTAATGATACTTGTATTATCTATTTTACAGGGTTGTGAAAACAACGTTTTACAAACCGTAGAACACTATGTAAATATGAATTATCCTTAAACTTGTAGCAGAAACTTACCCAAGCTTCTAAATCAAAATCATAACCCTACAGGTCATAGTAAAGGCATTAAGTTTCTTTACTATCCTAGTGCAGGATACTCCTCTGTCTTTGTCACAGCTTCCATTCAGAGTATCCTTGTTCTTTGTAGTCTAAGTGAAAAAGAGAAAGAAAATTTTCCTATTTTCTAGGCTCAGTGAATGAATTAATGAATGATTAGACTCTTCATTGATAATCAGATCTAATGGCCATCCATCCATCCATCCATCCATCCATCCATCCATCCATCCATCCTTCATTTTGCTGATTTTAAAACAATTTCACTTTAGTGCCTTTGGCTCTAATAATACCTCTAGTTTTCCAGCGTACTTGTATTTCCAGCCTCTAAGTTTCCTTTTAGTAGTGAGAGATGGAGAGAGAACAATTTTGTTGAGCCCTAGAGCATCTTTAGAAAAGTTTTTTTTTGTTTTTTACCAAATTGTGATTTTATCCAGTAGGGAACACCCAGTGAAGAAATGCTTATCAGCATTTGCTGGGATACCTATCATCTAATTGTGTTGTCTGGGGCACCAGGAGGGTTGGTAACTTGAGTCAGACAGCCAGTCTATGGCAGATGGGGGAACAGAACCTAGTTTTTCTCTACTCTAAGGCTGGCCCTCAAACACAGAGCCCTCAGGCAGCCTGCAGACCACACACTCCAGGAGTGTGACCGACCCAGATTAAAATGCAATTGGGAAATATTAGCAACACAAATAAACGCAGTTTTCTAAATCACCCTGTGGCCAGTAAAGATCCTTCTGTATGGTTTGTTGTTGTTCAGTGTGATTCTTCTTGACCCTGTGGACCATAGCCTGCCAAAACTGCCCATGAGGTTTTCTTGGCAAAGATCCTGAAGTGGTTTGTCATTTCCTTCTCCAGTGGAATATGGCAAAACAGAGGTTAAATGACTTGCCCAAGGTAAAACAGCTAGTAAGTACCTGGGGCCAGATTTAAACTCAGGTCCTCCTGACTCCAGGCTCAGCTCTCTAACCACTGTGATACCCAACTGTCTACAGGTACGATTTAGTGGTCCCTATTTCTCCTTGAATTTGACACCTCTGCAGTACACCCTGCTGCCTCCATAGAAAGCATGATGCTTTACAAAGCCTTTCTAGTGGCTTTATAGGAATCCAGGACTGGAGGAGAACCCTGATGAAATGCAACACTCCTTATTTTTAGGATACACCCACCTGAAAGATGTAAGAGCTCACAGAATAAATGGCTTTGTTCTTTCTCACATGGTTCCGACTTTCCTATTTATAGTCATTTCTAGCAGAAGAATCTTTGTCCCAGTAGGAACAACGACTCTGTTAGGACATCTAAATGCATTGGGTGTTCTGTGAAGATTGATATTCCTAAGGATAAGAAAGTTCCTAATCCTCTGGATTATTGAAAAGGAAGAAGTCCCACCCAAACCCCAGCGGTGACTCTCAACGAGGAGCACAGCCCAACGGGCAAAAGATGCACATTTGCCAAGGGACGGGGCAACGAGGGAACAACTGGATGTGGTCTAAGGGCATATCCTGTGCAGTTGAGGGCTCATTTGTGCCCAAACTCTCCCAAGCCATCCAATTTAACTCAACAAGTTGGAAAAGCTTTTAAGTTCCTACCATCTTCAAGACCCTGTGCTAGATTTGGGTTACAGAGGCAACAACGAGTCAATTCTTTCAGATATTCTTTTGGGGGGGGGTAGGTGCAACATACACACATAGATAAGTAAATACAAGGTAATTTGAGGAAGAAGCAAGCACTCTGAAGGAGAGAAGGGAGGAGGAACTGACCAAGGCTTAGTGGAGGAGGTGGTACCTCATATAAATCTTGGAGAAAGATACTGAGAGACAGAGATGAGGAGGGAGACGATTGGTGACAGCCTATGTGAAGGCATAGAGCCACTAGACAATGCTGAATTTGAGAATCAGCTATTAAATGGAGGTGAGGAAATGGTGAATTCAGTTTTAATATGTTGGGTTTGAGAAGCAGATGGGACATCCATGTGGAAATGTCCAGCGGACAATGGAAATTCAGGGTTTGTTTGTTTTTTGGCATTCTTCTCGCTACATTTTTCTTTTTTTTTTTATTTCATCCTCTCTCAAGGATTCAAGTTTTAACCTGTATATGAAGGAGACCCAAATGTTGAGACTCTGAGCTCAACACTCATATTCCATGCTCACTCTTGGAAATCTCAGAATGGACATTCTGTTAGTATCTCAAACTCAATATGTCTTAAACTGAAATTTTCTCTCTCAATCACTCTCTCTTTCTTATCCATCTGTCTGTCTATCTATCTATCCATCTATCTATCCATCTATCTATCTATCTATCTATCTATCTATCTATCTATCTATCTATCTATCATCTATCCATCCATCTATCTATCTATCTATCTATCTATCTATCTATCATCTATCTATCTATCTATCTATCTATCTATCTATCTATCTATCTATCTATCCAAAACTGCTTCTCCTCCTGCCATCACTATTTCCAGTTACTTTTACTTAAGATCTTGGAATGATGTTTTATTTCTTCTCCCTCTGTGCCCATTCTCTCAATCATTTACCAAATCTTGTTTGTCCTGCCTCCAAAACCTTTCTCTTTTTCATCTCTTCCTTTCAGTTCATGCTGTCATCACACTAGTTCAGTCTCTGAGCTAACCTGACTGAACCAGCAAGGTGCTAGCAGCTACTCAGCAGTTGGGTCAGTCCAATGGGACTTTTACTTACCAAGGAAGGAGTTTGGGCCAATTGTTTATTTCTCCTACCTCAGAAACCTTTCTCTTTTTCATTGTTTTATTTCTATTCATGCTCTCATCACCGTAGTGTAGTCTGTGTGAATTTAGTATAAATTGTACCTTTTATTTTGTTTGAAAACCCATTTTGGTGGGTATCATCCCCTCTTTGACTGAGTGTGCATGTGTCCCCTAGGAGGATATCAGAGGCCTCATGGCTTCCTGGCTCTCAGAATAGGGCCCCCTAGTCCCCTGACTCCTGGCACCTGGAAGACTGGACTCTGACCCAGACTGAGGTCGTCTGTCCAACCAGAAAGACACAGAAGGAGTGACATCAGTGGCTTTATAGGAGAAGGCAATGCAGAAGTGAGAGGGCTCTTTTGGGGCTTTTTAGCTCTAGGTGTTTTGGGGCTGGAGATCCTTTCTGGTGAGGCTGCTTTTAGTTAGGGAAATGGTGACAAGAGTGGCACACTCAGATTAATTAGGTATGGCCAGATGATCATGGGATTCTCTCTGTCTGTCTCTCTCTCACACTTTTACTAATAAAGAATTGCAAATTAATATACGGACTCCAGAGAATTTTAATTATAACAAATCCCTGTGCTAGTCTAACTGAACCAACAAAATGCTAGCAACTATTCAGCAGCTGGACCATTCCAATGGGAATTCTACTCACTAGAGGTAGTTTGGGCTCACCAGTCAGCTGATCAAAGCTATTTATTGTCAAGGATGCTCAATGAGCTCACTTACTCTTTTCTTGAAGTTACTTCTGGTCTCTCAGATTCTCTAACACATTGGGATGCATTATTGCCATCTACTTTTGGCTGGGGCCAGCGGTCTTCAATGTCCTGGAGGATATGGTGTTAGAGCTTGAGGTGGTATTACAGCTTGGTCTGGATTCTGGCACCACTGGAATTTGAAGGGTGATCTGATAAATCTCTATACAGTTGCTAGCATCATGAGTCAGTAAACATCACAAGCCTAAGCCAATCAGCCTTGAGCATCACAAAGGAGTCCAGTCTTAAGCAAAGCATTACAGAATGTTTTAATCATAAGAGACCATTATAGAATATTCTGTTGAGAATCAAGGGCATACTCATGTAATTATGTTACAAATAAACCAATCAATCAGGGAATGGAAGCACATAAGAGTAAGAGATTACGTCAAGTGGCATCTGCTTTAGGGTGAGAGGGTCTTATCTGGACCAGATGTGTGATGCAAAGTAGAAGAAAAGAGCTATTCCAGGAGGTAGCTGGGTGAATGTCCACGAATTAAGAATATACTAATTTCTGGAACAGACTTATTCAATTAAAAGTATGCTTTGTGAATCACAAAGTTCTGTAGTGGATCAGTTTAGTTTTTTGCTTGTTTTATTTTGTTTTTTAGCATGCAGATGGACTTACTGACAATGTATTTGCTAGGTTTTTCTTTTTTAAATTTAATTTTATTTTTAGTTCTGATTTCTCTTCCTCCCACCTCCCTCTCCCTTACCCATTGAGGAAACAAGAAAAACAAAACCTGTTACAAATATGTAGTCATGCAAAATAAATTCCACTATTAGCCATGTCCAAAAAAATATGTTTCAAGCTCCACACTGGATAGCATGCTTCATCATGAATCCTCTGGAACTGTGTGGTTGGTTCCATTGTGTTGATCAGAGTTCCTAAAGTTAGATTTGTTAGATTTTCCTAACAAATGACTTAAGGGGATTTTCCTTTGGTTCTTTATTGATGTGTAAATTGCCAGTGGCCTGAGTAGGATATCTAGCTCTGGGTTATTTTAGGATTCTACACTGATTTCTCAATATGAAGTTGACTTTGTATTCTCAAAAGCTATGCCAATGGGGCACTAGCCATGGCAAAGTCTACTTTATTGAAACGGCTTCAAGTATTATCCTAGCAACAGAAAATATCTGTTTTGCAAGGACCAGAAAAGGGAAGTGTGAAGAGACTTACCCTCATTAGATTGGTCAGTAGATAATGAATTTTGAGCTATGGAAACCCATGAAGCAAAGAAAACTACAAAATAGCCCTTGGTCCTGCATGTCATCTTCTGCAATGATGGTATGGCAGAGTTGCAGATAAATAAAGTGAAGGGTGCTAAGAATCACACAATCTTTTATACCATCTATAAACATTCTTATCTGTTGGCATTACCAATGTATAACCTCCTAGGCCAGTGACCAAGAGGACATAAAACTGGAGGGAACTGAATGGTATCGGTCTCAGCATTGTTGCTACAATTGAGATAGATGACCAGAACAAAAGATGAGTTGATTATATAGGATGCCTCAAACGTCTCAGTGGAATTTTATATTTAAATAAGCTGAAAAAAACCCAAACCCTTACCTTCCATTTTAGAATCAAGGCTGTGTATTGGTTCCAAGGCAAAAGAGCAGTAAGGGCTAGGCAATGGGGGTTAAGTGACTTGCTCAGGATCACACAGCTGGGAAGTGTCTGAGGCCAAATTTGAACCCAGAACCTCCCGTCTCAAGCCATTGAACCATCTACCTGCCCCCTTTAATAAGTCTTGATAATGGCTTCTAAGGCACTGTATAGCAAGAACGAAGTACAGTAGGATCTTGTTTTATACAAGCTTAACACATTCGAATTCAGGTATATGAGACTGGCAACCAAAAAAAAAATAAAGGCAGAAAAAGACATAAAACAAGCAAATTTAATTACTTGCTAAATTCAAGCCATTTCCCAAGCACTATAAAGTCATGTGGTAGTTTGCTCAATTACCCTCATTCTTGCTCTGAGAAGCATCACCATTACGTTGTCTGCACCAGGCTTCGTCCAGAGTTCTCACTTATTACAAATCATGCCTGTGTCAGAGAAGTGCTTCTCTTTGTTTCATCAGTGCTATTTAATTATTAATAATGGCCCCAAAGTATAAGAGCAGAGATGTTGGTAGCTCTGAGAAGCCCAAGAAAAGTCAGAAAGTGCCTCGATATGTTCATATGAAAAATACTTATTAGTTAAAGGGGGTTGCTATTACATGCCATTTTTGACTTACAGGAAGAATCTTGGAACATATTGGTGGCATAAAACAAAGTCCTCCTGGATAACCAGTGGAAATCCAGGGGCCTCCACTGGTGAAACAATTAGGGGAACCTACTGGGAGGACCTCTGGAGGAGATTTGCTGACAGTTATAGATAAGAATTTTTTAGGATAGGCAAGTCTGGGTGGGTTATGATTTGCATCATTGAAGAGAGTATCCATATTATTAATAAGAGCAGGCAATTATATACACACTTTAAGATGTAAGGCATTTTACATATGTTATCTGAATTGGCTTTCACAACAGCCCTGAGAGATAAGGTCTATCACAATCCCCAGATGAGGAAACTGAGTCTGAGAGAAATTAAATGACTTGCCCAAGATCACAAAGTCAACAAGTGTCTGAGGCAGTAATCTAATCCAGAACTTTCTGACTGCATAAAATGATGCTTTAACCATTATACCACCACATACCCATAGGATTATTGGAGTAAATGATACGGAACTTTACAGATAGTAGGAAGCTGGGAATTGGTCATTTTATGGACTCCCAGAATACATAAACCTCAAGTGATACAAGATATTAATCACAAATAATAACCCTGATCCAGTCATCCACAGAGATTACCTGAATTTTTGCTTAAAATGGAGTCTTTGGATTATGTGGTTCATTCCAGAAGTTGTTACCTTTTGGCCATGCTCTAAGGTTTTGTTAGGGTGTAAAGTCGTGTGTGTGTGTGTGTGTGTGTGTGTGTGTGTGTGTGTGTGTGTGTGTCCATGTCCCTTCCTTCTCTTTCTCTATCTCTTTTTCTCTCTCTTTCTCTGTCTCTGTCTTTGCCTCCTTTTTCTCTTTCCTCTCTCTGTCATTGTCTCTCTCTTTCTGTCTTTCTCTTTTGTCTCTTTTTCTCTTCTCTTTCTGTCTGTTTTTTTTGCCTGCCTTTTTTCTATCTCTGTCTTCCTCCCTCTCCTCTTCCCTCTGTCTCTCTCTTCCTTTCTGTTTTTCTATCTCTTCCTGTCTCTCTCATCTCTGTCTCTTTCTATTTCCTTCTCTGCCTGTCTCTCTCTTTCTCTCTGCCTCTGTCTCTGTCTTTCTCTCCCTTCTCTGCCTGTCTCTATCTCTCTGTCTTTCTCTCCCTTCTCTGCCTGTCTCTCTGTCTTTCTCTCCCTTCTCTGCCTGTCTCTCTCTCTCTGCCTCTGTCTCTGTCTTTCTCTCCCTTCTCTGCCTGTCTCTCTCTATCTCTCTGTCTTTCTCTCCCTTCTCTGCCTGTCTCTCTCTGTGTCTTTCTCTTCTCTGCCTGTCTCTCTCTATTTCTCTGTCTTTCTTTCCCTTCTCTGCCTGTCTCTCTCTATCTCTCTGTCTTTCTCTCCCTTCTCTGCCTGTCTCTCTCTATTTCTCTGTCTTTCTTTCCCTTCTCTGCCTGTCTCTCTCTATCTCTCTGTCTTTCTCTCCCTTCTCTGCCTGTCTCTCTCTATTTCTCTGTCTTTCTTTCCCTTCTCTGCCTGTCTCTCTCTATCTCTCTGTCTTTCTCTCCCTTCTCTGCCTGTCTCTCTCTATTTCTCTGTCTTTCTTTCTCTTCTCTGCCTGTCTCTCTCTATCTCTCTGTCTTTCTCTCCCTTCTCTGCCTGTCTCTCTCTCTCTGTCTTTCTTGTTCCTTCTCTGCCTGTTTCTCTCTCACTATCTCTGTCTCTATCTGCCTCTAATATCCCCCAGTAGCTCTGAAATGTAAGGCAGCAACCCTCTGTCGTTTTTCATTTTACAAGGGAGAAACACACAAGGGTTAATGATTAGAAGTACCATATATGCTGTCATCAATCATTTTCTTTGCATTTAAGAGGATGTTGGTTCTATACCCTTCGGGTGAGGAGAGAAAAGAATCATTGGCCAGAGGGAATAATGCCAGGGTGGTAGCCTTGCCCTGATCATTTACCAGGCAAATTTCTGCCACAGAGGAAAGCCCAGGTTTTGTTCAGATAAATACAGGTTTTTCTCCTTTAGCAAAGCCGGCTATGGCAGGATTGCCAGAGGAGCAGCTTTTTGCATTCTCTTGCTCTGCTCTGCTCTGCTCTGTGCTACCTTCTAGACCTGCTTACCCAGTAATGTACAGAATGCCAGGCACTTGTAGTGTTACTAAAGACTGGGTACAAAACATTGATATCCGTCTTCTTTTGGAAGGTATATAAGGATGTCTTATAAGCATTCATGACAATCCACACCCCCTGGGCAAGTTGGAGAGAATGGGATCATTGTATTTCCATAACTATGCTAGGAAAGATAGGAAATGCCAAAAAAGAGAGGCAAGTTGTTAAAGCCATGATCCAGGGGCAAGCAGAAACAAACTGAGCCAAACTGCTGCTCTTTGGGGATTCAATTCTTTTTTTTTTTTCCACCTCAGTGCATATTCTCTGACTTTTCATAAACTGGAAAAGCACAAGGCCATAGGAAATAGGCTTAAGTACAGAAGGGATAAACAGAGCCCTAGTGTATGCAATAATACTATGTATATACTTCTGCCAAAATCTAACACAAAGCACACACACACACACAAAGAACCAAAATGAGCTGCCCTATCTAGGCAGGCAAACAGATTTGCATAAATATTTCATATCACAGGAATGGAGGGGACCTTTTGAATTGCTTATGCTCTTCCTGCTTTAGATTGGTATTAGGGTTTTATTTCAAGATAATATATATTGGGGAACAGTTAAGTGGCTCAATGATTAGCAAGCCAGACCCGGAGCCAGAAGGTCCTGTGTTCAAATATGACCTCAGATAATTCCTAGCTGTGTGACTGTGGGCAAGTCACTTGGCCCCCATTTGCCTAGCCCTTACTGCTCTTCTGCCTTAAAACCCATACTTAGTATTGATTCTGAGATGAAAGGCAAGGGTTTAAAAAAGTTAAAAGATAATCTAAGTTGAGGGGAAAGGAGGAGGATTTTCCCCCCAAAGAATCATGGCTCTAGAGTTGGAAGGGACCTCAAAGTCTGGCTCCTTGGTTTTATAGTTGAGGAAACTGAAGCCAAGGAAGGAAAATGACTTGCCTAATATCACATATGTAGTATGCCTCTAGTGTTGCTGTTCAGTCATACAACAGTGTTTGACTTTGTCCAGCGTGATGCATTGGCTTTGTCCATGGGGTTTTCTTGGCAAAGAAATTAGAGTGGCTTGCCATTTTCTTCTCCAGGGTATTCCCATTTTACAGATGAGGAATTGGAGGCAAATAGGGGTTAAGTGATTTGCCCAGAGTCCCACAGCCAGTAAATAACTGAGATCAAGTTTGAATTCAGATCTTCCTGACCCCAAGCTCTATCTTCTGTATCACCTAGCTGCACCCAAGCCCCAGAGAAGCAAGGCTTTCCTTAAGAAAGAATCGTAGAACAGAGAACCTTTATAGATGTCCCAACCATGCTACTTATGCTCCCGCCATCATTTTCATTATTCTCACCCCTGATCTACCTAAACCTTGGACTTTGCCCCTGGAACCATCCTTGGAAGCCTGGGGAAACTTTATGGGCTCTGATATAGAGTGAAACAACTGGAACCAGGGAAAAGACACACACAATGATTAAAACAAAACCCCAAAGAACAATCACAAAACACTGCTGTATAACCTTGGAGAAGAATGGAGAACCTCTCGCCTTTCACTGCAGAGGTAGTAGACTATGAGTATGGAATATTGCAAATAATATCAGATATGGTTGATATGTTGAAATCGCTGAACTTTTTTTTCTTTTTCTTTGAAAATCTTTATTATAAAGGATAACTCATTGGGTAGGGGGGAGAGGAAAATACTTGGAAGTAAATGTGATGCAAAACCAAAAGGCATCTATTTTTGAAAACAAAGGAATTTTAATGCCCAAAGTAAATACAATCACTACTAGTCATTAACCTAAACCATAACTAGGGCTGGATTAAATTTCCAGAGATCAACAAAGTATTAAAACTATTTTGGAAGGAAAATCTGTGATTATCATTAAATAAAGAAATTATTTGGCCCTAGTTTTTCCATCAGGACCAACCTGACACCTGGAAGGCCTTTGCCAGAGCAGGCAAAGTCACCCAGTGCATCATGAAGTCCTACTCCTGGGCCTTGCTAGCCTTACTATCTCCGAACATTTATTTTCTCTGATCCATCCATGTTTTGCAGCTGAAATGTGTATTCTTTTCTCCAAATGTAGTAGGAACTCTTTAAGAACAGGGATTGTCTTTCTTTTCTTTTTAAATCCCTAGTGTTTGCCACTAGCCAAAGTTTAAATGCTTTTTCATTCATTCATTCATTCATTCATTCATCTTGTTCTAAGCTCCAACCACCAATGCAATGAACTCCTTAAATGAATAGTGGGGTAGAGTCCAAAAATCTTTTTTACTTATGGGTTGGGTTATTCTTCTTTAAATCACCACAACTGAAATATGTGCAATAAGATTACAGCAGAATAAATGTTCAGATTGTGTTTTTTAGATCTAAAGTAACCTAGAGATTTCATGCTTTGTACTATATATCAGGAAGAAGTAAAAATCCATTTTATATTTTTCTTGTGAATGAGTTCAAGAAGAAAATTTGATATTCAAGGAAATGATTAGGTTGACAAGTGCAATGTGTATATGTGTGTTATATAATTACTAGCTAATTCTTTAAATATCTATTTTATATCACCTGGGTGCTAGAAACCATGACTCATCTATTTCAATGATCAGGAAAGTGACTTAAAAAAAAATCAGCTTCCATATGAAATCAGTAGCAGGCCAAGATCTCAAATTTTATGGGTATTTCCTGCAACCCAAAAGAAATACTTTTTGGCAGTCAATCATTCTAACCAATTAATCAAGCATTTATTAAACACCTGCTGTATGCCAGGCACTGAATTACATGTTAGGGTGCTAAAGACAAAGAAATAAAATGACCCTTATTCTCAAAGAATTTGCATTCTTTTTTTTTCTTAAAACCCTTACCTTCCATCTTGGAGTCAATACTGTGTATTGGTTCCAAGGCAGAAGAGTGGTAAGGGTTAGGCAATGGGGGTCAAGTGACTTGCCCAGGGTCACACAGCTAGGAAGTGTCTGAGGCCAGATTTGAACCTAGGACCTCCCATCTCTAGGCCTGACTCTCAATCCACTGAGCTACCCAGCTGCCCTCAAGAATTTGCATTCTTACTTTGAATTTGTCAGTGAGCCAATAAGCTTTTTTTAAGATCCCACTATGTGCCAGGTACTGCACTAAGCTCTGGAGCTACAAAGAGAGGCAGAAGACATCCCTGCCCTTGAAGAACTCCTAATCTAATTGGGGAGATAATGAACAAACATATATGTACAAAAAAGCTAAATGCAGGATAAATAGAAAGTAAATAAGAGAGGGAAGACATTAGAATTAAGAGGAATTAAGAAAGACTTATGTTAGAAGGTAAGATTTTAGTTGAGACTTGAAGGAATTCTGAAAAGCCGAGACAGAGATAAGAATTAATTCAGAATAAATACAAAATAAATACAAGTTGAGGAGAGAGAGAGCATGAACCATGGCCGCATGGCTGGCCACTGGCTGTCTCTTTCTGGAATGCTCTCTCTCTTCTCCACCTAATGACTTCAAGTTGTAGCTCAAATTCTATCTTCCATAGACCTTTCCTGGTCCATCCTACTTCTATTGCCTTCTCTCTAAGATTACTTTCCATTATCACAATATCTATCTTGTATGCACATAGTTATTTGCATGTTATTTCCTCCATTAAAATGGGAACTCCTCTAGGAAAGGGATTTTGTTTTTTATTTTTCTTTGTATTTCTAGCACAATGCCTGGTATATAGTAAATCATTTAATAAATGCTTATTTACTGACTAAGACGCAAATGAAAATGATTTTAAAGTTCTACTTTATACCCATGAAATTGGCAAAGGTATCAAAAACAGGAAATGATCACAAAATTATAGGACAGACTGACTGGGGAGACAAGTCCACTTAATGCACCGTTAGCTATAATGTAAAGTGGCCCAACCATTTTGGAATGCAACTTGGAATTGCAGGGGGAAATCATTTAACTGGGCTTTGACCCAGAGATGCCTACATGGAGGGGAAACTTCTGTCTCCTGAGTCAACTCATTCTACTTTGTTGTTTAGTGATTTTTCAGCCATGTCTGACTTTTTGTGAACTCATGTAGTATTTTCTTGACAAAGATACTGGAGTGGTTTGCCATTTTCTCCTCCAGTTCATTTTGCAGATGAGGAAACTGAGGAAACAGGATTAAGTGCTTACCTAAGTTCACACAGTAAGTGTCTGAGGTTGGATTTGAACTCAGGAAGAGGAGTCTTCCTGACTGTCTCTCTGTCCAATATGCTACCTCACTGTCCTGTTCCATTTTGAGGGAGATCTAATTGTTAGGAACAAAGTAATTAAAAGTATCTGTATATGTTAAAATAATTTATAGCATCTTTCTGTTGTATCAAAGAACTGGAAGCAAAAGGGAGTCACCATCAACTAGAGTCAAAATTAGCCAAACAGATTATGGTATATTGATGTAATGGAATGTTATTGCACTGCAAGAAATTTTAAAAGTGATGACTTCAGAGAAACCTGGCAGAACTTGTAGGAACTAATGCAAAGTGAAGTTTGCAGAACCACAAGAAAAATGTATACGATGACTACAACCTTGTAAAGGAATATAATTCCAATTCCAGAGGCCAGATGACGAAACCCACTATCCATCTCCTGACAGAGAAAGGATGAATTCAATTTGTAGAATGAGAATTAGAAAGCACTGTTCAAGACTTAAGAACCATGATCAAAGGCATGTCCAGGGAAGACACTGGAAGATTGATGATGAATCATGTTTGCCATCTCTTGGCAGAGAGGTGATTAATGAGAGGAACAGAATGAGATATTTTCTTTTTTTTAATTAATTAATTTAGTCAATTTAGAACATTTTTCCTTGGTTACAAGAATCACATTATTTCCCTCCCTCCCCTCCCCCCACCCTTCCCACAGCCGATGTGCAATTTCATTGTGTATTACTTGCGTCCTTGATCAGAACCCATTTCCATGTTGTTGGTATTTGCACTAGGATGTTCATTTAGAGTCTACATCCCCAGCCATATCCCCCTCAACCCTTGTATTCAAGCAGTTGTTTTTCTTCTATGTTTTTCCTCTGAATGTGGATAGTGTTTTTTGTCATAGATCCAGAATGAGATATTTTCAAGAAGGGTATGTGGATTTGTTTTATCTGAGACGGTATATGTTGTAGGACAGCAAGGTGTCTCAGTAGATGATAGAGCACTGGGCATAGAGTCAGAACATTTCTCTTCCTGAATTCAAATATGGCCTCAGATACTAGCTATGTGTGTGATCCATGGCAAGTCACTTTTGTTTTCCTCAGTTTTCTTATCTGTAAAATGAGCTGGAAAAAGAAATGATAAACTACTTTAGGATCTCTGCCAAGAAAATCCCAAATGGGCTCATAGAGAATCAAACAGAACCGGAAAAAGTGAAATAACAACCACATTTATTACAAGTGAAAGCTTTTAGTTTTTAGTTTAGTTGTTTTTTTTTTGGTGTGGGGGAGACTTAAGTAGGAAAGTGGAATAGTGATATTAAGTCTCAATTAATTAATATAAATTAAATACTAAAAAAGTTTCAATCAATTAAAAAGACAGAAGAGAAGTTTAGAAGGGCACATGATGGAACTTACCAAGTTTGAAATCTGATGAAATAAACAATAAGAAGTTAAATGATCAAATGACAAATAAACCAAAATGTATGTAGTGATTTAGATTTACATGTGATCCTATTTTTCTGTTCATCTTTGTGTTGTGAACTGTTCAGTGCTGACATTTGTCTAGTTTATAATAATAAAAAAAATTTAGAATTGCCTGGAGGCAAAGGGTCACACAGGCAATATGTTATCAGAACAGGAAGCCATCACAACAATACAGGCAGGAGGTGATGACGAGTCCTTAACTAGGGCAGTGGACAATATGAAAAAAAAAACAAACCACCCCAACAGTATTCAGTAACCATATAGCCTGGGCTTCATCCAAATATGTCAGAGACATTCTTTTATTATTGTATTCTTTGCTTAAGAGTATTTAAGACCAATATCCCCTGCTACACAATTCTCTGACCCAAGTAATCTCAAGCCGTCCTGATTAGCACAATGCTAAGCACTTATGAAATAATTTTTAAAAAATCCATTCATTTCCAGGTCAGAGCAGAGGTGATTTTATTTTCTGATGTACTTGTGTTTTGTTTTGTTTTGCTTTTTGGTCTCACTGCCTTACTCAGGAAAAATACTTTTTTTTTCAAATCTGCCTCCTTTGATGCATTCACAGTTCATGTATACTTTTAAATTGGCATATAAATTTCAACCACTAAATTTAAAGTCAGATTAGTGATTTGCTTCTAAATTACTTTTAAAAATTCTAGTACTTTCCTTTTCCATCTTACTCCTTTAATCACATTTTTCTATGTTTCTTTGTCCACTTCATTCTTGGATATTTTTTCTCGTTTAGAACATTAAGTCAAATCTCTTTCTGGGCAGCAGCCCAAGGATCTTAATCTGTACAACTGAGGTCCCCTTCTTCCCATGATTAACCCAGTGGAGGATTAACATGTTAAACTGTTGTTAGAAGATTAGTATATAGAGCCCTCCACATTCTGGGCTGGCTCGATGAATGATGCTAATTTCTATCACTGACTGCTTTTCTTTTTTATTTCTTGAGTCAAGTGCAAACTGGTCAGGAGACTGGTTCACCAGGCATGAATGCTTTCTGGGCTACAAGTGTAGTTCTGTTGGCATTAGCTGGATATGAAGGGATTATATTAGTAGCTAGGGTTCAGATTGAGCTGGGACATCCACATCTAGACACATGCATGGACACACACACACACACTGGTGCCGTCTGGAGGGTGTAAATTCAGATTTATGCGATAGCTCTTGCTTTTCTTGTTTAGTCATTTCAGTCATGTCTGACTCTGTGATCCCATTTGGAGTTTTCTTGGCAAAGATCCTGGAGTGGTTTGCCATTTCCTTCTCCAGCTCATTTTGCAGATGAAGAAACTGAGGTAGAGTTACATGACTTGCCCAGGGTCACAGAGCTAGTAAATATCTGAGGCTAGATTTGAACTCTGGAAAATGAGTCTCCTTGACTCCAGGCCTGGGACTCTATACACTGTACCACCTACATGCCCACAAGATCTCTCTGTTGGATCTGTAATTTGAGAATGGGCTCTATGCCAATGCCCCTTCTTTCCAGGGTGAGAAGTCATCTCTCATTTCTCTGAATTGCTGTAACACTGTAGAGCTTACTTTTATGGCCTTTATGGGGGTGCTATCAGTATTATATATAAGCCTTATTTCCCCCCCCAAATCCCTAAAAAAAATACATAAAGAGCACTTTGCAAACATTAGAGTTCTTATACAAATGCCAATTATTATTATTCTTAGAAAAGATTTATTTAAAAAGGGTTTATTATGTATTAGACACTGTGCTAAGAGCTGGGGATACAAATATAAAAGGGAAAAAAGATGGTTCCTGTCCTCAAGGAGCTTATACTCTAATTGAGGGAAAATAACACACAAAAAGGAACTGAAAAAGGGAGGGGTGGGGAAGCCCTTGAAGACGGGTGCATGGTACTGAAGTCAGGAGCAAAGCCTGGGAAGGAATGAAGGACTAAAGGCTTGGGCAGCTCTTCAGATTGAAGGCCTTGGGGAGCTCACCCATTGGAGAAGCATGGTGGAGGGATGTTCTAGACTGAGGAAGTCCCAGGGACTGATGGCTGTTCTCCTGCAGGAGATTGCAGGAGATGAAGAGGCTGAAGCAATTGGAACACAGTGGCAATGTCCAGAAGGTCAGAAGCAAAGCCACAAGGGCTTTAGTGTAATGGGCTCAATCAGAGAAGGTAAAATGGGACCAGTTGGTCCCCCTCAGACCCTTCCTTAAACATGTTCTATTGGGTGGCTCTCAGTCCAGATCAGGATACCTGATTACTTTCATTACATTAAGATAATCAGTTTAGAAAAGGAACACAAATATTTAATTCAACCTCCTTATTATACAGATGAGAAAACTGAGACCCAAAGCAATGAAATGTCTGCCTTTCCCGAAGTCACACAGGTTTTATTCAGCTATTTCAGTTGTGTCCAAATCTTGGTGACCCCATTTATGGTTTTCTTGGCAAGGACACTGGAGTGGTTTGCCATTTCCTTCTTCTGCTTATTTTACAGATGAGGAAACTGAGGCAAGAAAAATTAAGTGACTTGTTAAGTTCACATAGATTGTGAGTATCTGAGGCTGGGTTTTGAACTCTGGTCTTTCAGACTCCAGACTTGGCACTCTGTCCTAGCTACTCTAATTCCAATTTTAGTTCCCTTTTCACTGAGTCACGCTGCACTGGCTATTTTTTCTTAATTAAAAAAAATTAACAGGTGCTTATTTATTTTCTTCTTCTCCTATCCCCTCTCAGTGCCAAACTATTATACAAATACTAATTGAATACTAAAAAAAATATAAAGAATTGTGATCTGGAGCACAGAACATAAAGGGAAGGAGAAGAAAGGTCACAGAATGAAGACCATCAAAACTGCATCTTATTCAATTCTCTGTCAAGAGGTAGACAACCTTCTTCATCATCAGTCTTCTGGAATCTTGGTTGATCATTGTATTGATCAGAGTTCTTCCCCCCTCCCCTTTTTTGTACTTTGATTTCCTGGGAGGCAGAAAACTTTTCTTTTATATCTTTTTCTCACAGTGCCTTGGCACGGAAGGGGATCGATAAATGTTGGTTGAATTAGTGTCTGACTGACAAAAAAGAGTCACCTCAATGACAGAGTCTCTGCTTCTATTTGGCACATTTAGTTTGATGATTCATATCCACATAGGGAGAAAGGAAAGATAAATAGACATTTATACTTGTTGCCAGAGATATCCAATTAGAAAGCTTGAAACCATTCGCACCCTCTTTAATCTTTATGTAAGTCAGGTAAGGTAGCAGAGTGGATAGAGTGCCAGATATGGAGTGAGGAAGACTCTTCTTGCTGAGTTCAAGTCTGGTCTCAAACACTTACTACCTGTGTGACTCTGGGAAATGCACTTCAGTCTGTTTGCCTCAGTTTTCTCATCTGTAAAATGAACTGGAGAAGGAAATGGGAAACTGCTCTGGCATCTTTGCTGAGAAAATCCCAAATGGGGTTAGGGAGAATTGGACATGACTGAAACAACTTAACAACAACAGTCATGTAAGGATGGGTCTGAGGTCCTTGGGGGAAAGCCTTATGAACATTCATCTAGGGAATTCTGGCTCCTCGAGCTCTGAAATAATCTCAGAAGTTAGAAACATGAGTTGTTCCAAATGGAGCATCTCTATTTTTACTTTGGAAGCGGAAAGATGAATTCATTAAAACAATGGAGTAAACTAAGAACATAGCTCTTATGGATTAGTCATAGCCTAGTGTTTTTATTAGTTAAGGAATAAATTTATTCTGGGTACCCTTAATGTAAGAGTTATTCTAGAATCATTTAAAGAAACAAGCTTCCCTACAGCCCCTGATCTAAAGAATTGAGATCTGGAGCACAGAACATAAAGGGAGGGAGATGAAAGGTCATAGAATGAAGATCATCATTTCTTTTTCTTTTTCTTGGTCCTTTCCCTGTGGTCTTGCCTTCTTTTTTCCTTCCTTCTCTTTTTTCCCTTCTCTCATCCTCTCCTCCATTCTCATCACCCCTCTCCATTCTTCCTCTTCTTTTCTCCTCTGATTTCTCTTATAATTGGTAAGAACTATTTGGCAGAAAACATGAGTTTTTCAGGTAGATGCTTTCAGGCAGATGGAGGCCACTCAGAATATTTTTGGTAAGTATAAATTTCTCCCTTTAAAATGTAGCTCTTTAACATTTACATGTTGCATGCATTGTCTCATTTAATCCTTATTCTTAATCAATCCTCAGCTTGATGAGGGAGTTATTATTTTCCTTTTTAGGCAGCTAGGAAGGCATGGTAGATAGAGCAATGGGCATGGAGTCCGAAAGGTTGGAGTTCAAATGCAGCCTCAAATACTTAACTAGTTATGTCACCCTGGGCAAGTCATCTAACCTCTGTTTCCATCAGTTTTCTGAATTGTAAAATGGGGATAATAATAGCATCAAGCAGCAGCTAGATGTCTCAGAGTTGTGGGTCTGGAGTCAAGAAGACGTGTTCAAATCTGGTCTCAGATACTCACTAGCTGTGTGAGTCACTTAACCTCTTTTGGTCTTAATTTTCTGGAGAAGGAAATGGAAAACCACTCGGGTATCTTTGCCAATAAAACCCCATTTGGGGTCACAGACAGTTGGACATGACTGAAAAATGACTGAACAATAAGACTAGCACCTATTTCAGGGGTTTTGTGAAGATCAAACTGAGGACCAACTCGGGGAATATCACACTGAAAATAAATATCTAGGTATTTACAGTTTACAAGAGACATTAGTTTCAAACACATTTAATAATAGAACAATGTTTTTATTAAAAAAAAACCTTCCACAAAACCTCTGATGCTTTACCGTGCGATGGAGGTGAGCCAGGACCCTGGAAGGCTTAGCCAGTGAAACACACTCTATGTAGCAGGTTTTTCCAAACTTGAGAGATTTCAAAATGGTCCTGGTGACAGATTGTACCTGCATTTTGAGGGCCAGCCAAGCTACGTCCAGAGGGACTTGCCACAATTGAGTTGGGATATTAGATGATAAAGCCATTGGCCATGACATTTGAAATAGAGAAAAATGCAAAAGAACACTCAGTCCTGTTCAATTCCTCTTGGCTTTTGCAGTGATGGTGGTAGGGAGAATCACAAGTTTTAGATATTTTTGAAACATTAATTATTGACTCTTTAAATGAAAGCTCTTTGTCCAATGATAATGAGTTGACAGGCTTCTAGAAGAAATGAACCATATTAATGTTGACATCCTTGTTATAGAGGAAATTAGATGACAAATGGATGTAGAATGGAAGGACAGCTCACAGATTCTCTTTGTTGAGTAGAATAAAGGAGCTAATTTTGTTGTGTGTCCACAAGCAATAAGAGAAACTATTTTGTTGGACACTAACACCATATCTTGCAGTATTCATGATGAGCATAAGAAAAAAAATGCTATAAGGAAAAATTTCACTTTCCGAGTCAACATCTCTGGCAGAGGGCAATGTAGAAAAACTATGAAGAACTTGACAAAATTCTTCAAACCAAGTTCAACCTTGATAATCAGTAGCTGCTCATGGAAAGATGGGTACAAGGAAGTACATCAAAAGATCTATTGGAAAATATAATTGAGGATTAAGAAATGGAAGAGGCCAGCTCCTCACCAAGTATTAGACATCTCAAATCTGTGTATCATGAATGCTTTCTTCAAGAAGAGAGCTAGAATGCATTGTGCATGGCAAGCACTGGATAATACCATTTTAAAAGTGAAAATGACTTCATTCTAACAGACAAGAAGTAATCAGTTATTGATGTGGCAGATATTCAGCATAATCACATTATGTGTAGTCAAACCACCAACTAGTTAGAGCAAAGATCAAAACCAATGCCACAAGTCAGACCTAGAGATGGGAGGTCCTGGGTTCTAATATGGCCTCAGACACTTCCTAGCTTTGTGACTTTCAGCAAGTAGCTTTGCCCTAATGGCCCAAGTTTTACTGCTCTTCTGCCTTGGAACCAATACTTAATATTGATTCTAATATGGAAGATAAGAAGAAGTTATTTGGTTTTTTTAATGCCACATTCAGAGGTTAGCCATCACTGTGCATTTACAGTAACTTCAATTCTGCATACTTTAAAAAAGTTGCTATCTTTAAAAAATAATAAATAGACTAAGGCTAAATGAGGATTTAATAATAATCAATTTAATAATCAATAATTATTTAATGAATAATAAACTAAGGATTAACACATAGATTAAAGTTAAAAACAACAATACTGGTTTCGATTATATTCACTTCACAATAACTACTTCTTAACAAAATTTTAACCAATATAAAACAATTGCCACAGGGAGGAAGCCAGAAGAACCCAGAATCTACATTAATTAGCAAATACTCAATTTCCTTTCTAAATGGGGAGATCATATTCTATCTCTTAACCGTGCCATTTTGTGTGAGGGCCAGTTCCCTCCTCACCTCTTTCTCTTTGCTCTAGTTTCCTTTAACTCAAACCTGACCTTCTCTAAAATGATTTCCCCCTACTGTTATACTTTTCATTATATATCTTGCATTTAGATGGTTGTTGGTGTGTCTTCTTCTTCATTAGATTTTGAGTTTCTAAAGGAATAGAGATTGTATTTTCTCCTTTGTATCCCCAGTGCATGGTACATAGTAAGTGCTTAATAAATGCTTGCTGACTGACTCATTTATACAGCCCTTAAAAGTTTATGTAAGTCTTTCTTCATATTGACTATTTAAGGTAAGTAGTGCAAGTATTAGCACTATTTTATAGGTGAGAAAATAGAGGTTTTGAGAGATTAATTATAGCTGACATTTATATAGAACTTTAAAGTTTACAAAGCATGTCTTATTTGATCCTCAACCCTGTTTGATTCTCAACCTTATGAAGGAGGTAGCATAGGTATTATTATCCCCACTTTTAGGCAACAAAATGTCATGGTGGATGGGCTACTGGGCCTTCAGACAAGAAGATCTGCTTTCCAATCTGCCCTCAGTCACTTACTAGCCATGAGACCCTTTACCTCTACCTCAATTTTCTGAACTATAAAATGAGGATAATTTAAGATAGTATCTATCTCACAGATGTGTGGCGAGGATCAAATGAGACACTTGTAAAGTGTTTTATTAACCTTAAAGAACTATATTAATGCTAGCAATTATTCTTATTAGGAAGAAATTTAGACTAAGAGATTAGTGACTTGATGAGGTCCATATAGCTAGGCAATATCAAACCTCCATCTTCATTGACTTCAAGTTCAACTCTCTTTATCATCACACCAAACTCTCTTTAAGGGACAAAAGGATTAGAAAAGATGGTGGCAAGGGCATGGTTTTAACAGATGGGCTGCTAGAATACCACATGATTACTCCAATATAAGAAAGGGCCCAGAGGAAGACGTCCAGCACCTTGGATAGTTCTCCCCTAGAGTATCTATAGAAGGGCTTAGAAGAATCATACAGAATGAGAGCGTATGAATGGATGATAAAAGATACTAATGTTAAATTTATCCATATTGATGAAGTCACCAATGGATTGTAGTATTGATGAATCATTTAAAAATGACCCAAAGAGGGGGCAGCTGCGTGGCTTGGTGGATGGAGAATCAGTCCTAGAGATGGGAGATCCTGGGTTCAAATTTGACCTCAGACACTTCTTAGCTGTGTGACCCTGGGCAAGTCACTTAACTGACATCACCTAGTCCTTACTGCTCTTCTGCCTTAATTGTATTGTATTGTATTGTATTGTATTGTATTGATTCTAAGGTGGAAGATAAGGGTTAAAAAAAAAAGGCTTGTTTAAAACCTCTTACAAGGAGCTAGCATTCTGATAGAGTGATACTTGAAGTATTCAAAAGCTTCTGTTGGGAGGGTTTGGGAAGATGCTCAGATTCCCAATAATAAGAAGGATTCTTGAATTCAGGTGGATTGCCTAGAAATAAGACATCAGACATGACCCCCTGACAGTGACCAAGACAGGAATCAGAAGACACCACTCTAAGAGCTCAAGTGCCACACATTGGCTGGAGAGATAGTGTTAAGTGTACTTGTCTGCCTACTGGACCTCAAAAAGCCATCCTTGTTTGGAACTGACAGGTTATGCCATAGCTAATTAGGATCAAGATAATATTCAAATTGTTATAAGTTAGGAAGCAGTCACATTCTTTGGTTGGGTCTTTAGACAGTAGCACTCCATCTCCAATGACTACCCACAGAGTTATGTTCTGACTTTCTATTTCACTCTTTTGGAAGTCCACTGGTGAGTGATTTAAAACAATTATGGAACTAGGATTTAATTAGTTGATTAGTTATTTTCCTTGGGGAGCATCGAGGTGGTACAATGGATCGAGTGCCACGTCTAGCATCAAGAAGACTCATTTTCCTGAGTTCAAATCTAGACTTAGACATTTATTAGCTGTGTGACCCTGGGCAAGTCACTTAACCCTGTCGGTCTCAGTTTCCTCATCTGTAAAATATGCTGGAGAAGAAAAAGTCAGACAACTCCAGTATCTTTGCTAAGGAAATCCCATATGGAGTCACAGAGAGTCAGACACAACTGAAAATAACTGGACAAAAAACCTTTCCCTGCCCTCAAGTAGGAAACCTAGACTTTAAAGTAATTCCAGACAATAGAGAGTTCTAATTAGCTAAATGGCCCAGTAAATAGGTATGAGGATTGGGGTCAGGAAGATTTGAGTTCACATTCTGCTGTCACTTAACTGTGATCTGCCCCAGTTTCTTCAACTATAAAATAGGAATAAAAATAACACCTATCTCAGAGTGGCGAGGATCAAATGAGTTAATAGTTATAAAGTACTTTACACCATGTTTGGTACATAGTAGATGTTTAATAATTGTTTCCTTTCCCCTTATGCTTAAAGGCTTTGAGGGAAAGATCTCAGTAAAATGGCATTATTATGTAATTCTAGAGTTATAAGTGTACAGAGCAAAATGGCTCCACGTGCCATCCAGGGGCCAAGAGGGGAACCACAACTCCCAGGAGGGCTAAGACTTAAATGGGAAAAGCTAGGAATAGGAGAAGTGGTGCACAAGATACCTTGGGACTAAATAAGGAAAGGCAGCACGTGGCGGTGAGAAGATTCAGAACCCCCTGGTTCTCCTTCCAGCTGTGCTCCTGGCTCCTTGGCTATGAGGGAGCCCTTTCATTTCTGAGTTTCTGTTCTCTCGTCTGTGAAATGGAAGATGAATTTCTAGGGTTCCCTTCAGCTGCGTATGAACCAAAACTTCTAGGCATGTAATTTCATTACTCATGGCTGAGGACAGGTTCTAGAGAGTGAAGGATTCGGTGTGATTGTGATGTTACTCACCTCAGAAAGTACCATGACGATTTAATTCCTGCTGCATTACTGACGATTCTACTCCCTCCACCCTTTCGACTATTCCCAATAAAACTTAACATGAAACAGCAGCAAACACCCACCCTAAACTCACAAAACACGAGAGAAATCACTGAATAGCTGCTCATCTGGTTTTGCTAGGAGGCTGGTTTCCAAAGATCAGGGACATGCGATTCTGTTCTGCCAAGCACATGGTAAGCTCCGGGGCTCCAACACGCAGCTTCGCGTAAACCAGCTAATTGAGTTTCTCAAAGCAGATATAATGTGAACAAGATGTAGGAATAAAGGCCACGTGGCCTCAATGGCCAACTTATCCTTTTTCTCTTGACTATTCAATGCAATTGAATTCAATTCAAGCAATATTCAACTTTTCTCATATTAGCATCTTTCATAGAATGTATCACAATACTTCATGGAATCTTAGATCAGATATAATACTTACACACACACACACACACACACACACACACACACACATATATATATAATATGATACAGATGTAATCAGATACATAAGTATAAACAGCATACTTCATTGGGTCTCTGAATTCGATACAACCTGAATTTGGAGGTGGCTAAGAATAGTACCAAAACCTATTCAGACAGTTCTTGCTTTAACTTTTAAAAAATTCTTCCCTTCCCTCTTAGAATTACTACTGTGTAGTGGTTCCAAGTCAGAAGAGCAGTAAAGGCTAGGCAATGGGGGTAAGTGACTTGCCCAGGATCACACAGCTGGGAAGTGTCTGAGGCCAGATTTGAATCCAGGACCTTCCAACTCTAGGTTTGGCTCTCAATCCACTTTTAATATCTCTGTTAGTTTTACTTTATCTTAACTTTCTACTCTATTCCTTCCCCCATCAATTTAGTGCTCCAAAAGCTTCTTCCCCCATCCTCCAAAAAACAAAGAACCCTAAAAGAAGAACCTTCCAAATGGAAGCAGAACTATCCCACATAGGGCAGACTTCTGGGAGCAGAGAAAGGGGGACTTTGCTTCACTCTACCTATCTGTCTTCAATCTATATGAACTTGGGTATGAGTGTCTTTCCCCAGTCTCTATGTGCCCTTGAACCAGTGTGCTGGCCCTCTCCCTCATCATTCCTTCCTTCCTTCCTTCCTTCCTTCCTTCCTTCCTTCCTTCCTTCCTTCCTTCCTTCCTTCCTTCCTTCCTTCCTTCCTTCCTTCCTTCCTTCCTTCCTTCCTTCCTTCCTTCCTTCCTTCCTTCCTTCCTTCCTTCCTTCCTTCCTTCTTTCCTTCCTTCCTTCCTTCCTTCCTTCCTTCCTTCCTTCCTTCCTTCCTTCCTTCCTTCCTTCCTTCCTTCCTTCCTTCCTCCCTCCCACTCTCTCTCCTTTCTTTCTTTCTTTCTTTCTTTCTTTCTTTCTTTCTTTCTTTCTTTCTTTCTTTCTTTCTTTCTTTCTTTCTTTCTTTCTTTCTTTCTTTCTTTCTTTCTTTCTTTCTTTCTTTCTTTCTTTCTTTCTTTCTTTCCTTTCTTTCTTTCTTTCTTTCTTTCTTTTCTTTCTTTCTTTCTTTCTTTCTTTCTTTATTTCTTTCTTCTTTCTTCCTCCCTCCCTCCCTCCCTCCCTCCCTCCCTCCCTCCCTCCCTTCCTTCCTTCCTTCCTTCCTTCCTTCCTTCCTTCCTTCTCCTCTTCCTTCCTTCCTTCCTTCCTTCCTTCTTTCTTTCTTTCTTTCTTTCTTTCTTTCTTTCTTTCTTTCTTTCTTTCTTTCTTTCTTTCTTCTTTCTTTCTTTCTTTCTTTCTTTCTTTCTTTCTTTCTTTCTTTCTTTCTTTCTTTCTTTCTCTCTTTCTCTCTTTCTCTCTTTCTCTCTTTCTCTCTTTCTTTCTTTCTTTCTTTCTTTCTTTCTTTCTTTCTTTCTTTCTTTCTTTCTTTCTTTCTTTCTTTCTTTCTTTCTTTCTTTCTTTCTTTCTTTCTTTCTTTCTTTCTTTCTTTCTTTCTTTCTTTCTTTCTTTCTTCTTTCTTTCTCTCTCTTTCTCTGTCCAAGATATTTGTACTGGTGGATCAGTCTTATATGCCGCCCATCCATCTATCACATATCATTGTCTGAAAATTAGGCATTCTTTATCCATTTGTTTTTTCTTCAGTGGATAGAGTCAATTCTTTTCAGTCAGTATAGATGTCATTTCAGAGGTTCTGCAGTATTTGGGACTTTAATCCAAGAACCATAATTTTTGAAATTTGGAAATTTGAAATTTCCATTTGAAACATTTGAAAATAAGGACACCCACAGGACCTCATCATCTCTAGGGAATACACCTTTCATTTGAACTCTCTCTAGACATTTACCAAAAGACAGTAACAAACACCTTGATCAAGTACACATCTCCCCATATATCTCCTCAACTTGCTATTAATAATTAGTGAACAGTCATATCTATTGTATCAAATTTTTTTAGGGTTTAAAGATATTTATGATAGACGTCTTATTTGAATAGACTCTTTAAGACTGCATTACGCTCTACTGGATTTTGCTTTTTTGTTGAAAATGGACAAAAAGGACAACAGGATTTCATATTCACTTCACCTTTTCACTAGCTGTGGAATTGTAAAGGCTTGTTGCAGTAGAACATCATGAATAAAACTTCACCTGTTCATGTCCGTAGAAAGAACAACAAAAAGAAATGAACTGGAATTATTGTGGGTTTCACCATGGAATGAGTAATTGGCTGGTTGGTACTAGATCCTTTCTTCTCCTACCTCCTTCTGAAAAGAGTAAAACTGAATTCTTTTCAGGTCTCTTTCCCCCATGGACATGGTTTTAAGATGTGACTTTTTTTTTTACCACTACCCTTTCTTCCCTACTCCCCTTCTCTGGAAATTTAATCAGCTATACTCTGTTATAACAATTAGTTCAATTTTAATCCAAGGACTCAGATCCATTGCAGATACATATTGCAGATATTGTCAGGTATGGTTGATTTGTTGATTGGTTTTGCTGAAATGCATTTTTTTCTTTAAAAAAAAACTTTATTGCTAGGGAAGGCCTGCTGGGTAGTAGAGGCAGGAATGGACAAGTTTTTAAATGGTGATATCTGAATAAAAGATTTTGGTAACTATACAATTTTTAAAAATGTTTGTACTTTTCTCATATTTTCTTTAAAGACACCACTGATATATGTGTAAAGTATTTTAGTAAGAGAAAAACAAATAAACATAGAAATTGAAAGTTATAAATATCTACTCAACCAATTTTCCAATAGTTTTGTCTGTGATTCCCCCCTAATCATTCAATATTGGTCTCTTTCAGGTGTATGAAAATTCAACTCTTAATATCTTCAACATTATGTCACTGTCAGCACAGAATTTTTCTGTATATGCTTCATCTGTACAAGGTTTAAAATTTTTTTAATTTATTATTATTATTAAAACTTTCTTATTCCTTTCTGTAGCATATTAGAGACTGTGATATTAGAATCAGCTGTGGTAGTTACAATGCCATTGACAAAGGAAAGGATTCACTATTGGAAATCTGTAAGTAATTTTTCTATTTTTATGATTCCATTGTTTTCCTTCCAATTTCATTCCTAAATGCTCTTGGAGCAATTTCTTTTAACTGGGTTTCATGCCAAGCTTTCTATAAACTTGATTTTCTCTCCTCCTCTCCTTGCTTTTTTATGAGGTGATAAAATACATAATTTTCCATTATCTTCTTTCCAGATCCTCTTGTCCTAGACATTCTCTTCTCTCTGGATTTATAAATTATAATACTATTGATGGATTCTCTTCCTTCTTCTAACTGTGAGTGTACCCAAGGTTCTGCCCCATGTCCTCTTCTCTCTCTCTGTCTCTGTCTCTCTCTGTCTCTCTGTCTCTGTCTCTGTCTCTCTCTCTCTCCCTCCTCTTCTTTATCCTTTATCTCTCTCTGTCTCTGTCTGTCTGTCTCTCCTCTTAGTGACTTCATTAGCTCTGATGGGATAGATTGTCATCTCTACTCAGATGGTTCCCAGGACTTTATATTCAACTGTAGGCTCTCTTGAGCTCTAGTCTTGCATCATCAATTGCTTATTGGACATTTCAGACTGGATGTTTTGTAAGTACCTCAAACTGAATAGGTCCAAAACATAATTTTATCCTATTATTTTCCCCCAAACCCAACCTTCTTCCAGACTTTCCTATTTTTGCTTTTAATCACCCCCTCTCATTTCCCCTCCCCTATATAACTCCTCTTCTCACCCCCTTCCTTTTTATTCCCCTCCTACTTCTCCATAGGGTCTTTTAATCACCCCAACTTCTCTCTTCCTTCTATTACTCCCCTCCGCATCACCCCCTTTCTTATTTCCCTTCTACTTTTCTATAGGGTAATGAATCTGATTGTTCTTCACTCTCTGAGCCACTTCCAAAGAGAGTAAGGTTTAAATATTGCCTGTCACCACCCTCATCTTCCCCTCCATTGTAATAGTATTTCTCCACTTGGTGCCTCTTTATGTTATATAATTTACCTCACTTTACTTCTTTTTTTCCATTCTTTTAGTACAATCCTCTTTTTCACCCCTAGTTTTTTTTTTACATATTATCCTAAATAGCTTACTACTATATCCTCTGTCTATGTACTCTTCTTCTAACTACAATGATAAGGGTAACAATTTTTAAGAATTATAGATATCATCTTTCCAAATAGGAATATAAACAATTTGACCTTATTGAAGTCCTTACATTTTTCTCTTTCTTACTTACCTTTTTATACTTTTCTCAAATTTTGTATTTGGACATTAAATTTTTCTGCTTAAGTCTGATGTTTTCTTCAGGAATGCTTGGAAATCTTTTATTTATTAAATGACTATACTTTACCCTGATAGAATAAGCTACCTTACTCTGTCTTGCTGTTGGATTTTGATTCCTGTTGTTTTGAAGTACTTTTTAAAGATTGGTTTGGAAGGATAGTCAGAGTGGTTATGGCTTTCACTGCTACTAAGCCGCCATCTTGGCTCCATCCCCCTCTAGACAAATCTTCCAGTTTTTTGAGGGTACTGTCACTCTTCCAGTCCTCTACACTTTCAAGTCATCCTCAACTTTCCCTATTCCATATATCCAATCAATTCAAGTTTTGCTGATCCTATTTCCACAACCTGCCATGTATTTTTTTTCCTTTTTTTGATTTTCACGACCACTATCCTAGTTTAAGTCCATATGACCTGGACTATTATAAGTATCTCTTATTAGGTCTCCCTCAATAGGACTCAAATACTCTTCATTCCCATCCATGTTCCATACCATTGCTAAAGTGATATTCCTAAGGCACAAATCTGACCTTATATATTTAAACACCACATCCTATTACCTCTAAGATCAAAGATAAGCCCCTCTGTTTAGCATTTATATCCCTTTACAACCTAGCAATATAGATTTCCAGGCTTATCATACATTACTTCCCTTTGTGAACTCAATGGTACCTCAGAACTAGCCTTCTTCTTTTTCTTTTTCTTCTTTTTTTTAATAACCCTTACCTTCTGTCTTGGAATCAATATTATGTGATGGTTGCAAATCAGAAGAGTGGTGAGGGTAAGGTAATGAGATTAAGTGACTTCACCCCAGTCATACAAATAGGAACTATCTGAGGCCAGATTTGAGCCTAGAACCTAGAAATCCCATCTCTGGGTCTGGCTCTCAAACGATTGAGTCACCTAGCTTCCCCCAGAACTGGTCTTCTTGATGTTCCTCACACACAATATTCATTTCCAATTTCTGTATCTTTATACAAGTTGTACCCCATGCTTAGAAGTTACTTCCTCCTCATCCTTGCCTCTTAGAATCCATAGTCTCCTAAGTTCAGTTCAAGTAGACTTGCCCTGGCTACTATTGTTTTCTTCCCCAAATCGATTTGTATGTATTTTGCATATATAGGCATCCCTTCTACATCACAGGGATTAGGAGTATGATCTACTAAATCCATGTGAAAATTTTTGACTCTCTCTTTTTACCAAACGAGTCTGAATTTTTCCTTTTTCTTTTATTGAGTGTTTATAGTAAAATAAATTTTATATTTATGATTTTAAAAGATAAAATATATTGATGTTATATAAAATAAAATATATTTTACGCATTTCTGAGTTTCTAAACTTTTTCTGTTTCATCTGCTGGCCTTTCTTTGTGTGTCATCTGCAGCTTTCCCCAAAAATTCCCATTTAATTTCTTATGCTGACCTGTGATATATAGAAATCATGATGGGAAAACTCATGCTGTAGAAGAAATTCTTGTACTTATATATGTGCATGTTGTCTTACTTGACATAATTTAAGTTCCTTGAACTTCCCAAAATTTTTTTTACTGATTTAGAAAAAAACATAACAAAGTTCATTTGGAAGAACAAAGGATCAAGGATATCCAGGGAAACAATGAAAAAAAAATACAAAGGAAGGGGGCCTTGCAGTCCCAGATCTCAGACTATATTATAAAGCAGTGGTCACCAAAACAATCTGGTATTGGCTAAGAGACAGAAAGGAGGATCAGTGGAATAGACTCAGGGTAAGTGACCTCAGCAGGACTGTATATGACAAACCCAGAGAACCCAGCTTTTGGGATAAAAACTACTGGGAAAATTGGAGGGCAGTGTGGGAAAGATTAGGTTTAGATCAACACCTCACACCCTACACCAAGATAAATTCAAAATGGGTGAATGACTTGAACATAAAGAAGGAAACTATAAGAAAATTAGGCAAACAGAATAGTATACATGTCAGACCTTTGGGAAGGGAAAGATTTTAAAACCAAGCAAGACTTAGAAAGAGTCACAAAATGCAAAATAAATAATTTGGAATACATCAAATTTAAAAGTTTTTGAACAAACAAAACCAATGTAACTAAAATCAGAAGGAAAGCAACAAATTGGGAAGCAATCTTCATAAAAACCTTTGACAAAGGTTTAATTACTCAAATTTAAAAAGAGCTAAATCAATTGTACAAAAAATCAAGCCATTCTCCAATTGATAAATAGGCAAGGGACATGAACAGACAGTTCTCAGCCAAAGAAATTAAAACTATTAATAAGCACATGAAAAAGTGTTCTACATCTCTTATAATCAGAGAGATGCAAATCAAAACAACTCTGAGGTATCATCTCACACCTAGCAGATTGGCTGACATGACAACTATGGAAAGTAATGAATGCTGGAGGGGATGCGGCAAAGTTGGGACACTAATTCATTGCTGGTGGAGTTGTGAATTGATCCAACCATTCTGGAGGGCAATTTGGAACTATGCACAAAGGGCGATAAAAGAATATCTACCCTTTGACCCAGCCATAGCACTGCTGGGTTTGTACCCCAAAGAGATAATAAGGAAAAATACATGTACAAGAATATTCATAGCTGCACTCTTTGTGGTGGCCAAAAATTGGAAAATAAGGGGATGCCCTTCAACTGGGCAATGGCTGAACAAATTGTGGTATATGTTGGTGATGGAATACTATTGTGCTAAAAGGAATAATGAACTGGAGGAATTCCATGGAGACTGGAACAACCTCCAGGAAGTGATGCAGAGTGAAAGGAGCAGAACCAGGAGAACATTGTACACAGAGACTAATACACTGTGGTACAATTGAAGGTTATAGACTTCTCCATTAGGGACAATGCAATGTCTCTGAACAATCTGCAGGGATCTAAAAAACACTATCCACAAGCAGAGGATAAACTGTGGGAGTAAAAACACCAATGAAAAGCAACTGCTTGACTACAGGGGTGGAAGGGATATGACTGAGGAGAGACTCTAAATGAACACTCTAATGCAAATACCAACAACAGGGAAATGGGTTCTAGTCAAGAACACATGTGATAACCAGTGGAATCGTGCGTCGGCTATGGGAGAGGGAAAGGTGGTGGGAGGGGGGTGGGGAGGAAAAGAAAATGATCTTTGTTTCCAATGAATAATGTTTGGAAATGACCAAATAAAATAATGTTTAAAAAATAATTTAAGTTCCTTGAGAGTAGGGACTAATTCATTTTTCCTTTGCATACTCAATGACCATGGTAGTACTTAGCGCACAGTAGACATTTAATAAATTCTGGTTGATTGATAATGCTTCCTTTGTAAGATTTTACAAATGAGTTTATATTCTCTACTGACATTGGCATTGACTTCTCCACTTGGCAAGGAGGTTAAGTGTTTGCTGGTTAAGACTCAATTGGGCTCTTTTGGACTCCTTGTTATAGTGATTGCTTTACATCAGTTAAAATGCCTTAGGAAATGGGGATAGGGGATATAGATGTCTGTTACTTTACCCAATTCCCTTATTTCTGTTTCAATAGTTTTTTTAAAACTAGGTCAAGTTGGAGCTGTTTTAAATACATGCTTCTTTTTTAATTTTTAAACCCTTACTTTCCATCTTGGAGTCAATACTGTGTATTGGCTCCAAGGCAGAAAAGTGGTAAAGGCTAGGTAATGGGGATCAAGTGACTTGCCCAGGGTCACCCAGCTAGGAAGTGTCTGCAGCCAGATTTGAACCCAGGACCTCCCATCTCTAGGCCTGACTCTCAATCCACTGAGCGGTAAATACACATTTTTAATTTTCATTGAATCATTGTTATAACAAGTCCATGGAATGACTGATGAAGACATCCAATCTGAAAATTGATCCCATGTTGACAACCATTTTCCTAATTGTTTCTTCACTGTTAAAATTGTCAGTTTTATTTTTTGGGATGTTATTGAATGTTTACCATATCCAGTGCTTCCTGACTTTCTTTTGAAAAAAAAAACGTAGTCAGTTATAAGACTATGAAGGAATTACATGCACTTAAAATGATATAACAAACTCACATGAAACTAGAGGAAAATGGTCTTAGATACCTCTATGAGCCCATAAAGGATTTGGAGCCCGATTGGTGCCAGTATACTGGTAGAAAGTTTGGTTTTTCCATAGAAAGCCAGACACACAGAAACTTAAATTCCTTAGCCTTCCCTATGAACAGAAATTTAACCCTTCTTAGTGCTAGTTCTTAAATGGGGAACAGCACCATTTAAGAAAATCCGTATCAGGTCATTAAGAAAGAAAATTTTAAATTTACAATAGATTCACAAAGGTTCCTTTTTACATATCAGTTTACAAGAGAGATGTTTGTTCACAGTCATTAGGAATCAGAGGACCTGAGTTCAAACTCTTTTTAAAAAATTTTATTTAGTCAATTTAGAACACTTTTCCTTGGTTACAAGAATTATATTCTTTCCCTCCCCTCCCCCCACCCCTTCCCATAGCCAACACACAATTCCACTGGGTATTACATGTGTTCTTGATCAGAACCTATTTCCATATTGTTGGTATTTGCACTAGGATGTTCATTCAGAGTCTACATCCCCAATCGTATCCCCCTCTAGCCATGTAATCAAGCACTTGTTTTTCTTTGGTGTTTTTACTCCCACAGTTTTTCCTCTGAATGTGGATAGTGTTTTTTCTCATAGATTCCTCCAAGTTTTTCTGGATCACTGCATTGCCACTAATGGAGAAGTCCATCACCTCGATTATACCACAGTGTATCACTCTCTGTGTACAATGTGCTCCTGGTTCTGCTCCTCTCACTCTGCATCACTTCCTGGAGGTTGTTCCAGTCTCCATGGAATTCCTCCAGCTCATTATTCCTTTTAGCACAATAGTATTCCATCACCAACATATACCACAATTTGTTCAGCCATTCCCCAATCGAAGGGCATCCCCTCATTTTCCAATTTTTTGTCACCACAAAGAGCGCAGCTATGAATGTTCTTGTACATGTCTTTTTCCTTATTATCTCTTTGGGGTACAAACCCAGCAGTGCTATGGCTGGATCAAAGGGCAGACAGTCTTTTATCGCCCTTTAGGCATAGTTCCAAATTGCTCTCCAGAATGGTTGGATCAATTCACAACCCCACCAGCAATGAATTAGTGTCCCCACTTTGCCACATCCCCTCCAGCATTCATTACTTTCCATTGCTGTCATGTTAGCCAATCTTCTAGGTGTGAGGTGGTATCTCAGAGTTCTGAGTTCAAATTCTTGCTCATTCATTTACTCCTTCTCTGACCAAGGTCAAATCACAACTTTTCTGGGTCTCAGTTTCCTCATCTGTAAAATGATAATGTTGGACTGGATAATCTCTAGAGCTCTATAATTAGTGGTGAAGAATGATTTGGCAGAAAGGGAAGGTGAGGAGCAAAGAAACTAGAAGTTTGAATGTTAGCTGCCTTCTGTCAATGAAAGATGACAATGAAAACAGATGAATTCTGTAATGATCAGATAAGCCACAAGGAGAAAATACACTCTGACACAGCCATACTCTTTCAGGATATATATAAGACCAATGTACAAAGGGTTCCTTCTGCTGTTTTCCCATCACATAAAGTAACAGTGGTTAGTTCAATAAGTGAACAAGCATTTATTAGGCACCTACTATATGCTAGGCATCATTTTAGGGGTTAGAGATACATAGGCAAAAAAAAAAAGGGAACAGTTCTCTATTGGAGACAATAGCATGCACTTATATCAAAATATACCAAAAATACAAAATAAATATGAGGTTGTTAAGGGCAGAAACTGGGACACTAAGTGGGTGGTGGAAAATAACATAGGCTAAGCCTAGAAAATAATATATAGGGTCAGATTATGTAGGAGGCTGGATGTGAGAGATGCTGTAGAATTAAGAAGGATCTGGGAACTGACTGGATATGTAGGGTGAATAAGAGTAAGGGTTCTAGGATGAAGCCAAAGTTCCAACCTGGAAGATTGGAAGGATGATGTAGTCAGGAAAAGGGATTGGGGGTGGGGGGAGAGAGGAAGGGGAGGAATAGAATTAATTCTGTTTTAGACATGCTATAATTTGCTCTCTAAAAACAAAAATAGCTGATAGGTCAAGGAGATAAGAAACTTACTCATTCAGACTGATCCTGAACTGGGATTTATTTTTTTGAGGGAAGTTCCCGATTTATGGAATTTAACTTGGTAGAACATGCAACTCAGACCTGGGCAAATGGAAGGTTAATGACCAAACTTCAAGCCACCTGAGAGGTCTCTTCTGCCGTAAATGTGGCATTCTACCTCTCAGTTTTTTATTCCTTTGTCTCCAGGGGATGAGATTGGGGAACTTATTTTCCAGCCTCTTGTTGAACCTCTTGTCCCTAATTCCTGGAGTGTGCTGAGATGATCATTTCTTTTAAAATTACCTCTGGGGTCAGGATCATAAATTTAGAGTGGGCAGGAACTTTGCAGATCATATAATCCAAGAATTCTTAATCTGGGATCCATGGATGGGTTTCGGAAGATTTAAAAAATAATTAATTGCATAGCCTTGATTAGGCTGCCCGCACCTGTAATATATAAGCAATTTTTATCCCAGCTTCTCCTAGAACTGGTAGTCTAGGGGTAAAGGGTAGAACCAGCAGGGTCCTGCCTAGGCATCCTGGAAGCAGCTTTTCCATGGTGGTGGGGCTGGTCTTTGCATGTAGAAGGCAAGAGGAAATATGGTAGATAATTGAGGGGAAGAGATCAAGGACAAGGAGAGTAAATGGAGCACAAACATGTACTCAATTGTGACCATGGATTAGCATTTTTTGAAAAGCCTTCCACAGGATCTGTGTGTGTGTGTGTGTATGTGTGTGTGAGAGAGAGAGAGAGAGAGAGAGAGAGAGAGAGAGAGAGAGAGCATGGATTGAGCATGGATGGCTTTTGGATGAGAAAAAAGTTACTCTTTATTTCAATATAATTAGTTTCCTTTGCAAATCATAAAATTTATTTTATGCATTTAAAAACATTCTGAGGAATCCAAAAGCTTTATCAGCCCATTGAAGGATAGATGACACAAACAAGTTGAGAACCCCTAGATTCTAATCCAAACCCCTCATCTTTTTTGTTCTTATTTTAAGAATTTCCATTCTTCCCAGTGTTTTCATTATCACCACATTTCTCATAATGGCAACTCACATTAATATCATGCTTTAAAATTTATAAATCTAATAAATACTGATTTTTTTCAACTGCTGTGTATAGATGAAGACAGCTTGGTTTTCCTTGCCCATAGCTTCACCGTGGATGTCTCAGGAAGCAGCCCACATAATTTGAATCACCTTGCCCAGTTGGTTTGGAAGGACTTTTATGACTTGAGAAATCAAAGGGAAATTGGGGTTCTTTGGCAGCTTTGGGGTGGGGGTGGGGAGAGAATACTGATGTAGATGGGAAATAGCACCTGGATGTTGAGGGAGAAAGAACTTTGGGCTATGCCTTGCCCCACTTCATACCATGCCCCAATTCAGAATCATTTCTAGAGATCAATTCAGAAGTATAAGGGGCAGAGTATATTCCTGACTCTTGGGTGGACAGAAGAGATGCTCTAGTCTGGAGCTACATCTGAACTGTAACATGGAGGGAATACTTAAATTGCTTGGATTCTGAGGAAATTGAAGTATCTCTACTCTGCCATACTGAGATGGGAAGCCCACAGTAAAAGCCTGCTTTCTAGAAAAGGGATAGAAATGCCACTTCCTATAGGAGCTGACTAAGATAGCACATGCTAATGAACCCTGAGAAGCAACAGCTTGCTGGGAGTATCACTTAATGGTGCATGATTGTGAGTAAACGAAGCTATCTTTGTGGAATTCTGCCTCACTTAAATCCAGTTCATGCACAAGTCAAGACTTCACCCCCATGATGTCATCAAACCTCTTTGAAGACAAAGGACAAATGAATGAAACTCTACAAGTCTCTGGGAATGAGATGCTCTTTGAATGGAGTTGATATTTTCCATGAGCTCTATTTATTTCCTTTTCCCCAATATACACATTTTCCCTTTGAGCTTTGTGAATTGTATGCTTGAAAGGGGGAGTTTGGCAACAACATACCAGGTAATGTCACCTGATGAAGTTCCCAGATTTTCTGTTTGAGAACAGGGGACCAGAGAGGTGAGAAATCCTTCTAAATGTACCCAAGTTTTTTTTTTGTATCAAGTAGAATGCCAAGGCTACCCAAGTCAAAAAGCATTTATTAAGTGAATCCTATGTGTGAAGTACTGTGCTTAAATGCAGTGGATACAACAGAGAGGCAGAAAAACAGCCCCTGCTCTCAAGGAGCTCCCAGTCTAACATGCAGACAACTATGTACAAACAAGACAGATACAGGATAAATTGCAGATAATCTCAGAGGGAAGGCACGAAGATTAAAGAGGATTAGGAAAGGCTTTTTATAGAAGGAAAGACTTTAGCTGAGACTTTCTCCACAGCAACACTGAAATGTATTAAGTAAAATATGTAATCTTCATTTTACAGTTGTTTTCTTATTGCCCCATATCATAAATGCCAATCAGAATTTGAAAACAGATCTTTTCACTCCACATTCAGTTCTCTAACCACTACCAAGTGATCTCCCTTTAATTAAGTCAAACACTCATTCTTTCATTGGATTAAGTTTCTATTAATTTGGACCTGTCCCCACATTGTTTGTAGAAAGTGGGCAACACCTATATTCTAGTCACATCTCCTGACATTTTAAAGTCATCTTGGAGCCAAATCATAAATCCTGAAGAATCGCCTTTGGAGGTTTTTCAAATAAACAAACAAAAAGTCATTTTCTTTCCAGCAAGCCTTAAGTATGTCTGTGATCAAGAAGATGGGGAAAAGACTAGAAAACCTATTAAGGTCTTTCTTCTGGCTCTCAGACTCAGTGAGAGAATAAAAGGAAGATAGGAAAGGAAGAAATAAAAAGATAGGAAAAGCTCTTGGCCACATGGATGCCAAAGGTTCTGACTAAAATTTTCTGCATCAGCAAATTCAGGCATCTCACTTCCTGGCCTGGATCCCAATGCAGTTGTGGCATGGAGAAGCTGCCTTGTGCAGATGGGCCAGAAACACTGCTCTGCAGGAATGAATTTAGGGAGGGAAGGAGGCCACATCCCTGAGTCACTGGAGGGAGTAGAGGAGAAACAACCCTAGTGCTGTATCTTGTGGTTTTACACAACTCAGCTTAAAAACAAGAAAACAAGCTCTCTGGAAAATGGGAGGGATTTGGCAAGCCCCTTAAACTTCAGGAACATTATGTTCCTTCCAGCATGTCTTGAATAACGGAAGTGGAGGGCTTTGGGGGAGGGAAGAAGCAGACAGAGTGGCTGGAAACATCATTTTTTTTTCCCTGTTAAACAAGCTCAGCCTGGAAATTAACATGGAAGAAATTCAGGATGATTTATACACACCTAAGACAGCCTCACGTATATACATGGCCCTTCCCAATTAAGGACAATTAAACAAGGACAACGACTCCCCAAAGCTGTTGGTTTCCAAAGAAAGGAATGCCAGGGATGGCCTCGCCTTGAGAATGCTCTGCAAAAATGGCAAGATCTCAAGCATGCCCCTTAGGAGAAGGGGACTCTCTGCTCTGCCCCAGACCCAAGTTAAGGGATCCAATTTTTCTCTGGCACAGAGTTTTCTTTCAGTCAATTAGAGGCTGCCCTCCCCAAAAGAATCCAACAGGGCATTTTAGAGAAGCATCATGGGAATTTCCTAAGAGATGGGTTGGAGGGGGCTGTGACGTGTCAGTTTTCTGCCTCTGATCTAGAGGCACAGCTTATACAGGCACAGTGATTCTGAGTAACCAGGGAAGACGCAGCTGAACCAAAGCTGGAGGGTGTTTAACATAGTCCTGTAGGAGGAGAAAAGGGCACACTGTGAGTAACTTTTTTTTTGACTGCTAGAAAATTTGCTGTGGAGTAGGAAGACTGCTACAGATTATTAACCAAGACTTAGGGAAAGAAGCTGGAAGCAACATTTCCTCAAGGGCTCTTCAGTCTCCATCCCCAGTCAATCCAGTTTGAAGCCACCATTTTCCCTTTCCCTATCCCTAGGGATACAAAGGCCTTGGGAGGAGCCTGGGAATTGTGGGCATTCAGGGCTGCTGAATAGATTACTCCAATCTATATGCTGAATAGATTACTCCAAAATAGATTCAGGGTTTTAGGTATTCAAGGATGTTCCATCACCCTATTTGTCATAAATTATAGACCTGTCTAACCAGAACTGGCACATGGAGAAGGCCAGGGGTTGGGCACACTGGTATTGGAAAGATGATAGGACCCTAGAATTAGAGCTGGCAGGAATCTTTTTTTAAAGTTTATTTATTTAATTAATGTAGAATATTTTTCCATGGTTACATGATTCATGTTCTTTCCCTCCCCTCCTCCCATCCCCCTCCCATAGCCAATGAGCAATTCCTCTGGGTTTAACATGTGTCATTGATCAAGACCTATTTCCATATTATTGATATTTGCACTAGGATGATCGTTTAGCATCTACATCCCCAATCATATCCCCATCAACCCATGTGATCAAGCAGTTGTTTTTCTTCTGTGTTTCTACTCCCACAGTTCTTCCTCTGGATGTGGATAGTGTTCTTTCTCATATGTCCCTCCGAATAGTTCTGGATCATTGTATTGCCACTAGTAGAGAAGTCCATTACATTCAATTGTACCACAGTGTATCATTCTCTGTGTACAATGTTTTCCTGGTTCTGCTCCTCTCCCTCTGCATCACTTCCTGGAGGTTGTTCCAGTCCCCATGGAATCCCTCCAGTTCATTATTCCTTTGAACACAATAGTATTCCATCACCAACATATACCACAATTTGTTCAGCCATTCCCCAATTGAAGGGCATCCCCTTATTTTCCAATTTTTGGCCACCACAAAGAGTGCAGCTATGAATATTCTTGTACATGTATTTTTCCTTATTATCTCTTTGGGGTACAAACCCAGCAGTGCTATGGCTGGATCAAAGGGTAGATATTCTTTTATCGCCCTTTGTGCATAGTTCCAAATTGCCCTCCAGAATGGTTGGATCAATTCACAACTCCACCAGCAATGTATTAGTGTCCCAACTTTGCCACATCCCCTCCAGCATTCATTACTTTCTGTTGCTGTCATATTAGCCAATCTTCTGGGTGTGAGGTGATACTTCAGAGTTGTTTTGATTTGCATCTCTCTGATTATCAGAGATTTATAACACTTTTTCATGTGCTTATTAATGGTTTTGATTTCTTTATCTGAAAATTGCCTATTCATGTCCCTTGCCCATTTGACACCAAAATTTCTAAAGGGGATGGGGAGAGAATATATTCTATATCTGTGGGGTATGTTTCCAAACCGGGAACTCTGAGTCTTCAGCAGCCTCAAACACATGGAGGATAATCTCTTTTCTCCTGGCTTATTTCCCATGACCACCTGTGTTTTTGCTTGTTTTGGGAGGACGGTATTGGGCAATTTTGTTTGTTAACTCTGGGATCAAGGCTATGAGAAGCTAAGATGGGGATCTAGTCAGTAGGGGCACCATTTCAAAGTCAGTGATAGGGGCAGCTGGATTGAGAACCAGACCTAGAGATGGGAGGTCCTAGGTTCAAATCTGGCCTCAGAAACTTCTCAGCTGTGTGAGTCTGGGCAAGTCACTTAACCCCTGTTGCCTAGCCCTTACCACTCTTCTGCCTTGGAACCAATACACAGTATTGATTCCAAGATGGAAGGTAAGGGTTTTAAAAAAAAGCCAGGGGTAGGACACTTGTTAGCTACTCTTCCCAAAGGTCCCAGGCCAGGATTGCATAAGAAAATATTAATAAATTCCAGGGAAGTTTGAACAGTCCAGAACCCTCTGATCATGACCTATATGATACAATTGAAAGAATGTTAAAAATACATACTATATATACACACATGCACACATATACACTTTAGCCTCGTCAAATTAAAAAATGAAACAAAACCAGGAAGGAATTTATACTAGAGCCTAGAAACAGAAGAATTACTACATTGCTTAAAGCTTTAAGGAGTATTTCTAAAACAGGCAGAAGATAGGAATGGCAGGGTTGGTTATCATCTATTTCCCATGAAGCTCTCAAGAGCTTCCCTGTGAGATCTCAAGACTCTTAGAGCATCCACCCCAGGCTCTTGGAGCCCTTGCTTTTTAGCCAGGTTGTGTGGACCAGATTCTGAACAAGGGGCAATAGAATTCCTGGAGTATCAGATCCCTTCTGATCAGCTAAGTGGAACCATTGTTAGGACAGTAGTGGAGATTTCTGAGATTGGTGCCATCTTGAGTGAAGTGATAAGCATCAAACTAGCAGTTATTATTTTCTGAAAAAGTTCAGCCTACTTACCTACTACCTATATACCTACCTATCTACTTGCTATTCCTTCTCTCCTCCCTTTCTCTGATTATTGAAGGCTTGAGATAAATAGATCGGTGGAAGAAAAGAAGGGGGCCTAGGTGCTACAGTGTATAGAGTGCCATGCCTACAGTCAAGAAGACTTCTCAGACTTGAATCTGACCTCAGACACTTGTTAGTTGTGTGATCCTGGACAAGTCACTTACCCTTGTTTGCCTCAGTTTATTCATCTATAAAATGAACCATAGAAGGAAATGATAAACCATTCCAGTTTTTTTTGCTATCAAAACCCCAAATGGGGTCATGAAGAGTAGAACATGACTGAAACAACTCAATAGAAGAGAAAGAGGTCAAATGAAATAATATTTATGTCTGGCACATAATTGGCACTTAATAAATGCTAATACCTGTCTCTCCTTAATAGATAATGATCTCAAAGTAAATAATTAGTTAAATATTAATAAAGGACCTACTATATGCAAGGCAGATATATGTTTACTGCAACAGGAACTTTGAGTGTATCTTTCTTTTTGTCTCAATAAACCAAATGCTATCCCATTCCATTTATTAGTGTTTTTTTTTTCAATTAACAGAATTTATTTTTTTCTTCCTCCCTTCTTTCCCACCCCTTTGGGAAAAAACAAAAACAAAATCCTTTTAACAAATATTCAAATTGTCAAGTAACTGGTTCTGTTTAAAAATACCTCTTTTTTTCTGCCTCTCTGCCAGAAGGTGGGTAGAATGCTTTATTGGAGGTCCTATGAAATTGCAGTTGTTTATTGATCAGTGCTCCACTCTATTTAGAGGTATCAGCCACCTATACCCTGACTCAAAACCCAAATAGAGAAATACCTTCTGAGCCAGAATCAAAAGACTCTTGAAGGGACTTTGGTCCACCCTTTTAGGGTGCCCTTAAGGGCAGAACGTGATTAGTTTTTGAAGATAAATAAGTGGTGGGCTTTGAAATGAGTGGGAAGCAGAGCAGCCTTCAAATTGTCTATTCCTTGTGTGCCTGACTCAGAAGGTCTTTCCTGGTCTGGAATAGACATAGTCATTTCATAGATGTTTGTAAATGACCCTTGGACTAACATAGGATTTGTTAGTCATATTTCAATGGCACTTCTTAGTGAATAACTAAGATGTCTTTGGCCTGGATTCTGACTTATGGACTTTGGTACTTACCTGGGAACTATTGATAGCTTTGATCATTAGAGAAATCAAAAGTTATGGAAAATATATTTTTAGAAGCATTTTAAAAATTTTCTTTAAAATTAACAGAAGGAAATAACACAAATAAACAGAATTTAAATTGTGTTTTTATAGAATTTTTATGTGAAAAAATCACATATTAGTGACATATAAACTGGTCATATGTGTTATGACTTTCTGATCTTAAACACATTATAGCTTAATGAAGTAATTTCATATACTATATATTTTTCCAGTCTCTTGTCTCATTACTATTTTTTTGGGGGGGAGTATATTATTGTGTCATGATTTTTTATTTCATTAATACTTGTCAGTTTTTTCCTCTTTTCCTTTGAGTTTAATTAGACATTTAAATTTTAAAACTTAAAATTGATACTATTTTTACATATTCTAAAGTATAGAACCTCTATAAATTATAAGTCTTATAGTCTAAAAATATAATACAGCAATTTAATGGATTGTTTTTATCTTTTTTAATTTTATAATGGCTTATTTTATCTTATTTCAATCTTAAGATATAAATTCAGTACTTCAAAAAATAAAGGTTTTGTAACTCAATCCATGTAGATACTCCTTTAGGGCAATTAGATGGCATAGTGGATAGAACACAGGGTCTGGAGTCAGAAAGCCTTGAGTTCAAATCCTGCCTCAGATACTTACTAGCTGTGCTGTTGGGCAAATCATTTCTCTCAACTTCACTCTCCTCCTGGGGTGGTTGTGAGAATCAGCTATAATCATATCTGCAAAGTGTTTTGTTGTTTTTCAATCATGTCTGACACTTTGTGACTCCATTTGGGGTTTTCTTGGCAAAGAAACTGGAATGGTTTGCCATTTCCCCTCTCCAGCTCATTTTACAGATGAGGAAACTGAGGCAGAGTACAGTGACTTGTCCAGGGTTATATAGCTGAGCAAGTGTCTGAGGCCAGATTTGAATTCAGGAAGATGCGTCTTCCTGAGCTAGGTCTGGCACTCTATAACCACTGTGCAAACCTTAAAATGCTATATAAATAAGTGTCGGCTCTTACTACCATCATGGTACTCTGCTTGCATGGCTTTCAAGTTACCTCCATGCCATAATGACAGATCAATCCTGAGGTCATTTTGGAGTAGGTAGCCTCTCCCAGCTCTTCCACATCTGACTTTTTCTACACATTAAATACTTATAAAGAGAATAACAAGTGTTTTCCATTTTAAAAATATTTATTTTTAAAGAAACAATTCATTATTGTGTTTCTCTATTTCTAAAAATACTTCCGACAGTGAAGAAAGGTCTCTTCTTGCTCAGGGGCCCCAGAATGTCGTCCTGATCTTCCTCTGGCCGGAGTTATTAGCTGAATGGCTGAGATAACGGAAATGTAAATCCTCCTATTTTATGGATATGTCGAGATCATAAAAAAGTCCCCCGAGCTGGGAAAGCTCCTCACAGAGGGCACAGAGCAAACCTTTGAGGGCAACATGCCTAATCAATATCATTTTCCTGTTTTGCAGAAGTCCACAGTCTGTCCTTCTAGGAATGGTAAGCCAAACGGCTGGGGCTGGGAATTCAATGAGGGGTGGCTGCGCCACTCATGGTGTTCCCGGCCAGGGCAGGGCTTGTCTTGGGGGCCTTCATTTCTTCATCTGTAATCAGAGGGGTGTGTGTGGGCCAAAGGCTTCCAGCGCCGACATTCCAGGATCCTAGAAAAGCCCTGATAAAAATCTGAATGAAAGCAAAATGAAACGGGGAGGCTAGAGGCGAATCCTTTGCATCGCCGAAGAATTCCTTGTTTTACGAGAGAATCTGCTCTCTGTATCTAGCGGGGAGTTCCCGGTGTGTGGGGACTTTTCAGGAACCTGCGGATTGCACGAAGTAAGGAAAAGCACTTAGTCTAGGCTCTACCTCATGTGCCAGAGGAACTCTCACTCAAGGCAAACGCGATTGGGGAAGACAGACATTTCCTAGCTGCCCCGGAGCCGACACTTAATGTGATTTTAAGACAGAAGGTTTAAAGGCTTAAAACCGAAACAAAACACAACACCCTGTTGGGGAAGGAGCAGAGTGCTGGGGACACAAGGGGTTAATCCCCTCCGCCCCCCCCCGGGTGAAGCCATCCCAAGAGAGGGCTCCTCTCTCCCCCAACTCAGCCTATATCTCTATGGGAGCTGAGAGAGTCGCCACCAGGAAGGAGGGTAGCTGTGCCTCACCACTGTGTAGGCTGATGCGGGCTAGTGCAGGACAGAGAAACACATTTCAGAGTAAATACAAGGAAGCATATTCCACCCACGAGCCAATCCTTGGGGAAAAGCTCCATTTGCCCCATGCTAGTGATGTTATGGCTCTGATTTCTGTCCTGAACTGGAAGTCCAGAGTGATAGTGACTAGGCTTAGAACATCGTCTGGGGATAGATTTCAGGGAGTCAGTGAATTTGAACAGGAAAAAACAACCCACATATTTATTTCCATATTACTTGTTTCCTTTATAATCTTATGTATTTTATTTCATACATTTAAAAATATTTTTCTGCCTGGGTTCATAGGCTTTACTAGACTTCCAAAGGGGTCCATGTCATATGAAAGGTTAAGAACTTCTGGTGTAGAGGCAAAAATATGTGAACAGAATTGGAGCCAGCAGAGGTGGGATATAAAAAGGCACATCCAGGACACAATACTATGGGGATACTTTTTTAAAAAAACGCTTCCTTACCTTCTGTCTGCAGTGAGGAAATTAGGATATTGATTAAGTATTGGTTAAAATAAGAATATCTTTTTTATAAGGGTTTTAATGAAGTATTAATATATTATTTTAATCAATTCTTAATGTCCTGTTTTCCTCCAATCCAACATCAGTTAGGATATTGATTAAGTATTGATTAAAATAAGAATATCTTATTTTTAATAAGGTTTTAAAAAAGTATCAATATCTTATTTTAATCAATTCTTAATCAATGTCCTAATTTCCTCCAATCCAGTATTAATTAGGATATTGATTAAATATTGATGAAGATAAGAATATTTTATTTTTAATAAGGGTTTTAAAAAGTATCAATATCTCATTTTCATCAATTCCTAATTACTATCCTAATTTCCTTACTACAGACAGAAGGTAAGGGTTTAAAAAAAGTATCCCCATTGTATTGTGATTAAGTATTGATTAAAATATTTGTCATATATCTTATTTGAATCAATACTTAATATCCTAATTTCCTCACTACATGTCTTAGTATCAATCGTGAGACAGAAGACAAATAATGGCTAGGCAATTTGAGTTAAGTGATTTGCCCAAGAACACATGGCTAGGAAGTGCCTGAGGCCAGATTGGAATCCAGGTCCTCCTGACTATGGGCCTGAAGCTCTATCCACTGTGCTATCTAGCTGCCTTGGTAATACTTTTTAATAATATTTTTTTTCTTGCGAATGCTTATATTCTTAGTAGCAGAAGTTTTTCTTCCCTTCGACACATTTGGTATTATGTGATGTCAGGTTCCATGATGATGAATGGCCAAGTACTAAAGAGGAGTGGAGAGTTGACTGGATTTGATCAGAAGGAATTATATAGCACTTCCAGTTTTACTCTAGCATAAAGTGGTGGGCACATAGTAGGCACTTAGTACATGTTTATTGGCTGATTGATCTCAAAATTCTCACATATACACACACATTCCCCAACCATTTCTGTAATATCAATATTTTCCTGGTGATTCAAATCATATAGTATCATGATCTCTGAAGAATTCAAACAAAGGGCAAAGGAAAGATCTAGTGAGGGTGTCAGTGGGGGATGACACATTACCAGTGATGACTTAACATGGCAATGTTGGTATGAAGATGTTATTTCTCACATCTATAGCCTGCAAAGGAGTTGGCCCAGTCATAGTGATAATGATGGATCGTGCATCTGGAGCCCAGCATTGTACAAGTATTTATGAAATATTTAAAGAGTTTTGGGAAGGTCTCTAGCTCATTAATTCTATTCTCTAGGGGGGATTTATGGAATAACACAACCAGAATTGCATGAGGCAAACTAAAAGCTAATAATAGCAGCAAGCTCTTATTTGATTCTCACAACTCTAAGAGGTAGGTGCTATTAGAATTCCTATTTTATAGTTGAGGAGACAGAGGCAGACAGAGGTTAAGTGACTTGCTTGGAATCACATAGCTGGTAAGTGGATGAGGCAGGTTTGGAACTTGGGTCTTCCTGATTCTAAACCCCATGCTCTATCCACTGTACCATCGAATTGCCTTGTAAGAAGGCAGGGTCAAGTCCCAATTTGTACCTTTAAGAGATATACTCCTACTGCTGAGATTACAGAATCATTAATATGTTAACAAGTTGCATGTGTTACAGCGAAGATTCAGAAGATTATAGGAATTATGGTTGAAAAGAGACTTATGAGATTACCCAACAGAACTCTTATTTTACATACTAAAAATAGAGCTCCTGAGAAATCATAGGATCACAGATACAAAACTGTGAAGGACCTTAATAATCATCATTATGATTAAAATTCTCTAGAGACTATATTAATTTATTATTATTTATTAAATAGTGAAAGTGGGTTGGTTGGAGGGAGGAAAGGGATATAATAACATGGCAAGTCATCTGCTAACTTGACCTCAGTCTGGGTCAGAATCTGGTCTTCCAGATACCAGGAGTCATGTGGGACAAGAGGGAAGCATCTTCTGAGACACCAGGGAGCCACAAGGCTTCTGGATGGCATCCCCCTTATACATATAAGCCTCAGGTCTTGTTCTTAATCCATTCTAAGGGTGGGGGCTGAATGGAAACCCAATTCACTAGAGAAACACCCCAAGACTGATCTTAGGCTACCAAGAAAAGGAGGAGGGTAGCAAAATGGCATCCATTTCTCACAATCCCCCCTCTGACTCTTTGGGAGACAGTCTCCTCAGAGAATCATTCCACATATAATATCCTTATATTTATTATAAGATTATACAAAGATATCATACATTTAATGGAAGGTCTAACTACATTTGACTGTATATTAAAAATTACTGACAGATGCATTGACAAGGAGCCATTGGGGCATTTCCTTTTTTGGCACAAAGGTTTTAGAATGAAGAAAAAAATGGTGGCACAGGAGAAGGATAGAAGTGGATGGAGGGGCCCAAACTCCCACAGTCTGATTCATTATATCCAAAGGCTCATACTGAGTCTCATGATGTAGTGTCTGATTTCTGGGGACATCCTCTATTACTGTCATATTTTTAGTCCATTTGGAATCATGATGGTCCTCACAGTATTTTCTCCAGGAGATCTGCTTTCCTGGTTCAGGTTATTGGCAATATCTTTCCCTACAATTGCTTAAAAAGGATCTTAGTCTATGCACTTTTAAGATAATTTCACAATCCCCTTTTAGGAGAATCAGATACTGTCCAGGTTTTAATCCTACATACAAGTTGATATATCATCTGATGGTAACACAAAATAATGTTCCAACACCATCAAGTCCAACCATCTCATTTTATATGTAGTGTATCTCTAAGATTCTCTTTTCTTCCCCCATCTTGGAAGACTCCAGTTTGATTCTGTAGGAGGCAACTTTTACTGCAGGTTCAAGGCACTGTATGGGTCCACACACACTCACTAGCATCCTCCAGCCTACTTACCTTTAGTGGGTAATCAGTAGACACATTAGTTCACAACAAAGGCATTTACTGAGATGGTGTGTTAAAAACAATTGCTAAAAAACGTCCCCTCACCCTTTCTGGTGTGTGCTCCTCTCCATAAATCTGGGGCACACTCTTCCACAAATACACACTGCATCAGTGAAAAGTGTGGGCATGTACACAGAAGACCTAGAGAGTGATTGGGTAGAGAACATCTATAGCAGAAGTCATTCACATCTCCAGGATTCCAGGGATCTGATGTCTTTTCTCTTCCTGAGGTATCATCCCATAGCTCTCTCAAAGTTGTAGCATTTCTGCTAGACAGGTCCTTCAGCTGGGCACTCTCCTGTTTTTCTCCAGTTTGGTTCCCTTACCTTCCATATTGGAATCAGTTCTAAGTCAGAAAGCAGCAAAAACTGGGCAATTGAGGCTAAGTGACTTGCCAAGAGTCACACAGCTAGGAAACATCTGAGACTAGATTTGAATCTAGAACCTCCAGACTCTAGGCTTGGTGCTCTATCTGTTATGCTACCTAGCTGCCCCTGGCTTGCTTTTTTAAAAAGGCATAGAGGGCATTCCAAATTTTAGTGCAGTTTTTTGTTCTTAAGAGCTTAAAACTCCACTAATAATAATAAATAGCTAAAATTGCTATTAAAAATGCCAGGTACTGGGCTAAGTGCTTTAAAATTTTCATCTCATTTGATTTCATTTAAATTAAGCAATGAAGCTCCTTCCAAAATTGTAATGCTTATATTCTTTTCCTTCTGAATTTCCTTCTGTTCTTTTCTGTGCCTTTCTTTTTGATGTTTCAGTGACTCCCCTTTTCTTTAATTTTTTTGGGTAACATTATCATTAGCCTCCTGTACTCACCAAATACCCCTCTCAATTGAAAAAAAAACCAAACTAGATCCTTGTAACAAATAGAAATAGTCAGGCAAAAAACAATGCATACATTTGCCATGTCCAAAAATTCATGGCTCCATCTGCATTTGAGTCTATGATCTGTGTGTCTACCTGACAGAAGGCAAGTAAGTTGTTTCACTATTACTCCTCTTGAACTATGGTTGGTCACTCTATCTTGCCATCCAGGAGCATTTACCAGCCAATGTCAAGCTACCCTCTCCTTCCATTAAAGAGAACTTCCTATGTTATAAAAGGGGTAACTGATCATAGATGGTGTTAATACTTTATTTAGAAGTTCTTGCCAGCTATTTGCCTTTTTTTTTTTTTAATAATTACAGTAACTTCTCTGAGGAGAAATCAATTGACCAGAAGAGTTCTGATCAGCTCCTTCCTTCTGCCCACCTCCCCCTCAACACAGGCATATAGAAAGGAAAATTGCTAGGAAATTCTTGGGACCTCATTAGGATGGTGGTGGTGCTTGTGATTTTCAAGTCATGTCTACCTGTAGGTCAGCCGCCATATCTTCCAAAACAGGCTTCATGATTTAACCAAGTGTTTCTTTCTTTTTTTTAAATTTTATAGTATTTTATTTGATCATTTCCATGCATTATTCATTAAAGACAAAGATCATTTTCTTTTCCTCCCCCCACCCCCCATAGCCGACGCGTGATTCCACTGGGTATCACATGTGTTCTTGATTCGAACCCATTGCCATGTTGTTAATATTTGCATTAGAGTGTTTGTTTAGAGTCTCTCCTCTGTCATGTCCCCTCAACCGCTGTAGTCAGGCAGTTGCTTTTCCTCGGTGTTTCTACTCCCACAGTTTGTCCTCTGCTTAAGGATAGTGTTTTTTCTCATAGATCCCTGCAGATTGTTCAGGGACATTACACCGCCACTAATGGAGAAGTCCATTACGTTCGATTATACCACAGTGTATTAGTCTCTGTGTACGATGTTCTCCTGGTTCTGCTCCTCTCGCTCTGCATCACTTCCTGGAGGTCATTCCAGTCTCCATGGAATTCCTCCACTTTGTTATTCCTTTTAGCACAATAATATTCCATCACCAACATATACCACAATTTGTTCAGCCATTCCCCAATTGATGGGCATCCCCTCATTTTCCAGTTTTTGGCCACCACAAAGAGCGCAGCTATGAATATTCTTGTACAAGTCTTTTTGTCCATTATCTCTTTGGGGTACAAACCCAGCAGTGCTATGGCTGGATCAAAGGGCAGACAGTCTTTTATCACCCTTTGGGCATAGTTCCAAATTGCCCTCCAGAATGGTTGGATCAGTTCACAACTCCACCAGCAATGAATTAATGTCCCTACTTTGCCACATCCCCTCCAGCATTCATTACTTTCCATAACTGTCATTTAACCAAGTATTTCTTAAAACTTCTTATTATAAATTGATCAGTACTTTGTAATTAGTACTGCTCTGGAAAATCTGGAGCATGTGATTACCCTGCCAACAAATGTCACATCCTGGTGCAAAAAGGGAAAGACCTTTCTCTAAAAAACGCTGTCTCTAAGCCTGTGCCAAAAGATAAATGAATCCTTCCTTTATGCTAAAAAAGAATGCTAACTACCTCAAGATGACCAAACTGTCCTCCCCTTTAAAAAGGAACATTACTTCAATGAACCACCTCTGGGAACCAAAGTGGGGTAAGAACTTCCTTAATGGGTAGAGGATAATAGCTAATGGTTCCCTAGTATCTTAAGGTTTGCAAAGTGCTTTACATACATTATCTCATAATACCCCCATGAGGTAAGTACTACAGGGATTCTAGAAATAATCTAGTTCAACCACTTCATTTAAAGATGAGTTGCAGAGGGGACTAACTGATTTGCCCAAGGCCACGGAGCGAGTACATTCCATCCATTACTCCATCCTGCTCTTACATGGTCCTAATGTGGCACACAGAACTATGCTAAGTCAAGCCATGTTGTTTTCTTGGTTTGGATTTGGATGAGGAAGGAGAAGCCATGGTTAGATTCTCATGATTCTGATTATTCCAGAGATTCTCAAGGATTTAAGCCCAGCCTGATTCCACGCTTTTCATACTATTGATATCACTATTGGGTAGACAACAAAGGAGAATAGTCTCTTATTCCAACTCAACCATTTCTTCCCCCATCACTGTCAAAAGGGAATATTTAGGGTCCAGATGACCACTGCTCTCTTCAGGTTCCTATGTGCAAATTAGCTAAAGTTAGCCCAGCATCAAATACTAACTGTCTACCTTTAGAAAAAGGGTTGACCAGGTCAAATTGCTTTCTATCTTTGAGAGGGGGGAGGTAAGAGAGAAAAGGTGACAATTTGGATATTATTTCAGAAAATGTATGTTGAACATTTTTATGTGTAATTGGGAGAATAAAATGTCTTTGAATAAAGAAAAAAAGAATAAAGATTGAGGAAAGATGCTCCTGGGTAAGGACATTTTCTTATAGTCACTTTTCCCAAATACTCTTGCCATGTTCTTTTCTTGGATTCCTAGACTTAAGACAGTTCATCACATAACCCCTGATATTACACTTTGTTTTCCAATACCCTTGCCTAATCAGTATAGAAAAGACACATCTTTTGGGATCTGGGTCTCTCTTAAGAATTAGATTATCAGGGGAGGGAAAGAACATGAATCATGTAACCATGGGAAAATATTCTAAATTAATTAATTAAATAAATAAACTTTAAAAATAAAAAAAAAAGAATTAGATTATCTCTTGCAGAAGTATAGGATTCATGTTCTCTAGTGAGAGGAGACAGTACCCAAGGTTCTATATTTCCTAAGTGCTTCATCCAAATGGTTTACACTAATGAGTCATAGATAGATAGATAGATAGATAGGCAGACAGGTAGATATAGATATTTGTGTGTCCTAAGGAGACCTCCATTCTAATCTGCAGAATCTTCATTGAAGTTTCAGAAATCCAAGGCCACCATTAATTTTCCCTTCTCCAAACTGGCATTTCTAGGTTTTTCCAAGTCTTTCTGGAGCAAAGGATGCTCAGAGAATGACAGAGGGAGGGAGTCTGAGGAAGGAGGAACCTATTCATACTCAGTGGAATTCTCAGAATCACGAGGAAGGGACTCACCTGCCAGCCAAAGTGAGAACACCGAAGAAAGACAGGGCTCCATTACCCCCACAGTGATGTTAGTCTTGGATTACCCAGATATGTTTCTATAAATCATTTACAGTTAGAGTTAAGGAAGAGGGCAGTCTGGGAAAATCTGTAATCACAAATTCTTTGGGCAAGACTTAGTTCTGAGAAACAAATGGGAACCAAGATCCAATTTCATCTCTCTGACTGATGCAGAATTTGTCCTGAGCAGAATTTGGAAGGCTGGTCCCTCACAGAAGGAGATGGAAACTTTGCTCAGCGAAGGAAGTTTGCGGAGTATTGAATCATTTATATAATAGGAAAAGGGATGTGCAAACTCTGGAAAATGAAAAGAGGTTATGCTTTGGAAGGTAGCTTTTGGAAGGTAGTGAAAAGGAAACTTCTGGGAGGAGCTGAAAGTTGTTTCCTCTCAGTAGATCTGACTTCCCACACCTTCTCTTTGGGGCCCCTGGATTTGACTGCCAACCATCTCCATCAGCATTGGTGCTGAGAAAGGCATAATGAATGAGGATGATCCTTGAAAAGTGATGAAAGGGCTTGACTTGTGTACCATTTGATATTACATACAAATTTACATTTAACTTTCACAAAGAGCTTTCTTCACAACAACCTGGTGGGAAGTGAGCTCAAGTATTATTATGCCTATTTTATGGATGAAGAAACAGAGGTCACTGTGGGAAACTGGCTTGCCCAGGATTATATAGTAAGTATCAAGGGCAAGGAGAGTTTAGGTAAGATATAATAGTATCTTATCCTCAGCAAGTCACTTAACCCTGTTTACCTCAATTTACTCTTCTGTAAAATGAGCCAGAGAAGGAAATGGCAAACTGCTCTAGTTTCTTTGCCAAGAAAACCCCAAATGGGGTCACAGAAAGTCAGACACAACTGAAACAACTGAACAAAATACCTACAAAAATGAAAAAGAATTTAAAATATTCTTGACATTCTCTCCAAGAAGTTTCACTATAGATATGTTTCATTTTGTGAAACAGAAGTGAGCCTGAAAACTTAAATTCTTATTTTAAATTCAGAAAAGCTTGTCATTTTCTCTACCGGCAGCAATGCAATGATCCAGAACAATTCTGAGGGACTTCTGAGAAAGAACACTATTCACATTCAGAGGAAGAACTGTGGGAGTAGAAACACAGAAGAAAAACAACTGCTTGACCATATGGGTTGATGGGGATATGATTGGGGATGTAGATCCTAAATAATCACCTTAGTGCAAATATTAATAATATGGAAATAGGTCTTGATCAATGATACATGTAATTGTGGAATTACATGTTGGTTTTGGGGGGGAGGAGGGGAGGGAAAGAACACATGAATCATATAACCATGGCAAAATCTTCTAAATTAATTAATTAAATAAAAATTTTCAATTCAATTAAAAAAAGAAAAGCTTGTCGTTTAAAAGAATATTACATTAAATCATTTAAGGAGGTTTTTTTTTTTTTGGTATTGAAAATCATTCTCTAATTGTCTTAGGTGGTAAGTTTGGGATTTCTGGTTAGAGTTTTCTTAATTCTGAATATAGGTATGTACCTAGGTGGTAAAGTGGATAGAGTACTAAGCTTAGAGTCAGAAAGAACTGAATTCAAATATGACCTCAAACTCTTACTAGCTGTACGACCCTGGGTGAGTTGTTTAAACTATCTGAGTCTTAGGTCCCTCAACTGTAAAATGGGAATAATAATAGCATCTACCTCAGGGATCAGATTAGGTACCATAATATAGTTAAATGAAATCTGGCCTTGAGCTCTCTTTAAAGCATGTGGCACACCACCTGGCATATAGTAGGGGCTTAATAAAGGCTTGTACTCTCCCCTCCTTCCCCCCTCATGTATATTAAATAGATTGGGAATCAGAGCTTACTTTTGACTTACTTCTCCCAACTGGAACCTTCTTCAAATGTGTACTTCCTGGACATTTAGACATCTTCTGTGGGGTATTGGTTTCAGGTGGATTTTGCCCAAAAAGACTAACTCTAAGCAAGACCTCTGCCACACTTAATGAAATTCTCCTGATGTCATAATCACAAAAGATCGTGATCTAATTAAGCATAAATGGCACTTGTCATTTTGAAAGATCATCAGAAGCCCTTTAGGAACAGCTCATCTGCCTCCTCCCATCAGCATAGAAAACTAATGAGCTTGGTGAAAGCAAAGCATGATCCCAATGACACTGATTCCATTTTCTTTTCTGACCTTTTTTCAGTCTTCAAAATGTCTACACATAACAAGGCCAAAATTTTCTTAATTTCTTTGAGTATGGCCACTTTTGTGGTTATGGTGGTGTTGAATGGTGGAGCAGGTTCTGGAGCATTCAAAGGTAAGGGCACAATTGGTGTCTGGTTTTTACCAAAAGTTTCCCTAGTTCTAGAACCCTGTTCAGCTGGGACCATGTCATAGTGGGTACATTTCTCTCAAAACTTGTTCAAGGCCATCAGTTCAAGGTAGTTTACCAGTGAGTTAGGACCTAAGGAAATATGTAACTAGAACTACAATCAGTGAATGAATAAAATGGCAAGAAGACAGATTTCATTTCAATATAAGAACAAAAATTATGCCTGGTACATACTAAATACATGTTTTCAATAAGAAAACAAGAAGATTTAGCCATCAAGAAAATGAATAGGAAGCCTCATGAAGTACTGGAAATATCCAAATAGAGAATATGTGGCTATGGTTAGGGATGATGTACAATGGCATAGGTGGGCTGGGGAAACTTTGGATTAAATGATTTCCAAAGTCTCTTCCCACTCTAGGCAACTGAATTCACTTATATTCTGGCTCTTTCATTCAATTACTTGAAAAAAAATCCTTGGCTACCAACTTCCTTTCTTAATGATTTCCTATCCGTACAAGGGGGAAGAGTGATCAGAATATCACACATAGGTAAATGTTGGGGAATAATAGAACTAGTAGAATTTCTTCTTGTGATTCTTGTGTGTATCTTCTCTTGTGGTTCTCAACATGATTGAGAGATCTAAGCCTCCAGTCCTACAAACTCCATTTGTTGACTCTCAAGTTACTTTGCACTCAAGCCTGGGGGACCAGCAGGGCTGGTTTGTCTAGTTCTAATTATTATTTAGCATGTAGTTCTGTTTTTTCCTGGGCATGGCTTGGTTAAAGCTGGACTTGCTTATCTGAATTAGTGTTATATAATCACATCTAGCTGCTTAGAGACTATCTATTAGGTCAGAGGCCAAATGTCTCATAACTGTGCTTTAGTAAGGGTCAGGAATTGATATTATGCTTTATTTATTATTTATTTCATACATAATTAAGATATAAAACCCCACAACTAGAGGGGGAAGAAGGAAATGTTGGGTCTTTTGTATAACAGCTATAATATTTGGCTATTGTAATGTCAGGTATATTCCAGAGAACTGTTGGAAACATCTCCAACAAGTACAACACCGACTTGACCCCAGCTGGCTGGACCTTTTTAATTTGGAATGTCATCTATTTGTGGCAGTTAGCATGGCTCGGATATGCCCTATCTGGAATCTGCAGAAGGTATTGTATTAGCAAAAGATCGTTATTTAGCCACCAAAGCCAGAGAGGACCCTCTTCCCCTATGGGATACCAAGATGATCTGGAGCAGACAAGTTACTTTGCCAGGACCTCTTTGGTTGCTGGTGCTAGTATTATGGTTATATTGTCAACGTTCCCCAAATCAGTGGTTCTCAAAATAGAGAAACTAATGTCTACATGGCCTAATAATGGGGCCAGGAAGAACAATTTAGGAGTTATTTAAGAGTATTAATCACTGAACTCTCACAATTTCCAGATAACTTATCTTTTATTTTTTGTATTGCTCATTATGAATGAAAGGACAGCAGAGGCCTCTCTTCTGTCTCTTCTCCCCCTAGTCCCTAAATCTCATTCCTGGTGGCCTGGTGCCATGGCAAGTTAACTAATCTTTGTGGTGGGCATCTAGTTTTTAAAGACAGCTCATCCGACAGGAGCCATTGGGTTTAACTAAGTGATAGTTTTATGTCTCATTTATCAGTGGATCTTAAAGGGAAGCCTGTGCTATAGGTGTAACAAAAGTTGTAGGGAACTAAAGCGTCTCATCACATGTCCAAGTCCCCAGACTCTCCCCTAGTAGAGTGCCATTCCTTGTGCTACTGAATAGAAAACACAAAATGTTTGAGAGCCACTTTTTGAGGAAGTGGTCACTCCACCCACTTGAATCTTTTCACACGTGTTTTACATGAAATAATTAAGCCACCACTGAAGGGACAGGTTGTTTGGGCGAGTTTCATCTTTATTACTAAGTCCAATAGGGAATCTGGGGATGAATTGTGAAAGTCAGGGTGTTTCCATCGGAGGTGGGGTCCTTCAGGGTGGTTTCATCAGAAACATAAATCTTGGGACGTGTTGCACAGAGGCAAAACATGTTTGTGTGTACTATACATGGCTTCCCGCCAGAGCACAGCAGATTTTATTAAGTCAAAATGGAATGTGTAGAAGTCACTGAACCTGCAATGTGCTAAGGGTGGGTGGGTTCACTGGATCCAATGAGAATTAACTATAAGCCTTGCTGAATGGACACCTTTTTTTGGGGGGGGGGCCAGGAATGAACTTGGATGGTTCTACGTGAAACCAGATGTCCTGCCAACTCCATTTTACTTGGTATGGATCCTGAATAATATCTTGAATGTCGGATGGCTCTTTCTGTGGGACAATGAGTAAGTAGCAGTGATATGAGAAACTGTTTCCAGGAGGGTACCTGGAGTCATAGAAATAAATCTGTCATAATCATAGAGCTCCATGTTTCTACATTCAATTAATTTGATTATAGATTTAGCGTTGGAAAGGATCTTAGCAGTCACCTAGTCTGAAGGCATCAAACTCTCTCCTGCAGGTTGTACATCCTGAATCAGATTAAAATGTAATTGGGAAATGTTTAAAAAAATAAATAAACACCATACAACCCAGATAATGTTAATTTGTGGCTTTCTAAGTCAATATATGCCTGCAGGGATCTATTTCTGTTTGAGTTTGATAACATTGGTCTAGTCCATCTTGTCTCCCTTCTCTCTCTCTCTCTCTCTCTCTCTCTCTCTCTCTCTCTCTCTCTCTCTCTCTCTATATATATATATATATATATATATATATATATATATATATATGGATGAGGAACCCAAGGTCCTGAAAAGTTTCAAGATCACAAAAATAGTAAGTGGCAGAACTTATTTATGAATCCAGGTACTGATACGAAATTCAATTCTATGGCCATTGCACCACTTTGAGATGGATCTGTGATCTCATTGGCACTTTAGGGATAAAAATCACAACCTTTCTCTCCTTCTGATATAGTTCCCAGGAAAGTTAAAGAAGAATCTGATTTAGTCCTTTTTTTTTTGTTCTTAATCTATCTGGGTTCAAGTGTAGCACATGGTGTATTCCTTTGTTCTAGCTGGGCGGGATCTTAGAGGTCTATCTATTTCAATCTCTTCATGGTACAGGTGAGGAAAATGAGATGGAGGAGGAAATTGTCACTTGCCCAAAGTCATACAAGTAAGTGGAGGAATCAACATTGAAACTCAAATCCTACTATTCCAAGATCAACATGCTAGAAGAAATTCAGCACATGAGTAAAGGAGAACTGTGTTCAGTGGTGTGTGATGAATGTTTAACAATTGACTCTCCAGGAAAAGAAAAATTGTCAGCATGACACATTTTAAGTTTACCATGTGTTATAACAACTTCTCCATCATTTTAAGTCCAAACCAGAAGCTTCAAACACAAGGCCAGAAGGCCATGTTCAGCCAACAACACTCTCGAGCCTGAATCAGATTAAAATGGCCTGGGAAATATTTAACAAACTTTTAATGTGATATATATTTAATACATAATAATATAAAATATATTAAGTGATGTATTTAACAAAATATTTAAGGTAGGATAAAGCATAGATAATAATATGTAGTTTGCTAAAGATCCCTGTGGCTGGAGAGATTCTTATGTATGGTTTAGTGGCCCCCTTAGATATCTGTATTTGAAAACTCTGGTCTAAACAGTGAAAAAACAAACAAACAATAAATCAAACCCTGATTTGTAGCATCTGCCAATTTCTGGGCATAAAAAGCTTACATGGAACATTTAAAAATTAGTTCTCCACAGTCATTAGAAGAAGCAGGGCCCAGCATACTTCTGATTGTTCTTATAGATATAGACCAATGCAAAGCTTGTTCCTATTATCTAATTAAAAAAAAAACAACTCTAGAGTCAAAGCATCTATTTCTTTAAAAATCTGTTTGTTTGTTTGTTTTTTAATTTTTTAAATGGAGTTTCTCTATCTTGGCCAGGCTGGAAGTGCAGGAGCTCCTCAGAGGCCCAGTGCCATTCTGATCAACATGGAATCTTTATCCTGTTCTTTTCCCTACCTGGGTCAGTTCATCCCTCCTGAGGCAGCCTGGGAGCCCAGAAGAGTTCCAAAGGGCTCACTACATTATTGTCAGACTTAATTTGGAATCCCAATCAGCTGACCCACAGCTGCTCAGAACTCCTAGGCTTAAAGACTCCACCAGTCTTGTTTCCAGGGCATTAGGTATCACAGGCGTGGGCCACCACACCCAGACATTTATTACATCTTTTGGGTGGTTGAATAACAACTTTGCATATGGTAAAAGTGCAACAGTCTACAGTTTCTGGAAGTCTGGGCTGATGATCAGAGATTTTAGAAACCAGACTGTAGAATGTGATAAATTTAATGACATAGAATTGGTAGGCCTGAGAGCTTATCTAGTTCAATTCTTTTTTTTTTTTAATTGAAAAACAAAAACAAAAATAAAAACAACCCTTATCTTCTTTCTGTCCTAGAGTCAATACTAAGTATCAGTTCCAAGGCAAAAGAATGGTAAAGACTAGACAATTGGGATTAACTGGCTTGCTCAGGGTCACATAGCCCAGAAGTATCTGAGGTCAAATTTGAACCCTATCTCCAGACGTGGCTCTCTATCCACTGAGCAACCTAGCTGCCCTCTGGTTCTTTCATTTGGCAGATGAAGAAATTGAATTCTAGAGAGGTTAAATGATTTGTTCAAGGTCACACAGGTAGCAGAGCCAAAATCTGTATTAATCTTTTGGAGAAGCATCCAAAAGTTTCATTTTTCTCTATCAACTCAATATTTACTTGTAATCAACAAACAATAAACAAAGTAGGCTTTTATATTCTATCTATCTTTTGGTAACTTGTGTGACTGAATATTTGGTCTTCTATAGAAATCATATGGGATGGACTGAAATGACCCTCTTGCTTTCACCATGTTTTTCATCTTAATATGTGTGGCAATGAATTACTGCCACTTCCTTTGGTAGCTGGACTGACATAAGATCCCCCCATATGCAATCTTTTTCCCAGCTGATGTACTGATGTGCATTATTACAATATGAGATCAAAAACTTAGAGCTCAAAGGGGCCATCAAGGCCATCTAGTCTAACTTCATCATATAGACAAGGGTGCAACATCAGAGAAGTTTAGGGATTTGCAGAAAGTGACACAGGTAGTAAGCAGAAAGAGTTCGATTTGAATCTAAATCCTATGATTCCAAATTCAGCCCTATGTGATTTAGTGATTTGGTTTAAATCTAAAGTTGTAAGATGGAATCCCAATCTATTAGTGCTACTCTTGACCTTTCAAAGGACTTGGCCTTGGGAGCCAACTCTGTGGAGGAGATTCTTTTTTATTTTTATTTTGTAAATTTCTGAATTTTTCTCTAATTTCTTTTTTTCTGTAATCCTTTTTTTCCCCTCCTGCCATAACCTTGAGGGAATGGTAAAACTCTTAATTAATCCCAGTGCATGTTTTTGTGATTGGTCACCTGGCTGGTGTTGAGCCAAGTCTTCCATGGTGCCTTTTCACCTACTTATTTATTTCCTATATAGAACATCCAGCTCCTCAGTCTGGAGGAAGCAATTACATATAGCTACTCACTCAGCTGGGATTGATGGAGACTGTAAGCATGACCACTCTCTTTGTTGGTCATACATATATTCCATGATGCCTTTTGTGTCTCTTCTCATCCATAGGTCATTGTTGATGGTATGCTGTGGTTTATATACATCCACCAAACATCTTTCCATTATCCTAGGGCAGTGGTTTTTAACCTTAATTTGTGTTACAGACCCCTTGGGCAGTCTGGGGAAGACTAGAGACTACTTAGAATTATGTTCATAAAATTCTCTCCCTTTCTCTCTCTTTCTCTGTCTCTCTCTGTGTCTCTACAGTCTGGTTTCTAAAATCTCTGATCATCAGCCCAGACTTCCAGAAACTGTAGACTGTTGCACTTTTACCATATGCAAAGTTGTTATTCTCCAATTAAAAGAGTTATATATTCAATTATATTGAAATAGTTAAAATAGTCACATATAAAATGCATATATACAATATAAATTATTATCTATGTAATATATACTATATCCACACATATACTATATATTATATAAACATTAAAATGTCTCTCCAATTGCATTGAAGTAGTACTCAATTATATTGAAATATGTATATATGCTTATGTATGTATACCTATGTGACATATATACACACAAATACACTACATATACAGACATACACAATACAATATATAAATATAAAAATATCTCTCTCTCTTTCTTTCCCAAGTTCAGAGACCTCTGGTTAAGAATTCTTTCCCAGGAATACCTGAAGTTTGATTCTTGAGATGGCTCAGAGATGGTACTGCATGATTCACAACTTTGTAGCCTCACTAGAGAAATACTGGTGTTAAAGAGATAGATTTTGGCAGCTGCAAACCTCTTAGGCTGACTGAAAGCATGATCTTCCAAATGTGATATGATCCTGCCCCATCTCCTCTTTCAATTCCAACTTGGGTCTATACCATTGTCCATCTATAGCTCCTGTACAAGATATAAGATTTGGCTACTTCTCCAGCTGTGGATCTGATCACCTCTGGTTTGATGTGGGATTGAATGCTCTTTTTTTCTTAGTCTTTAAGACAGCAGTATTTATCCTGTAGGCATCAGTCACCCCTTGGCAGCAGTGAACAAGATGGCCTATCAAGTCAGGTGGATAGAGGTATTAGAATACAGGCTAGGTTGTTGTTGCTAGGAGATAGAATGTTTCAGGTTAGCAACAGGGGGGAATTGGGGTCATATATTCTAGGACAGTTTCTATAGAAAACCTGGCCACAAGTCCATGTTCTTGGATTACATGATAAGGGAGAAGCATGAGTCTTCCTCTTAAGGAGGTTAGATTTAATGGAAGAAACTAAACAAACAAATAATCAAATAAACTATCGGCTCCCAATTACTTCTTTCAAAAGATTCCTGGTCCCAGTTCATTTTGTTGTCACAAATGCCATCTTTCAAACTGTATTGTAAAGTCTTGTCTGGTATAGTCAGGAAATAAGAGTTCTGGCAGATATATCACCTGTTTATTTAAATGTTTAAAAGCTTATACATATATGTATATGTATGCACATACACATATGCATGTATATATCTATACACACACAGGAACATTCTATATTTTTATCAGTGTGGCCTGGTGAATAGTCCCTGGGCTTCAGAGTTAGGGAGATGAAGGTGTAAGTTTCACTTCTGAAACCTCCTGATATGTGTCCCAAGGTAGGCCACTTAACCTCTTAGTGCCCCCAATCAACTCTGAGTTGGAAAGTTGCAGAGAATTTGCTGAACTTTATGGGTAGAGAGGAATGTCCCCACTAGGAACTCCCTACTCCATTGAAATTTCATACCCAGTCTCACACACACACGTATATGAATATATATGTATGTGTGTATACATATATATTTACCAGCATATATGCATATATATGCGCATGCAAAAATCATTCCCCCAATACATAAATCTTTATGCTCATAGGTGCTTCTATGTATAGGTGTGTCTAAATGATATGGAAACTTTCTCCAAAGGGCAACTAGGTGGTGTAGTGGTTACAACATCAGACCTAATGTCAGGAAGACTCATCTTCCTCAGTTCAAATCTGGTCTCAGACACTTACTAGCTGTGTGACCCTGGTCAAGTCACTTAACTATTTGCCTCAGTTTCCTTATCTGTAAAATGGATTGGAGAAGAAAATGGCAAACCACTCTAGTATCTTTGTTAAGAAAACCCCAAATGGGATTATTAAAAAGTCAGACATGACTGAAATGACTCAACAATAATAACAACTTTCCTCAATAATGCAGCTAATAATCCATTATGCATCTTAGAATTAGTTTAGCTTCCTGCAAAGCTCAACTCGAGTTACCTCTTGCATGAGGCATTTCCTGATTCTCTCAGCAGCTAGTCTCTTTCCTTCCCCCATCTCTTCCTATGTATTTACTTTGTATATAGCTCTGTGTTAATATTTGTACAAGTGTTTATACCAGTAAAGGAAGCTCCTTGAGAACAGGAACTGGTTTTTTTTCTTTGTATTTTCAATGTCTGATACTGTGTCTGGAAAATAATGTCAATGCTTAATTGCTTAATGAATGCTTGTTGATTTAGGCAACTAGATTGTATAGTAGATAGAGCACTGGGTCTGGCATCAGAAAGTTTTCGGTTCAAATCCAGCCTCAGAGATTTACTCCCTGTGTGACTTTTGGCAAGTCACTTAACCTCTAGGACTGCCTCAATTTCCTCAAGTGAAAAATGGAGATAATAATAGTATCAATTTGTAGGGTTTTTGTGACGATCAAATGAGATATTTGTAAGGCAGAGAGAGAAGTGCCTGACATACAGTAGACTCTCTTTAAATGTTAATTATCATCAATGATTTATTAATTTATTGCCTTTTCTTCATGATTGCCCATACCTTTCTATCATGATCATTTTGTGTCTATATGCATATATACACACAAATATACACATAATATTACATCATAGATAGAGAGCAGATCTCAGATAATCAGGAAAACCTAGGTCCCACTAGCTATGATTCCATGGCATATCTCAACTTCTCCTTGTCCTAAACAATTTTCTAAGTCAAATTAGTAATTTACAGCATTGGAGGGAGTTTACATACCTCCCTTATCCTGATGAAATCGCAGGGACTAATCAAAGATATGTGTGTATGTCAATCAGTCTTTAGTCAATCAATTAGCATTTATTAATTGCCAACTATGTGCTAGGCATTGTGCTAAGTGCTGGGGATACAAAAATTAAAAAGCAAAAGATAGTCCCTTCTTTTAATGAGCTCACAGTCTAATGAGAAAACATGAAAACAATTAATACAAACTATCTACAGGACAAATTGGAGATAATCTCAAAGAGAAGGCAGTGGAATTAGGAGTGTCTTATAGAAGATGACATTTTAGATATGTACACCCATACCATAGATTAATAGGTTTAGAGCTGGAAGGGATCTTAAAGGTCATTTAGTCCAACCCTTTAATTTTACAGATGAGGAAACTGAGGAAAAGAGAGGATAAATAACTTTGTCCAAGGTCATACAAGTAGCAAGTAGTGGAGGTGGGATTTCATTGTAGCCCTTTTGATTATCAGTCCAGAGCTCTTCCCACTACATAAGCTTGCCTTTCTAAGGGCATGGTCCAACAGTTTGGACACCTGGATTCCAGGCCATTTTTTTTTTTTACTAAATAGCTTTATGGCCTTGGGTAATTTACTTCATCTTTCTGGGGCTTATCTGTTAAAAGAAGAAGTTAGACAAGACAATCTTCCATGGTCTCCGGTCTCCTTTCACACCAACAATCTATGATTACTAATTTTCAAAGAATGAGAATATTATAAGATATACTTCACCCTAAAATTATATTGAAAACAACTTAATTGTTGATGATTCAGAAGGATCTTGCAATTCCTCTGGGGCATCATTAGGATCATTATTATGACTGCAGAAGTGCCAAAGTGCAGGTTAACAGAAGGCAGGATAAACTGGTTTTCCCAGTATTGAGCCCCCAGGCCTCTCATCCTGAGAGTATGTGCCTAATAGTTAAACTACTTTTACTCAAACCAGAATTTAGAAATTAGTCAAAAGAACTAAATCTCAAGGAGCCGGCTTGGTAAAAGAGAATTCTTTTTGGAATTTGAGGATCTGGGTTTGAAACCTGACTTTGCTAGTAACGATTTGCATGACCATGGATAAATCATTTTACCTCTTCAGGCCTCAGTTTCCTCATCTTCAAAATGAGGGGGCTAAATTAAATGATCCTAAAGGATCCTTTCAGATAAGTTTATGACCTTAAATATGGTAATGCCATTTAAGGAGATAGCCCCGCCCAGGCATCTCCTTATTTCCCACATTTGGACTTCCCGGAACATCCCCATACTGCCCCCTTTCTGCATAATTTCTCCTCTTCTCTGTATTTTCAGCTTCCTTTTGCATGTTGTCTTTTCCACCATTAGACTGTAAGCTCCTCAAGGGCAGGGTCTATCTTTCCTTTTGTATTTTCATGCCCAGTATTTAGCACAATTCTTAGCACATAGTAGGGGCTTAGTAAAGGTTTTTTTTTTTTTATGGCATCAGACACTTCTTAGCATTGGGGCAAGTCACTTAATCCCTATTGCCTAGCCCCTGCCTCTCTTCTGCCTTGGAACCAATACACAGTATTGATACTGAGGTGAAAGGTAAGAGTTAAAAAAAAAAGTTTATTGACTCTTAAAAAACCCCAACCTACCTCCTAAACCTCCATTATATTTTTTGATTGTACTCATCTGCATCATCAAAAACATCTGTGATTTTTCTGCCCCACCAACCCAATAGACTTCCTTGACAGCTTGCTCTCCCTTGCACTGATTTTTTTGCTGACTTGTAAAGGGAGATTTTCCTTCCTCATCTGCAGTATTTGTGCCAAGGGGTTGGTGGGAAACCTTACCCCAGAGATGACAAATTTTTCATTGTCTGGTATCATCAGAAGAAGACGTTTCTATAAACAAGACTCCAGACTCCAGCTTCCTTTGAGCTTTGCATGAGAATCAGAGTGCTGGTTTTGGAATCCAAATCTGGATTTGAATCCTCAGGGAAAATATCTCACCTCACTTCCAGGGTGTCCGAAAGGCTGATCTCTAAGATTCTTCCAGCTCCAACATTCTGTTATTCTATGATCATTAAGGGCATGAGTACATATGCACACACACACACACACATCTCAACCCTAGAAACTGAATTGCCAGAGCAATGGGTTCTGGTTGGCTCTTGGAATGGCAGCATAGACCTTTTGGGTTGATCTGAAGAGCGCCAGGTGATTAATCTATGGAACAAGTGGCTAGGGCATTGGGCAGGTACAGTGCATCTCACGACCTCTTTCTCCTCCTCAGATGTCTCAGCCCTGCCCTGCTTGTCCTCACAATGCTCACAGGTTCCAATTATATGATTCTCTTCTTGGCTTGTCGAGGTCTCTATTCCCATAGAACTTGGCTCCAGAGTCACCACAGGATGGACCTATGGCTCTTCTGCATTCTGGTAGGCCAACCTGGAGAACAGGGTCAAGCCTGGGAATGTTTTTATCTGGGTTGGGCAGAGGAGAGACACAGGGAGCAGAGATGCTCTGCACAGGGGGCAGCCTGCCCATGCGTGTGCTTCTGTTGAGAGAGAGGGCACTTTGGCCTCTGCCTCCATGGAAGTGGCTCTCCCCCCTGGGCACCATAGCAACAGGACCCTGGCAGGGTTGGCTGTACTGCCTGGCAGCATTGTAAGCTGGCAGGAGATTCTAAGGCAAGAAAGGAGACTTGGGGAGAGGAGACAGTAGAGAGGAAATACCATTCCCTCCACCCTCCATGGAGGCAACTAGAGTTGAGGACAGTCCAGAAGACCTGATTTCAAGTCATACCTCAGACCGTTCTTAGCTCTGGTATCCTGGGTAAGTCATTTAGCTTTTCAGCCTGTTTTCTCTTCTATAAAATGGATCTTTCAATAGCACCCATATCTCAGGGTGGTTGTGAGGGTTATATATGGAAATAGAGAATTGCCCATGTTGCCTTTCTCTGTCTTGGCTCTCTCTACACCATTAGGCATCAATAGGACTTTAATGATAAGCTAGAGAAAGGATTGATTCCCTTTCTCTTGTTTCCAACCCATAGAGTTTTTATCATGCCCACCCAAAACCACACAAATGCTAGAGTATTCCATCCTGGGCTCAGAAACCCAAGACCAGGCCATGCTATGAACAATCCCAGGCTCTAAACTCTAGGTCTATGGTGTCAGTGACTATTAATAGAGATGCCACTTATATTCCAGAGGACTTCTCCAAAAGCAAGGATTGGCCAGAAGTTGGGAGATGAGGGTAAAGGTTAAAGTCACAAGAGGGTCATTTGAAGGAGAAAGAATGGGAATTATTGGAATATGGAATATGGGCATTGGAAAAGGAAAGAGTGTTGCAAATTCCATGGTTATAACAAACCATCTCTTATGAAAGAGATGAAAACTGCCTGAAACATAGTAGGCTTGGCATAGCCAGGCTTAGTAGGGATTTAAATATCAATTGAATTAGATTGAATTGAACATATAAACTGTGCTCTTGATATTATCACTCAATTGATTAATCAATAAACCTTTATAAAGTGCCTACTGGGAAAACTGAAATAGAAATGAAATAGCTCCTGCCCTCAAGGTGCTTACTGAAATGGCAGTTTTGTTTATTGAAATGGCAGCAGGTGCAATTCAATTAAATTAAAGGCATTTATTATCCACAGAACGTCTCAAACTGTCCTTTGCCAGCCCTGAACAATGCCCAACACACAAAACCAATGCTTCAGGGCCCCCAAAGTTCTCCACCCTTTTCCAAATTATCATCTGATGCAACATGGACTGTTTTAATGATTCCATTGTGCTCTTTGGGAAAGAGGTTGGAAGCCTCCTTCTTCTTATAAGCCATCTTTTTCACATGCCCAAGATCTGATACATTCTAAGGGAGCGAGCCTGGATAAAGGAGAAAAAACCCTGAACTTGGAGATGGAAAAGTGAATTTCAATGAATGACTAACTACATGATCTGGCAAGTCATTTTTCCTCTCTCACTCCTAATTTCCTTGACTATAAAATGAGGATATAGTTTATGGCATAGATCTTTGGGATGGTAGAGGAGGGAGCTTATAGGGAGAAATTTAGGCTATGTTAAAACAAAAGATATTAAAAAAGATATTTTAAAATAAAAAAATAAGTTGTTTAGTCTAAGGTACAAATACATGTGAGCTTTAAAAATAATTTTTTAAAAAATCTTTGAATTAAAAAATATTTTTCTAAATCCTTTTTTAAAATACTTGAGGTATTAGGCAGATGTAGTGTGGTAGTTAATAGAGAAGCAAGGACACTTGGGTTCTGACACATATTGGTTGTGTGATGCTGGCCAAATCACTTTCAATTTTCAAGGTCCTACAGACAACTCTGACTCTTAAGTCATAGGTAGCAATCTCCAGTGGTGGAGGAAGTTTCCTCACCTGGAGTTCTTTACAACAGTGAAATCACAAGTCTGGCAAATAATGACATCAACCACTCATACTAATAACTTTTGTCAAAAATCTCTCAGGCTGGAGGGTTTGTGCCTGGGCATTTTTTTAAGTTTTAGCTTTCTTTTATTTTAATAAGAAATTTACACATAAATTTTCCAAAGTTATATGATTCATGTTGTCTCCTTCTTTTCTTCCCTCCCTATTCCTGGAATTGTTAAGCAATTCAAACTGGGCTGTACCTATATTATTGTGTAAAACATTTCCATATTATTCATTTTTGTAAGTGATTAATATTATAAAACCAAAACCCCCAAACATATACCCAAATAAACAGTGACAGTGATCATATGTTTTCATCTGCATTTTTACTCCAATAGTTCTTTCTCTGGAGGTGGATAGCATTCTCTAAGTCCCCCAGAATTGTCCTGGATCATGGTATTGCTGTTAGTAGAAAAGTCTATCACATTTGATTGTCCCACAATATTCCAGTTACGGCATATACTGTTCTTCTGGTTCTGCTTATTTCACTCTGCATCAGTTCATAAAAGTCTTTGCAGCAATTTCTGAAATCATCCTATTCATCATTCCATATAGCACCAGCATATACCACAATTTATTTAGCCATTTCCCAATTGAGGGACATCTCTTAAGTTTCCAGTTCTTTGCCACCACAAAAAAGCATAGCTATAAATATTTTTAACAAGAGGTCCTTTCCCATTTCTTATCTCCTTGGGATACAGACCTAATAGTGGTATCACTGGGTCAAAATGTGTGCATTCTTTTATAGCCATTTGGGCATAATTCCAAATTTCCCTCCAGAATGGTCAAATCAGTTCACAACTCCACCAGCCACACATTAGTGCCCCAATTTTGCCACATCCCCTCCAACATTCATTATTTTCCTTTATCATCATATTGGTGGTACCTCAGAGTTGTTTTAATTTTCACTTCTCTAATCAGGAGGGATTTTGGGGGGATTTTTATTTAATTAATTAATTTAGAATACTTTTCCATGGTTACAATATTCATGTTCTTTCCCTGCCCTCCCTCAAACCCCCTCCTGTAGCCGATGTGTTATTCCTCTGGGTTTTACATGTGTCATTTAATCAGGAGGGACTTTGAACATTTTTTCATATGATTATTGATAGCTTTGACTTCTTCATCTGCCTATTCATATCCTTTGGCCCTTTATTGATTAGAGAATGACTTGTATTCTTGTAAATTTGAGTTTAATTTTTTATATATTTGAGAAATTAGACCTTTATCAGAGTAATTTGATATAAATTTTTTTCGCAGTTTGTTGTTTCCCTTCTAATCTTGATTACATTGGTTTATAAAACCTCTTTAATTTAATATAATCAAAGTTATTTATTTTACATCTTGAATTGTTCTCTATTAGGCCTGGGTTTTTAAAAATCGCATTATCGTTCTAGGTGCAGAATGGAATTTCGCTTTATGCTACATGGACCACAGTGGCAATACTATTGAACTTTGCAGTTGTATTGATATATACTGTAGGGGTGGCCAACCAAACTTCCACTACTGTGGCTCTGTCTATTCTTCTTCTTCTACTGGTACTTTGGTGAGTAATTCATCCCTCATAGACCAGGTAAGGCACTGGATTTCCATTCAACATCAGTCAATTCAAGTCAACTCATCTTGACCCAATTCAATACAACTCAATGCAAACATTATTAAAGGGCTACTGCTTGTAGAACACTGATTTTATTGTTCAGTCATTCAGTCTTTTCTGACTCTTTGTGACTCCATTTTGAGTTTTCTTGGCAAAGATAGTAGAGTTGCTTGCTATTTTCTTATCCAGATCATTTTATAGATGAGGAAACTGAGGCAAGCAGGGTTAAGTGACTTGTCCAAGGTCACACAGTGAGGAAATTTATAAATCTGGATTTGAACTCAGTTCTGACACTGAATATCTACATTCTGCATTCTCCTGGAATTAACATTCCAGCAGAGGGACAACATAAACACAATCACAATATCAGATAATGCACTAAAATATTAATAATGTCTTGCATTTGTATGGCATTTTAAGGATTACAAAGTATTTTCATTGCAACTCTCTGAGATAGATAATATAAGAATTACTCTTCCTATTATACAGATGAGAAAACAGAAGCTCCCAGAAGGGAATTCATATAACTAAAGAGCTAGCAAGCATCCGAGCCAAGATTTGAATCCAGGGCTCCAGATCCCTTAGTAAGTTTTAGGTCTGTTGTTAAGGGAAAATTTTCTAACAATCAGAATTTATCCATAAGCAGGAGGGGCTGCTTCAGGAAGCTGGATGGCTACTTGCCATGTATGGCAGGCAGCATGTTGTAGAGGAGATATTTTTCCAGGTATGGGTTAAGCTATAAATGTTTATCGAGATGCCTTCCATCTCTAAAATTGTATGGTCTTAGGATTTGCAAATCCCTAAATTCTTACTATTATATCAGGTTTATTGTGAAAATATATAAGAGAGCATCAAAAATGAGTGCTCTGTGAAGTGCAAGCTGGGAAAGGTTGTTAATATTGGGAAGGAATCAGGGAAAAGTTTCCTGGATTTAAATTATGTTTGGATTGAACTTTAAAAAGGGGGTATAAATTCAATAGACATTTCACTAGATTTATAGTTATTTTCTAAACCAATCACAATATTTTTGTGATCTTTTTAGCTAATCAGCAGCAGAGTTCATTCAGAGAGAGTTCATCCTTAGAAGTCAGCTTCTTATAGGCAGAATTTTAAGTCTTCATAATTAAAATATATATATTTATATATCAGGTATTATAGACTAAAACTTATACTACATATTCTGAAGATCTGAAGATCAAGAAGGAATATGAATGAATCCTGTGGAACCATGAAAGATCTAGAGATCTAGCTAGAGTTAATACTGACTTGTTTACCAAATTCCAGATTCTAGACCAAATCTAATTCTAGACCAAAAAACTCCACCAAATTCTAGAACTAGAAGGGAAGGAATGGAGGGAATCAATATTTATTAAGTGCTTACTATCTTATAGAGACTGAGCTAAGTATTTTGTAAATATCTCATTTCGAGAAAGACACTCAAATTGCAAAGTACTGGGATTATTTCTTATATAGATCTCTCTGCTTAAATCTCAGAAGGCTAATTCATTTTTGGAAAATTTAAAACATATATATTTATGTCACACATGCTTTTCTTTTTTTTTCCTATCAGTTTCTTTGTGGAAATTTTAAAGCTCTTTTCGTCCACCCCTCTCATTTTACAGATGAGGAAGTTGAAGCCCAGTGACTAGGGATTTGCTCAAGGTCACACAGTTACTTAATGACAGGTCCTCAGGAAACCTAGAACCCAGGCATCCTTCCCCCTAGTCACTTCCCTCTACCAGACTGATTTTTATGAAGCTTGAAATTGGAAAATTTAGGATAATTAAAGGTGAACTTATATAGTGGACATCAAACAAAGAAACGGATATGGCTCTGGGATAGTAAAACAATGATCATGGACTGAAGTTGTATAAATAGGTTCAAGAAGAGGTTGGATGAATTTCTAACAGGTTGCTAGTAATACCTTGAGGTGTTTTAGGAATAAAACCTTAAGTTTTAAGATTATCTCCATGAAAAAGAGCCAGGACCCTCCTCTAAATTTGTTCTTTTGTGCCTCTGTTGAACTAGTTGTCTTTTAGGTCTCTTCCAGCTATAAATTTAGGATTTCTATGAATGATATTGGTCCCATTGTTCAGACTTAGTACTGAAAAAGAAAAACCCAAATCTTCTTTACTGGACTCTTCCAACCAGTCATTTTGTTGCTCCTCTGTTTCAAAGTTGCTGAAATTTGAGGTTCTTCCTAGATGTCCCTACCAAAAATAAAGTCTTCTCGCTCTATCAATCAAGCAATTGGCAGGCATTTATCAAGTGCCTACTATGTCTCAGGCTCTTTTATTTGTTATCTTCCTTCATGAGGATTTCAGTCATAGTATGAATTTCAGATTATTCTTTCTTATTTCATGTTCTCTCCCTCCATCTCCTCCAGTAAGAAGGTGACCCATATTTCATTTATATGGGACACCAGAATTTAGAGTGGGATAGGGTCTTATCCCTTTCCTTAGAAGGAAATTTCATTTCAAAATTCCTTGTCTAGATATAAATGAAATCAAGTAGAATCAGAAATAGATCTATCTAGTTCTACAATATGACTATAATTAACTTGTACCCTCCATTCAGCTCCATTTTTGTTCAAAGTAGGTTTTTCATTCTCAAATATAAAAAAGTCCAGCCTCTGCCTAACTGGGTTAAATCAATCAGGAATGCCAATGGGAAGAAAGGGGAGAAGACTGAAGTAGAAGGTAGAAATTCCAGGTTTTTCTTTTTCTGCTCTTTTAAAAAAAATGTTTTGTTGATGGATTTTGTTTTTTGAGGTGTCATGTAAAATTCTTAATTTTAGTCACTTTTCATAATCTCTCTCCTCCCTTATTAGCTAAGGGAAAAACAGGTGATTCAATGAATATTATCTTACTCCTTCAACTGAGAGGAAAGAAGTTTTATTATTAGTCCTTCGGACCAATATTAGTCACTATATTTTATCTGAATTCTGAGATAAATCTGAGATAAAGACCCCAAAGCCTGGTCATGCCATGCCCCCTGTCCTCCCAGACCAAGTGCCACATGCATGCTCCCACCCCTTAACCCACACGGGGGGAGGGAGAAAGCTATTTCTCATTGGGCTGTTGGGTGGGTGAAATGAGGAATGTCCTCAGCAAATGTAGGGAGGGGAGGGGAGTGGCCCCAGCACTCTGCTCCCCTCCAGCTCTGCCTCCTTATCCTCTGTGCGCTCCCATTGGGCTGCTGAGCAGAAGGGTGGGAGATGTGAAAAAATGTTGTCAGGTGTGGTGGAGAGGGGGAGGGGAGCAGCTCTGTCTGAGTCCCTCTGCCTTTCTAGTAATAAACTGGGGGGGGGGGGGAAGGAGCATAGTGCATGTGTCCACAGAGAGCTCTCTGCATTTCATCTTTGGTACCTGTGCCATAGGTTCACCATCACTGGTCTAGGTCCTGGTGGATCAGGTCCAACTGGGATAATTTTCTCTCTCCAGCTCATTATGCTGCCACCTACCTGAAAATCTCAAAATATAGCTTGGGAATAGCTCTTATCTATGTTTCCTCAAATGTTGATCATAGATAGGGTCTTAAGCTTCTGTGCAAACATTCAAGTAAATAAATTCATGTCATGTAAGGAAGTCTTTATTTCAATTCACAGAAAATGCAGAAGATGCAAAGGACTCATAAGAACTAATAAGTAGAGATAAAAAACATACAAAGTATCCAAATAGTCCTTAAACTCCCCATAAGACAATCATTCATGTTAAGTTGAATAAGCATCTTCCTTCCCGTTGTACCTTCCCTGTTTGGATCTCTCACTGTTATAGCAAATTTCAAGTTCCTTGCTTTCTCAAGCCATAAATCCCCATTACTGCTTTTCCAGCTATGAAGGTGAGCTCCAGGATGGGGAAGTTGAAAAGTGTGATGCCATAGAATCTTCTTTTTCTAAGAGGTCATACTGCTCAGAAAATACCATTCTTCCCCTAGAATTGTAGTTCTTAATCTTTTATGTCTCAGGCCCCTTTGGCAGTCTGGGGAAGCCTCTAGATCTTTTCTCAGAATAATGTTTTTTAAATGCATAACACAAAATACATAAAAAGGAAATCAACAATGTTGAAATATCTATCTATCTATCTATCTATCTATCTATCTATCTATCTATCTATCTATCTAGATATCTATCATTTCATCAACCCTCAGTTAAGGAATTCTGCTCTATAAGATCTGATCCTAGAATTCTTTTTTTTTAAACCCTTACCTTCTGTCTTGGAGTCAATACTGTGTATTAGCTCCAAGGCAGAAGAGTGGTAAGGGCTAGGCAATGGGGGTCAAGTGACTTGCCCAGGGTCACACAGCTGGGAAGTGTCTGAGGCCAGATTTGAACCTAGGACCTCCCATCTCTAGGCCTGGCTCTCAATCCACCGAGCCACCCAGCTGCCCCCTAGAATCCTTAATCATAGTCACCCTAAAGAAAACCCCCAAGGTAGTAACCATTACCAGTTACTGTGGAAAGATGCCAATTCTATACTTCCCATTCAGAATTCAGGTCTTTCTGTTGAATAGTGGATTGTTCTATGAACAGGTGAAAAACAAAAAGGTTTTTTTAAAAAGAGCCTTCTAATTTTTTTTTACTTGATAACACTGATGTTTGGCATTGAAAGCCCTTCATAACTCAGACCTCTCCTATTTTTCCAGACTTCTTTCACCTCAGCCTCTAAAATATACTCTTGGATCCATTGAAACTGGCCTCCTGGTTGTTCTACAAACAAGTCATTCTGGCTCTTGGCTTCTGGGCATTCTCTCGGCCCAAGGGACTGAAATACTCTCTTCTGCACTTTGAATACTACCTTCCCTGTTTTCCTTTAAGCCTCAACTAAAATCCTGCCTTCTACAAGACACCTTGCCCATTCTCTCTTAATTTCAGTGCCTTCTCCCTGTTATTTATTTCCTATTTATCCTGCATATATTTTCTTTTTTATATATGTTTTTGCTTCTTGTCTCTTCCATTAGATTATAATTTCCTTGAGGGTAGGGAATTCCTTTTGTCTGTCTGTATGTCTGTCTGTCTGTCTGTCTGTCTCTTTTGCATCCCTAGGATTGTCTGGAATATCATAGGGGCTTAATAAATATTTATTGATTAATCGATTTTCTTTATGGGATGGTCAAAAAGCTCCAGAAAGTCAATTTGGAGAACTAGAAAGGTATTTATTTCTTAAGTACTGTCATTGCTTCTCTCCTTTAGGTTTTACCTAGAAAACTTCCTCCTGGATAAGCATGTCCGTTACATCCTCACTGTGTACCCGGTGGTCATGGTTGCATTGTCTGGCAATATTGCTCAGCACTATAATACAACTGCTCCTAGTGGAAACAACGTCTTTGCAGGTAAATGAGTCTTTTTTAGCCATCCCAATATCTGCTGTACTCTATCACGTTCCCATGAACCACTTCAACGAGAGGAAAGCTCTTATTTACTTTGACTTTCAATGCAAAAAGGACATATGTGGGATAGGAGAAAAAACTGACTTCGGAATCAGATCTGACTATTTTGAATCAAAGTGAGGCTTTTGGTTCACGTTAGGTCCTCAAATTCTGTAAACAAAACAAAATAAAAACAAAATGGGGGACTATCTGATACCTCAGGTTGATACCAGCTTTATTCAGCTCATTTCTGACCTTTACTTCCAATTCTTTTCCGTGGAAGGTTTCAGAAACACGAGGGTGCACCCTTAGCCTTTGTCGCTGCTATTTTTTCTGGCTATCAGGGATCATCACTTTCTTTTCTACAAATCTCGACAGCAAGGTCTCTCCTTTCTGCCCCTGATTTCATTCTTATGTCTCTCTTTTAGTTGTCCTGATGATTGTGACAAGTGTGATGTTTTTGGTTCGGCTTGGCTTAGTTACCTACAGGCACCGTTACCAGCCACTTCCAATGAGTGAGTCGCTGTTCACAGGGGCAGGAAGAAGAGGAAGGAACCTCAAAGATGTTGAAGATGATCTCAGGAAAGGAAGTTACAGAACTCAGGAGATGGAGGAAGAACACCTTGCTATGAGGTCATTCTGATTGTGGAGAAGACACTAAGGATGATTGCCTTAAAGCCACAGGAAAAGGAAATATGAATGAATGAAATCAATTTATTCAACCTTTACTATGCATTAACTACTATGCTAAGCATTGGGCATACAAATACAGAAGAGAGACTTATCTTTGTCCTCATATAACTTTTAAGGTGAAAACAAAGCATACAAAAGAGTAGTGGCCAGGGAAGAATGTTTTAGCCTAAGAAATTGAAGAAATGACATACAAAGCCATAGAGAGGAATCAAATGACATACTCTTTAAAAATCAATTTTATTTTTCAATAAACAGGCTCTTTTCTATTTCCCCAATTAAAAAAAAGAAAACTTTTGTGCCAAATATACATTGTCAGGCAAAATAAACTCCCAAATTATCCACATTAAAAATGTAGGTTTCTTTCTGCATCTTGAATCTATCACATCTTTATTTTTTTAATTTTGCCATGGTTATGTGATTTGTGCTCTTTCCCTCCCCTCCTTCCCATCCCTCCCCCATATTTGACGCTCAGTTCCACTGGATTTTACATGTATCACATCTTTGTCAGTAGGTGGGTAACACAACTCCATATTAGACCTTTGGAATCATGGCTATTTATTGCATTGATCAGTCTATAATTTTTTTCAAAGTTGTTTGTGTTTATGATGTTATTGTAAAACATATTTTCTTAGTTTTGCTTACTTTTTTCTGTCATGTTATATAAATCTTCCCAGATTTTTTGAAAACCATCCTTTTTGTCATTTTTATAGCACAATAGTATTTTTATTGCATTCATATGTGATAATTTATAAAGCTATTTCCCAATATATAAGTACTCCTTCAGTTTTTAGTTCTTTGATAGTCCCAAAAGGGCTGCTATAAACATATATTTTTTTACATATGGGCTCTTTTCTTCTTTCTTTGATCTCTACGAGGTCTAAGCCCAGTTGAAATATTATTGAGTCAAAGGATATACTCAGTTTAGTGACTTACTGAGCATATTTCCTAATTGCTTTCAATAATGGCTATACTAATTCATAGCTCCACTAATAGTGAATTAATGTGTCAGTTTCCTGCAGCATCTCCAGCATTTTTCATTTTCAGTTTTTGTCAACTTTGTCAATCTCATAGATGTTTGAGATAAAACTTTAGTGTTGCTTTAATTTATATTTCTCTAATTATTAATCATTTGGAGAACTTTTATATGGCTATTGGTAGTTTTGATTTCTTATTTTGAGAACTGCCTATTAATATATTTTGACCATTTATTGACTGGGGAATGGCCCTTCTTTTAAATTTCATTCGATTCCTTGAAAGTGAGTCCTTTATCAGAGAAACTTATTGAAAAAACTTTTCCTCTCTGTTATCTATTTCCCTTATAATTTTTGCTGCATTCATTTCATTTGTGCAAAAACTTAAAAACATTTTATGTAGTCAACATTGCCTATTTTATCCTCTCTGATCTTCTTTATCACTTATTTGGTCATGAACATATATCTGAAAAGAGATTTCTTCTTTGTTTCTCTAATTTGCTTCTAATGTAATTTTTCATATCTAAGTCATATATTTGTTTATAACTAATTTTACAACATGGTACAAGGTGTTGGTCCAAACCTAATTTCTGCCAGACTGATTTCCACTTTTCCCTAAGTAGATTTTGTGTAAGAGTGAGTCTTTACTATAGTAGTTGTGGACCTAGGGTTTATTAAGAGCTAGTCTATAAGGTCCATTTGTTTTTGTGTATTGCGTACTTTATCTATCATTGATCAATATTTTTATTTTTAACCATTATAAAATCATTTAAAAGATAAATGGCTATATATATATATATATATATATATATATTTAGATCCCCAGGAGTTTTCCACATCCTTTTGCTTTTTCCCTCCCAGAAGGCCAATCCATATGACAAAGAATTTGCCAAATTGTGTTGATGGCTACTACTTTGTGGTATAGTTTGAAATCTGGTTCTGTTTTTCTCCTTTCTCTTCTCCTCTTTTTTATTCCCTAGAGATTTTTGACCTTTTGTCTGACATGCCCTTTTCATAATCAATGATCATTACAGTTCCCAGAGAAAGAAATGGGGAAATAGGGAGTGGGAGAATAGTATTGCAAGAATATGTCTGAATTGAAACTAGAAAAGGGAGTCAAACTATAACTCAATCTACTGAAGAGGAGCTAAATATGCAATTGGTTCTATTCTCCTGCAGTTCCCAAGGTCCTTCCAGAGTGTATAAATTCTTATCACTTGTGATCACTGAGAGAGAAATTGTTTTGGTCACAGCAGCTTATGAAGATTATCTGAGGTATGGCAGGATTTATGGTCTGCATCAGGAGAGGGAATGACCACACTGATAATATCATAGCTCCTGGTAAATACCGACATAACTTATTACCTAAAAGTACTTTGGGTTCTGGAAGGACTCTGGCTCAGTTCCTCAGGTGCCATAGAGCATACAAGTGATACTCCCCCAAATACTTCTGAGTTTACCTTGCAGGCCATCAACTCAGCATCTGTAAGTGGGAAAGTCATAATGCCATATTTCTTTGGTCATCCACCTTTCTTGTTTTATATCTGGGAGAAACTAAACAACAAGCCACTCAAATAGCTCTTCTCGAGTCTCTTCCACTCTTCTAAGTATCATTTCTCAACTTCTTCAAATTATATTTTATAGTTCTTTTCTGTTCCTAGAATAACCATGATGATGAAGCAGGGGTAGGTGGGAGTAGGCCAGGTCTCAGGGTCCTTTCCACCCACAAACCACACAAACATTCCTGTTATATTGCATGAAGATGGAAATTGTGTCATTATAGCATGGCTACTCCATTAAAGCATGAGTGATATTGGCACTGTGTCTCTTTGCTTGGGAAACATCACTGGTAAAGTAGAATTGTTGCCCTAATGAGGAATCACTAATTAGAGGAGAGAGGACTCCAACAACCATCTGTTCCAACTCATCCCTGGAAAAGAATCTTTACTTGAGTATGATTGACAAATTGCCATCTTAGCCTCAGTTGGAAGACCTCAAAGGAAGGAAAATGTACTGATTCATTAGGCAGCTCATTCCACTACTGAATAGCTCTAATAATTAGTAAAAAAATTTCTAAATAGCACAGAATTGTTTTTTAAAGTCTGAGAAAAATGTGAAAGAGCCAAGCTTCAGGTAAGAAAGGATTTTTTTTTGTTTATTTATTGTTTTTTTTTTTAAGTAAAAGATGTAGACTTCTTCAGGTGCCAATGTACATATCCATAATCTACAACAAAGTCATGGCACCAAAAAGACATTGGGAAATAACTGGTGGGACTGGAAGAGCTTCAGAGCTTCAGAGCCCATCTACCTTTTATTTCCTATGACAGTCCCTGGATCACTGTCTCCAGAAGTGGGGGGTGAGGTAACCAGGGGACAGCCATCAGAAATATTACCCCATTTCCCAGTCATCTACATTCCTTATGGAACTGGTATGTGCATTAAAAAACTCTGTGGGAGTGCCCATATTTGGATTTCCAAAACCTCGCAAATCTCCACCTCCCATATCCTGAGGACACTTCTGGTATTGTCTGTTTCCTCCTTCAGATCATACTGGATTGCCTATCTTTGGCTTCTTTGAACCCTGATACACCACAAACACACACCCAGTTTCTTGGGATAGGACCTCCATTGGAATGCCAGCTCTTTGTAGAAGGAGCCTTGTTCTACCTTGTTGATTTCTCTGTTTTACACTCGTAAAAAACACCAGGGGCGGCTATGATTCTTCATAAATAAAAAACACTACCACCTTGTTGCTATGGAGATGGGCTCCTCCACCCCATACCCTGAGAAGCTGGTTTGTATGGCCTGACAGCACTTTTGAGAAAGATCCCAATCTCGACAAAGTCATTTATATGGCATCTTGATGCTTCCCAAGGAACTGGAGAAAGGTAACTTCTGAGGAAGGGAGATTGAAGAGCTTTCCCCAGTGAACCTCTTCATATAGTTGGTACAGGACCTCCAGGCTTTCCTGGTACAAAGAATTCTAGAAGTTCACAGAAGCTAATGGTCTGGAGCCATTAGAGGAATCCAGTTCACTAGGGCAAGAGTGGAGCTATCCTAGGAATCCAACTCCCACCAGCTGTGGGTTTAGTAACCAAACATTTCTGGTCCTTGTACTATACCATGGTGCTTGCCTGGGGCACAGGTGTCTCCTTGGGGTGAGAGGAACAGTAGGAATAGGTAGGGTACTTGCCCCACAGACGCCTACAAAGAGCAAGCCCTATCCTGATTGAAACAGCTTCTGGCCTCCCATCAAGGTGTTTAGCCTAGGGTAAACCTCACTGCAAGGGGTCACAGTGTTAATTCCCAGGCCAGTCTCAACTGGAACACTGCCTAGTGAAACCACTTCTGGGTCAGAAGATGTCACTGAACTTCATTTAGTTGAGAGTTCAAAGGTCTTCAAACTAAAGAAATTGAAAATAATTATATTTCCTTGGTTAGGCATGGAAACACAGACTGGGATCAGGGTCTTGAGGACCTAAGGAAGCACCCTCTATTCTAGGAAGGGACTGGAAGTTACTTTGGGCCCCAGTCTGGAAACAGATGACCTGGTTAGGATGAAATGCCCAAAACTTCATGACAAGGGGTGGATCATTTCTGAAAAACCTGTTCCCTTGAAATTCATGCAGAGATCATTTAATCTAGTCAGTCATTTGCAATTTTCTGATTTTTTTTTTGCTTTTTTCTTTCAAAGATAACTCTTGCTCAAGTGATTATTCTAGATTCATAATTTGGAAGTGGACTGAGAAATATGATAGGTGATGATAATCTTCCCTTTGACTTCCCCTTAGCATTATGAGGTTCAGAGATCTCAAGGAAGCAACCCAGAATGTTAGGAGAAGGTTAAAAGCCAAAAGTGTGGGGGAGGAAGCCTGGTAGCCATGCATATTCCTGGGCAGCTCATCTTTCCTCCTTCCTTCTATGTGGAAAAGGATCTCTTTTAAATCAAAGCAGTGAAGCAGGAAGAGGCATGGGATTGTCTGAATCTGGAGGCAGGATTAGATTATTTTCCCTAAGGAATTCCATCCTTGGATTCACATTTACATTACTTTTTCTCATCTAAAAATAAATGTTTGGGGGGAGGAGGTGTGTGGTGATGCAGATCAGAAATTTTTTGTGAGTTTAGCTCTGGACTTGTACAGCTAGAAGTTATACCTCCCAGCTGAGCAAACTTCTAGAACTGGTCCTCGGCATACCCCAAATCATGTGAATCTTGTTGTCTCAATTGTAGGATTGCTTGCCCAGGTCCCTTCTCACCTGGTATACTCCAAATGCCCATTAGCCACTGTTTCTACCCACAAACCCCTGCATCCCCAACAGCCTCTTTCTACCAGGGTGACAAGCTGGAGCTAGAGGAGATGGCAGACTTTTACACATCACAGCTAAACCACAGCTGGAGATCTGAGTTTCTCATATTCCACCTTCAGTTGGCTCATCCCTTTGGAATGTGGCAGAATAATGGGTTCAACCCATTCAACTGAACTGGACTAATTATAGAAGGGGCCATTGTTCTAGGAGAAGAATTACTCATAAGATTCCCCTAATGTGGCACATCTGGACAGGTCTACCTGGTAACAAAATAGTCAGCTAGCCAATGACTACAGCACATTAACTGGTTCCTCCTTGCATTCTCCCTTTCTTGCCCTTCCCTTAAATCTACTCCGATACTAAGGAAAAAAGAATTTATGCAATTTCAGGTGATTTGAAAAGCAAATGAACACTCTCATTGTCATTCTTTCAAATCATCTAACCGGAGGTGGCATCTAGTTATTTTAAATGCTTGATGATGAGATGCTTTGTTTGGTTCATTTGGCTGGCCATAGCATCTGATGGGTGACATTGTGAATTGTAGATTTTCTCCACCCTGATTTAGTCTTTAAAATCTTTGCAACCAGGAATGTATACACCCCTACTTAAGGATTAAGTGTTGAGGAGGATGACAGACATGTGCTAGCAAGTGACAAATAAGAAACAACTTAAAGACCTCCTGGGCTGTCCTAAGTCAAGTTTAAGCTACCATTGGTACATGTGAGACGCAGGAAGTGATGTAAAGAATGGTCTATATATTTCACATCACTCCCTCTCTCTGACCTTTCTCTTGCAGAGACATGGCTCTCTTTGGTTCGTGTGGCTTGTGGCAGTGTGCTGCGTGTCTTGGTGATTTGGGGTGTTTTGCGGTTTTCCGATGAGGTGACTGGGAGAAGTTCTGTAGCTTGGGTTAGGTGAGGCATCTTCCCTGAACATCCTTGGTGAGGTGACTGATTCCTTTTTCCTTTACCTCCTAAAATGCTATCCTCCTAGGAGACCTCTCATCTCGGAGGAGGCCTTGTGTCTGGTAGCTGAGCTAGACTGAAAAGACCTCTTGGCCAAGGCCTCTGAACTCCTGCCTGGCTCAGCCCAGGCTGGAACAGTTTAAATTCTCTTTCCTTTCTCTTTCGTTCTTAATTTCTTCCCTCTATTGTAATTAAACCACCATAAAAATCCCAAACTGAATTGAGTATTTTATTGGGATTGAATTAATCCCTGGTGACCACTAGTAAAATATATTAAGTCAAAACCCCCTAACTTTACCCCTTACAACATCCGGGTCCAAAGAAACAGACCCAGGCTCAGCTTTTTCCCTGAAGCATCTTAAGCTATAAAAGAGAGAAATTATTATTGCAACCAAAGCTTCAGAAACACTCGGCCACTGCTAATGAAGGCTGCTTGAAGGCCTATATCCCTATAAAGATGGCAACACTATTAACTTAGAAGTTTGTAAATTGGATGTACTGTAATTTGACAGAAAGATTATATCTAGTAGGATGGATATCTAATATAAAGACAAACTTTGAAGGAGGATAGCAAAGACCATGGAAACATCAGACCAAAGGCCTCAGGGTCATGTTAATTAATTCCAGGATGAAGCAATCTTCTCTGTAATTAATACCCAGGAGGACGAGGGGCTGGCATTTACAAAATACTTTAAAGCTTTTTACCTGGGTGGTACTTAGACCCTTTTCCTACCTTGGTTCTAGAACTCCTTACTACGTTTCCAAGGTTCAGTATGGGCTGTTTTGGAAAATCAATTTTGTGAATCATGTATAAGCCCCTTACTAGTGTAATAATTTCTATCACAGACCATGCAAAACCTACAAATCCAAGAACAAATCTTTTAATGAAGACACCAAGAACAATATGAATAAGGAAGGAATAAAATAGTGAAATTATTCTTTGCCTCCCCCATGTACATTTGCAATCTCCTACACGTCTTGGAGGTGTTAGATGGGGGAAGAAACAGCTTAAAGTAAACCTAGGAAAGGATGGTGCAACTATCTCTCAGTGTGTAGGTGGAGAAGGTGAAAAAAGAGTCAGCCAGGTTGTCTCCACCTCCTTTCAATATTCTCCTTTCAGTATTCTCTCAGCTACTAGTATGGGGTTCTTCTGTAGCCCCTTGGGATTAGGTTCACTTCAACTCCAGATCCGAGCTATCTGTTCTCTCCATTTGGATTCAAACTCCTGATTTCCTATCCTCTGGTATCTCCAGAATCTGAACATGTAGAATGAAGGCTCAAGGAACAGCATCTTATGTTCCATAACCTGTGTTCCATGGTATCAGACTGCTCCAGTTCAACTTTCTAACCACAGAAGCTCAGGAAAAAATCTTAGGACTCCCCTTTCTATGATCCCCCATTTTTTCCAATATCTTTCCAAATTTGGGGTCTATTGGATATAATTTCTAAATCTAAGTGTAAGGCTCCACTGGAGTCAGCTGTTTTCCCCAGTGTTGAGTAGTAGCATTCTTGATTTAGATTCTAAATCAGCCAACAGGCATTTATTAAGCACTCATTGACTGGTGGGCACAATATTATAAGTAGGGGGTGCAGAGAAAGAGGGAAAAGCATCTTGAGGGCACAGTTCCTGCCCTCAAAGGATATATATTTCAATGAAGGAGACAACATGAATGTAGCTATGTTCAAACAAGATACATATAGTGCAAATGGAAAATAATCCGAGGGGAAAGGCATTAGTAGGTGGAGAAATAAGGAAGGCTTCCTATAATGAGCTGAGCCTTGAAGGAAATCAGGGACACTAAGTGGTACAATTGAAGGTGAAGAATATTCCAGACATGGGAAGCAGTTCGTGCAAAGACAGAGATGAGAGATGGAGAACCTATAAAAGGAATTTTAAGTAGGCAAGTCTCCTGGGTTGTAGTGTATGCAAAAGAATAAAGCACTAGAAATCTATAAAGACAGGAAGGGAACAGAGCTTTAAATACCAAGCAAAGGAATTTATATTTGAGCTTGGAAGTGATAGGGAGCAACTGAAGGTCATTGAGCAGGACAGAAGGGAGGCAGGATTGACATGATCAAACTTAAGCTTCAGCATCATCACTTTGGCAGCTGAGTCGAGAATGCACTGGAGTAGAGAGAGACTTATGGAAGGGAGACCAGTTATAAATTCTTACTGTGGTTAAGACAAGAAGCAAAGAGTGCCTTCACTAGAATTGTGGCTATAAGAGTAGAGAAAGGGGATGGGAGATGTTGTGGACAAAGAAATGACAAACTTTGACAAGAATTAGATATGTCAGATGAATGAAAGTGAGGAATTGAGGTTGACCTTGGCAATGAAATCAGGCAGAAGTATTCTACTATGGATCCTGGCTAATGTCCCTTCTAGCACTCTTTGGTTCCCCCTGGTAAATGTAATCAGAATGATGGCTAAATAAGAAAAAAGTAGAAATCAGAAGGAGGAATGAAGAGGAGACAAAAATAAGGGTCATTATTAGAAGTTAATTCTCCAAAGTGATTAGAAAAGGAGACTCTCACATTCCCACGTCCATGAATTATAAGTCGATCCCTCTGCCACATACCCAACACATACCTCATAAAACCTGTATTCATCCCCATCGACATTTCACAGTCAAAAGGCAGTAGACATTTTCAGAGCCATGAATTTCAGGACTCATGAAGCCATGCCAACATGGAACAATGGAAAGAATAGTGGCTTTAGAATCAGAGGATCTGGATTCAAATTTGCCTCTGATGCTTAATACCTTGTGTCATATTGGGTTAAGCACTTGGTTTCCTTGGACCTTAGTGTCATCATCTGTAAAATGAGAGGAATGAGCCTAGATGATCTCTGAGACCCTTGCCAGTTCTACTCTGTGATCCAATAAGACAAAGGAATCAGGAATGAATCTTGTGGGTAGAGTGAAAAGTCCAGACCATCCACCTGAAAGGCATGTCAAGACTGAATCTCAGAAGTCTCCTACAAAACTCCGCTTTCCCAAACTATATTGTCTGTCTCATCCTTTCTCAGTCACCAGTCTGGAGCAAGAGGGATGCCATAAATGGAAGGAAAATGCTAGCAGTGGAGAGGACAACACAAGGTCTCCTGGGTAAGGCAGAGGCTGAGCTGAGTCTTGGAGGGAGCCAGGGAAAGTAAAGGCGAGAAAGGAAAGCATTCCTAGCATGGGGGAGAGTCAAAAAGAAGTCACAGAGCTGGGAGGTGGCATGTTGTATGGGAGGAACAGCAAAAAGGCTATGGTAGGAGGATTATGGAGGGTGGGAAGAGAGAGAATAAGGTATAGTGGTGCCTCGGTACTGGCCATTAAATCATTCCAGAATGTAGGTGGAGTACTGTTAGGTAGAATACCAAATGAATTTTTCCCATAAGGAATAATGTAAATTGAATTAATCCATTCCAGACACCAAGAGAACCCAGATTTTATAAGGCATTATCAGCATAAAGGGAGTTGTATTTTACTAAATAAACATTAATGATACATAGACATAAATAAAAGACAATAATAAAATTAAGCAAAATAATTTAATTCCACTTTGCCTGTATTGCAAGGAATTTGTGGCCTAAGGGGATGGTGGGAAAGCAAAATTTATTTTTTAGAATAGGAGTTCCCTTCCATGATGTCCAAGGGCAGCTGACCTTCTGGAGTTCTTTTTCTTTCTCTTTTCTGTCCCTCACCACTGAGCCCTGCTTGAGCTTCACCAGGTATCAGCTTTTCAAGAAACCTGTCCCATGATGTTGGCATTTGTCCGTGTTTCAAAAGTCCTCTAAAGTGGGAAATGGCCTGCTTGTTTAAGAAATGTGTCATTCTGCTTGTTAATGCTTTATCAGGGTGGTATTTTTATTTTTCAACAAAGTTTTGTATGTCCACCCATTTTACATGCATTTCTTTCATTAATGAAGTGGGGACATCCTTCTTTGCCTCCTCCTCTCCTGACAAAAAGCCCCCTACTAGCTGCTCCCTTTGAAGTTCCTGCAGCTCCTTAGGGGTGGGCAATGCCTTATGCACCTGAACTAACACCTGATCTTTGGGGGATTGGCTCCCCGAGATCCTGCTGTCAACAAGTTCTAGTGAGCACGACGAGGGCCAAGCAAACAGTAAAATACTGCATGATTTTTTTCTCATCAAAATCTATCTAATATCAACTTAGATGAATACCAAGGTCTGACTGAGAAAACTGGAAAGCTAGGAAGGACCCAAGTTGTGAAAGGCCTTCAGTTCCAAACAAACGATTTTATATTTAATAATGGAAGTAACAGAGGGCTGGGGCAGCTAGATGGTGCGGTGGAAAGAGGGCTGGCCTGGAATCGGGAAGACTCGAGTTCAAATTTGGCTTCAGCCACTCACTAGGTGGCGAGTCACTTAACCCTGTTGGCCTTAGTTTCTTCATCTGTAAAATGAACCAGAGAAGGAAATGGCAAACCACTCCAGTATCTTTGCCAAGAATGTGGTAATGGTAGTAGTAGTGGTGGTGGTGGTGGTAATGGTAGTAGTAGTAGTGTGGTCAAATGAGGCCGTGACTAAAAAGATTGAACAACTGAAAACAGAGCTGCCAGAGTCTGTTAAGTATCTGTGGGTAGGGCAGGGATGGGGCGGATAACAGGGACATGCGTGCATGTTAGAAAAATCACTTTGGCTGCTGAGGTCAGCGTCTCAGATCACCAGAGTAAAAATAATGGTCTTCAGGTTTCAGGGCTGGCCTCTGGCATCAAGAAGACCTAAATTTGAGTTCTGCCTCGGACATGTATTCCCTCAGGAATGCAGGCAAATCACTTCATTAGCTTAGACTCAGTTTCCTTTTCTGTAGAAAGGAAATAATAGGACCAACCTTACAGGGTTCTAGTGAAAATCAAATAAGATAATCTATGTAAAGCACTTTGTAAACAAGGAGACATCACAGAAATGAGAGCCATTATCACTAATGCCCATGCTGCTACCACCATCACCACCGCCATGACCAGGGCATTTACATGACTGCTGCTGCCATTACCACTGTCACTCGGACTACTGCTGCTACCATGACCATGACCATTACTACCACTACCATAACCACCATTAATACTACCATTACTACTACTACTACCATTACCACTACCATTACCACCATTACTACTACTACCATGACTACCATTACCACTACCATTACTACTACTACCACCATTACTACTACTACTACTGCTACCATTATCACTATTACTACTGCTACCATTACTACCAGTACCACTACCAGTATCATCATTACCACTACCATTACTACTACTACTTCTACCAATACCTCTAGCATTACCACCATTACTACTACCATTACTACCATTACCATATTACTACTGCTACCATTACTGCTACTACTGCTACCATTACATCTGCCATTACTACCATTACCACTACCATTATTACTGCTACCATTATCACCATTACTATTATCATTACTACTACTACTATTACTATTACTACTACTACCACCATTACCACTACCATTACTGCAACTACTGCTAACATTACCACCATTACCATTACCATTAATACTACTACTGCTACCATTACCAGTACCATTACCACTATTATTACTGCTACCCTTGCTATCATTACCACGACCATTACTACCATTACCACCATAACCACTACCATTATTACTACTACCATTATCACCATTACTATTACCATTACTACTACTTCTACCATTACTATTACTACTACTACCACCATTACTACTACCATTAATACTACTACTACTAGTGCCTCTACAGTTACTGAAGGTTAACCAGCATATGGCTATGGTCAGGAGTACGCTTGAACCCTGTTGCTGTGAGGTGTTGTGTGGAGGGACTCCAGCTACTGAGAGCTCTGCCTGGCTAAGTGCTTTGGAGTCCTAGGACTGCCTAGTCGGGGAGCTCCCATCTCTCCAGGGTGTAGAAAGGTCAGAGTGGGAGGAAGAAAAGGAGGAGGAGGAGAACGAGGAGGAGGAAATGCCGCAGGACCAGTCGATCCTGGACTGAAGGGAGGAACACGCTTCACAGCTAATGGACAAAAGCCTTGAAGGCAAAGCTGAACTCTGGAGCAGAAGTCTAAGGGGAGGGAGAGCACACACAGCCCTTTGGGGTAGGAGGCGGAAGAAGATGGTGCAGCGGCAGCATCAGGTATTGTTACAAGGGAATCACTTTAAAAGACTGATCTGTATTAATTTAAGGTCGCCAAGGAATTAGCTATGTAATTCCTAAATGAAAAACTCAAGTCAGCCGTCAGCCTTTTTTGGAGTTTAATTACAATAGGAGTAAGAAAGGAATTAGAGATATATATATAGAGAGAAGGGAATAGGGCTTAAATACCCCTTCTGTTTAGGCTGGGCCAAAAGGCCCAAGCCCTTAGATAGCTGGGGCAAAGAAAACAGATCAGTCCCTATTACTCACGTGTCCAAAATGGAGAAACAGTCTCAGAGGCCCCCACCTTCAGCTTCCTTCAGAGCAAGCTTCCTCAGAGCCCAGGAACCACACCGACCAAAAAATTCAACCCCCTCCCAGTCTCCAGACCCTCCTATCTTTAAGGACACCATCCAAGTTGCCTCCCCTCAGTCCTCACATCTACCAATCACTGTCCATCAATTTCCCTGTCAATGGAGGCTCTCGCTTAACCCAGGACCGCCCAGAGGTTTCTGGCTTTTGCACATGTCTGTTGAAGGTCATATTTTCAAATGATTAAATCTATACTCCTTTGCTACAGCCCTTTCTAAATCCTGTTAACTTGAGTATGGTAGAGATTGGAATAATTAAATTTTGATCTAGGCTGCAGCCCTTACTCAATCCTATTAGGACTGAATAGGGTGGAGATTTATTCCAAGTATCTCCATTGTATCAATTCTAAAATCAATCAAGACTCAAAGAAATTCCTGTTCTATGCTTAAGCATAGGTCAAAGTCCTTTCCATTGTTCAGCAAAGGGTTTCTGTCTTAAAGTAATCTTAAGAAGGGAAGAGAAGGAACCTCCCATGCCAATGGGGTTCCCATTCCAATAGACTATCAGTAAGAAATTTTCCAAGTATGAAATATCCCAATGGTGAAATTTTCAACAATTATAAGTCTAAGGAAATTTGAGGTTTACAATCCCCCCTGATGATCATTGGGAGACTAGTCTCCCCATTGATCATTTAACATAATCATTTTGTAGTTCTAAATTCACTTCTAACTAAAGATATACACAATATTCAATTTTCTAAGAGAAATTAGAATAGTGAGAGAGGAAATAGAAAAGAAAAGAAAGCAAAACCAATGTTTGCTAGGCGCATTGACAGAAAGCCAAATTAGGGGCAGTCCCTTTTGGCATAAATGTTACAATAAATGTTCAATCAAAAGTTCAGTCCAATCAATCACATCCAAAGTTCATTCTTGATCTTCTTGATGAAGTGTAGGTTTTTGGCATCTTTCTGCAACAGTTCATTCTCTGGATATAAAAGTTTCAAGCTTCTTTCTTGAAGATCTTTTCTCGAACAAAATCAAAATCTTTGAAATTTTTTATAACAGTAAAATCTTAAACAAAAGTCTTGGATTTTTATAAAAATATAATCTCAAACAAAAAAATTCAAAAATTCTTAGATTTTAAATTAAAATACAATCCCCCCTGAAGTAAGTATTTAAAAAAAAATATCAAGTTTAGCTCAGAATGCAATGTTCAGTTATGGGGGTGTATGTGTCAATTATCAAAAGAATAGAAAAATAATCAAAAACATAAGAAAAATTCAAAATAGACCTTGTATAGGTCCAGTTTAAAGTAATTTCTATCCCACAAGTATGTAGGACAGAATGCAGTAATATTTCACTTAGCCATTTGTAGCCAAGACTACAGGAAGTTGCCATAATATAAGAAGGAAAGAATTAGAATTCTATTTTGATGGGGAAATGTCATTCCCTTGTCTGATTTTTTTCCTTCAGAGATATAGGGAGCCAGCATGATAGTCAAGCTTTGTACTTGTTTGAGTACTTCAAAAGGAGTGTAGATACAAGGAAGTCCTACGACTTAAACATAAGTTAAGCGTCGCAACCTCGAGTCTCACTTTAATATTTCTTGTGTGCTCTATTGGCACTATTCAGGTTTAGTCTGTGCTCCTTGTTTTTATCCCCTTTCCTGGAATCAGACACAAACATTAATCACAGTCCTATAATATTTTATCAATAAATGGCAGGTTCCCATAGTTTAAAGCTTTTAGGCATATATTGATATTATAGCAAGAGTATATATATTAACTTGTATTACTGCAGGGAAAAAATATTAATATTAATTATGTGTACCTTCAGTACAAAATGAGAAAAAATAAAATATTCTGATAAAAAAAATAAAAGAAAAGAAATAAGAAAAAATAAGAAAAAAATCAGTAATTCAATATATTCTTGAGAGAAAAAAAACCAGCATCCATTTGTCTATGGATTATTATCTCCAATTCTTATGATAAGATAGAGTCACAATTCATATGATAGGATAGAGTCAATCAGTCTCAGCAGAAGATGCTTTCTTCACATGTGAGCAGTGAATCCAAGAGTCTCTTTCTCCAATCTTTATAGATGTTGGAGTAGTTAATAATATTTGGAATGGTCCTTCCCATGAAGGTTCAGTTGCTCCAGTTCGCTTGAAATTCTTGATATAAACTTTATCTCCTGGGTTCAGGTCATGCAGAGAAAAGTCTAATGGTCCAGCTTGTACTGCAGCTCCGGATTCATGAAGTTCACGTAGTTTGTGCTGTAACTCCTGTATATAGGAAGCAATAGTAATATCTCCCCCTAATAGCGATGTATAAGCCGGGGAGAAAGGCTTAGCCTGTATAGGCGGATGTCCAAAAAGCATCTCAAATGGTGAAATATGTAAGTCTCCTCTAGGCCTGCTTCTAAGATAAAATAGGGCCAGAGGGAGAATTTCAGGCCATTTTAAATGGGTCTCAGTGCATAATTTGCCAATCATAGTCTTAAGTTCTTTATTCATCCTCTCCACTTGGCCTGAGCTCTGGGGGTGATATGGAACATGGAATTTTGGAGTTATCCCCAAGCAAGAATATATTTGATTTAAGACAGAATCGGTAAAATGACTCCCTCTATCGGAGTCAATACGTGCTGGTAGGCCAAAACGAGGAATAATTTCTTTTAAAAGTATCTTTGCAACAAAATCTGCTGTGGCTCGGGTCGTAGGAAATGCTTCCGGCCATCTGGTTAGTTGATCTACAATTACTAGACAAAATTTATAACGTCCAGCCTTTGGCATTGTTATGAAATCTATCTGTAGATGTTCAAAAGGTGTGTAAGCCAGAGGACGTCCCCCAAAGGCTTTTCCACGATATGCATGTTGGTTATATACCTGGCAAATAGGACAGGCTGAACATACTTTAGAGGCTACAGTAGTTATACCAGGGGCTATCCATACTCTCTTGACAGAGTCCACGATGCCCTGGGTGCCAAAATGACCATTTTTATGAATAGATTGGCAAATTTGGTTATAGAAACTTCTAGGGAGCAGGGGTTTTCCTTCAGGTGACACCCATACTCCATTAATTTGTTTTGCTTTAAATTTTTGTTTCCATTTTTCCACTTCCTTTTCATTATAGGAGAGTGATAAATTTAAATTATCAGTGGTTGTTAATGTTAAAATTAATCCAGGTCCTTCTATGGCTGCTAGTTTTGCAGCGGCATCTGCTCGGTCATTTCCTCTAGAGACAGGGTCAGAGCCACCTGTATGGGCAGAGCAATGAACTACAGCTAGGGCTTTAGGCAGTTTGAGAGCAGAAAGAACTTCATTAATAATTTCTGCATTGGCTATGGATTTTCCAGCTGAGGTTAAAAATCCTCTTTGGAGCCATAGCATCCCGACTGAGTGACAAATGCCGAAAGCATATCTAGAATCCGTATAAATTGTTGCCTTTTTATCCTTGGCAATTATACAAGCTTGTTTTAGAGCTATGAGTTCTGCTCCTTGAGCGCTAATGTTAGAAGGTAGTGAAGCTGACCATTCAGTGGCAAATTCTGAGACTACGGCAGCTCCAGTGTAACGTATGCCATCCCTCATAAAAGAGGAACCATCGGTAAATAAAATCAGATCTGCATTGTCTAAGGGAGTGTCCAAGAGATTATCTCGAGGCTTTTCTGCCATGGACACTAATGTTTCACAGTTATGTAGTGGTTCTCCTGAAGTAGGTAAATCTGGAAGCAAGGTGGCAGGGTTAAGAGTTGAACAGCGTTTCAAGGTAATATTTTCACTATTTAATAAGGTTATTTCATACCTTGTAATTCTCTGATCCGAGAATGCCTGTGTTCTATGTTTTACCAATAATGCTTCAATCTCATGTGGGCACATTATTGTTAATGGACATCCCAATACTAAATCAACGGTTTTTGTTACTAGTAAGGCTGTAGCAGCTACTCCTCTAAGGCATGGTGGTGCTCCTGCTGCTACTGGGTCTAGTTGGGCAGAATAATAAGCAATTGGGCGCTGAGAAGGTCCCAAAGTCTGAGTTAACACACCAGAGGCTACTCCTCTTCGCTCATGCACATATAAAGTAAATGGCTTGTTGTAATCTGGGATGCCTAGAGCAGGGGCAGACATGATAGCCTTTTTCAGATCTGTTAGAGCTGACAAGTGTTCAGGCTCTAATTTGAGGGGTTCAGGAACCGAATCCTTTGTTAATGCTATAAGGGGTTTAGTGATTTCCCCATAGCAAGGAATCCATTGTCTACAAAACCCTGTTGCTCCTAAAATTGCTCTCAGCTGTTTCTTAGTGGTAGGAGCACTTAATTTTTGAATGTTCTCTTTAATACAGACCAGGAAGCTCCGGTGTCTAATAGACAATCATAATAGGTGTTACCCACCTTTAAGGTAACATGGGGTTCATTAGTATGGGGAGGGCAGTGGATAGGGACAACGGGTAGTAGGACATCAGGGTCTGGGAAATCAAAGGTTGTATCCTCTGATTCCTGTGCCCCAGCCCCCCCCGGGCACCATCATTGTGTTTGGGGTATTCCTTGGGCACCCCCCTGAAGGGCACCTCTCTGAGGGTCATTAGTACCTCGAGTAATTTTTGGACGAGCGCCATTTCTCATATATTGTTGAGTATTATCATTAAAATTTTCTTCAATTTGAGCATTGTCATTAAATTCCCAATTCCTATTTCTATAATTCTGGTTTCTAAAGTTCTTATTTCTATATTCATTATAGTTATTTCCATAGTCATTATTATAATTTCTAGAATTCTGGTTTCTATAACCATTATCATAATTTCTATAGTTATTATTTCTAAAACCATTATTAAAGTGTGTATTCCTTCCAAACATCTTAAGAAAGGTTCTACATTCCATCATTTTGTGGCCCTTCTTCTCACAGAAGTGGCAAGTAATGGATTGATAATTGGATTTCTGGAGAGGGGCAATTGTCGTTGGTTCATTATCATGCCCACTTTCTAATTTAGTTATCCTATCTATTACACATCTCATTTTTTTCTTCATTTCCTCCATGTCATCATTATTCTCTTTCTCCTTTTCTTCGTTTCCCTTAAAAACATATATAGCTGTTTTTCGCAATTCTTCAAGGTCCATATCTGACCATCTTGGGCATTGTGTTTTAAAATAATTTTTAATTACTTTGCAAGAATTGTTTACAAAGATTCTTCTAACTTGTCTTAAACTATTCTCTTTATTTAAGTCCCAATCTAAGTATCTGTCCCCAAACTCGATAATTCTGTCCATAAATCTGGAGGGTGTTTCGTTTTCCTTTTGCTTAATTTTTTCCAGTTCCATCCACTTATCTGTACTGTCCGCACATTCCTTCATGGCCGTGAGGATGGCCTCTCTACAACGGTATAGTTGTAGATAGTCCTCAGGATTATTATAGTCCCATTCGGGATCCTGAGATGGCCAATGTGCTGCATTACGCCCCCGGGTTTTGTTGACATGAGCAATTATTTTATTTTTTTCACGTTCACTTAAAAAAGCCTGTAGTAAGCTCTCAACGTCCTTGTAAGATGGATTATATTGAAAAAATATGTCTCCCATCTTTTTTGTTACTAGAAAAGGATCTTGTTCATATGTGGGGATATTTCGTGTAAATTCATTTATTTCTTGGGGAGTAAACGGTATCCTATGTCTTAAAGTCACCACATCCCCATTTCGTCCTATTTCAGGTACTTCTCTTAGAGGAAACAGGCCTCTAGTTGAATTTTGCACCTGTGGGTCAGTTTGACAAGGACAGGTTTCTCTAGGAGGACAAGATCTCCCTTGCATTGGAATTTGGTTTTCTGTAGGAGAAGGAACATGAGAAGCTGGGATTGCAGGGGAAGGGTTTTGGGGATTAAATTCAGACAAGATTTGCACTGCACGAGAGAAGCAGTCTGTTAACTGGGCTATAGGGAAGGTGTTTTCCATCTCTATTTCAGGGAAGGAAATTTCCTCATTCAAAGGTTCAGAAACAGGTCTGTTTCTGGTAGAGTGGGTGTTTGCCCATTGATCCTGTAAGAAACATTTTAGATCTTCTAATTGGGCTTGCATTTTATCCTCAATTTTTCCTATTTTATCTTCCATATCTCCCATTTTATCCTCAATATTTCCTATTTTATTCTCAATATTTCCTATTTTATCCTCAAGTTTTTCTATTTTATTCTCAATATTTCCTATTTTATCCTCAATTTTTTCTATTGTATCCTCAATTTTTTCTATTTTATCCTCAATTTTTTCTATTTTATCCTCAATATTTTCTATTTTATCCTCAATATTTTCTATTTTATCCTCATTTTTTTCTATTTTATCCTCAACATTTTCTATTTTATCCTCAATATTTTCTATTTTATCCTCATTTTGTTTTATTTTATCCTCATTTTGTTTTATTTTATCCTCAATATTTTTTATTTTTTCATCTCTAAATATAGTATTGAGGAGTACAAAAATGACAGTACCTATTAATATAAAAATTTGGAGGTATCCTTCATTCCTCAATGCCCCTACTTCTTCAGCTGCCATATAATTGTCAAAGAATGTAGTACTCATTTTTATATGTATATTTTGTAATTTCACAAAACACGTGGGGAGCAGGGCAAAGCAACACACTTTCCACAGGGTTTTTTTTTTTCCTAATCCAGGAAGTTGTTCCTTAAGGGAAAGGATATTTAGAAACAGTTCTTCCAGCCAGGACTTTAGAGTCCTGTTGCTGAGATTTAAAAACAGCTGTTTTCTGTCTATCAGAGTCACACAGCTGGGAAGTATCTGAGGTCCGATTTGAACCCAGGACCTTCTGCCTCTAGGGCTGGCTCTCAATCCGCTGAGCTACCCAGCTGTCCCTTAAGATTAAAGGGAAGAAAAAGAAAAAACTGCTGATTCCAATTTAACTTAAGGAGAAAAGAGAAAAAGTTTTTTATACTCACGTGTTCTAGCAGCTGTGTCTTTAAGCCAAGTTTTTTGTTAAAAAAAAAAGGACTAAGTGGTGAAACAGTATAGTAAAAAGGCAAGGAAAAAGTTTTATTGAGAGGATTCTTTAGACTCCCGTGTGGTCAGCCACAATGTTACAAGGGAATCACTTTAAAAGACTGATATATATTAATTTAAGGTCGCCAAGGAATCAGCTATGTAATTCCTAAATGAAAAACTCAAGTCAGCCGTCAGCCTTTTTTGGAGTTTAATTACAATAGGAGTAAGAAAGGAATTAGAGATATATATATATAGAGAGAAGGGAATAGGGCTTAAATACCCCTTCTGTTTAGGCTGGGCCAAAAGGCCCAAGCCCTTAGATAGCTGGGGCAAAGAAAACAGATCAGTCCCTATTACTCACGTGTCCAAAATGGAGAAACAGTCTCAGAGGCCCCCACCTTCAGCTTCCTTCAGAGCAAGCTTCCTCAGAGCCCAGGAACCACACCGACCAAAAAATTCAGCCCCCTCCCAGTCTCCAGACCCTCCTATCTTTAAGGACACCATCCAAGTTGCCTCCCCTCAGTCCTCACATCTACCAATCACTCTTCATCAATTTCCCTGTCAATGGAGGCTCTCGCTTAACCCAGGACCGCCCAGAGGTTTCTGGCTTTTGCACATGTCTGTTGAAGGTCATATTTTCAAATGATTAAATCTTTACTCCTTTGCTACAGCCCTTTCTAAATCCTGTTAACTTGAGTATGGTAGAGATTGGAATAATTAAATTTTGATCTAGGCTGCAGCCCTTACTCAATCCTATTAGGACTGAATAGGGTGGAGTATCTCCATTGTATCAATTCTAAAATCAATCAAGACTCAAAGAAATTCCTGTTCTATGCTTAAGCATAGGTCAAAGTCCTTTCCATTGTTCAGCAAAGGGTTTCTGTCTTAAAGTAATCTTAAGAAGGGAAGAGAAGGAACCTCCCATGCCAATGGGGTTCCCATTCCAATAGACTATCAGTAAGAAATTTTCCAAGTATGAAGTATCCCAATGGTGAAATTTTCAACAATTATAAGTCTAAGGAAATTTGAGGTTTACAGTATCCCTGTTGGGGATGGAGGAGAGCCCCTGGCCGGAGCTCTTGTCTTAGGATGGCCTCATGCCCAGGGCAGAAGCTCACAGCGCTGGGAATAAGCCTGAAAGGGGAGAGTCAAAAAGCTCAAAGGAGTGGAGATGTGCCTGATGCTGAGGGTCTTGAAAGGGTCTCGTTTCTCTCCTTGGGGCTCGGCTTGCTTTCTACCAGCCCGCTGGATGATTATGGGCTCCGAGGAGCCTGGATTTAGACCTGGGAGGGATCGTCTTGTGAGCGGGGGTTATTTCTTTCTCCATGCCCGTAGCCTCTGTGCTTGGCATGTAGTAGTAGGTGCTTATATGTACTATATAACATGCATACATAATATATTATATTATACATAATAAATGCTTATTCATCACACAATTAGAGTTGGAGGGGACCTTAGAAGTCAGTGCGTCCAGCTTCTTCGCTTTATAGACAAGGAAGTTAAAACAAGTGACTTGCTTGGGGTCACACAGCTAGTTCAACTCAGCCCTTTCTGCCTCGAGTCCAGGACTATGTCAACTATTCTCCACTGCCTCTAGTGGGACTTATTCAGTTTTTTGTTTTTTTGTTTTTTTGTATGACAATGCTGAGATTTTCTTTTTCTTTTTTTTTTTGTTTAATTAATTAATTAATTAATTTAGACTCTTTTCCCTTGGTTACATGGATCATGTTCTTTCCCTCCCCTCCTCCCACTCCCCTCCCATATCCAACGAGCAATTACACTGGGTTTTACAAGTGTCCTTGATCAAGACCTATTTCCATATTATTAATATTTGCACTAGGGTGATCATTTAGACCGACTTATTCATTTAAAAGATAAGTCAGGGTGGCTCATTGATAGTCAGGTCTAGAGATGGAAGGTCCTGGGTTCACATCTAGCCTCAGACACTTCCTAGCTGGGTGACCCTGGGCAAGCCACTTAACTCCCATTGAGTGCTTTACCTTTCTTCTTCCTTGGAACCAATATTTAGTATTGATTCTCAGATGGAAGGTAAGGATTTTTAAAAAAAGTAACCAGAACCAGGTAAATAATATATCCAATGGCACTGACAATGTAAGTGGAAAAGGCGATCCCATCAAAACAAACAATAGAAATAGAACTATGTGAAATTACAATGAGGCAAACTTGTCCCCAAAGAGTAGATAGGAGAAGACACTTCCCTCTTCTTTTTCGAGGAGAAGAACTCTGGGTGTGAAATCCTGCTCATAAGGTGGCAGGTCATTTCAGTCTATTAATTTTGCTGAATTGTGGGCTTTTCTTTCTTTTTTTATTCTTTGTTCTAAAGGATGGCTCTCTGGGAGGAGAGAGAAGTAAGATAAATGGGGTAAATTTGGGTAACATAAAAGCAAGATTTTAATCACCTTTATTTTTTAAATGATGCACTACATAGGACATTCCTGTAGAAAGGAATTTACTGATGGTTATAGCTAATATTATTATATATAATAGCTATAATGATAGCTAATAATAGTAAGAGTTAGCATTTATGGAGCACCTACTATGTGCCAGGCACTCTTGATAAGTGTTTTACATATATTACCTCATCTGATCATCATAATAACTTTAGGAAATTATGCCCAACTGACAAAGAATTTTGATCATCTTAATTTTAGATAATTAGCCCTTCAAAGTTAGAGGAAGAGTTAAGTAACTCTTAAAGGAGAATAAAAAGAATAAAAAGAGAAAATCGTGTCATAAATGAGGAGAGGCAGCTAGAGGGTTCAGTGGACAAAGCACTGGGACTGAAGTCTGGAAGCCTTGAGTTTAGATCTGAGACCCTTACTAGCTATGCAACACTGGGCAAGTCACTAGATTTCTATCTGCCTCAGTTTCCACAACCATAAAATGGGGATACTATTTTGCAAATCTTAAAGCATTTTATAAATGCTGGCTGCTGCCTCAGATGAGGAAATTGGGGTCTAAGGAGGTCAAGAGGCAGCTCAGTGATTCAATGGATAGAATATTAGGCTTGGAGTCAGGAAGATTCCCATATTGCTTCATAATTTGGATGGCTGTATGATTCTGGGTAAGTTTTTTAGTTTGTTTTTTTTTTTTTGTTTGTTTTTTTACCCTTACCTTCCATCTTAGATTCAAGATTGTGTATTGGTTCCAAGACAGAAGAGCAGTAAGAGCAGGGTAAGGGGATTAAATGACTGGCCAAGGGCATACAGCTAGGAAATGTCTGAGGTTGGATTGGAACCCAGGACCTTCTGTCTCTAGAACTGACTCTATCCTCTGAGCCACCTGGCTGCCCCTAAGGAACTGGATAAATTATTAACTTCTTTTAGCCTCAGTTTCCTTATTTGTAAAATGGGGGTTATAATAGCCACCTCCTTTGTAGTATTGTGAGCACCAAACAAGATGACATATAAAGCACTTTGTAAATCTAATAGGGTCATATAAATGCTTAGGCATATTGACATACCTAGGACCACATAGTATTTCAAGGGCAGATTTTGAACCCATTCCCATTGATTCCAGAGTCAGTTCTTTTAATTGATGACAGCTATTCCCATTTCCTCTTTTTCAGAGGGGTCAGGGGTGTGAATTTTAAAACTATTCCACCCTAATCAGACCATTCTTTAGAAGATCTGATTTAGCTACTTCCTGATCAATAACAATGGAGATGCTTGGAATAATAGAATCAAGTCTTGGAAAACCCACATTCTCCACCCTATTCAGTTTAACAAGATTTTGAAAGGTCTGCATCAAACTCAAGATTTAATTATCTGAGGAGATGGCCTTCAACAGACAAAAAAAAAAAGGACAGACCTCTGGGCGGTCCTAAGTCAAGCTAAGTCCTCATTGGTACAGATGAGACACAGAAAAGTGATGAAAAACGTCCATATAAGGCATGTCAGTTTCTGCCTCTTTCTCTTTCCCTGGAGAGACGATTCTGGCTGGCAGCGTGCTAAGCGTTCTGACATCTTGGAGTGTTGGATGGTGAGTTTGCCCTGGAGTTGATTTCAGGTTTGGGCATCTTAGCTAAGCCTCTTTGGAGTTCAAGGTGATTCTTTCCTCCTTCACACTCAAACCCTTACTTTCTAGATCTCCTATCTTCCTGCCCGGTATTAGCCCCTTCTTTCCTCCTTCTTCTTAATATCTTCTCTACTATATCAATTAAATCACCACAAAATTTAGCAGCTGACTTGGGTATTTTATTATTTGGGATTTCCCTTAACGACCACTTAAATTTTGATTTTTTTTCAGTCTCAACCATAATTTCACCCTTTACAGGGGGGAAACAATCCTGAACGGACATCCTTGGCCATCTAGGAGCCACTTGGCTGATTATAGCAGAGAGGAGCTCCTCCAGGCAAGGAAGTTCAGCATCCTGAAATCTGGGCCATTCTGCATTATAATTCTGGTACCCCTTCCCAATGGACACTTCTTATTTTCTTTCCTTCATTTTCAAATTTTCAAATTTAATTGATAGGTTTTCTTTTCACATCACCTTTTTTCCTAAATATATTTCTCCCCTGTCCCCTACCCAATGAGCCATCTTGTGTAATAAAAGATAACCCCCAAAAAAAGAAAGAGAAGAAAAACGAGAGGAGCTAACACTCCTATATCACTTACTACGGGCCAGGCACTGTGCTAAGTGCTTTCCAATTTTTGTCCACTTCAGATCTCTCCCCATTCTGCCACTAAAATTTTTTTTTTGTTAGATGTGTTAGAAGCAAAGATCTGGCCATGTCGCTTCTCGACACAATGAGCTTCGGTGACTTCCTATTGCTTCCAGGAACAAATACAAAATGCTCTGTTTGATATTTTATAATCCAGCCCATTCCTACCTTTCCAGGCTTCTTATGCCTTCACTTTCTGCTACATATTCTGGCCTCCTGTTTGTTTCACAAACAAAACTTGGCCTTTTTTCTGGCTTTCTTCCATGCCTAGAATGTTCTCCTTCCTCCCCTCTGACTGCCAGCCTCTCTGGCTTCCTTTAAGTCTCACCTCAAACCCTACTTTCTACAGGAAGCCTTCCCCAAGTCCTCTTAAGTACAGTGCCTTCCCTCTGTTCATTATTTCTTATTTATTCTATATTAGTTGGCTTGGTATGGATCTGTTTGCATGTTGTCTCCCCCATTTGACTGTGAACTCCTTGAGGGTAGGGACTGTCTTTTACCTCTTTGTGTATCCCCAGGGCTTACCATAGTGCCTAGAACATTAATAAAAGGTTATGGATGGATCCTGGCTGTTGTGCTGGAGCCCGGACACCCCAAGAGCTCATTTTCCTTAGCATCATGAAAAAAAGCATTGATTGAAGTAACTAGAAATTCTGAGGGGGCAGCAGGACTCAGAGTGGGGACACCCAGGACTGTCTGGGCCTTCCCTCCTCTAGATGTGCCATTTGTGGAGTTCTCAGGGGTAGAATTCTCACCAAGCTGTTGCTACAGCAGGCCTGGCAGGATTCCCATCGAGCTGGTATAAAAGTCTTCTCTCCTCCCACTCTTTTATTCAATAATTATTAAGCAAACCAGAGAGCAGAGGAGTGACAAGACTGTAGAAGATAAGACCCCTGCCACAAAGATCAGTGAATTCTTGTTGGAAGTGGCAAAATATATCCCCTGAAGAAGAGGCAAAAAAAAAAATAGTAGGTGCTTAGGGAATTGGATTTTTGTTGTTTGTTTGAGTTTTTTATTTCTTGCCTTGTTGTTGTTGGGAGGAAGGCCAGGAAAGTGGGGGAGGACACCTTTCCTCACCATTTCTTGAGCAACAACAAGCTTTCTACAATCCAGGAGGCAGTGCCAGAAAAAGTAGACATAGCTCTCTGTAGAATATTACATGCACTCTTTCTCAATCCTCTCTCTCTATTTTCTCCTTTCCTCTCCCTCTCCTTCTCTCTCTCCATCTCCCTCTGTTGCTTTGTCTCTATCTCTGTCTTCCTCTTTCTCTCTCCCTCTCTGTCTCTCTGTTCCTCTCTCCCTCTATGTCTCTCTGTCTCTCCCTCTCTGTGTCTCTGACTCTTCTTTACCTCTCTCTCTCTCTCTCTCTCTCTCTCTCTCTCTCTCTCTCTCTCTCTCTCTCTCTCTCTCTCTCTCTCTCTCTCCTTTCTCCTTTCTTTCTTTCTATCTTCCTCTTTCTCTGCTTTTCTCTTCTCTCTTCTCTCTCTCCCTCCCTCCACTCTCCTTACCCCCTCTATCTCTGTCTCTTTCATTCCCTCCCCCTTCTTATTCTCTATCCCTCATTCCCTCCTCTTTTCTCTTCCTCTCTCTCCTCCCTCTGTGTCTCAGTCTCCTTCTGTGAGAAAAAGAGCTGATATATTTATACATATACATGTATATGCATATGTATACATATATATGTAATGAGGTCCCATGTGTATTGAAGGCCATCTCCAACCTGTGTAGCATGGAGCTCTCCTAGGTAATGTGCTGGGCTTGAAGTCAGAAAAACTCATTTTTCTGAGTTCAAATCTGTCCTCAGACATATACTAACTATGTGACCCTGTGCAAGTCACTTTACCCTATTTGCTCCAGGTCTCTTATCTACAAAATGAGCTGGAGAAATAAATGGCAAATTGCTCCAGTATCTTTGTCAAGAAAACTCCAAGGGGGGGGGCAGCTGGGTAGCTCAGTGGATTGAGAGTCAGGCCTAGAGACAGGAGGTCCTAGGTTCAAATCTGGCCTCAGACACTTCCCAGTTGTGTGATCCTGGGCAAGTCCCTTGACTTCCATTGCCTAGCCCTTACCACTCTTCTGCCTTGGAGCCAATACACAGTATTGACTCCAAGACGGAAGGTAAGGGTTTAAAAAAAAAGAAAGAAAAGTCCAAATAGGGTCATGAAGAGATGGATATGACTGAAATGACTGAACAACAAAAGTCCCATACCAAGGGTCTTTGGGACTGGAGTTACACATAGATAAGAACTCTGTCTGCAGATGCTGCCTACTGGTAAGAAAGGAAAAGGTTAATAGAATCCTTTAATGATCTGAACAGCGCTAGTACCTAATCTGTAAATTTTCTACTTTGGCAGATTATGAGAGCCTGGTCTGGAAAACATGACTGAATATGCACTAACATCATGGCTACTGATGAAGTTCCTATATTTGGGACCTTTCAGGGATAGTGGAGTTGAAGTGAAGGAGATTATCATGGGTAAATGTACTAAGGTATGAAAGAGTAAAAATATAACCTCCCGATTTCCATTGCTCATTTCTACGCCCTTGGAATCACCATTTGGTCCTGGACAGGATGGAGTTAAAAGATCACCATGTATATTTCTGAACTATAGAGCTCTACCAAGAATAAACCATAAGAAGTAACCAACAATAACAGCATTGCCACCCATCACAACCATCCTGAACTAAGTTATCTCATCTCCAAGACTGAAGAATGACAAGTCACAAAATCATACAATAACATAATTCAAAGAGAAATTGAATGGATCCAGGTTCAATCCAGAAAGTGTTCTTTGGGGAAATGGCATTCTTGGTACCACCCACTGGGTAACTAGTCACCTAGCTTTCCAATTTTTTTTTTCCTTTGGGAAAGTCAGGGTAGAAAACATTGTGCCTCCAGACCAAGGAAAAAGAACAGGCTTGACAGCATCTGGCTAGGTGCGTGGGGAGTGACTTCTGCTCAATCATGGTGAGTTCTATCCCACTAATGGAGGAGGGAACAAAGGAACAATGAAAACTTGGATTGGCACAATTCTATGCTAAATATGTTACATGAAAATTAGATTGCAATTATTTGTATTAGAATTTAGTGGGATGGAAAACATGCTACCAGATATTCTGCCAATGACACATAAAGATCTCAATATATAAGGTCATGGAAGTTGGAGGCAATAATACACTCATGCCACCTGACATGGGAATCGGAGTGAACCGGCTATGACCATGAGAGACAATATGGCATTGTAGATAGAGTGATGGACTTAGAGTTAGGAAGATGTCAGTTCAAATCCTGCCTCAGACCCTGAGTCTTGTGTAGCCCTGCCCAAATCATCCAACTTTTCTGGGCCTTCATTTTCTCATCTTTAAAGTAAAGAAAACTAATAGTCCTTGTCTCAGTGGGGTGCTGTGAGTATCAAATGAAACAAAATAGCTAAAACTCTTTTTAGCAAACTTAAAAGCAATAAGTTGAACTCTGAGGTACATGAGAGGAAAACTGCATATTGCTAGTACTTTGATGGCAGTTATAAAACATCCGTTCTCAAATTCTTTCATCTTAGAACCCCTTTATATTCTTCAAATGATTGGAGACCTCAAAGTTTTTGTTTATGTAGGTTAGAAATAAAAAACAATGAAATTTCAAAAAATATATTTATTAATTTATTTCAAAAAACAATAATAAATCCCATTACATGTTAACACAAATAACATTTTAAATAAAAGATGACTATATTTTCCAAAACAAAAAAATTGGAGAAGAATGACATTGTTTTACACATTTTTGCAAATCTTTTAAATGTCTAGCTTCATAGAAGACAGCTGGATTCTTATACCTGCTTCTGCAGTCAGTCTGTTGCAATGATTATTTTGGTCAAAGTATATGAAGAAAATCTGGCCTTATACAGATATGTAGTTGGAAAAAGGAAAAATATTCTAGCAAGTAAATAGCATGTTTGTATTATTAAAAAAATCACCCCCCCCAAAAGCATCTTTTGAGTACCCCATTTTTAGAATTGCTGCTCTGGATTATATCGACCACCTTAAGTGTCATACTTACAACACATGGCACTATATGAACCATTGGGAAGATTCCATCAAGGTGCTGGCACATATCAGGTAATTAATTAATGTGCACACTGAATGAGATTACTATTATTCATTTTAGCTGAAGGGGCTAATTTAGCCCATTTTCTTATACAAATCTCCCTCCTCCCCCAGCTTCCTCCATAAGTCTTTCCTAGATACATTTTGCTGGTAAAAGAAGTTTTTGCAGTGGAGGTAGGGGTTGGGAAAGGGGCGGAGGGTTGGGAATAGATTTCTCTGACATTGGCATGATAGCATGAACCCTGGTGGTGGAACATGATTTTCTCTTTTCTTCTTCCACCAAGTCACATGGTGATCAGAATTTGAAAGGGCATTTATAACCACTTAAATGTCATATAATTTAATCTGAAACTGCTATTATTAATTATTGAGACTGAGATGTTTAGGATATTTAACTCTGAGTAATTGGGTCAACTTTTAGAAGTTTAAATTCCTACCTTTTTATTAGTAATTTCCAAAAAATATTCTTGTAGATCTGAGGGAGAGTACAAAAGACTCTTTCTCTCCTTTCTTTTATACTATCTTTGAACAAAACTGTTTATCTCTATCTAGTGATGATGACCTCATGTATATTAGAAAATGTTTTATTTATAGTTTTATCATTTGAGCCAATTTGGTGCAGGTAGGTAGACAAGGAGATCTCAGTTTAAATCTGGCCTCAGACATGTACTAGTTCTGTGGCCCTGGGAAGTTGCTTAACCTCTGTTTGCCTCATTTTCCTCATCTATAAAATGGGATTAATAATGACTCTCTCCCAGGGTTGATGATGATGATGATGATGATGACAATGAGATAATTTTTGTGAAGTGCTTGGTGTATAGTTAGTGTTTTATAAATGGTAGCTATTATTTTGATTTTTGAGCCCACAACAGTTTCTGAGGATGTATGAATATAGCCACTTTACAACTAAGGAAACCGAGGCTTAATGAAGGTTACACAACAAGTAAGTGTCAAAATTAGGACCTAGATTATTCTATCTGATGGCAAGTCAATGACTTTTCCTTTACTCCACATCACTTGTCACAGAAGATCTTCAAATGTAATGTAGTACTCAGGGCCCCTTAGCTGCCCCCCTCACTTTGGCTATTTCCAGGTCCATTGGACTCAAAGGATAATTGTATATTTCCATTTACTGCTCATGCATCTACTGTCCATGAGTCCCCATTTCTATTGAATCTCCTCTGCCCAGCTAAATCCTATGACATTAGAAGAAAACAAAGCACATTTATTTAAAGAATAACGACCAGATATTAAATCAAGCAGTGAATAATCTCCCCATCAATTTCTCAAGGCTACCATCTCTCCATCTAGTTTCTCTTGGGAGTGCTAGACTACTGATTAGTCATTCTAGGCTTTTCTGCCAAGACCCAGCAGGAGTCATTCATGGAAGGATGTTAGGTTATTATCTGCACAAGCCAGACCCCATAGGCTATCTGTAGCAACAGCATTAGATGTGTGGGTCTCTGAGGCACAGGTTAAATAAGAAAGGGAACTCATGGTGAAGAGTCTCCATAGGAACTGGTGGGTCTGGTTGAGGGTGCAGTTGTTTCTTTTGAGCCCAGGAACAGAGATGCATTGCAGAGTTTGGGTTTCCAGCCTCAGTAATTAGGCAAATGAGATATGGGGGCATCTCAATTCTTCCCTATATTTTTGTCTCTCTGATTCTTACTCCCCAGGTTTGAGCCCTTGTCTTTTTCCATGGCCAGTCTCCTGTTATTCTTCCAAACAGAGTATACAAAGAGTTGCCATGCTTTCTATAGGATTCTGGGAGCTGTACTTCCCAGAAAAAATGGAGTGACCATATTCTCTCACACTACAGAAATCTAGAACAAAGCTCCCTCTATATTTTCAATTTGCAAAAAAAAAAATGCCATTTTCATAATTTTAATAACTGATATTTATCAAGGACTTTGAAGTTTGCAAAGCATGATGGTATTGCAATATTATGATCCTCATTTTATAGATAAGAAAAACTGAGGCTCAGGCAGGGTAAGTTTTCTGTGGTCAGATAGTTAGTATATAATGTCAGAGGCAGGATCTGAATCTAGGTTCATATTGTCTACTATTTGATACTGTCTCACTAAACAATAGCTTGAGATCCTTCCATGCCCCACCCTACCTCATCCCAATAGCAAGGAAAATAAATAATAGCCCAACTAAGTGGTCTCCAAAGCAGGGACCATGGCCAATGCACAAGGGCTATGCCAGATGGAAGGTGGGAAAAATGATCATATTTCACACTCCCCTGTGATGGCCATTCATGAGGTTTATGTCCCTCACAACTGTATCTATACTTATTCTCCATTCCACCTCCTTCCCTTGATATGTAGACTCATTTCTGAGCTGGGTACCCTACCTAGGTTGTGCCATAGCAGCTGTGCAAGCACCACTGGGAAAATCCATCTTCCTTCTGCCCCTGCCCATAAGATCCATCCTATCAGATCAGAACTAGGGACCAAATTATTTTGATTGATGCCAAATCAGTATCTTTTTCCCTTGTTTCAAGGCACCATGGTGAGGCTTAGGTAAGCCTGCCATGGAGGGCAGGCTTCTTCTCTCTGGATTTCCCCCTCCTCAAATCCACTCCTCTTATTTCTGCAGAGGCTTCCGCCATCTTCCTAGTCGTCTATTTTCACAACCTCTGCTTCTTCTCCTTTTCACTCACTCCCCATATCCATTTAACTAACAGATCTCTTTTCTTCCTTCATTTTTCACATGAGAATTATGTCCCTTTCTCTATACTCAAACCAACAACATCCTAGTTTAAGATCTCACCTAGACAAATGCAATATACTTCCATTTGGTCTCTTATCAAGTTCCTTCCTTCTCCATTCCTCTTCCACCCAGCTGCTAAAAGGATTTTCTTCAAGCACAGATCCAATTGCCATCACTGCTCCATTCAATAAACATCACTGCATTCTTATTGGCACAAGGATCAAACACAATGTGTCCCAAAAGAGTTAGTGCAGTTTTAATCTTCAGTAGCTTAAAGTATTTTTTAAATTGCATTAAAACTTTTGAAATAAGTATTTGGAAGAAAAAATTTCCTTTTTAAAACTAGAAGGATGGCAATATGAAAAAGTTAATATTTCATCTGTATCTTATACGTTCTTTCAATTTCCATTTTGCATGGAGATTTTAAGATGTTGGCACTTATTAGTATGGTAACATATGCATCTATTAACAAAGCAAATACATCTATTGGGGCAGTGAAGTAGGTCAATGAACAGAATGCCAGACCTGGAATTCAAATCCGGTTTCAGGCACTTACTAGCTGTGTGACCCTGGGCAACTCACATAAGTTATTTGCCTCGGTTTCCTCATCTGTAAAATGAGCCAAATCAGGAAATGACAAACCACTGTAGTATCCTTTGCCAAGAAAACCCCAAATGGGGCCATAGAGAGTTGGACATAACTGAACGCATAAATGGAAAATGTGTTTTAAATGTGTGTGGGGTTTTTTGTTTTGTTTTTTTACTGATGGGATACACCATCAAAAAGTTTGGTAAGCATTGCTCTAAATAAAGATGTATAGATACTGTCAGACTTGGGAAGCATGATTGACTATCAGCTTGTTAAGGGAGAAAGTACTTGGAAGAAAAAATTTCCTTCTTAAAACTGAATGGCAATATGAAAAAAGTATACTTTAGAAGTAAATATAGTTCAATAAAAATTCACTGCATACTTATCAAATATTCCCTAGGGACAAGGCACTGTTCTAGGCACTGGGAATCCAGAAGCTACAATTCATGGTTTATCTCAGAAACTGAATGGTTGTTGGGAATAAAGGGCATGTACTCACAATACAAGGCAGAACATGGTAAGCACAAAGGAGAAACCCAAGTAAAGTATTATGGGAAGTATGATGGAGAAATTTTGTGAGTGGCAGTGTCAAGGAAGGCTTCATGGGGTATGTGGCACTTGGGTGGGCCTAAAAGGAAGGGAGAGTAAGATTAGTAGAGGTGGAGTGTGAAGGAATGGAATGCATTTCTGGCAAAGGGGAGAATCATAATAAGGGGAATGCTGTTGAGAAAGGAGACAAAAAAAGGGGACAATGAGTACTTTAGTTTATTTAATCATAGAGTATATGAAAAAAGAGTTGTATATAAGGCAGGAAAAAAGAATTGTTTGAAGATGGATGGTAGAAGGCCTTGAATGCCTGCAGAAAGAATTTTTACTTTATTTGCTTGATTGAACTGAAAAGTGATGTGATCAGACATCAGAAGACTATTTTGGAAATCACATAAAGGATGGATTGGAGAAGAGAAAGATTAAAGACAGAAGGACCAGTTACAAGGCTTCTAGAAGAGTTCAAGTGAATAATAATGAGGGCCTGAGTAGTTGCAATGAGAGTAGGATGAGATGGAAATAGACAGAATTTGGCACCTGATTGGATATGAGGAAGAAGAGGGAAAAAAGATCACAGATAATTCTAGGGCTGTGAGACCCCATAACCAGGAGTATGGTAGTATCACTGGGGTGGGGGTGGGGGAGATGTTAGGGAAAGGACTAAGTTTTGTGGGGAATGTGATGATTTCAATTTGGAGTGAATGGTTGAATTTGAAGTACCCACAAGACAACCAGGGAGAGACATATACCAGACATCTGAAAATGCAGGACCAGACCTCAGGAATGAATGAGGCTAGAGATACACATTTGGGAGTTATCTGCAAAGAGATGCTAATTGAAGTCATGGTCTTCTCTTTCAAAGGGAAGAAAAAAGGGCCAAGGACAGACTTGTAGGCTGCCCACATTTAAAGGAAAGGAGGAGAACAAGATGCTAGTGAAGAAGGGATAGTCTGAGAGGTGGGAAAAGAGCCACAGGTGAGCAGTCATGGAAACTAAGGTCAGAGAGAGCTTCAACAAGGAAGAAGGAAGCCGTAAGTGTAGATGCTTCAGTGAGGTCAAGGAGGATAAGAACTGGAAAATAAACAACAAATAAACAAACTAAAAAGTTATTTTCATTTATGAAACATTTTCTGAGCTCTTGCTATGGCTAGTCACTGTGGATTCGTGTGAAAGTAGCAAATTGTTTCTGAATTGGAGGAATAGAGTTCTTCCAAGGGTTCCGTTTCTGAATACCTACAGCAGTCAGAGATACAGGAGCCTGAGCTGATAAGAAACCCTCAATAAGCGCTCATTGAATCGAATAGAAAGGATCCAGTGTTGGGAGGCTAGATTGGCAGTGATAGGCTAATGATGAGACAAACCACAGAATGGTGGCACATTGTTGTTTTTTTTTAATTTCTGTGTAATACAACTAGATTAATCTATCCACCTCCTTTCCAAATCCAAATCAGATAACCAAGAGAAAACAAACACTGCAGAGTCTGCTGCCTTTAGCCACTTTGCTGGCTATTGATTTAGCTTTGGTAGCTTTTACTGCCTCGTATAGAGAGCATGAGCTTGCCCTTAAATCTGGGGGTGGGGGTGATATGTTACTGGACATGTCTCTTGGTGGAGGAGCCAGATGATGTCTTATTCTGGCAAATTTTGAGCCAAGTGTGAATCACAGAAAGCAAAGGAACCAACAGTGTGGTAAAACTATAAAGTCAAGGGGAACAAGGAGAAGACATCCTGATGCCACAATTCAAAGTGAAATATGGCTTGACATTTGTCAGTGGTCCCATCAGTCTGTGGTGAGCCCTCTCTTTTATTCCTGCCTCCTCTCCCCAGAAGAGCAGAAAAGGAGGAAAGGAAGGAAGCCTGTGGAGTAACTGATATCTAGAGGGCTCCTGGGGACATGGTGACCACAAAAACAAACAAACAGAAGTGTTTGTGGCTTGTAATGTCATCCCTGGTTGTGAGGATGCCCGTAATCCAGAGTATGCAGGAGTTTGCTGGTGGTTGAACAGTGACAGATCATAAGAGGGTCATGTATTTCTAGGAAAATGTTTGTACTTTACCCTTCTGGCATTATGGTTATTCGATATTTAGCTACCACAGGAGGAAAACTCCAGCACAATTGACTGCTTCAGTCTCATTTTCAGACCATCTGGGGCCAGTTGTGTGACTGAGATCTGCTGTCCAATCTGTTCACCAGAGTCAGGATATTCTTCCCATGCTTTGGACCTGTTGGCTTAGAGAGCGCTGGGGACATGATGTTGAGTCTAATTTGGTTCAGTTAGCCACGTGGAGAACATGACAACTGCATTCTGATATGTACCCCAGCTCCCTTTTCACTTCCAACTGGAGTTTGATAGTTTTATTGAGCTGGGACACATTACAAAACTATAAAGACCTCTTTTACCTAAGAGGATTGCCTCCCAATGACTTACCAACTGGCTTCTCCTTGCAGAACTCCAGCTGCTCAGGCTACACAGTCAAATTCCTGTATACATACTTCTGAGAATCTTTGACCTTCAAATCTGGCAGCCTCAGGCTGACCACAGGGACTGAGTATAGTCTTGGAGAATTAACCTTGAGCCTTAACTTGTATGGAAGAGTTGCTCCAGCTGGGGCCAACTCCTAGACTAGTAATTCTACTACCTGTAGTTAAGATAGATGAATCAGGTAAGTTAACAAGGCCCCCTCGGGTCTCTGACTACATAATCTTTAAGGGAACCCAGAGCAAATCAGGGTCTTACATATTCCCATTTAGCACCCCTTTCCTGGGCCCAAAGGTTCCCCTGAGGTCATTTATTAAAACACAGGGAAACAAAGTCACCATTTCAAGGGGTCAGGAGTAGAGAAATCACCACAGTAGAGGGCCATTTTTGTTGTTGAGTCATTCAGTCATGTCTGACTCTTCTTGAGCCCATTTGGGGTTTTCTGGGTAAAGATACTGGAGTGGTTTGCCATTTCCTTTTCCAGTTCATTTGACAGATAAGGAAACTAGGGCAAATGGGGTTCAATGATTTGCCCAGAATCACACAACTAGTAAAAATTAACCTCAGAATATGTCTTCCTGACTCCAGGTCTAAAGCTCTATCCACTGTACCACCTCACTGTCAATACAGGGTTAGTTAACACCATTTATATGATTCTCCTTCTCTTTCCTCCCCCTTAAAGGCACAGAATGAAGCTTCACTCTTTCTAGGACTTTGTTCCTAGACCTATACTTCTACATATTCCACAGTCCAATGAATCCATTGTCAAGAAGTAGCTCTCTTCTTCAAACAAATTGTTTCTTGGTTTTATTTTAATCAGTTGAAGTACTAATCCCTTAAACTAGCCTCAAGAATTCTCTCATTTTCCTGTTTAATGATGCACAGTCCCAAGTCCTTTAGTTTATGGTTAACCAGAGTATAAAAGGGTTTAATTCTCTTAATCTCACATAAGGTCCTAAATCATTCCCACTCTTCCTCGCTGTGCTTGAGTCCTGGTATTTGTATATCCAGCTCTTAATTTGGCAGGGGTAGTAGAAAGAAATCAACACTCTAAATCCACAGATAGCCCACATCAAATTCCCCTTTCTATCCCTTTTTCTCATCCTTTCCATATTTCTTTTCCAGATGAAATTCAGCAAGGGCTGTGTCAGAAACCACAAAGATGGTCTTTAATTTCTCATTTTCATTACTCTGGCCCAGCTGGGCCCAGAACCAGATGTTCTGCAGCTTAAAAAACGGGGGTGGTTGTTTCCATGGTGATGAGCCAAAGCATGCACATGACATTCCAAAGCCTGACCCCAGTTAGGCAATGCTGCCTGTGGGACTTAGTATTGAGATCAAGTCATCAGGGTAAAGCGATTCCCAGCTCCTTTGCTGACTTTTAGTGTGCTTTGGGGAAGCATCTCTTCTCTGCCTCTATTTCCCTGTGAACTAAACATACCCTTTCTGTCTTGAGTCAGAGGGCTAGATCAGACTAACTTCTTGAGACTCCTTATGACCCAAAGATTCCATCTTATACCTGTCTGGGCACTACAAGACAGAATTAATACTTTAGAGCAAACATGGGATGAAAGCATTTAGAGATGGAAGGAGATCAACAAGGCTAACCTCTCCATTTTACTGAAGAAGAAACCAAGTAATTTGCCTAAGGTCGCAGGTACATTAAGTGGTAAAATCAGCATTCAAACTCAGTTCTTTAGACTGGAGAGTTAGTTTTCTTTCTGCTATACTGGTGGATATCTTTTAATTGGATTCCCACTTAAAGTTCTTAAGAGCCCCATAAGAAATAAATAACTGGAATATTATGAGCATTACACTAAAATTTCCCTGGGGGTTCACAACACTTTTTTTGTTTGTTTGGAGGGGTTCCCATTGGGAACCACTACACTATACTATGCTGTGCTCAGCGATAACTTTTTTTGTGGCTGATAGAGCACATTGGATCAATCTTTAACTACCATTCTATAATGTCCTTCAGGTATTTACATGTCTATTTCTGAATGGGTATCGCATTCAGCATCCTCACTTCTCTCAGAGGAAATCTAGAGATAGAGTGTACCATTAGCCATAAGGAAAAAAAAAAGGATGCTGTTTCTTTGGTTAAAGACCCAACACCTTACTGTCTTGCCCCCTCTGTAAGAGGGTAGGGAAGGACCAAGAGACCAATGAAGATTTGCCATTTTATCCTTTTAAAACAAAAATTTCAAATGAGATCTTTTTTTTTGGTTTTCTATTACCTAAATTTCACCTTGTATCCTTCCCCTCTACCCTCCATGAGAGTCCTTCCTTATTTTTAAATAGTACATTTACTTTTAAAAATTTTAAAAGAGAAATGAGAAAAAGTTTAGCAAAACTGATGGACACAATGGAAAACTTTGACAATATATGCAGTGTTTCCATATTTTGGGATCCCCATCTCTGATAAGGAATGTCTTCTGACGTCTCTTTTTTAGGGATGCCAGCTAATTCTTTGTAATTTTGCATATTTCACTTTCTGTTGTTTTGTGGTTCTCATTTATGATGTTCTAGTCATTGTATCTATCATTTTCCAGGTTCTACTAACTTTATATCAGTTCATGTAAGTGTTTCCATGCCTCTCAGTATTTATCACAGTTATTGTTTCTTATGGTAGAGTAATATGTTTCATTACTTTCATGTTCTGCAATTTGTTCAGCCATTCCCTCAATCAACTGGCATCTTCTTTGTCTCTAGGTGTTTGCCAACACAAAAAGTACTTTGATGAATATTTTGGTGCTTGTTAGTGATTTCTTTGAAATCTCTACCAGGATGGACATTATAGTCTTTTTTTTTTTGCATAATTTCAGACTGTTTCCCAGAATGGTTGTGCCAATTAATTCATAGCTCCACTAACAGGCATTGATATGCCTGTTATCCACAACCCCTCCAACAATGACTCTTCCTCTCTTTTCTCAGTTTTGCTAATTTGCTGAGAGCTGAAACCTCAGCTTTTGAATTGAATGTATCTTATTAGTGATTTGAAGTCTTATTTTATGTGGTCATTAATAATTTGCTTTTCTTCTTTTGAGAACAGTTGTTCATATTTTTTTGATTATCCATCATTTCATTCTAAAACATGGCCCCAAGCAGGCTTTCCTCCCCAAACTCAGGGCCTATAGGAAGAAAAGAGGGCTACTTCGAGCATGTTCTATGAGGTGGAGTGGGGTAGGATGACCTCAGTACAACTTCCACTTAATAACTCCATTCTGATTATTTTTCCTAATTGGTTCATTTCTTCAGCCTCTCTTATTTGATTGTCTATCTTTCTAATCTTTTTAGGCACAAATGTAGTAACATCTTTGGTTTCATGAGTATTTTCAGATGCTCCTGGCTACTGTCATATTTGTGGAACCCTCCCATAGCCTATTTCCAGAGGCCCATTGAGGACTGGCACCCTATACGATCAGGTTTCACACCAAACCAGACCACATCTCCCCAAAGGATGCTCCTTGTGGTTGTTATCAGTAACCCTGTGGGAGGGAAAACACTCAGGGGACCTCGACTGTTGTGAAAGAGGATGAAAATAAAGCAGATATCTCAAAGGTGTTGGGGTTGGACAGTTGGATTCTCTCTATGTCTGTCCTTTAATGAAGCTGGGAAGGCAAGATTGATGTTGGGTACCTTGAACCCAACTAAGCTTCAGCTCAAGCGAGTGTAAGTGCATGGAGTAAACCAAGGTTTAAGACAGGAATCGTTATCAAGTTGCTCACACATAACCCTAATCACGGTTAAAACTATGTAAGCCAATAATTCCCAACCTTTAAACAATCACATCATTTTATCCTAATTTGTCTATTTTCAAGTAGTCTTACCTTCTCCTAATAGCCCTACATAAAAAAGTTAGTGTATACTGTTTACTTTTCTTCACTAGTTTTTCTTTCTTTTTTAAAAACCCTTACCTTCTGTCTTAGCATCAATACAGTGTATTTATTCCAAGGCAGAAGAGCAGTAAGGGCTAGGCAATGGGGGTTAAGTGACTTGCCCAGGGTGATTGAAGTGTCTGAGGTCAGATTTGAACCTAGGACCTACTGTCTCTAGGCCTGGCTCTCAGGCCACTGAACCATCCAACTGTTCTCCCCCCAAAGTCTTTTTTGATGCCTCACCAGAGCATGGTGGATATTCTGGGTTCTTGGAAGGTTATGCCAGTAGAGAATGAGTTGTGGCAGTGTGTCCCAAGCTGAAAAGACTTTGACTATGTGTGGCTGAAGCACCAGTCTAGCCAAGATCAGAGATATTCAAGCCTAGGTTATTTATAGTGTCATACATACATGGGGTTAGGGTCAGTTGCCATCCTGCCATCTTTTCATTTTGCCATCTGTATCTGCGGAATCTATGACTCAAAATGTGTATGAATGTATGGGGGAGTGAAGTGTAAGAATTAATCTGTTCAGCTTTGGAGCTCCTTCCTGGGGGAGGATGCTATCTTGACTGGGAGACAGAGTGAGTGGTGTGTTAACTCATTTAGTTGCCACCATATCTAGCCAGCCCCGAATCATGCTTCACATCCCATCCAGTACACCTTGGCCGCCATCTAACCCTCTGCTCTGATGTGTAAACTGGTATCCATATTGTCTTTTCCCACTCCCCCCCACCCTTTTCTACTTTTTGCTCTGGAAATACTAATCAAATTAATACTACCACTGTCTATGAAAGGTCCACTTCCTTCTCCAGCTCATTTAATAGCTCATCTGCCTACGGAAATAGCTGCTTTAGGTACTAGCTAGTTTATTAACTCCATTGACTCCAAGGCCTCTCCTGGCCTCCACTCTATACTTGTTATCTCTCCTTCTTATAATGTACCCTCCTTGTCTGTAGGGACCATCCCACTTTCTGAACGGTGTCCCCAGACTTTGGCACACTGCATTCCACATGTTAAATACTTTTATATTCACTTATCTGGGGAGGGAGAGCCCATATCTACGAAATTGCAAGTGCTTGAAATATTCAAGGGAATAAACATTTCTTTTATTTTTGAGGTTACTTCATGGTGTCCAGAAGTACCTTAGAATATCAACGAACCAGGGCTGGAAATTACTTCTATGAATCCCTTGAAGGAGTCTCAGTTCTGTAAAGCTTGCCTAGTTAGAAAGATTTAATTCATTTGGCAACCCCTTAATAACTTGCCTTTGAGAAGAGAAAAGCCTCATTAGAGCCTCACATCCCTTCCTAAATTAGTCCCACATTGCTCGTTTCTACCTCATTGCCTAATTCTGTACAACATAGGCCAGCCCTAGGTTGCATTCATGGGATGTCTGTCTTCTTTCCCTCCCAAACTATCTGAAGTGACCATCCCCTTTTTGCAATATCTTCTTTTTTCACCTCTGCTTTAGTCCTCTGCGGTCAAAGGGGGAAATGACTAAGGTCATTGGTGATGAAGTTACTCATTCTAGAAGTGTTCACAATTTAAAAGAAGTTTTTCTGGAGAGCACTGTGCTTAACCCAAAGGACTGAATCTCCAAAGGACTGATGGAAATTCAGACCCATGCCTTGCATCTCCTCCCGTGACTAAATGTAATTGGAATGGGCTTCAGGATTCTGACATGAAATACAAGGAAGGATGGAGTACCACAAAACAGGCCACAGAGAATTAGCAGAGAGAAAGTTGGTTGGTTGTTGTTCTTCCTTCTTGAAGAGAACCAAGTTGATGTCACTATATTGGGATCAATGAGCTGTGTCCAACTATGGCTAATCAATCCAGCATGAGCTTGGAAGGCTCTACCCCATGTTGGGCACAGATAGCAGAGAAAGTAAGGTAGATATTGAGAAGAAATACAAAAGATGGCAGAAAGGGACTATGGAAATAAGACCAGTGGGAATTACAGGGACTTGGAAGAAGGAGGCACTCGCTAACCCAGTTAAGTTTGGTGGCTTGTCAATGTGTTATTATCAGGGTCAAGAAGGGAGAAGAGGGACCACTTAGCTTGGACCTGGGAACTGCTGCTGATTTTTTGAGAGGAGGAAATTCTTGGGGATTGACAGATAACTGATAGTCAAACTTCCAGTTGACTATCAAAGGGACTTTGGATAATGATTGCAGGCCTACTTTAGAGTATGATTCAGGGGATTTGACCCTCCCTGGGGCTTCTTCACTACAGGGAGAATACTGAGATCCTTATATATTGGAAGAGAAGTGGCTACTCTGTCTATGGTATTTCAGTACATAAAGAGAAAAAAAAAAGATGTAAATTTGAGAAATTTACATTTTGATGTTCAGTCATTTTTTTCAGTCATGTCTGACTCTTTGTGACATTTTTGGGGGTTTGAGTGGTTTGCTATTTCCTTCTCTAGCTCATTTGATAGATGAAGAATTGAGGCAAATAGGGTAAAGTGACTTGCCTAGGGTCACACATTATTAAATGTCTGAGGTTATATTTGAACTCAGAAGGAGGAATCTTCCTGACTCCAGACCTGGTACTCTATCCACTGCACCAACTAGCTACCTTGGAAATATACATAAAGATGCTTAATAACAACTATAATTGATTTACCATTGCAGCCTGGACCTGTGGTCTCTGACATATCTATGGCAATTCTTTTGTGGGAACCTTTATTTCACCACCCAAACCCTCTGCTTCTTCTCCTAATGGTCCTCTTTCTGGTCCTATTCTGTGTTTATTTGCCTCTGTCTGGGTTTTAGCCTGATTTCTTAACCTCCAATTTAGCTGTTTGGTCATTTCAGTCATAGCTGATCCCCTATAGGATTTTCTTGGTAAAGATCCAGTTTCCTTCTCCAGCTCATTTTACAAATGAAGAAAGTGAGGCAAACAGGGTGAAGTGACTTGCCCAGGATCACATAGCTAATTAGTGCCTGAGGTTGGATTTGAGCTCAGGAAGAGGAGTCCAAGCCCAGTGCTCTATCTACTGCTCCACCTAGCTACCTTTTCCCTCCAATTGTTGATCTAAATGGTCAGTTCCAAATGTCTCAACCTTCCAAGTACAAATTGGATGGCCTTTCCAAAGACTGATTCCTAATAGTTGGGAAAATATCAGAAATTTTAATTCCTGCAAGAACACAATCTGGACTCTGAAGCAACTGAATATTTAGAGTATATTACCAACAAAGAGGAGAGATTGAGTCAGGCTGTACTCAAAAAATATAGGGAAAGGAAGAAAAAGAAGTTTTCCACCTGAGTTAATTCTTGTTCATATAGCAGTCACTGGTACTCAGCTCCTTGAGACTTGGAAGACCTTAGATCTATAGAGAAGAAAAGGAGGCAATTTATTGTGTGATTGGCTCTCTTTACAAATCTCAATGACCATATCAGGCTTTGACTGAATACCTCATTGAGCTGTTCCCCCAGAATGAGTAGGCCGTTCATGCTAAGTTAACTTGCATTTGTTTTGAAGTAGCTTTGGAAGTATTCCCAAGTGTTCTTAATTTCCCAATGAGTCTAAAAAAGTTCTATTCTATTATCACAGTGAAATATTTTCTGATGACAATATTATCAAAGATCATAAAGTTTTTTAGAGATAGAAGGGACATCAGAAGTCAGCTAGTCCCCCTGCTTCATTTTACAGATGAGAAATTACATCAGTTGCTCAAGGTCATACTGGTGGCAAATAGTAGTGCCACAATTCTTTCTTCCTCCCCTTTTTAAAATGGTAGATCCATGATTAGAACTCAGGTCCTTAAATGCAGGATCTATGACTTCCAAGCCAGCATTCTTTCTATCCTCCTGTTGATTTCTCCCTTCTCTGATTCTTTTTGCATTTACTATTTATAAATATACAATTAGCATCATATATGCTAATATATACTCAGTACTCCATGACTTCACTTCTTTAAACATCTGTATTTTCATCACTGTAGTTGATGCTTGCTTTGACTAACAAGAGATCACAACTCCATAGCTTGGAGGACAGTCTAAAATTTATTCCCTGTAGTCATAACTTGACTAGACTGGTCCTTGAATGACAGATATATAGGAGTTTTCCTCAAAAATTTTTCAGTGTAGTCACTGAAGTTTACACTCTACTGACATTGGCTTCAAGAATCTGAGCAGAGTCAATTTCATGACTTTGGGGAAGGACTTGAGTGGAAATTGACTTGCCTGTCTAGGGCCATCTTGTTCTTTCCTTGTTTCACATGTGAATACTTCTTTAACAAGATGTGCCCTTTGGGCACAGGTTGGGTTTTTAGGCTTCCTTGTATTCCCCATGGTTCCGCATGGTGACTATTTCAAAAGCCCAAAACAGAATAAATAGCAAGTCTGGAAAGGATATCCTTTCTGTAAAGCCTCATTGAGACAATGAATGAATGAAAAATTATCCATTAACCTCTAATTATGAGTCAGTACCAAGTACTGGAGATACAAATTCAAAAGTGAAGACAGTTCCTGCCCTCAAGGAGGTACAAATAAATGGGAATGGTGGCTAATAACTAGAAGAAGAATTTGTTGTGGTTTATGGTTTTTTCAGTCCTACAGGAAGGACTCTTTGAGATCCTCTTGGGGTTTTGTTGGCAAAGATACTGGAGTGGTTTGCCATTTCCTTCTTCAACTCATTTGATAGATGAGGAAACTGAGGCAAACAGGGTGAAATGACTTGCCCAGGGTCACACAGCTAGCAAGTATTTCAGGTCAGATTTAAACCTAGCTTTTCCTGACTCAGCCCAGGGCTCTATCCTCTGTGCCACCTAGCTGCTTAGAAGAGTAATACCTAACATTTATATAACACTAAAGTTTATAAAGTTCTTCACATATATTATCTCATTCAATCCTCACAGCCACCAAATGAGGTAGGCACTATTATTATTCCCATTTTACAGATACAGCAATTAAGGGTGAAAAGTGCCCAGAGTCAAATGGCTAGGTAGTACATAGGTTAGTGTAGTGAGCTTGAAGTTGGAATAATGAGTGGAGCCAGAGCAGGAAATTAACACCAGTAGCAGTAGCAGATTTGGTTTGATCATGGGTCCAGAAGTGGAAGCCATGGGTTGGAGAAGGAAAAGAGGACATGACAAAGGATAAAATTAAAGCATCACCAGAGCTGGTCTCTCCCAAAGTAGAGGGCCATGGTGAGGTACTCACCAATTAAAACACTACTGAACCAGAGGGTGGTCGTTCCAGAACCAAAAGAATTAAGTCATCTGGGGCAGAATTAAGTGTTCTGGCTTGGGGCCAAGGAAGTTGGCTAGAAAATGGGATGGGAATAAAGTGAAGCATGGCTGGAGTCAAAGAGCACCTGACTTTTCTTGAAGTCAGAATTGTCCCAGAAAATCCAGAGAGTTGGCACATATCCATAAAATAGTAAGACGTTACTGTATGCCTGGGGAATGAAATGTCTACACCCTCTATAGAACCTCACACCTCTCACCTAGGAATGTGGATACCTGCTTACTTTGTGGGTTGGCTTGCTTTTAGTCTCATCTGCTCCCAAACTAGCAAATCTAGATTCCCAGAGAAGGACCATCACTAAAATGCTATTGAAGTCCAAGGTGATAATCCTGTTGGGGAGAAAACATTTACCCTTACTTTCTACTTTGACTTTTGAGCCCCTACCAATTTGCTTCTATTTACACAAACTATCCACTCTCAATAATGACACTTTTAGGTCTTAAACATAACTTTTTTTTTTCAAAACACAAATAATGCCAAAGAAATAATATCATAGGTGCTTATATTTTTTTAAAAAAAGCAAAAGCATGAATAATAAAGTACATCAGAAATGCACACCTAAAGCTGAGTCACACTTTCCTACTAAAGTACTGACTATTTGGGGGAAGGTAAGATAACACAGTGACCTAGCAGGAAAGCACATGAAAAACCCATGGGATCATGGCAACTCAAAACTCTGAACTGCAATTATCACAGTGATGTCATTAATTATTTAGTAACATTTACATCAATTGAAACTGCTTCCCTATATGAACTACTGAACTATTGGTTCTCAAAGCTTCTAATGAGGCAAATCCTCTACAAAATTTTAATCACCATTTAAAAGATGCTGAGAAAGTGGTCTCCTTTCATTTGGATAGCCATTCCCTTTAAGCTAGAGAACTGCAAAGCTCATCAAGTTGGTTCTTTTAAGGCATTGCAGACTAAATGTTGCCAGCTCTTCTCTTACTAGGAAACCATGTCATCTACTCATATTGTAGTAAAACAGAGCTCATAGCTTGAATTGTCTCTGAAGAACAAATCTATCCAGATAGTCATTCACCAAAATTCTGGAGGCCAACTAGGTGGTGAGGTAGCTAGGACACCAGATGTGGAGTCAGGAAGCTCTACATTCAAATCTACCTTTAGGCACACTAGCCTCATGACCTTGGGCAAGTCCCTTAATTCTTTTGTTTGTCTTGGTTTCCTCATCTGTCAAATAACCTGGAAAAAGAAAAGGCTAACCACTAGTAATTTTGCCAAGAAAACTCAAAAGGGGGACATGAATAGTTGGATGTTACTGAAAAGCAACAAAGGATGCTGGATCTAACTAAATTTCAGTATCAGCAGGTGCAGTTGTAAAACCTATCTTTCCCCCTTTTCCTTTTCTTTTTTAAATCTTAGATATATAAGGTGGAACAAATAACATCAAAAGGGATTTCTGTAAGATTTCCTCTCTCTTAAGCTCTAAGGGCACGGAGGGGCAATATATGTAACTGGAACTCTTGTTCAATACAGGTGAGCCTCTCTACCCCCCAATAAAAATTATGTAGCTGAAGTTTCCATCATATGACTGCTCCAGCTTCTGATTCTTCACACACAGTTTTGCCAGAACTGCTTTTCAATCTCTCTGATATTTCTTCAATCTTCATTCATCAGTTTTTCACTCTTCAATCTCAGCCTCTTAAATCTTTCAATGCCTTAATGACTCATATTTTAATTAAAAAGTGAGAGAGGTGGAGCCAAGGTGGTAGAGGAACAGGAAGAATTACATCTAAGGTTTCTTCCACAACTCCTCCAAACATTTAGAAAACTCACCAGATCAAGTCCTGATCAGGAAATCCAAGAAAAAAATAAGAAGGAGTCATTTTTCCAGTCTAAGTAGGCATAGGGAAATAGACAGATTTGTGGACATTGGGGAAGGGGTCCAGACAAGAATAGTCATGTAGAGTATTCTAGCACAGGGAAGAGCCATACAACAGGGAAAGAGGAGGTTTCAAATCCTGGACAAAGGGGTCCTAAATTTGTGTGGGGTGCGGAAATAGATGCCAACTAGCACCTCTATTACATATATAGATACATACATACATGCAAATGTATATGTCTGTAATATAGGTTTGGAGTTTCTTATAATGAGGGAAGAAGGTGGGAAGACGAGAAGACAGATTTTTATTGATCAAAAAAATTTTTTTAAACCCTTACCTTCCTTCTTAGAATCAATACTGTGTATTGGTTCCAAGGTGAGTGGTAAGGGCTAGGCAATGAAGGTTATGTGACTTGCCCAGAGCCACACAGCTGGGAAGTGTTTGAGGCCAGATTTGAACCTAGGACCTCCTGTCTCTAGGTCTGGTTCTCAATCCACTGATCCACTGAGCTGCCTTGCCAAAAAATAAAATTTAATTAAAAGATTAAAAGTTAACAACTCACCAATATAATATGAACAGGACTTAATCATCCTTCAGTTTCTAAATATTTTATATGATTATTCTATTTTTAATTTCAAAGCAGTTATAAGCAAATAAGCTGAAGGACTATAATGCCTTGAACCTCCAAGTTCTCAGTAGGGCCTACCATCTCATTCTGTGTCCTTGGAACTATATTTTTTCAAACTCACATTTTTTCCAATTTTAAATCAATAAAAATTCATTCTCTGGTTCTTTAAACCATCAATTTGTTCAAATACAAACAAGGCATCTCCCAATGTCTTTCACAAGGTGATTTAAATCTTTATATGTATGCCACAGTTCATTTTACATTCCAAATTGTTCAATCTCATCTAACAACTATTTCCTTCATCCACATATTTTAGCAATTTCTAACAATCTGAAATTCTTTTTTTACATATTTTAACAGTTGGTATTCCTCCTTTTCTTTAGACAAAAATGCTTTTTTGACCCTTTCAATATTAAACTCCTCCATAAGAAAAGAGCATTAAATAAAGATTGGTTTATTCTTTCAGAAGGAAGCATGGCCTCTGCCCTTAAGAATATTACAATCTAATTAGGACAAGTAGGCAAACTAGAAGGTGAGATCCATCAAAGAAGGTTTTCTGGAAGCTCTGAGCCTTTTGTAGAGTTTTAACAGAAATGGATGACAAGTGACAGTGAGGTGGGGAGAAGGCATTCCCATCCAATCCAATCCAATCCAATCCCAGTTCATTTTAATTCAATAAATAGTCTTTGGAAGGCATAAGTGGACTGGAGATCCATGGATGAAAGACATAACCTTCATCTTCAAAGATATTATCATCTATTAGGGATGGGATATGATATGGTTGTGATGTCTACAAGCAGTTTATCAGTCAGCCAATAAGTAGTTATTAAGTGTCTATAATGTACCAGGCACAGCTAGTTATTACAATGGATAGAGTATTGGACTTAGAGTCAGGAAGACTCACCTTTGTAAGTTCAAATCTTGCTTGAGAATTTTATTAGTTGTATGACCCAGAGCAAGTCATATAACTCTGTTTGCCTCAGTTTCCTCACCTGTAAAATGAGCTGGAGAAGGAATGTCAAACTATTCTAGTATCCTTGCCAAGAAAACTCCAAAAAGGGTCACAAAGAGTCAGACAGAACAAGTCAACAACAAAATATAAGCACATATAAAATATGATTAAATAGAAATTAAAATTTTAGAATGAGGGGGAGGAATCTTCTGCCTCACACAAAAGGTGACCTTGAGTTGAGTTTTGAAGAAAAGTAGGAATTCTAGAGGCCATTGTGGGATGATATAGTGCATAGAGCATTGGATTTGGAGTCAGAAAATCTCAAATTCAAATCTGACCTCAGGCACTTATTACCTGTATGACCCAGGGCAAGTAATTTAACTTCTCTCTAACTCAGTTTCTTCATCAGTAGAATGGGGATAATAGTGCACCTGTCTCCTATGGTTGTTGTGAGGATAAGATGAGATAATATGTGTAAAGCACTCCAAAAATAGTACTATATAAATGCTAGCTAGTATCATTAATTCTGAAAGGTAAAAGGAAGAATGTGGTATATGCTAGGTATGGGGAACAGCCAGGGCAAAAACATGGAGACAGGAGAAGGAGATATAGTGATAACAGCAAGAAATCCAGTTTGGCTGGACCAAAGATCACATGAAAGGTAATAATGTGAAATAAGACTGGAAAACTGGTTGGAGCTAGGTCATAAAGACTTTAAATTCTATACAAAAGTATTTTTTATGCTCATACTAGGAAAATGCTCCTAGTAGGGATGGGTTACAACTTCCCACTGCTTCCATTGAGTCCTGATCCTAATGTGGGAACACTGGATCAGCCAGAAGAAGTATCACACTGCTGCTACCCAGTTTGTTGCAGATATAATCAGTGAATTGGAAACAGGAGTGGAATCACACAGGTATTCATTATCCTCCTCAAGGAACTGCCCAAGTAAACCAGGCTAACCCAAGATTTTAGGCACAAGCTTTAAAAACAGCCCAGGAGAGCGGCAAACAAGGCAGGTCTTTGCTCTGCCAATGACTGGTTGTGTCATTTGGGGTGACTCCCTTTGCTTTTCAATTTTCCAGCTGTACTGCTCCTTTAGTCTGCCCAGTGGTCTGGGTAGATTGACCTCTGCAAAGAAGGCCTGCCAAATTCCCTGAATGCCAGGCCATGAGACAGAGTTTCCAAGGGTAGGAGGCCATGGCTGTTCCAATCCTCCTGGAAAAAAATGCCAAAAACATAGGTCAACCCACAGACCTTTGGAAGAATGCCCAGTTAGCCTCTAGGGGCAATCTAGCCATTGAATAAAGAATGGAGTGGTAATATTGGCAAGGAATCATAGAATCAGAAACATAGTTTTAAGGAAAGGAGAATTCTTGGGGAAAGTTTCTATCCTATTCCTTTCCTTTCCTGGTAAGGAAATTTTACCAAGATCATCTTTAAAGGCAGCATGACATAATGGTTGGAGCATTGGACTTGGAGACAGGAAGGCCTGGGTTCAGATCTAATATCAGAGCCTCACTGAGCCTAGGCAAATAATAATTCCTCTGTGCCTCATTTTCCTCATCTTTAAAGTGATGGCCTCTTAGGTCATTGCCAGCTCTAAATTAATAATATTTTCATCCTATGAGGGTTGGTAAGTACTGTAATTATTGGAGCATTGGAGCATTGGAGAATAGAATCAAGAAGTCTCATCTTTGTGAGTTTGAATCTGGCCTCAGGGAGTTACTAATTGTATGACAGTGGTCAATTCACTTAACTCTGCCTCAGTTTCCTTATGTGTCAAAAGAGCTGGAGAAGGAAATGTTGAACCACTCCAGTATCTTTGCCAAGAAAACTCCAAATGAGGTCTCAAAGAGTCAGAAACAACTGAATGACATGATTCTATGATCTCTGTGAAGTAGGAAGAAACAATTTGAGATGGGAATGGCTATAAAAGAAGCCAGCAATTGGAACCTAAAGGTCTAGGTTTGTAGCTTAGCTTTTAGTGGCCTTGAGCACATTGCTTTCCCTTTCCTCATATTTAAGGCAGGGCTGAGAGGCAGTATGCTGTAGTAGATAGAGGGTGGTCCTCAGAGTTAAAATGTTCTGAGCTTAAATCCTGCCTCTGACCCATATTGGTTTAGGACCCTGAGTAATTTGCTTAAGTCCTCAGTGTCCCAGGTAACTCTTTAAGATTTGGAATGGCAGATCTGCATTGGTAGGGAGAGAGAGAGCGAAGAGGAGGGAAGAGAATAAGCATTTCTGTATTGTCTACCACTTGCCAGGCTTTCTTGAAAATATATTGTTGAGTAGATGTTTCCTTGTCTCTGTACACAAATGAAATCTCAAGCTCAGGCAAAAGAAGGGAGCATGAAAGGGTTAATAATACATACATTCCCTAACTCTAGTGTTTTATGAGCTTCAAACGAGATAATTTATGTGAAAATTCTTTGAAAACTGTAGTCATTTAACCCTGTTTACATCAGTTTCCTCATCTGTAAAAGTGAGCTGGGCAAGGAAATGGCCAATAATTTTAATATCTTTCCCAAGAAAATCCAAATGGGGTCACAAAGAGACAACTAATTGACTCAACAATGACAATTTTTTTTTACTAAGTAGGGTGGTGGTAGTATTGCTGCACTCTTTTCCAGATTGTTCCTAGTTTTGTGTTTGCTTTGGGGGGCCATATTTTAGAAAGGATGCTGCTAAACAGGAGAGTGTCTGTACATGGAAGAGTAGCCATGATGCTCTTGAGTTAAGATCATGAAGTTTTGAGTTAATACCATAAAATGATCAGTTTGAAGAAGCTGGGAATATTTCACGAGGAAAAGAAAGGGACATTGAAGGATATGATAATTGTTTTTAGATCTTCAAAGAATTACTATATGAAAGAAGCAATAGATGTGTCCTACTTGGCACCAGGTGCAAATATAGGCTTGATAGAAGGAAAACATTTCAAAATAATAAGAACGAAGACCAGAAGAGTTGCTTTGAGAGACTAGACAGTCAATTAGTATATATTAAGCACCTAACATGTGCTATGGATACAAAGAAAGGTCCAAAAATAATCTTTGGTCTGAAGGAACTCACAGTCTAATGGAAGAGATAATATGACACAATGATGTACAAACAAGATGTAGACTGGATAAACTGGGGAAGGAGGGTCGGGAAAGAGTTCTTGCAGAAGATGGGACTTAAACTGAGACTTAAAGGAAGCCAAGGAACCTAGGAGGCACACATAAGCAGGGAGAGTATTCCAGGGTTGAGATACTTGGAATTCGAGATGTGCAAAGTGCTGAAGATACAGACACAAAAAAATGAGAAAGTCTTTGACCTCAAGAGACTTACATTCCAAAAGAGTGAGGCAATATTTGGAGTGTGGTGGCCAGAGAAGGATGCTCTGATTTGGGAAGTTGCCAGAATGGTGAATGGGACGATAGGAGTAAAGAGTTAGGGAGGCAGTGACCACTTTTAGTTGCTGATTGGAAGGGTCCAGTAGGATATGGTGTACTTCTTTGGCCTTGAGAACTTGGAATTCAGAGCTCAAGGACAGAGATAAAAGGGGAAAAGAGGAGGCAAACTGGTAAGTAGAGCAGGGAGAATATAAATCTGTTTCTGGCTTCTTCTTGCCTTTACCTCTGTTCCAGAAGGATTAAAGTAAGAGGCAATCAGAGATCCCATCAAATGGACTAAACATAGAATGGAAAAATCACTGACTATTAGAGGTTTCAATTTATAATGGGTCTTAAGTTCACCTTCTAGTCCTATGCTGCTAGAGATTCTGAGTCCAGAATTTTTTTTTTAACTATAGATACTTTATGCTGATTTTATTTTATTTTTTAAAGATTAATGAAATAATTTGCTTGTTACATTAAAGTTCCCAGGTATCTTTGTCCTTCTCCCTGTATTAGAGAAGACATCATTTGACAAAAAGATATATGTATATATATATATTATATGTCTCACTGTTTATCACATATATGTTATTTTTCAAATAATATTTCTGTTTTTGTATATAACATTCTCTTTGTTCTGCATGTTTCACTTTTCATAATTTTATTTAGGTTTCTTCAATGATTTAAAAAAATTAACCCATTGCCTAACTTTTATTGTTCTTCTGCCTTGGAACTGTTATGATACCCTGTGTTGATTGTGAGGCAGAAGGCAAGGTTTTTTTTTTTTTAATCTACTCATTATTTTTTATAGTGCAGTAGAATTCTATCACATCATATGTCACAACTTGTTTAGCCATTCCTCAATTGATAGGCATCCCCTCAATTTCTGGTGTGCTATTTTAGAACATATAGGTTATCTTCATTTTCCCCTGATCTCTTAGTAAACAACCTCATCATGGTATTGCTGGGTCAAAGGGTATATATACAGTTTTATAACTCTTTGGGCATAATTTCAGATTGAACTCCAAAATAGTTGGATCAGTTCAAAGTTCCACCAACAGTGTATTATTAGTTCTTGAATATTCATAAAAACAACCCCTTCCATTACATGTATGAATTGAATATCACTTGTGAACTGTGTTGCATTGTTTATGCTTTACTTTCAAGAGGTCTGGCTATTGGAGTTAAGCTGATTGAATTCATTGCTTCTTAGAACTTCTGGTTGTGGAGTGTAAACCTTAAAATTTCACAGACTTATGAATGTTAAAAAATTTTATTCCACATTGAGGAATCCTCCAGTTCCCTACTTGAAATAATTCCCTACCAGATAGTGAGAACTCTACTTGAATGTGAAAACTCCTTGCTATGGGAGGACTTCTATTCCACCCGTACTTAAGAATGCTTTAGGGCAGAAAACTCCTTGCTAAACAATGAAAGTACTTGAAAACCATACTTAATAAGGCAAGGAGTTCTTTGAGCCAGACCTGTTTTTAGAATTGATACAATGGGATGCTAGGTACCTAAAAGGGTCGGGCAAGTTTTCTCTTGATAAGATTAGTTGATTCAGCTGTGTTTTCTCTAGTTCAGACTTACTGAGGAGATTGGTCCACACAGCAGCATTTTTTCTGATTCAGACTTACTGAGGAGATTGGTCGACTTAGCAGGAATTTAGATGGGCAGTCCTTTGGAAAGCTTCTACAGTGATTGGTAGATATAGGGACTTAGGGGAGGTGACATGGAAGAAAAACCCCTATATAAGAAAAAGCAGAATCTCTTGAGGGTATATCCTTTTGGAGAAATCCTTTTGGAGGATCTCTGATGAGGATCGCTTGGGAAGAATCTCTTGAGAGGCTCTGGAAAAGGGAAGCTCTTGGAGGACAATCTCTAAGGAGGTCTCGCTGGAGCTCTCTCTGGTGAAGTCAGCTGAGATGGAGCTGGCCTGGTGTCACTAGAATCCTTGTTTAGGCAGACCTCATGGTGAGTGTTAAAAGACTGACTGACTGATTCTCTCTCTTAAGACTCAGGTCTAGGCCATATTGGCTTGAGGTCCTTCATAATTATTCCTTTCCTAATCTTGCTCTCTTTCTCTAATTCCTCATTATATTATTAATTAAAAATCTCTATAAAACCCAGTTGACTTGGGTATTTGAATAATTGGGAATATTTCCCTGGCGATCACCTTATATTTGATTTAAAAACCAAGACACTGTAGTGAAACATATTTTCTGCGGTCAAATTTACTCACCCTCTCTTATATCTATCACAATTTATATCTTCCACCATTTTAACTCACTACAGTTTATGGACTTCACTATTTTAAATCTCACAGGAGCAACCCATGTATGATCTGGGACTGGCTCTGAATTGGAAAGGGTGTGGAGTAAGACTAAATAGTAGCTTTTTTATTACACATTATTGCATTGCTTTTATTGATTCTATATCAGGCATAAAGGGCTGAATACAGTGTCTAGGCATATTTTTATCTGTTCTTGTGGAAAACTGATTTCATTATGTGAAAGACATATGAGAAGGGCTCCTTGAAATAAATCAAGAACAGCAAAATGGTAGAGTTATGATAGGGATTCAAGAGTTCAATTTTCAATGGGCAAATCCATAGTATAATCCATATGCCCTAGAGAGCAGGTAGTGAGAGGTGAAACTGGGAGATAGAAGGTCTCCTGATCTCTGAGAGCCATAAAGAGCTTGATATTTATGTTTGCCTGCTCAAGTGAGTTTGGGATGCCCCAGGGCAAGCTCAGTTTTGCTAAACAAAATCAAGCTAGTGGCTAATAGTGCCACCTGATGGTTAAATAAGAATGATTCACATTCGTATAGTGCTATATGAGGTTTAAGAAGCTCTTCTCTCACAACATTGTGAATTTACGAGTCCAAGTATTATCTTCCTTTTGCAGATGAGGAAAGAAAGGTTCTGAAAGTGAAGAGATCTGCCAACAGTAAGTGTCTGAGGCCAGATTAAACCCATGTCTCCTGAATTTATGTTTAGAGGTAGCTGGTGCCAAAGTAGATAAGTACTAGTGAAGAAATCCTAAGTTCAAATCTAGCTTCAAATGCTCACCATCTAGGCAAAACATTTAACCTCCTTTTGCCTTGGTTTCATCAACTGTACAATAGGAATAATAATAGCATCCACCATACAGGGTTGATGTAAGGATCCAATGAGACAAAATTTGTAAAAGTGTTTAGAAAATGCTTGGCACATTAAAAGGTACTACTTAAATGTTTATCCCATTCCCTGTTTCTTCTCTATGTTTAGCATTCTATTGTAACATACTGCTTTAAGCCCTCCCAGACTTTACTGGGATTTAAAAATCCCAGTCTTTCTTCCTTTTCTGACTTCTAAAAGGCAGCATCTCTGGGTAACTCTGTACCCCACTGCCCAGCTTTTGTTCAGATTGCTTAGAATTCAGATCAGGAAAAATGGAAAAATAACCATTTATCAGCCTACCAACCTTAACCCATCCTGTATTCAAAGCTCAGAATTAGATAGGAATTGAAGGAAATCTGAAAGGGGGAGCTTTCCATCCTCATTTTCTCTCCTGTGTATGTCTCTGAGCACTTTACTTGTGTGGACATATTTCCCACTAACAATTAGGGAAACTGATGCATGCTATTAGTAAACAGGGATCCCTCCTCACCCCTTTATTATGCTGGGCATGATATGAATGTCCAGGTATCCCTGGCTCTTCTGGCTACAGACTATTGCTTGATAAAAGTATCTGAAATGCCAGGCTTGAACCTGGCTCCCACAGCTGATTAATTGCTTTCTGACTCCTGGCTCCCAGCAGCACCTAAATCAAACCAAAGTATGACAAGTCTATGAAGATAAGCTCTGTTTCCTTCAGGTCAGGCAGGGGCAGACAATGCTCTTGTAGTGCTGTAGTCCCACTTTGAAAGGGGCACACACTCTTGTCTCAAATAGATGTGGATGCTTGGTAACGAACATAAAATTTCTGTGTTGATTGTTTAAGTCACCATGTCCAAAAGGCCATTCTCTCCCCTGTATTTTGTGCCCTCAACACCTTTAGTTAACCTTAGCTCCCTTCTTCTGTCTTTATTCCCTTCTCCCTGATGCATATGCCAAATGGCCCACAAAAACCAGTGCTTGGGTACTGGGCAGCATTAGTCACCTCTGCATGAGGACTTCAACCTTTTGTTTCCTTGCCAAGGCTAGATATTGTTCAGTGGGTCCTAGATCAGGTGGGTCCTCTATCCCCCCCCCCCATTTCCATTAATTCAAAAAAATAACCCTTACCTTCTGTCATAGTTCTAAAAAAGAAGAGTGACAGAATTAGGCAAGCAGAATTAAGAAATGACTTGCCCAAGGTGATATAGCTAGGAAGTATCTGAGGCCACATTTGAACCCAGGTCCTCCTGACACCAGGTCTGGCTCTCCATCCACTGTGATACTTAGCTGCCCTAGCATCTATCCACTATTCCTACAGCCTCTCTTTGGGGGTGGGTGAAATTCTCTTCTTCCATCCAATTCCAGGAAGACAACGATTCACAGACTATAGAATGAATATATGTGAACTCCTTAGGGAAACTCAGTTGGGCTAAGAAGCAGTTAGTGACTCTGAATCTACATACTTTTCTCTAAAAATACAACTTCTGGAAGGAATAGCTCCTGGTACAGACTCTGGCATTGTTTAAGAGGAATCGAGAAACCCTGGTTGTGATGGGGCAGAGGAAATCTTTTGGACTCCCAGAATAATGAAATAGGGATAGGAATAAGAGGGGGAGGTGGAGAAGACAGAGATGAAGAGGGAAAGGGCAAGGGCTAGGGATAGAGATAAGGATGGGCAGTAGACCTGTGGTTTCATTAGTATAGAAAACTCTGAGATGGGGAGACTTCTTTAAGCAGTGCAGAGGAGCAGTTTCTCTGCAGTTCATCTTACAGCCCAGAGTACTGGGAAGTTAAATGACTTGCTCAGTTACATATCTACTATATATGAGATTCGGGACCTTGGGGTAATAGGGATATGATGCCTCTGGAGGGAGGCGTAGATGATTGGGCAAGCTCCCAAGAGGAGACAGGAAGGGAGAAGATAAAGGGGCTTGAAGCTTGATAAGATGTGAATTAAGGGACAAAGGGACAGAGAATTTAAGGATAGTGTTTGCAAGGGGGCTAAGGTTTTTGCCCTAAATATGTCATTAAAAGCTACAAAATTTTATTTAATCCATTCATTTAAACCGTGAAACTATTTTAGTTTTTAGTTGTTTTGTTTTTAAACTTTTACCTTCCGTCTTGGTTCCAAGAGTGGTAAGGGCTAGGCAATGGGGATCAAGTGACTTGCCCAGGGTCACACAGCTGGGAAGTGTCTGAGGCTAATTTGAACCCAGGACCTCCTGTCTCTAGGTCTGGCTCTCAATCCACTGAGCCACCTAGGTCCCCCCAACTCTCTTTAATTTTGCTAGCAATGGGGGCAGGGAGGGAGTCCTGAAATTGTCCTTTTACTCACCTGAAACTGTGACTGACCCTGACTTTGTCCCTGGTCCCAGCTGCTGTTCAGTATAAACAGATTTGAACGTTGATCTTTGTGTCTGAGGCTGCAGGAATCAGTGTTCCTTGGAGCTTCCTGTAGTCTTTTCTCTTTCTGGGATAGGCCTACTCTAGGAGGAGGGGAGGGTAAGACAGAGCATTTGGAAAATGTCCAGATCCAAGGAGCTTTGAAAGACACTAGCTTTCCTGAGTGTGAACCGAAAGAATAATTTATTTTCTTTCCCCTGCCCAAGACTCTCAATCTGAGGGAACTAGGAAAACCTGTCTAGCCACAAGGCAGGTAGCTGGGATTGCCCTTGCCTTCCTCCCTTTAATCTCTTGGTTCTTTACAGGGACCATCTGTGAAAATGATATCACCCATGTTTAAGGGAGCCTTTGAAACTGATCCCTCCACTGGATAAAGATTTCCACAGGCCAGGAGAGAAGAAAAAAAAGCTCTTTACATCCTTTCAAATCTATCTCCCTACCTTCCTACTTCAAAAGATTTGGGTGCCAGAGAATACTTGGACACATTGGTCTAAATGCATTACTGTGGAAGGTGGTCATCAAAGCTGACCTTGCCCTTTGGGTGTAGTTTCCAGTTGTTGGTACTGAATCACACTGAGCATTCTCTTTCACATCATTCATGGTCTCCCTGTTCTCCCTGGTCTTGGGCATTTGGTGAGAGGAGGAATAAAGGAAATATTTACTTGGGATCCAAGGACCTTGTAGCTATAGAGAAGTGATGTCCCAGGAATCAACTCCTTTCTCCTTTTCCCCACCGCTAATTTGGATGTATTGATAACTGAAGGGAGTCAGAGGTCAAGGTCTTCTAGACCAGAGGGTATCAAACATATAGCCACAGGCTGAATGTGGTTCACAATGCTCTCAAGCACAGTGGGAATCTTATTAAATGTAATTGAAAAATATTTAGCAGAATAATTTAAAATATAATAAAAATAGAAAATATTATATTTAAAACTAGGTCAATATGTGACCCACAAAAATCCTTATTTATAATTTAATTATTTATTAGCTGAATTACCTTTACCTTTTTTGGCCAAGGATTAAGTCTTTTCTTATGCAGGTGTAGAAAGTTATTAGATCTCCCCCTAGCAGGCTTAACACATTCTGAGTTTTAGCCCTCCTGAATCTATTTTTATAGGAATATAGCTTTCTCTTCTATTTATCTGCTTCATTCCCTGGCCTTACTTCCACCTTCTATTTCTTTTTAAAATCTGAGTGAGTTAGTGATTTCCCTGTGATTTAGGTCAATATTGTTCAGTTCTTTCAGTTATATATGACTCTATGATTCCATTTGGAGTTGTGTGTGTGTGTGTGTGTGTGTGTGTGTGTGTGTGTGTGTGTGTGTGTGTGTGTGTGTTGGCAAAGATGCTAGAGTGGTTTGTCATTTCCTTCTCATTTTACAAATGAGGAAACAATGGCAAACAGGGTTAAGTGACTTGCCCAGGATCAAACAGTGTCTGTGGCCAGATTCAGAAGCTCAATCTTCTTGACTTCAAGCCCTCTGCTCTATCCACTGTGACATCTTACTGCCCCATTAGACATCTATTTTTCATACTCAATGGAATGGGTTTCCTTTATTTCTTCAGTTTCATTTTTTGAGCCTCTCCCTTCCCTTCTGGACTGGCTTTGCCATGCAGAATGTTAGACCAAAGGGACCTAAATATCTTTCCTCTGAACTCTTTAAAATCTGCTTTCTCCAAGCCTAGGGTCCCTGTCAGACTATGCTCAGATTTCCTCTCCTTTTCTAACACAAACTCTAGGAGGCAGTGTTTGGTCCCTACTTGACAGTGTTCCCAACATTTCCATCTTAGCAACCAGCTCCTTCTAGTTAGTGAGAACCAGATCCAACATAGAATTCACAGAATAGAATTCCTCTGTTTTGAAGGATGAAATGATCATCAAGGCAAGTCAAAAAGTTTTTAGTTGACCAATTTTTAGGGGGATGGAGAGAGAGAGAAAAAAAGACAGAGAGAGAGAGAGAGAGAGAGAGAGAGAGAGAGAGAGAGAGAGAGAGAGAGAGAGAGAGAATTCTTTGAGTAGATGACTATATATAAAATCCTTTATCAATATTCTATTTGCTTCTGGGGTTTGTGATCCATTTCCCAAACTTCTTATCTATTTCCCCATTCAATTCAGGTAATCTGTATGCCAATGACAAAATCACTTCCATGTTCTCCACCATGTTTCCCTACTCTAATTCTTGAATTTTCTCATGTGAGTACTCTCCCTTAATATAAAATGTTATGCTCTCCTCTTCTCACTCCTTGCCCCCTAACCCATTTACCTGTTTCATTTGGATAAAGTAAGTCTTGTAATGGGCTTCATTCCACAATGTCTCAGTGATCCATATGAAACCAAATTTGCTTCCTTATTTTGGGATCTCTAGTTCTTCTTGTTACTTGAAGTTTGGACACCTATACATAGACATTTGAGACTATGGGGTTGTTTTTTGTTTGTTTGTTAGTCTTTTACCACTGGCTTCTTTCTTGTGTTTTGTCTCCTGTGAACCTATGAGTATCTCAGTTGCTATTCTTCCTTCATTGTGGATTCTTGCCTGACCAATAATTTCTTTTTCAAATTTTATTTTCAGTATGCAAAACACTCTTCCATGTTGGTCATTGTAAAGGCACATGTGTATACATAACCAAAACCATAAATATACTGATGTGAAAGATATGTTTTGATCTGGGTTCAAATGACTCCAGTAGTTCTTTCTCTGGAAGGGGATAGCATTCCCCATCACAAGTCTTTCAGGATTGACCCAGATCATTGCATTGCTGAGAGTAGCCAAGTTTTCACAGTTGATCATCACACAATATTGTTGTTGCTGTGTATTGGGTCAAAGCCTTCTTGGTATTGATTCTGACCTGCTATAACTCCATTCCTGTTTACCCTCCCTCTGCCCCCCACCTCCACATTCCAGCTACCCTTTACCATATGGACTCTACTTGGAAGTCTCATACAATAAAAAAAAACCTTGCTGCTTACTCACCCCTATTAGCCTGCCCCATTCCCACCCTGTCTGCTTAGCCTCTTGGGGATGAAAATAACTTACACTCATTCCTTAATGATTAGCATACTCCCACCCCAACACACTCTCCTCATCCCAGTGAATCTGAACTCCTACCTATCATTGTACAAATCTCATTTCTCAGTCCCCACTGCCTGCTCTCTTATTCCCTTTCCCTTCAATTCAGCCCCCTGCCTAACATTCTACCTAATAGTTACCCACCCCATTCCACTCTGCTAGCTGGAATGCCTGCTCCAGCAGTAATAGATTTGTTTTTATCTTAAACCTCTTCCTCTGTCAGTCTTTCTGCCTCCTTAAAATCAGTGAGATCTGGAGCCCTCCTTAGTTGAAGTATGCAAATGTTTAGGGTGACTGAGAATGAGAAATCAAGGATGAAACTGAGGTGATGAGCCTGGGTAACTAGAATGGGGATGCCCCCAATAGTACGAGGGGAGCTCAGAAGAGAAGAAGATTTAGTGGGGAGACTGTGTTAGACATGATGCATTTGAGATGCTTGCAGCCTATCCTTCTGGAGATGTCCACAAGTCAGTTTGTGATACAGAACTATAGCTGAGGGGAGAGACTAAGGCTGGACAATTGAAACCCGGAGAGCTAATGAGATAATCAAATGAGATAGTATAGAGCAAAAAGAGAAGAGGGCTCAGGACAGAATCTTGAAGGATACCCATAGTAATTCAGTGAGATGTGAATTCAGCAGTCTGAGGAGTATTTGTATAGAGAGGAGGAGAATTAGGAGAAAGTAGTGTCTTAAAAACCCAGGAGAAGCCGGGTGGCATAGTGGATACAACATTGGGCTTGGAATCAGGAAGATTTATTTTCCTGAGATCAAATCCAGTCTCAGACACTTCCTAGCTGTGTGACCCTAGGCAACTCATTTAACTTTGTTTGCCTCTGTTCTTCATCTGTAAAATGATCTGGAGAAAGAAATGGCAAACCACTCCAGTATCCTTGCCAAGAAAATCCCAAAATGGGGTCACAATGAGTCAGACACAACTGAACAACAGCAACCAATATCCAAAAAGAGAAGGCAATGATCAACAGTGTCAAATACTACAGAGGGGTCAAGAAAGATATGGGTTGGGAAAAGTCTTGACAATTAAGAAAGTATTTGATAAATTTGGAAAGTGTAGTTTCTATTGAATTAGAAGACCAAAAGTCAGATTGCAGAGAGTTTAAGAGAGAGTGAGAAGAGAGGAAGTAGAAGCACTGAATGTAGATGGCATTCTCAAGGAGTTTAGCTATAAGAAGGAAGAGAGATATAGGATATAGCTAGTAAGGATGGTAGGCTCAAAAATGTTTTTTAAGAATGAGGAAGATAGAATTTTTTCAAATTATACACATCACAGTCTGCCACTTACTCTCTAGGCCCCAATTTTTCCTAGTTTTTAAATAAAATTGTTGGGTCAGGTGACTTCTGAGTTCCTTACCTGATATAACATTATATTTCTAAGATCGACCTGCCATCTTATGTGGCACTTTGCATGTGTTTGCTGAAGAGGGCTCCATTCAATGCATTGGGGCTTTTGCTCAGGTTCCTGTGATATCTCATAAGGGAACCAGTGAAACATGGGTTGGGCCATCAGTTATTCTTCATTCTCACTATATAACCAGCCCATGTTCTTTTTCTATCCTTGATTTCTTTGATAAAAATAACATAAGCTATAATCATTATCCCTCCAGAAGCAACTTGATCCTTTGGGTATTTGTCGATCAGACTTTGTACTGCCTACCTGCCTCTCCAGGAATAGCATGAGCTAATTAAGATTCATAAAGAATAAAGAAATCCCAGTAAGCGATACTAGACATATATAGTCTTATACTCAATGAAATGAAAATAGCAATTTGGGAGGATAAGAATCCTTTGCTAGGAATTTTTCTAAAGATTTGTCATTTTACTTATAATCTTCTTTTTACTTTTTCTGTTATGGATATGGAAATGCCCATTTGATTTGGTATTTAAGTTCCCAGTAAGAAGAATTCCTTTAAAAAGAAAAAAGAAAGAAAACTCAAAACTCTAAGGGTGAATTTGAGTAAGGACTAAAGTTTTCTAACTCTAACACAGGGCTATAACACTACATGAATAACCCAGATTGAATTGCCTGATAGCACTGAGAGGGGGAAGGGAAGGGAGAGAGGGAGATAAATTTGATCATATAATTTAGGAAAACTAGTGTGGAAATTTGTTATAACATATAATTGATAATTAACTAATATATATTTTAAAATAATCACTAATATATGGTGTTTACTATGTGGTAGACACTATATTAAACATAATTATCATCCCATTTTATAATAATAACTAATATTTATATAATGCATATAATATTCTGGGCTTTGTGTTAAGGGCTTTATTTCATTTGATCCTCACAACAACCCTGGGAGGTAGGTGCTATTACTATCTTTACTATTTATTTACTATTTTACAGATGAAGAAACTGAAGCAGATAGCAGCTGACTTGCCCAAGGTCACACAGCTAGTAAGTGTTTGAGTTGGATTTTGAACTTAGGTCCGTCTGACTCCAAAATTGACCCTCTATCCATTGCATCACCTAGCTACAGCCTCAGTCCTTATTCTTGGAGGCAGAAAATAAGAACCTACATATATATTCTTTGGGGAGGGGGTTCTCTGGCTCATGTTTCAGTCCCAGAACAGGAACAATGGGGTCAGGCCACTGAGTCCAGGTTTAGTCTGCTCTCTGCTGGAAAGAAAAATAATCATACTTCATGAATTAACAGTGGGAAGTTGGACCAGTTTTAAAATCTCTTTAGGAAAAAAAAAACCTGATGGAAATTATTCCTGGTTTTCTTAGTCCACTTGGTCCATGACTCAGGCCTTTTTTCTCCCTCTGAGAGAGAAAGACACAGAGAGAAACAAAGACAGGAGAGAGAGAGAGAGAGAGAGAGAGAGAGAGAGAGAGAGAGAGAGAGAGAGAGAGAGAGAGAGAGAGAGAGAGAGAGAGAGAGAAGAGAGAGAGAGAGAGAGAGAGAGAGAGAGAGAGAGTTTACTTTTTTCTATGAGGGAACAGTGAATATACTCAATAAAGCCTTATGTCCTTAAAATTATGTTCAGCCCTGTAAAGACCTCTCAGGTTCACTAGCCTGTAAGTCCGACCCTGCTCACACCCCTAAAATGCCTAATTCACAGATTGAACTGCTTGCTTGTAAGTCAGGGTGTCCAGTCAGTTCAGAGCTGGACATGTACCCCTGGTGACATTTTCTCACTGGGGTATGTAACATGGGAAGCTCTGAGGGAACTGAAATAGCTCCAAGAACCCTGGGAATGGGACTGTGTTCCTTTTTCCCAAGGACTTTCTGTTGGCATCTGCGTTGAATGAGGGGGCCGAGCACCACCTAGTGGCCTTTGCAAAACTTGAGCTTAGTCCAACTGTCTCCATTCTGAGTTTGGATGGAAGTTTTTACAGTGAACAAACGACCAGGGGCTGGAAATAGGGACTGAGGACCAGCAGTAGTTATCAATTTCAGATTGAGGCAGAGTGGGTGGACATTTGTAATGGAAAAAACATTTGAGCCTTACATATGGGACAAGGATGGGGGCATTTCTTTTCTTTTGGGTAGGAAAGTGCAGTGATTCATATTCTTTTTGCCCACGCTGGAGGAGACTGGCGCTGGACTGCCTACTTAGGAGTTCTCTGGGCATATTAAAAACAGCAACAAAAATAGCACTGCTACTATTCTATGACTTTCTTGTTTTTCCAAATGATTTTCCAGAGGTCCCGAGCTCCCACACCCAACCCCTAGGATTTCAGCTCTAAGGCTACAGGTTTGAAATGAGTCTAAATGTGCTTTTAAGAGAAACAGAGAGAGGTATGGTGGGAAAGACAATAGAAGACAAAGAGACGGATAGAGAGACACACAGAGAGACAGACAGACAGAGATAGAGAAAGAGAGAGAAAGACAGAGGGAAAGAGACAGAGAGAGGAAGGGAGACACAGAGAGAAAGAGAGAGGAAGGGAGAGAGAGGCAGAGAGACAGAGAAAGAAGGAGAGAGGAGAAACAGAGAGGGAGGAAGGGAAAGAGAAAGACAGAAAGAGAGGGGGAGAGAGAGACAGGAGAGGAGAAAAAGAGGGAAACAGGAAAGAGAGAGGGGGAGGGAGGTAGAGAGGGAGGGAAAGGGGGAGAGAGAGAGATAGAGAGAGAGGCAGAGGGAGAGAGGAGAAACAGAGAAAGAGAGAGGAAGGGAGAAAGACAGTAAGAGAGAGCCAGAGAGAGGAAGGGAGGGAGAGCAGAGACAGAAGAGGAGAGAGAGAGAGAGAGAGAGAGAGAGAGAGAGAGAGAGAGAGAGAGAGAGAGAGAGAGAGAGAGAGAGAGAGAGAGAGCTTTCACCTCAGTCTAATCACAGAAAATCAGATGGATGGATGAACCAGGCCCAGAAGCAGAGGAAAGAGTGATGAAGTAGAAGCCAGATGACCTGGACCCTTATTCCCAGATCTTCCATTAGCCAATTGAATGACTGGACTGATTATTTAAGCTCTCTGGGCCTCAGTTTCCTCATCTGTAAAACAAGAGGCTAAAAATATCTTTCCTCCCAGAATGAGGATTGTGTAAGTGCTATGTAGGTGTCCTTATTACAGAATCTCAGACAAGGGAGGTACCTCAGAGGTCACCTAGGTACTGTCAAAAATGAAGTTAGTCTAGAATAACCTGTTTTTAATGAAGACATTCTGGCTCTTTGGGATCAACCCTTTCTTTTAAAGACATTCACTATTGCTTTAATGGCATAGAGTCCCCTCTGTCCCCTGGAAAAAACTGCCTTGTGTTTGGAATACCCTGACTCTGTGAGCACTCAGAACCAGAGCTCACGAGCCCCAACAGATGTGTTTCCTTGTACTAGCTAGCCAGAGGATACATTAGCTCAAAAAAAAAGTTATTTGATCACACAGTGTAGCAAATAAAAGCAGTCATGAGAAAGGCCACTCCCATTCATCCACGGGGGACATTGTAGCCCAAGTCACCAGAGGGGTGCCAGGGAACTTAGGCAGAGGGCCCCCCCCTCCAAGGATTCAGCCATGCTGGCCTGACATCCTTTTGTCTGTAGGAGATGCTGCGTTAATTCTGCTGGGCACCTCCACTGATTTAATGATTACCAAATGGCTCCTTCCTCTCAAACGTTAGGCTTCCCATCTTCAGGGCTCTCTAAGGTCTCTGCTCCCTTTGACTCAGGTGCAATGACTAAAAGCCTGTGCCTGCCAAGGTAAGGCAGGTGCTCTTTTCCCATCACCACACCCAGGCAGGCAGGAAGGCAGGTAGTCAACAAAACCCAGCAGAACATCACACCAAAGACAGTCCTTTTAAAGGCCTTTTTCTGGTGTTGACTCCGGGCCTTTGGTGCCAGCTACTTGATTTGGGTTTAGAAAAGTCATTTTAATGCCTATGAAATCCCTGATTATACGTTTTTGTCTGCTTCCCCATCTCCCACCCTTAAATCCCCGGGAGCTTTGTGAGACCTACTTTAAGCAGTCAACATTGTTTGAAACTCTTGGGTGTCAGCGCTAGGATACAAGGAGAGGCAAAAGCTAGCACCTGCCCTCAATATGATTGTTGTTTATTAAAAAAAAAATTAAGCCTTTATTTGGCTCCAAAATAAGAAGGCTTTTGTCCCCATCAGAGCTGCCAGAGATAGAAAGTTGTAGTTGTTGCTGTTGTTGTTTTAAAATGAGATCATGAGTTTCACATCGTCGGAAGGAAGTAGTCAAGTAAGAGCTGGATGACCCCATTCTGGTTAGGGTTTGGGTAGAAGAGGTTCTTTGTGTGCTGGGAGGTTTACCTAGATGACTTCCAAGATTCATCTTAATTCCAACATTCTAGGGTTTCTGCCTCTTTGGTTTTTCTGACCCTTTTAAGCAAGAGGGATCTGGAAGGCTCTAATCCTTAAAGCTGTAGTGGAAAAGGTGCTGATTTTCCAAGAGTATTTAGCCTGAATGGAATCTCATTTACTTTAACACTAAGATTGGGGAAAGGGCACAATCGAAGGAGGTACAACCCCAAGATTTTCCCTGATTCACGAGCAAATAACTGGACTTTGGGATAAGAACAAAAATTAGAGAAAGTAAGTAGGGTCTAAATTTCTGCCTCTGTGGAGCATAGTTGCCAGTAATAATACCATTGTGTTTCGTTAGTGCTGCATTCTGTCTCACCTAAATCTCTCTGGCCTTTGCAAGACGACTTCTAGAATTCTGCCAGGAATCGATGTCAAATAATAGCCTATGGTTTACAAACTCTACTCTTTTTCCTTTTCCGTCTTTTGTTTTTTAACTGGAACAAGTTTTGTCCCCCTCCAGTCCTGGAGAATCTCTACTCTTTCCAAGTGTCCCTGACAGAGGCACAACATTATTTACTTACCATCAAGAAAAATGGATCTAGACCCAGGCCTGGAGACAGGAGGTCTTGGGTTCAAATCTGACTTTAGATATTTTTTAACTGTGTGACCCTCGATAAATCACTTTACCTACTCCCATTGCCTACCCCTTACCACTCTTCTGTCTTGGAATGGATTTATGGATTCCAAGATAGAATGTAACAATTTTTTTTTAATGCAGAAATACTTAGCCTGGGTTAAAACACAGGTCCAGTGGCCCCTGCAGTCAGGCTTAAAGATGATTCTTCTAGGTCTGGTACCTTCAAGGGGACTCACTACTAATTAGGGAATTCAAACAATAACAGTAGCACACATTTCATTATTTCATGAGCTTAAAAAATCATTTTAACTTCCTGCTTCAATGAAGATTTCTTCAGGAATATTCTTTAGGAAGGTTTCTTGTTTCTTTCTTTCCAAAATCCTAACCCATCCCATCACATCTAAAGAAACAAAACCCATTCACTTTTCCCCAGAATATAGCACAATGAAATTACAATCATTTTTACTTGTGTGATATCAGATAAGTCACATAGTCTCTCTAGACCTCAGTTTCCTCATCTGTAAAATGAGCTGGAGAAGGAAAATGGCAAACCATTCTAGTGTCTGCCAAGAAAACCCCAAATGGGGTCACGAAGAGTCAGACATGACTAAACAACAAAGACAACTTGTCTTACAGTCCCCATTCCTGCCTCTCCCTCTGACTCTTAACAGACTGTGTCCCTTTCAGTCTTTTTTAGAACTTCTGCATATGTATGACTTAAATCTGCCTACTGGCTCCAAGACCAAGACCATTCTCAGGACTAAGAGGGAAGGTTTGTCTCTCTGAACCACTGATCCCAGGATGCCAGTCATTTCTCATACCCCAATTACACAAATACCCCAGGTCTCTTCTATCCTTAAAAAAACCCCTCCAAACCCCCAAACCTACACCAAACCCCTTACTTGATCAATTTATCCCCACCTGCTCTAATCCCTTCTCTCTCTCATCTCTCTGTCTTTCAGGAACCTTTCCATTTTAGGCATAGGAGTCTCTGCTCTGTGTTCTACGGTTCAGTTAAATGAGTAACATTGTTCTGTCTACACAACATTCTAAATCTTAACTCTACTCCTTTTTTGCAGGCAATCTTCCCAAATCTGAAATACACTCCCACCATAAGTCAAGTGCTACTTCCTACCGGAAGCCTACTTTCTGCCAGTTGCTAGAATGTCTATCCCCAGGGTCTCAATTAATGTGTGCTAATTGACAGTGTCCCCTTTTCTCCAGCCCCAACTTACTTTGTACCTGCTTCATATTTTGTGCTTATTTTCCTTCAGTAGAAAGAAAGTTTCTTTACTCCATCAAATTCCTCAGCTTCACCTTTAACACCCTAAAACCATTCACTTCTCATTCTAACCTACCTTTGTGGGTTTATTTTCCATTTTCTCTTTTATGAACCCATTTCACATTCCAATGAAAATGGCCTTTAAAACACCACCACCACCACCAAAACCCAAATCCAAAAACAAAAACAACAACAACAAAGCCCCTGGCTTGGCAAGCTCTGTTCTTTTCCAGAACAGGAGGAAGTAGCTGCTAAAGTGTGGGGAACAAGAACAAAGAATTCATTAGGATTAATCATTTATTCAGTGTTCTTATCCCCAGAATCTCTATCGGTCGGTGCTGATCTTGGATACAAATGAAAGGATAATTAAGGACATAATGCAAATGATTCCAAGTGCTGTAATTACCTCCATAATTGAGATTTTCTAAATTAAATCTGAAAAATTTCAAAACTAGATAAAATTTCCCTCATTGTGGTGAATCTATTATGTAATTCGTTTACAATAAGATACAGATAAGGGCAGATGACCGAGTGGTCATAAATGTAAGTTGTCCCAAAGGCCACCTTCAGGAAACAAGTTGAGGACAACATTGTGGATGGATTGAGAAAGTTGATTATGGTTGTTGCCAAGCAGGGGAAAGGAAGGATAGCTGAGCACTTTGGGTGCTGTCCTATATTTCCAGGGTGAGAGGAAGGCTGAAGGAGTGGGGAATAGGGTAGTTAAGTTCCATTGCCTTCCCATAGTCCCTCTATTAAAACAAAAACAAAAACAAAAACTCTCTCTGCCAGCATCAGGGACCCACCAGTTCTTTTCACAGCAAGCCACCCCCACCAGAGGGCAATGCTTATTAACTACAGCCACCACTTAACCAGAGAGGAAATCAGATCACAGAGGTGACAGGCTTCTTATCCTCTCAATCGTAACTTTGGAGCCAGTCAGTCTCCATTCTGCAGGAGTCCTGAATACTGTTCACAAATGCCAGACTTGGTGAAGGTCACTTGGCTTAAAGGTCAGCCTTATTTGGTCCAGATTAACTGGAGAGTTCATTCTTTAGCTCCTGGAACACTTTTTGCCCATTTTCTTTAAGCAGCATAGAAGGAGAACAGAGAGAAGTTTAGGTGAGACTACATATAGCCCATCACCTGCCAGGCCTTCAGATAATTTCCCTATGGCTCCAACCACAAAATAATTTAAATACAGAGCCATTTCCTGTGGAAAGGATCTCCAATCTTTTTTGATTCTAGCCCCTTATTATCAATAAAATAACAACAAAAAAACAGAATTTTGAACATTAACTCCCAGTACATGTACAGTTACTTATTTATAAATTATCTGTATACACTACCATACTAATTATGTAATTGGTATACTAAGGCCAACACTGGTTCTTGAGCACCAATTGTTCAATTTTCAGTGCCATCATTTATATTTCTGAAATCAGCAAATGCTACAAATCAGAGCTTGATTTATGGTTTTGTGGATTGTATGGACTTCAAAAAGTAATGCAGAAAATGTTAATGATGTAGATTAAATTTAAAAGTGTCATAGGTACATTTGGTGGTGGTGGTGGGGCTAGCTATAAAATATCTAGCACATCCTTGATTTATAAAGGTTATAAAACTTACATAAAAACCATACATTAAAAATAGTGAAATGTAAAGATGAATAATATTAAATTATAGAATCAATAGAAAGTCATTGAAGTATATTGTATAGAGAGTTACAGGGAGGATTCACATTAGCAGCTGTGGGGAGGAGGAGGAAGAGAGACGCAAGGCAAGAAAACCCACTAGGATGCAATTGCAGTAATGCTGGGAAGAGGTGATGAGTACCTAAATCAGTTAATTGGCTGTGTGATTAAGTAGAAAGAGGGTGATAGAGATGAGAGATGGCAATGAGGTAGATTGGCAAGATTGGCTGATCAACAATGAAAGGTGATAAAAAATGAGGAGCTAAAAATAACACTAATATTGCAAACCCTGGTAACTGAAAAGGTGGGGGTGCCAACAGAAATGGGTGAGTTTGGTAGAGGAGTAGGTTTGAGAGAAAAGGTAAGGAATTCTGTTTTGGACATATTGAGTTTGAAATGTCTTTGGGACATCCATCATGTTCATAACAACCAATATGCAGTTGGTGATATGGGACTCCTCGAAAGAGGAATTAATACTAGATATAAATAAATCTTTGAATCACTTGCATAGGGTTTTTTTTACTTAAAAATTTCATTTAATAAATTAATTTAGAAAGTTTTACCATGGTTACATGATTCATGTTCTTTCCCCTCCTCCCATAGCAAACAAGCAATTTTTCTGGGTTTTACATGTTTCATTGATCAAGACCTATTTCCATAATATTGATAATTGCACTAAGGTGATTGCTTAGAGTCTACATCCCCAATCATATCCCCATCGAACCATGTGATCAAGGAGTTGTTTTTCTTTTGTGTTTCTACTCCCTCAGTTCTTTCTCTGGATAGTGTTTTTTTTTTTTCTCATAAGTCCCTCAGAATTGTCCTGGATCATTGCATTGATGCTATTAGAGAAGTCCATTACATTTGATTGGGCCACAGTGTATCTATCTCTGTGTATAATGTTCTCCTTGTTGCATAGAGTTAATTAAATCTATGGCATTTGATGAAGTCATCAATTAAGAAAATGTACATAGGCAATATCACCAGTCAAGAGGAAGGCTATGGATAAACATCCATCAGAGGAGTCTGAGAAAGAGTAGTCAGAGGTCAGAACAGTGTCATCACCCAGTGATAAGAAAAAATATGTAGAAGGAGAAGATGGCCAAGAGGAGTCCAATGTTGTAGAGAAGTTGAGAAGGATGAGGACTGAGAAAAGATCATTAGATTTGGAAATTAATAAGTTGTTGGTAACTTTAAAAAGAGCAATTTTGGTTGAATGTGGAGTCAATGAAAATATGTTTGAAAACCTGGGAGACTCAAAGAAAGTAGTAACCTTGATGGAAATAAGGAAATTTGGAAGAGGGATGAGTTTTAAGGGAAAGATAATGTTATAATCACAATGATCCTGTACCACTGAAAAATGAAAAGTGGGAGAACAGAACTTACTGGCCATTGCCTAGAATTCAAGTGTGTTCATTGAGGGGCACCTGGAACAGTTACAAAGATAATATGGAGGTTAATGTGGAAATGCTGTGGGTAAGGATGGACAGGGAATTTTGCTTACCTAGCTGCTGTAGGTGCTTGGGTCTTATTATACAATAACTTCCTTAAGGGACTCATCACTAGCAGTAGCCAGCTATGGGAGAAGGTAAAATGTGGGTGTATTGAAGTGGGGTAATTGTGTTAGAGATAAGTCCATGATTGTCTTTAGGGAGGGATGCTATACCACCCACTTTTACCACACTCTGATTTTTTTTATCATAAATTTCTTGGGGACAACCTATGGGTGTCATTCCATGATAGAACAGCCCCTAGGGGACTCTTGAGACTACTGGTCTAGAGTATAACCACAACCAATATGGTGAAGATCAAAGTAAAAAGATTTCACTTATACAATAGCCTACCAGAACAAAGTAACAGTCTATTCTGTTCAAAATTGGAAGGAATCTCACAGACCATCAGATCCTGTACTAGTGCAGAGAGTTAGACTCTACCCAAAATACCAATGTGTTTGGAAGGTATATCTATCACCTCTACCCAGTCCCTCCTCTGCTTTCCCTCTTGTTCTCAAAATCCAGCAGTCATCAAATTCCAACCTCCACTTCCTAACATCATGGGATAGTAAATATTCCATCCATCTCTCTTTTCTCCCCATATACCTGACCTTAGGATAGTTGCATCTGAGATGCCAAGTGAACAACTAGGGAAAATCATTGGCAAAGAATACAAAGGGTTCATGCCTGCCCTGGCTGCTTTGTGATTCAAGTAATTAAATGGAAAGATCGCTCTATTCAGTTAGATGAACAGAGTTCAAATCCAGATGTTGGCATTCAGAAAGTTGTATCACCTTAGGCAAATCATATCACTTCTTGGACCCTAGTTTCCCTATCTATAAAATTATTAGATTGGAGTTGATGACCTCTAAGATTCCTCTTGGTTCTAAATCTGTGATCCTCAATCTCTTTCTCCCCCATTCCTTTCCTTTGGGTATTTTCCTAGAGATACTGTCACATGGGTAATCTCCAAAGGTGACGGACTCTTCTTTTACACTTTGCCAGGAGGAAGAGTTACAGACATTTTATGGACCTTTGGGTTAATCTCCCTCTTTGTCAGTAAGTACTTGGTTCTTAATCTTCTCCATTCCAATCCCTGACCTCTCTCTTCCTCATCCTCCCACTCTTATTTTCTTAAATTTCTCCCCTTCTTTCACTTTTGTTTCTACTCTGCCTCAACCACACTCAGAAATGGTTAAACACATCTTAAACACCCTGCCCCAACCAACTGAAGTTGTCCTGGATGTCAGAATTCTTACTTATGAGGCTATCGAGTCCTTCTTGTACCTGAACAAGGATCCATTCTATGACATGTCCATGAAAGAGTCATCTAGAATGTGTATGAAAGACACTTCCAACAAGGGAGAAAGTGATTCCCCTACTTCTAGAGGTTGCCCATTTACTTCTATATAACTAATTTTTAGGAAATTTGTCCTTATATCAGTCCTAACTAAATCTAACTTTCTACAATTTCCCCCTATTTCTCTTAGCTCTATCCCCTCAGGCCAAGCAGAACAAATATAATCCATCTTCTCATTAAGCATTTCTTCTCCAGGCTAAATATCCCCAGTGTTCCTTCCTTGTGTCTTCATATGGTAGGATCTTGAAGCCTGACACCATACTGGTCATTCTCAACAGCACATCCTACTGATTTTCTAAAAGTCTTCCTGTTTAGGCCCTTTCCAGCTCTAAATTCTATGAACCATCATATGATTCACTCTACTCAGCTTTGTTCCTAAGTTACTAATTGCTCCACCTACATATGAAATTTTCTTGCCTATTATTGTGTTTTTGGAGTCCATCAATCACAGCAGTCAAGGTATGCTTACTTCTTGTTACATTGGCTTCAAATTCCACTAGTAAAATCCAACCAAGAAGACGTTCTGCCTTCAGATGGTTCTATCAATATTTCCAAAGCTTCCCAGGGCTGCACCCAAACTTCTTAGCATGGCACTCAGGGTCTTCTATACTATGGCCCCAGCCTTTTTCCCTACTCCCTCTACATATATCTTACCTTCTAGCTACTGTTTCCTGGACCTTCCTAGGGTTTTCCTTTTTTTTCATCTCTTTGCTCATGTCACTACCTGGAATGCTCTCTTATATCCTTTGCCAGGTAAAATCCTACCTACCTTTAAAGACTTCAAAGCCCAAAAGCTTTCCTAGATTATCCTAACTGAAATTAATCTCTTCTTTCTTAGAATTCCTATATAGAGCTCTGATGGTTTGATTCTTATGGCAGTCACCACATATGCCTTATTTAGGCATATATGCATATGCATCATATGCATCATTTGCATCATTTGCATCATTTCGTCTCTAGATCATTTGACAGATGAGGAAACTGAGGCATACAAGGTAGAATGATTTGCCTAGAGTTACATAGCTACTAAGTGTCTGAGGTTGAATTTGAACTCAGGTCTTCCTGACTCTAAGCTAGGCACTCTATGTTCTGTAGGTAGTACAGTGGAGCTCCTGCCCCTAGAGTCAGGAAGATATGAGTTCAAATATGATCTCAGACACTTACTAGCTATGTGACCTTGGGTAAGTCACTTAACACTGTTTACCTCAATTTTGCCATCTGTATATGAGCTGGGAGAGAAAATGGCAAACCACTCCAGTATCACTGCCCAGAAGACCCCAAATGGGGTCATTAGGAGTCAGACATTACAAGATAATAACAACTAAATGGATCATATTTCCCCTACTAAATTGCAGAAATGATATTTGACTCATTAGTATATTCCATCTAGCAACTGTCTTGAGGCTTTGCACATATTTGGGATATAGTGGAAAGGATAAATGATGTAAAGCTTGCAAAACCTGGCTGTGAGTCTTGGCTTTGCCCTTTACTGATCACAAGATTTTGAATAAATTATTTGACCATCATGAGACTTGGTCTTCTCATCTATAAAATGGGGATAATAATATACTTGCACTATCTTCCCTATAGGGTTGTTGTGGGGGAAAAAAGGGCTTTATAAATCATAAAGCAAAAGTAAGCTTCTTCATGAAAAGAGCTATTTTTTTTTTGTTTTTGGAGTCTTAGTGTTGAATATGGCACTTGGCTCATAGCAAGCACTTAATAAATGTCTATTAAGTCAAATTTAACTGGATAATAATTATGCACTGTTAGCAATACTAATAGAATCACAAAATTAGAACTAGAAGGCACCTTAGAGGCTATTGAGTGCAACCCCCTCATTTACAGATAAGAAAGGTCTCATGATTTGACTAGAGACACACAGCTAGTGATTATCTGAGGCTGGATTCAAGTTTAGAACTTCTTGACTCTAAGTCTAATATTCTATACTCTATACCGTGTTGCCTCAGTATATATTTCTGTTACTTCCTAAGAGGACCAATGACATTGTTGAGTAATGTCTTGACTTGCTGATAAATTGGATTTAAGTGAGGCAGGATTGCACAGTCTTCAGTCTCACTCTCTCTTCCTGAGTCACTGAAGTCTAGTGGCAAGATAAAAATCAGGATGACTGATGATGGATTGGGATGCTGTAGATGATGTTGGCATCCTGGATATCTGACAAAGCTCTAGGTCCTCCATGGTGCCTGCTTCAGTTGCCTTCGTGGAATTGGAACAAATTGTTCTCATCCATCCTTTCTACCAGGGAAAGTCTTCACATGCTTGGGATAGACATTTCTCTAGCTTATCAGTGAATTTGAGAACTCTCCATTACCCTCAACCTAGGTTAGCCTGTCTGCTGAGATGGTTTTACCAGAGTGTGGCTGATGGGCATTCTATACCTTCTTGAAGCAACAGTTGAAAGTTAGCAAAAGGTAGACACTGAAGGTAGATGAGCAACCCTGGAAAGGACTCAGAAAGTCTTCATACTAGAGGTGCTAGTCCTCCCTAAACTTCTTGTACAACTTAATTAACATTTGTTGAACCAAAGAAAAAACAACTGCTTGATTACGGGTCGAGGGGGATACGATTGGGGATGTAGACTCTGAATGAACATCCTAGTGCAAATACCAACAATATGGAAATGGGTTCTGGTCAAGGACACGTATAATATCCAGTGGAACTGTGCATCGGCTATGGGAGGGGAGGGGGAAAGGAAGGGAGGAATAGAAAATGAGTTTTGTAACCAGGGAATAATGTTCAAAATTGACCAAATTTTAAAAAAAATTTTAAAAATAAACATTTGTTGAGTGAATCAATGAAGGAACAGCTGAATGTACCTGAGCATCATTTCCCAGATAAGCCTTAGGTTCAGAGATTTTACTGATAAAACTTCAGGTAGGGGCATTCTAAGTATGACTTCTAGCAATTACCATCTAGGTCAGAAATCAACCTTTTCAAGAATGAGTTATCTACTACATGGATGGGATTGGGTCAAGGAATAATCAGAAGGCAAATGCTTGAGCATTTGCCAACTGTTAAAGAAACTGGCTGAGGTCATTCATTCCTTCTTTTCTACTATGTTTAGGCCTGGATATCCCAAAGATCATTTGTTCAAAGGAGGCTTTTCTGGATGGATACAACAAGGAAAAGACACCTCTAGCATGTTTTGCAAAGAACTTTTAAAATCAGTATCAACTGGGAATACAAAGACAAAATGAAGAATGGACTCAAGTTATCTCTTGGAGGAAATGGATGTAAAAGACAAAGATAAAAAACATGATAATTTGGGGAGAAAGCACTAATTACTAGGGGGAAATCATGAAAGGCTTCTTGTAGGAGTTGTCCATAAACTGAATCATGAATAAAACTAATGATTATAGGAGGTAGAAATGAAAAGAGAGCACATTCCGACAGGAGGAGGTAGCCTGGAAGTAGGACATAGCATTCAAGAAAAGGGAAGTCTGTTTATTTTTGATTGGAAGATAGTGAAAGTTGTACAGAATAAGCCTGGCAAAGTAAATTGGATTGTTTGTTGTTGCTCAGTCATTTCAGTCATGTCTGACTCTTTGTGACCTCATTTGGAGTTTTTTTGGCAGAGACACTGGAGTAGTGTGCCATTTCCTTCTTCAGCTCACTTTACAGTTTAGGAAACTGAGGCAAACAGGGTTAAATGATTTGCCCTGGGCAAATCACACAGCTAGTAAGTATCTGAAGTTGGATTTGAACTCAGATTCCTTTCCTATTTCCCTTTTCATCTGATAAATCAATATTTGCTGATGAAGTGTTTATGTTTATATTTTCATTTGGGCCACTCATTAGGCATACTGGCTCACTTCCATTATATTCACCTTCCCTTCTTTCAGCCTTTGGCTTCTACTGACCTGTAAACAGCCCATACTGGTGTCCACAAATAATAACAGCCAAGATTCTCCACCAGGGTATATTCATCAAATCTTAGTCACTGGCATTTAAGTAGGCTGAGTGAAAAAAAAAAGTCTCCCTCCTCAAGCTTTTCACATGGCTCAGAGTAGGTGCATCATGTTATTTTATTGTTAAAGCGCCAATTCCCTTCTTTGCTTCCATTTTTTCTTCAGATGCCAAATATAGCAGAGAAATTAAGAGGTGTGTGTGTGTGTGTGTGTGTGTGTGTGTGTGTGTGTATGCATATGCAAGAGTGGGGAGGGTGACAGAGCCAGAGAGACAGAGGCAAAGAGACAAAGAGAGAAAGAGACAAGGAAAAGGGAGAGAAAGAGAGGGAGAGAAAGAACAGAAGAAAAAGAAAAGAAAGAGAAAGGGAAGAGAGTAGGGAGAGTCAGAAAAAGAAGAAGACTGGGGAGGGAAGGAGAGAGACAGAGACAGAGAGAGAGATAGACAGAGAGACACAGAGACAGAGAGAGAACCTTATTTAGAAATGCCTAGGGTCCAGCTGGTGGTCTCACTGCTTCTCCTTCTAGTTCTGTATATATCTAAGGCTCCATTCATGCCCAGTAGCCACATGTACCTGACATACTTATTTTCATGGCTCTTGGATCCAGAAGAAGAATAATGAAGTAGGAAGTGGACTGGAGTCAAAAAAGAACTGGGGAGCAGCTAGGTGGTTCAGTGGATTGAGAGTCAGGCCCAGAGATGGGAGGTCCTGGGTTCAAATCTGATCTCAGACACTTCCTAGCTGTGTGACTCTGGGCAAGTCACTTAAGCCCCATTGCCTAGCCCTTACCACTCTTCTGCCTTGGAACCAATACATAGTATTGGTTCCAAGACAGAAGGTAAGGGCTTAAAAAAAAAAAAGAACTGGGTTCCAGTCCAGCTTCTGACCCATACTGGTTGGGTGACCATAGTTAAGTCTTTTTTCTCTTAGGGACCTCAAGCAAATTCTCTAGGAGTTCATTCTGCAGAACTGCCAATCTGGATTATGAAGTCTCTTCATTGGAGATTTCTAGTATCAATGAAATCACTGGTCTGGATTTCCCATCTACTCCACCAAAAAAAGTACCATTTTAAAAAATCCTTTACCTTCTGTCTTGAAATTATAAGGTTCCAAGTCAGAAGAGCAGTAAGGGCTGGGCAACTGGAATTAAATGACTTGCCAGTTACTTGACAATTAAGTTACTTGACAGTTAGAAAGTGTCTGAATCTGGATTTGAACCTCCCACCTCCAGGCCTGGAACTCTATCCAGAGCCACCTCGTTGCTTCCCCTCAAAATACTATTGACATTACTACTACCACCATTACTACTACTATTTTTTACTAGCTAACATTTATGAAATGCTTTATGGTTTGCAAAAAAGATTTACCTACATAATCTTATTTGATCTTCATAATGATCCATATGAAATGGTAGCTATAGTTCTTACATCGAATTTAATCTAAGCATTTTAGGGGTACGTGCCCCCCCCACACACACACAACTTTCCTGTTGCATTTGCCATCTGCAGAAAAACTGGAACCAAAGAAGGGATATAAGAGAGTATGATGTACCTACTCTAAGCCATGTGAAAAGGGAGATGACTCAGTGACTTGATGGCTATACTAGCCAAGCATGTTGGTTGTCATTTGTGGGCACCAGAAGAGGTGTTGCCCCATCCCAAATTCCAGTGTGGCCTGTTTGCATGTGAAGATACTCACTCACCTCCACCCCTGCCATTGTCATGACCCAAATGATACCCAAAGTCTTACTATTCTTTGTATGAGTTCCAGATGCATAATGAACTTGAACTATGAATGAAAAAACATTCTTTTGGGGAAACAAGGGTATTATCTGTTCATGAAGAGATCCTCGGAGTTTGCATAACTATACCTATATATCCCTCAGAGAAGTAGTGGGATGTAGTAGAATGAGTCCTAGACTTAAAGTTAGGAAGACCTAGGTTCAAATTCTGCCTCCAATACTTATTAGCCCTGTGATTGTGAATGAGTCACTACCTCCCTGAGACTTGAGCAACTGTCTAAGGCTATAAAGAAACAAGAAGACTGTGTTTGAAACTTAGAAGGTTGTGATCTGCCATTGCCAGGGGGAGGTCTGGACCTTGCACTGATGAAATCACAAGTCCTTGACCTATATTATCTTAAAGATATCTACAGACAGAGGGTTAGTCCCAGGCAGTTGTGTTCTATGGACAAAGACTGAAAATTATGCCCCCTGTGAGGCTGTCCATGGTACTACAAAATAAATAGGCAGTATCTATCATGCATAGAATTTTCTGGCATTACAAATATGTTATTATAAAAAGTATTCTTGAAGTAATTATAAAAATAATATTAAAAAACAATTCCTCACTGCAGTCTTCTGAATGTAGCTCTCTGATTAAATTGTAAGCTCCTTAGGGCAGGGACTGTCTTTGCTGCTTTTTAGATTCCCCAGTGCTTGGCACAATGCAAAATTAAGCATAGTAGCTGATTGATTGATTGATTGTACCCCAGGCAGCTGCCCACTTTGCTAACCCCTGATCCTAGCCCTTGCTATGTGGTTAAGTTAACCAGCAATGTATCTTTCCTCTGCAAGTAAAACAGAATTCTGTTAAATTCCTTTTAAGTTTGATGTTTTTCATTATTCATCACATTTTCCTCATTTGGGGAAGTGAAAAAAAAAAACAATCTCATTGGACCCTAGGAGAAGACTCCATTTGATCAGCAGGAACATCTAGGAGCCGAGACTTTTTGTCAACTGGGAATATTTTGTTACAGGACCCTGGAGCCCTCTCAAGAGGAGTAACTACCCTTTGTGGGCTTATTTCTGTTGGAATAACTTCCTCACTGCACAAGAAACTGAAGCTTAGAGACCTGTACCTCCTTTGGCAATAGAAAAGATCAGGACCAGATGCCAAGGGCCAATTCTCCAATCCCCTTACTCCATTCTGTGTAATAGAATCCTTTACTCTCTAGGGGTGTAGCAATTTAGACACTTGGATTTCTAAGCTCTAAAGGGACCCCTTATGTGGTCTTTCCCCCTAAACTGATACCATATAACTGTCAATCAATCTACCATCAATCAACAAATATGAGTTGGGCATAGCCCTGTCCCAGGCATCTACTAGGCACTGTAACATATATATTAGCTCCTATCATTTCTCTGGTTTGAAACAAGGCTCCAAGCAGCTTAGCAAATATTCCCAATAAGCTCTTTCTTGGTCCAATCTGGGGACTCTGCCTCCTGTTTTCTTACAGAATTATAGATGCCAGCTCTTTAGCTAAACATTGCCATTCGTTCCCCATGGCACCCTGCCATGGACCAACTAAATGTAATTGTGCCAACAGCTTATTTTAGAGTCCATTAATGCCTCTTTTCTTTTCTAAACAAGAAGCAGTGGATTGGCACACAAGTACCAGCAAATGAAGCTCGGACTAGAACCAGTACCATTAGAATTTAAACCCACAGCTCAGTTACTTCCACTATCCTACATTGCCACTCTTAAAAAAAAAGAGAGAGAAGAAAAGGATGCTTTTCAACTTACCCAACGTAGGACTCACCTGATTTAACTAATTGAGTACTTCTCTGTCTTTTTTATTTGGAAAAAGAGTAACTGAGTTATTGCCTCCTTTCTAAAAGGCTACAGGGTGGAAGAAGTCATTCTCTCAAATAAATTCTGTACAATTTTTGAATGCATTTTCATAGAAATAACTAAAACTTCAAACTAAATAAAAATGATTCCACTTTTCAAAAGTGTACAGTAAGGATATCTTTATTTTTTTTAAACCCTTATCTTCCATCTTGGAATCAATACTGTGTATTGGTTCCAAGGCAGAAGAGTGGGAAGGGCTAGGTGACTTGCCCAGGGTCACACAGCTGGGAAGTGTCTATAGGAATGGCTCTCAATCCACTGAGATACCCAGCTGCCCCCAGTAAGGATATCTTTAAGCAAACGCATAGTTATAGCTTGTTCCTCAAAGATCTGAGTTCTGCCTGAATCATCTTTCCCTCAGAGACTTTGTCATAGATACATTAACAAACCATTCTAGAAGATGATGGTGATGCTGAAGAAACCACTCCATCATTCTCTTCTCTGTTATTTTATTCTATTCAACAAACATTTATTAAGCACTTACTATATGCAGAACATCCAGGAGCTAAATGTGTTGGGAGGGGGAGCAAAGAAAATTTAAACCAAATACTATAAATCCTAATAGAGTTTATAGGTTTTTTTTGGAGGGAGATTCTTTCTCTCTCTTTCTCTCTCTGTCATCCCTTTCTCTCTCCTGTTAACATAGGACAGAGGTGTCAAACCCATGTCCTATAGGTTACATGAAATCCACAAAACTCCTGAGTATAGCCTGAACCAAGGTAATTGGAAAATATTTAACAAAATAAATCAAAATACAATAAAATTTAGATAATATTAATATATGCTCTTCTGAGTTAACCTGTCTTCAAGGGATCCTTATGTACAGTTTAGTGGCCCCCTTTACTATTTGAGTCTGATAGCACAGGCGTTTTATGGACCAAGGAGGCAGAAAAGGATGCTCCCTAGCCCAGGGAAGTTTTCCCATCACTGTGGGAAAACAGGTGAAGGGAGATGTGACTGATAGTAGTGGCATTCCTCTAGGGATATTTCAAGAAAAGAGCCAGTGTACAGTGGTTTGGTGGTATGTGGAGACTGGCTGGTAAACACTGGTGAGCAAACATTTGGCAAAAATCAAAGCATGGTGAAAGTGGTAAGAGTGGCAGAATGCATGAAGAAAAGAGATGAAGGCGTAATCTGTTTGTGGCAACTGTGGCATTTAGTCCTGGGTCTCTCCCTTGGGTTTTTATTGTGGTGTGTAGGTGGGGGTAGTGTTTGTGGTATCTGTGACCCTCAGTGCCTACACACAGTGGGAACTAGAATTGGAGAAGTAAGTAATATTGAAGTCGAGGTCAGATCTGACCTAGTTCTCCTCATAAATGTAAAAGGATTTAGGAATTGGAAGACTTGGAAAGATATACTAGTCCTGTTTCTTGCTACTTTGGCCTTGGGCAAGTCCAGGTCATCTAAGCTCTTTTTATCTGATTAAAATAAGGGCATTGCATGATCCAAGAGGAATTTCTCTGGAAGATAGCACCAGAAATAATCCAGCAGTCTTATTTTATCTTCATTAAATTTGGTCCATGAAACTGGCAATCCTTAAAGCATACATATTATAATAGTGTTTTCTTGAATGATGGTGTTTGGTGCATTCCTAGACCACCCAAAATGAGGAATCTGTTTCTGGGAGACAGAATTGGGTGCATTCATGGGCATTCTGCTTCAGCCTATCATGTGGTTGGGAACAGCCTCTTCCCATTGTCTGTGTAGCTGGAACCTACTCTATTTGACTGGGACAGTTTCTCCATTTAGTTCAACATTTCTCTATTGAATGCACTCATTTATTCACAGCAAGCAAAACCCTGCAGTAATGAGAGCAACTCCTCCCCCTGGCCATACAACTAGTTTGAGGCTTTAGTGTCTTTCTTTTGTCTTTTTAATGTCTAGGTTCAGGGAATCCCCAACTCAGGAACTTGAAACCTAGAGGTGCCAGAACCTAGATTGCAGGTCAGATATTACTGCCAGTCCAGGAGAGAAGCCCCAAGAAGCCAGGGAGCTAGAAGCTAGCTCAAGGGTTGGGTGGTTGGAACTTGAGCATAGTGAGACTGATGCTATATAGGAAATAAATCAAGTTTCCAGCCAAATCTCTCTTCCTTCTCAGAGAAAGGTACAGAAGAGAGTTTACCCCTAAGATATTGGGGAAAATGTTTTTTATATTGGTTCTTACTATATCTTTGAAGTAAATATTTCTTTGTAAAAGTTAATTGTTTGGGGGGAGCAGCCAGGTACCTAGTGAATTGAGAGCCCAGCCCAGAGACAGAAGGTCCTGGGTTCAAAGCTAGACTCAGACATTTCCTGACTATGTGACCCTGGGTAAGTCACTTAACCCTCATTGCCTAGCCCTTATTTCTTTTCTGCCTTTGAACCAATATACAGTATTGATTCTAAAATGGAAGGTAAGGGATTTAATTTTTTAAAAAGCTAATTAGTTAAATAGTATTGGTAAGCCTTGGGGGAGCACAATTGGTTCTAAAATTGGGGGAGCACAATTGCTTGAGGTTTGAGTCTTTGACCAAGAAGAGAGAACCTCCCAATCCCCTAAATAACCTTGGGAGAAGAGAGAAATGTAATCTAAAAAGAGTAATAGGTATCATTTATAAAGTACAAGGTATCACTTTATGAGGTTTGTTAGCATTTTACAAATATCTCATTTTATGTTCTTTATAACTCTGGGAGGTAGATACTATCATTATCTTCATTTTGTAGAGGAGGAAACTGAGGCAGACAAGAATTCAGTGTCTTGCCCCATAGTCACAAGTAAGTGCTTGAGGCTACATTTGAACTCAGGTCTTAATCTACCAGAGAGAGAAATGGTAAGTCACTATAGTATCTTTTCCAAGAAAACCCATGGTAGTATGGGCCACGGGGTCATGATGAGTCAGAAGTAATTGTGTGACTGAACAACATCCTGATTGTGGTCCAGCACTCTATCCACTCTACCACCACTCCTTCAATCAAAATTTATTAAGCATCTGTTATGTGCCAGGCACTGAGCTAAGTGCTGAGGATGCATAAAGAGGCAAAAAACAACCCCCCAATAACCCTGCCCCCAAGGAGTTTACAGTATAGCAGCAGTCCCTTGGTGGAAAGGGGGGTAGAATGGTAATCTCTGTTGCCCTTGAATTGTAATCTCTAAAAAGAATTTTGTGAAATATTTTATTTAAAATAGCTTGAAAATAAAATAAAATGAGGAAGTTACAGAGTTATTATGGTTTAGTGAGTAGTGTTCTGGGTCTTAAAGTCAAGAATACCCTGAAATAGTAACTCAGGAAAATTATTAGAGAACAGGGGGAAGGGAACGACCCTTTTTTTAAAGTGCCTATTTTATTCCAGGCACTATGCTAAGAACTTTATAAATATTATTTCATTTGATTCCCATAACAATCCTGCAAGATAGGTGATATTATTAACCCCATTCTACAGTTGAGGAAACTGAGACAGGCAAGTTAAATGACTATGATCCACTGAAATACAGATATCCTTTCCACATCGCGACTTTCCCTATTGCTATTTCACTATATTGTGGGTTGACATAAGAAATTAAATAGGAATTTTGGGGGAGTTTTGTGGAAGCCACAGATGACACATGAAGGCCAACAGACAACACAAAAAAATTTGGAAACTCAGAAATGCATAAAATATATGTACAGTATTGGATAGTATCAATATATTTTATTTTTAATGCTATAAATATATACATTTTTTAGAATTAAAATAAGTAAAAAGCTAAAGTTTGTGAAAAGAATGGGAGAATCAGTAGAGAACACACAAAGGCTAGAAATGTAGAAATATCTCTAAAATTCTAGTAACTCATAAATGTATGTGAAGTATTGTAAACACTCCATAAAAGAAAAAGAAAAAACTCAGACTTCTTCTCTGGTATGAGGGAAGGACCAAAAACTTTTACATGGATTTTTCAGATTGTGGGGGGTGCCAGGCTCCTAAACACCCTTGCTATATGGAAGAGATACCTATACTATATATTCAATTCAAGGAGAAAATAAGTTGGACACTATTGCTATTTGAGGGCAGGGACAGTGTTTTTGTCTTAGCCTGGCTCATAGTAAGCATTTCATAGATGTACTTTGAAGAAAGACAAACCAACTTCATTCTGCATTGATGTCTTCTGGAAATCCAGACCAGGGTTGAGGTCTTCTCCTCCTTGGTAATCAACCTATCTGATACAGAAACTTCCCTTTTGCCTATCAGCCCCAATCAATTGATCCAGGATCTTTGAACTTCTCCCAGTGACAGGTTTGCCTCCAATGAATCCATCTCAGTATCACCTTTGGTTGCCTCTACCAAGCAGGAAAGTCAGACAGGCACTCAGAGACTCAGTTTCAGCTTGCAGAGATGAGCAAATTCTCTGGCTGCCACATTCTTCCCTCTACTCCTAATGGTCACTTCCTTTTTATTTTTTTAAGCACAATTTTATGTTTTTATATTTTTCCATGGTTACCTGATTCATGTTCTCTCCCTTCCCTCTTCCCTCCCCCCTCCTTGGGCTGACAAGCAATTCCACTGGGTTATACATGTACTGTATTATCCCTCATAACCTATTTCCATATTATTAATTTTGTAATAGAGTAGTCTTTTAGACCCCAAACCCCAAATCCTATACCCATATAAACAAGTGATAAATCATATGTTTTTCTTCTAGATTTCTGCTCCCACAGTTCTTTCTTTTGATGAGGATAGCATCTTTTTCATAAGTCCCTCAGGATTGTCTTGGATAATTGCATTACTATTAGTAGCAAAGTTGATACATTTGATTGTCCAACAATCTTTTACTTGCTGTGTACAATGTTCTCCTGGTTCTGCTCATTTCACTCCGCATCAGTTCATGGAGGTCTTTCCAGTTCTTATAGAAATCAAGCATCACTTCCTTTTTACAAATCCACTGAGTCTGTGGCATTCTCACTCAGCAGCCAGTAAGGAAATGATTTTGTCATCATCCCAAAGTGCCCGACAGCATTGAGCTATTTCCCCAGAAATGGCCAGGATGTGGGTCCAGCACTCTCTAGAAGTATACCCTAACTAACTGCATATTGCTATGTTACCATCTTAAATTCACTGTTTCTTCTAGGCCTGTACCCAAAATTATCCTGATATTAGATCTGACCACTTCACTGCCTCCTGAAGGAACCAATGGTTCCTTCTAGCCTCTAGGATAAAATCCAGGCTTGTTATGTACATTAAAAAAAACTGTATATGACAGAAGCTGACAGTATTTTTATTTTTGGTATAGAATCTATAAATTATATTATGTTCTTATTCCTAAATTGAGGGACTTTTCCTGCTCAAAATTCATTTGTAGAAATGACAGATGCTGGACAGTCCTAGTCTAGTGAATGAAAAGATTTCAGGTAACCAACCCTACACTCTTCTCATCTGATAACTCATTCACCTTCTCTTCATCTTTCCTTTACCCCTACCTCCCATCATACCTAAATAACTTCCATTTCTAGTTTTCTAAAATACTCTTTTTATGGGTTTATAATTAAAAACCACATATTTTAAGCATGCAACAATAATCCAGACAATTTCCACCAACAATTCGGGAAGGGTCTATTCTCGACAATCATTGATAAGGAGTAATGGGTAAGCCACTTCCTACACATAAGGATAAATATAGTTTTAACATTTGGTGCCTGCAGCAGACATCACCTGCCTGTCCTTGTGCTGAGAGACTTAAGGAAGTGGCTTGTCAACCCACGTTCTAACAAGAAAACTCCTGTCACGAGGTAACCTTTTGCTCATACAAACATAGGCAAAAGTCCCTCCCCTCATCCCCAGGGAGACTTTGAATCAGGCATTCTCGCTTCTCCTGTGAAAACAGAGATGATTTTTTCCTCATGCATTTTCATTTCTCATGCATTTTAATTCTCCAGTTTAATATCTAGATAATTTTTATTCCTACCTGCCTTTTCTTCTGTCTCACCAAATTCTGCAGTTTTATTCCTGAATGTGGCTCTACTATACTCAAATCTAGAAATGGAATGGGGATAAATGAGGAAGTGCCCACAGTCCTAACACTAAGGGCTCCAATAAGGGGCCCTAATAAGGGGACTCTAAGGCACTGGCTGACTTCCTTTCCTAATGTCCTCTGTAGATCAGCCCATTGCTACCGTCTTAAATTTTTTTATTTATTTAAATTATTTAATATTATTTAAATGTTTCTTCCAGGCTTGTACCCAAAATTATCCCGATAATAGATCTGACCACTTCACTCCCTCCTGAAGTAGTACCAATGGTTCTTTCTTGCCTCTAGGATGAAATACAAATTCTTTGGTTTGGCATTTAAGGTCCTTCAAATTCTGGTTCCAACCGGTCTTGATCAGCTGATTTTTATAATACCTCCTTCTTCAGGTACTCAAGGTTAAGGAGCAAGTGCTCTATTTGTTATTCCCCTCAAGTCACATTTTGTCTCTTATGGCCAAAGTACACTCTCCCCCACCCCCTCCATTTGCTTCTTTAACCTCCTTCCCCTTCTCAAAGGATCAGCTCAGGTGTTACCCCCATAAGGAACCTTTTTGACTTCTTCAGTTGTTAGGATTCTCCCCCCCAGAAAATGTACTTTGTATATTTTGTCTTTACTGATCTGTGGATGTTGTTAGAATGTAAACTCTTAGAGGTTAGAAATAATTTTCTTTGTATGTTCAAGCCAAGCACAGCTCCTGACATATGTTGTTCAGTCTTTTCAGTTGTGTCAGATTCTTCATTGACCCCATTTGGGGTTTTCTTGGCAAAGATATTAGAATAGTTTGCCATTTCCTTCTCTAACTTACTTTACAGATTAGGAAATGGAGGCAAACAAGATTAAAAGATTTGCTCAGGGTCACACAATTAGTGATTGTCTGAGGTCAGATTGAACTCTAGCTGCCTAACTACAAGAAGCTGCCTTCTTATTTTTTAGTTGTGTCTAACCCTTCGTGACTTCATTTGGGGTTTTCTTGGCAAAGGTTCTTGAGTGGCTTGCCATTTCCTTCTTCAGCTCATTTGACAGATGAGGAAACTGAGGCAAGCAGGGTTAAATGACTTGCTCAGGGTCACACAGCTAGTAAGGGTCTGAGGTTAGATTTGAACTCAAGTCTTCCTGACTCCATGTCTGATGCTCTATCATCTAGCTGCCTGCTCCTGGAACAGTAGTCACTTAATCAACATTTGTTGAATGGAAAAAATTGAATCTGGGAATTAACTACTTGGGTGGCACTAGACAAGTCATTTAACCTCACTGAGGCTATTTCTTCCTCTTGAGTTCAGAATCTCATCTTTTGCCTCTGCTTTTGCAAAGGCTGTCCCATATGTTCATCCATCCTAGCATTATTAACTTTCTTTAAGGCTCTCTTCAGGTGCCAAATGATAAGAATCATTTCCTGATCCTACTATTTGTTAGTATTTGCTGACTGAGACAGTTTCTAGGACCTTATGGTTTCTTGTGGAGAGGTCATGGTAGAATGGATAAGGGAGTCAGCAAGACCTGGGTTTGAATCTTCCCTCAGACACTTACTATACTGTGTGAACCTAGACAAATCACTTAATTTTCCTGTACCTCAATTTCTTCTTGTATAAAATGAGACGTTGCTGCCTAATAGGTCCCATTTAGTTCTAAATCTATGCATTTTCTCTTACTATCTTCTATTGTATTGTATGGGGTGTTAGTGGAAAACTAGTATTTCTGGTGTGAGGCCTTCCAAATGCTTCTTAGGGCTACTTATTTTCCTGTAGTATTCATCTGTCCCTCAGCTATCCCTGATGGCTCCAAGAAGCTGTAGCAGATACAGCAGCCATATATGCCCTGGAAAACCATCACAGGAGAAAGGCTAAACCAAACTGGGAGTAACTGATAGGCATCCAACCTGTCAGTGAGAAACAATGTCTACCCCAGCATGTGAAAAATTCCCCCTGAAGAAGAGGCATATGAAAATTTGTTCCAACAGCCATGAAGGTGGTCGAAACAGCTGCAATGGAAGGCTTCCAGCTTGGTTAGATATTGAGGAAGTCAGTCATCCCCTACATCATTAGTCCATCATTAGCCATCTCGACTTCTGTCCTGCCATTGGATTTGGATGACTCTGGGAGAAAGTGTGAAACTGGCAACTGTACACATCTGCCCCACTTAAATCTAATTCATGTACAAGTTATCATCCCATGATGTCATTTATCCTTTTCTAAAATAAAGGACCAACAATGAGCTCCTGGAGGTCAGAAATTGTTTTTTGTCTCCTTTTTTTAAAATCCTCATTTTTTGTCTTAGAATTATTATGGTGTATTGGTTCCAAAGCAGAAGAGTAGTAAGAGGTAGGCAAGAAGCATCTGGACTAAGAAGAAACCTTTTGGGACTGAGTCAGGTAAGGGGCATCTCCTCATGGTCCCAATAGGTACACTGTTAGGAGAGAGGATGTTAGAAACTGCTATGGCTACTTTTTTAAAAGTGATTTGAAAAAATGTTTTTAATTAATTAATTTATAATATTTTTCCATGGTTACAGGATTCATGTTCTTTCCCTCCCCTCATCCCACCCCAGCAATTCCACTGGGCTTTACATGTGTCACTGATCAAGACCTATTTCCATATTATTGATATTTGCACTAGGGTGATGTTACTTAGATGTAGACTTAGAGTCTACATCCCCAATCATATCCCCATTGACCCATGTGATCAAGCAAATGTTTTTCTTCTGTGTTTCTGCTCCCACAGTTCTTCCTCTGGATGTGGATAGTGTTCTTTCTCATAAGTCCCTCAGAATTATCCTGGATTATTGCATTGCTGCTAGTAGAGAAGTTCATTACATTTGATTGTGCCACCGTATATCTGTCTCTGTGTATAAGGTTCTCCTGTTCTGCTCCTTTCACTCTCCATCAATTTCTGGAGGTTGTTCCAGTTCACATGGAATTTATGGATACTTTTCTTAGGAAACAGGGACCCCTCAGTATCACTGCATCAAGTCCAAATTCACACAGCTAGTTTGAGTCTAAATTTGAACCAAGACCTCCCATCTCTAAGCCTGGCTCTCAATCCATAGAGACCCAAAGCTGCCCCTGAATCCTGACTTCTCACTTGGATTTTCTTCAAGTTTCATTCACAAACTGGTCATTTCCATCTACTGCCCTATGCTGTACTATTTGATTCAAATCAACAAATGTTTCTTCCTTTATGCTTAGGGAGATCCATGACTAGGGGAAACATAGTTGCCTAGTGGTCTTCTGCTTTTGATAGAAACCTCTCAATGTCTGAGGCTTCCTCACTCTGGAACATCCACCTTTCTCTGCAGTCTCCTAACCCTTCAGTTTCCCTCCATGATGTCAGCCTCCTTTTCCTTTCTCTCCTCTTCCACTAGAAACTTTCTCGTGGGGCTTCTACTTTGGGGAGGGGCCCAAGTGAGCAAACCTTCTGACTTTCATCCATCCCACTGGAAGTTTCCTTGCATTTCCTACTCTATACCTCAGGAGCTTTTGCAGTCTTTGCAAGCTCCTCTTGTTTGCTCTTTCTTCAGCATCCAACAAACTGGTACCTTCACACAATGCATCCCATCAAATCCCCTTTTCAGCTCCCCATTTGTGTATTATCTTCCTCTTTTGGAATGTAAGCTCTTCAAGGGCAGAACCTGGCTTTCTTTTTGTTTTTATTTTCCCCAGTGCTTAATACAGTGACTGGTACACAGTCAATTCTTAATTATTGCTTGTTTCTTACTTGCTTTGTTCAACTTGTCCTAACCAAACTATACAAATCTGTTGTTTTCTGCTTCTCTTCTCTTCTTCATCCTTCACTTTTCTGCATCACAGGATAATAGGATAAGAAGAACTGAATCTTCAGTAAACACTATTATCTGTCACATTTCATGAACCAAAACCTAGAAATAGAGTCTGTAAGATCATAGAAAGCCTCAGCCAATTGCTACCCAAGGCTAAGGATGTTATGTAGACATGAGTTAAGAGAGAAGAAGAGATACCTAGAAAATATTCTCTTCTCTTTTTGTCAATCCTAGAATGTATCAAAGTGACTAAGAGGCATCTATGTGGACTAAGAAGGTATTAGGAGAGAGAATGCCAGAGTCTGCTACATATACTTTCCTTAGGAAATAGGAACACCCCAGACCACTGCATCTGGTCCATGGCACATAGCAGAGGCTGAGTGACACCCATTTATCACTGGCTTATTGCCCAGAGATTCCATAGCCTAACTGCTCCAATTTATTCTTAAGCCCATACAGAAAACGACTCATGAAACTCCTAGGGTCCCCCCTTTAGGGAATAAACATGATATGCAACACCTAGTGTCTGAGCAAGTCACCCTTAACCTCTCTTTTGTGGCCTATGATCTCTCTTCTGACTTTTCTGGGGAAGAGCAACAGCATCTCATTAGGAGCTCTCTTTCTTTTCCTATTCCACACCTCAAGAGCTCGATGCATCTTTGCACTAGTCTCTGAGAGAAAGGAGACCCTTCTCTTTGATACTGTAAAATATTTTATTGAGAAGTATCTAGTTAAGCGATACATTGGACAGATGTTGGATCTGGAGTTCAGGAAGACCTTAGTTCAAATCCAGCCTCAGATATTTCTTAGTTGTGTGACTGAGGACAAGTCAGTTAAACTCTGCCTGCCTCAGTTTCTTCAACAATAAAATGGAGAAAATAATAGCATCTATTTTGCAGGGTTATTGGGAGGATCATATGAGATAATTATTATAAAATGTTTGATATAATGCCTGGAACATAGACACAATTAAATGCCTTTTCCTTTTTCTTCATTTTACTGATTCCCTTAATTCTCATTTCTTCTCTATCTCATTTTCAGTTTTTCCACATATATTTACTGGCTCCTTTCTCATGGCCTGTACATATTCCCAGGGAGACCTCATCTTAAAAGAATCTCCCATATCCTTAAAAAACACAAAAAAACCCCTCTTTCATCCTACCATTCCCTTTAGAGCTATTGCCTTTAACAGTCAAGCTCCTGTCTATACTCACTATGTCTAGGGTGGCCTGTTTTCATCAGCTGGTGCCTTATTTTGACTGCTATGACTCACCTCATGCATTAAGGTACAACTAAGGAAAGTATGAATCTCTGTTTTTAGAAATGAAAGTACATGATGGATCAAACAAGTATATTCTGATTATTTTTGCTTTTGTTATGATTACTGATTGCTAACTGAAACTACAAGCTTAAATCCCATTTTGGAGATGAGCAGACTTTTTAGAATTTCATTATTAATTAATATTATTTATTTTAAATTAAGTATGGTTGATTGCCATTATCTTTTAGCTTGAAAGTCAATTTAATATTTTTCTTTGAAGTACCACTGCTCGTAGCCTTGTGAGTTTGCTTGTCAGGAATGTAATTTTTTCCCTTTTATTCTAACTTTGCAAGTTTTCCATTTCCCTGTCCAAGATTTATAGTGGTTTATTTCAAGGTCATCTTTAGGATATTGATCACTATTTGAGTTGAGTACACTCCTGGGATCAGCACCACGTCCCAATATCACCGACCATCTATCATCCTTAGGTTAATTATGGGGACCAGTCTATTATAGGTTTCCCCTCTAGATAACAGGCTCAAGGTAGCTCCTAAATGTAAGATGAATTGTGAGTATGGAAAAGATTGTGTGTGGACTAGGCTCTTGGGCTTGGGCCAATTAACACTCAGAAAAATATTGTCCACAAGTTTTAGCTTATGCCACCTGTCTAGCTAGTATTCATAAATCTTTAAGGGTACTTGAGACATGAGGTACCTCATGCTAAGAATTGATGTCAGACGTGGATTTCCATGCCACCCCCCCCCCCAGCAATAAGTAGGAGCAATCAGGTCTCATTTGGGTTTCTGCCAAAAACATCCTGCTACCCTCCCATGGATTTGGGTATTCATCTGGGTATGGAGAAGGCTGGTAGAGGACTGGAAGAACCGTACAGACCCCAAGACCTGTAAAGTTAAAACAACAATACTTGGGAGCATACTTGAGATCTAAGCAAAGAATAAGTTCTTAAGGAGCTGAATACTTCATCTGGAAATACTCAAGGGTAGCTATGAGTAGCATTTGCCTTGTACACACTTGATGTCTATTTGAGATCCATCTGGCTGTAATTCATCTTTGTTGAACAATATATTCTTTAATAAGTCTAACTGGAATATACATGAATTCTATTGAATATTGTTTTCACCTTTTAGAGGTTGATGGAGCAACATTTACCATCTTAACTGCTAAATGTTAGAATGTGAAGGAGAGCCTGGTCCCCTCTTCATATCTTGGAATTAACCTTGTAAACCTAGAACACAAAGTCTCCACTTCTGCACCACCACCCATTCACTTCTCAACTCCTTATATGTTTTCCAATATTGACGGCAACTCACTTTGTGGTGGTAAAGAACTGGAAATTGAAGGGATGCCCATTAATTGGAGAATGGCTAAATAAATTGTGGCTTATGATTGTGATGGAATACTAGTATGCTATAAAAAATGACAAATAGGTTAATTTTGGGGGGGAAATGGAAAGACCTACATGAAATATGAAGAATAATAAGAGAAGAAATAAGAGAACACAATAAATAGCAACAGAAATATTATTTGAATAATGACTTGTAGATGTCCATCTCCAGTTAAAGAACTGATAAATGGAAATAATTAAGACCTAGTTTTATATATACATGTATCTTTTTGTCAAATGATGCCTTCAATGAGGGAGGGATATCAGAAAGGGAGGGAATTAATTGGGTACTTTACTATAACAAATAAATTAATGAATAAAACAATATAACAATGATGAACAATATAAAACAATTATTATAATACCAATAACAATATTATTATTGTAATAATAATTAATAAAACAACCAAGGTTTTTTATTTCTCAAAGGTTCTCCTGTTTCTCTTGAGATAACCATCATTGTCCTAGTCACCCAGGTAAAAAAAAGTTAGTAACATTAGCAGCATTCTTTTTTTTAACCCTTACCTTCTGTCTTAGTATCAGTTTTAAGACAGAAGAGTGGCAAAGGGGGCAGCTGGGTAGCTCAGTGGATTGAGAACCAGGCCTAGAGACGGGAGGTTCTAGGTTCAAATCTGACCTCAGACACTTCCTAGCTGTGTGACCCTGGGCAAGTCACTTAACCCCCATTGCCTTGCCCTTACCACTCTTCTGCCTTGGAGCCAATACACAGTATTGACTCCAATATGGAAGGTAAGGGTTTAAAAAAAAAAGAGTGGCAAGGGCTGGGCAATCGGGGTTAAGTGACTTGCCCAGGTTAACACAACTAGTAAATGTCTAAGGAGTAATTTGAACCCAGATCCTCCTGACTCCAGTTCTGGTGCTCTAGCCACTTAGCATCATTCTTGACTCCTTTATTCTTTATTGCCCCATCCCCAACATCTGATCAGTTACTAAGTCTTGTTGATTCTGTCTGCATTAACTCCCTTCTATATCTGTCTCTTGCATCCACTCCCTTCTATATACATACACAGCCTAATTCAAGTTCTTTTCATTTCTCATCTGGAGTACTGCAATTACATCCTAAAATGCCTCTTTTCTTCCATTCTGTTCTTTAGCTATCCCACCTTTCATGCAGCTGCCAAATTTATATGCATAAAACATAGATCTGACTATATCACTACCTTGTTTAAAACTTTTTAGTGGCTCCCTATTTCTCCTAGGATAAAATACAAATTTCTAGCCTGTGTTTAAGGTCCTCCTTAATCTGTTTCCATGCTGTCTTTCTAGACTTATTTCACACTAATTTCTTCCATATGTTCTTTGTTCTAGTCAAATTGGACAGATTTTCCTTTGTACTCGATTCTATCTTTTGTTTCTATAAATCTGCAAAGGCTAATTTCATGTCTTCCTACCCTCCATCTTTCACAGCTATCTTGTCTTCATGTAAGACTCAGTTCAGATGCTTTTTCTTTTATGAGGTCTTTTCTGAAACCCTCAGCTGCTAGTATTAGTTCCCTCAGCCCCCGGTCAGATTTCCATCTATTTATCTGTATACTTGCTGCATCTCCTCAATGGAATATAAACTCCTTTAGGGCAAAGTTTATTTTGATTTTCATTTTGGTTTCCCTTTGTTTACTAGCCAAATGTGTCTACTAGCAGAACATAATAGGTCCTGTAATAGGGTGGTATTGGGGATGGGATCTGATTTGATAGATTTGGGACAATATCAGAGTGATAACTATGGTTTAGGAAAGCCAATAGAAACCCACTAAGACCAATACACACAGACAACAAACCACAGTAACTGGGAGTGTATTTATTAAATAAGGGAAAGGTTGAGAGGGTAAAGGGAAATCCTGACACTAAGATTACTAACTAAAGTAACCCAAAATCAAATGCCTTTGCATGAAGGATCTTCTTAAAGTTAAGTTCCTACACTATCTCCCTGATAGGCTAAGCTCTAAACCCAGTCCCTGTACACCTATTCTGCCCTAACCCTCTTGGTGTTAAGGGAGAAACTGACAAATACCAGATCAGGCAGGAATCCAGGGGAAAATCCTGAGTCCAGATGGATTTGGACCTCAGCTTACAACCAGCTTCAGATGACACAGGACAGAGGCAGCTTCCTCAGATCTTCTTCAGGGCACAGCACACAACCAGTAACACAGCAGTAACATAGGGCTGGGACAAACTCCCAGGACTTGGCAGCCACACCCTCCAGGACCGAATCCAGAGACAGACAGACAGTGTAACAGTCACTGAGGTTTCTTCCAGCTTAACCTCCCTTGTCAAGATTCTAGAATTCTCTCTTCTGCTAGTCTCATGCCACTGTGTTCTGCAAACCTAATTCATGTTTTCCTCAGAAGAGTTCTTAATAAATATTTATTGGATTAAGTTGATCCAGAGAACCACAAAACATTCATATAAGAAGGTAGGAACAAGGACTTCTTAATATCAGTATGACCATTTGAATTCTTGAATCAAAGACTGCTCCACAATCTCTTGAACCTAGACTGCACAGTCATGTAGCTGGCCTTGGAAGAATGGTGGCCAGCTATTCAATTCAACAAACATTTAATAAGCATAAAATGTGTTAGATATACTACACTAGGCATCAAGGATATAAATATGAAAACCAATATAATCTTTGTTCTTGAGGAACTTAAAATGTTCCTCATAATGGAGGGGGGAGATGAGACATGGATACAAATAACTATTATTAAAATGCTCCTGAAACTAATTTGTCTATTTTCCATTAACTAATACTCTACAGATTTTGTAGTAAAAAGCCAATCAGCAGCCTTCAGTGAGCCAGGAGTCATGTTCATTACCCATACATCTTTGCTACAGTCTTACTCACTCCCAGATGCCTCCACAGTGTTTGATGGCTGACCTTGCTGAGCTGTCCATCACAAGAGCTATCTGAAGCAGCTTATGCCAGTTTAAACCAGCCTTGTGGTCAGCTGTTGCTACCAAACATCCCAAAACATCCTGTTTCTTTGTGCCATCTGTCCCTGGAAGAGACTGCCTATTCTCCACCTCCAACTCCTCCTCAAACCACTCCTTGTGGTGTGTTGTGCAAGTACAAATGGTCTCAACCCCTTTCAGGTTGTGGGGTCTTCCCTCTTGGATGTCCTCTGGCATGAATGTCTATCACTTTCCTTTTTAAAAATTTTATTTTTTAACAAATAATTTTTTAACTCAACTAGGATTCCCTTAGATTTAAGGGATGGGTTTTTCATAGTTTGACAACAGAAATTAGGAAATGACTAAATGAATAGGAGAAATCTAACAGTAGATTTAGAGATTCAAGAGTGTGAAGAACTTCCAGCTTAGACTAAGAGTTCACAGAGAGTTTCATAGAGGTGACAACTGAACTGAAGTAAGAAAAATATTTCAATAGATAGAGATGGGGGTGTGGTGTGGGGATGAGGTGTCTGTTTTAGTTGTGGATGCACAAAGGCATGCCTAGGACAAGATGAGATTGTAGTAGTCTGTTTTGGCAGAAATAGTGTGAAAGATGATACAAGGCTGGAAGGATAAATTGAAGTCAAACTGGAATGGGGGTGGTGGTACACAGGGTTCTTGGACCCTATGAGAAGGAGTTTCTATTTTATTTGGCAGCTAATGAGAAGCCATCATGGCTAATTGAGAAGAGTAGTGATATGTCCAGACCTGTGCTGGTTTTAAATCACTGGCCGCCTTTTGCTACTACGGCCGTTCCATGTCATACTTATCTGATTAATATGACAAAAAAAAAAATGATAAATGTTAGAGCTGTGAACTGATACAACTCTTTTGGAGAATAATCTGGAACCATGCCCAAAGTTCCATGAAACTCTACATACTCTTTGACCCCCAGCAATCCTGCTCCTAAGTCTATACCCCAAAATGAACAAAGATAGGAGAAAAGGACCTACTTGTACAAGAATATTTATGGTGATTCTTTTTCATGGTGGCAAAGAACTAGAAACTGAAGAGATGTCTGTCAACTGAATAAGTTGTGGTAGATGTTTGTAATGGAATACTATCCTGCCATAAGACATGACAAACAAGATGATCACCAAAAAATCCTGGAAAATTTTATATGACATGATTCAAAGTGAAGTGGGCAGAACCAGGAGAACTTTATACACAGTCACAACAATAATTTATGATGATCAACTGTGAAGGACTTAGCTATTATCAACAAGACAAGGATCCAGGACAACTCCAAGAGACTCATGAGGAAAAAGGTTATCCACCACCCAGTTGGAGTGCAGATTGAAACATACCATTCTTTACTTTATTTCCTCCATGAATTTTTCTCTAGTATAATCAATAAGTGACTTGTTTCACAATGTGATGGACATGGAAATATGTACTATAGGCTAATATATGTACAACCTATGTTGTGCTATCTGCCCTCTTGGGGAAGGGGGAAGAGTATAAGGGAGAGAAAGAACATAGATCGCAAAATGTCAGAAAACAATTATTAAAAATTTTATAAACATGTAATCTAGAAAAAATAATTTAAAACCCCATTCTATGGCTCCTTTCTGCCCTATGTGAGACTTCAGAATTCTAATGGGTGATCTTGTCCATTGGTAGGTAGCTCCTGTGTCACTTTCCTTTCTGATGCTACCCCAAGATGCAGTCTCCTTGACTGAGGATGACTGAGGAAAACAGTCTTCAAAATAATGAACTCATTGGAAAAGGCAAAGGTCACTTCCTGAAGATGAGCTCTTTTATAAAGTTAAACATAAAGAGTATTTGCTAGACCATAAATAGAGTTAGCAAAAGCTCCACTTCACCTCTTAGCTGTTTTTGATCAATTTCTATCATTGCACTCCTTTCTTTCACCCTCCATTGTAGTAATTCTGACATTTAACAAGCTAGAGGGGACAGAAATCTGAAGGTCTAGTCCTTTTCTCTTTCTTTCACATTTCCCACTTCTGTAAAATGGGGATTGATATCATTGTCCTGTTCCAAGGCAACCATCATGAAGATCAACTAAGCTTTATAGTACCACTGACAAGGAAACTGGATATGATTTGGAGTGAGAACAGCAAATTTGCATAACAATAGATTTTATTGATACCTTTTGTGGTTTTAAAATAAATTTTATTGAAAGATTTTGTTTATATATTGCTTACATTTCCCTCTCTATACCTCTCCCCCAAGGGTCATCTAATACAACTAATAATAACTTAAAGAAAATTTAGCAAAACCTTTCAAATATAAAAAAAAAATTCTGATACAATGCTACATACTTGTTGATTCTCACCTATGCAAAGCAGCAGAAGGGATAGGCAGGGGGAAGTATCTTCTGATAACTCTTCTTTTGAGCCAAGCCTGTTCTTTGTAATTTTGCAATACACATTTTCTTTTTAAAAATAATTTTAATAGGTAGTTTGTTTTTATGTTAACTAAATTTTCCTCTCTTCCCTCCTTTTCTCAAAGAGGACATAATATTTGTCATCAAAATAAATATCGAATATCTAATAAACATGTAAATAACATAACAGTTATATAATTATAAATAATATATAATAAATATTTTTAAAGGAAAAGAAAAATTCAGCAAATTGATCAACATATACAACGTGACAATCTATGTCATGTTGTATACACATGGATCCCCTAATTCTATAAAATAATAGAGAAGATATCTTCTCATATCTTTTTTTTTTAGGGTCAAGCTTGTTCTTTGTAGTTTTGCAAAATTCAAGGGTTTCTTTAATTTTTTTATTCAAATTAGATAAGTATTTATTAAGTACCAGAAATGCACAAAGCACTATAATAGGCACTGAACATACAAGAATATAAGCCCTGCTCTCAAGGATATAACATTTTTCAGGGAGTATATAATATTTTTGTTAGAGAATAATTTTATGAAGAAGAGAACAGTACTGCATGGGGAGTATTAAGAAAAGTTTCTTAAAGGAGATGGCCCATTAATTGAGCTTCTTTTGTTTTAAATATTTTTAAATTATTAATTAATTTAATTTAGACTATTTTTCATGGTTACATGACTCATGTTCTTTCCCTCGCCTCAAAATTCAGTTTTGAATCCTATGCGGTTGTTATTTTGTCCATTTATGTTGTTGCTGTCATTGCATATATTATTTGCTTGGCTTTGTTTAACTCCATTGTGCATCAGTTTATGTAAATCTTTCCATTTGTTTGACTGCCCTTCCATTTGTGGACATCTGTTTTGTTTCCAGTTAGGACAGCAGCATTTCCATGCTCTATGGCAATGACTATAAGAGGTGTGGAGAGAGAGGAATCAGTAATAGGTCATAACTTGATCCAGTTGTCTTAGGTAAAACTGTGTTGTTTTTTGCACTGGGTTCACCAAGACCTAAAATCCATGATGGGAAGGAAGAAGAATTCATTATCTCTTCAATTCAGTATTTGCCTGGATTAAAGATGATGAGATGATTGAGTTCAGAGCAGAAGATCTTGAGAAGTTAGTTTATCCCAGCTGAAGAAAGTATGTACATGGGACTATAGTCTACAGTTGTCCAGATGGATGAGATAGATGGCTAAATCTACACAATTAGAAACATTGCCCAAATCTAATAAGATAAACTTTAAAAGAGATAACTTGGGTTCCAAAAAATCCAGTTTCATAACTTTATGACAGAGGAGGCAAGCCAGTTGCCTGAAAAAAAGAGGCAGATTTTAGTGGATTGAAAGCTCAGTTTGAATCCTCAGTTTGATATGGAAGCCCAAAAGACTAATGTAATCTTTTTTTTAATCCTTACCTTTTATCTTAGAATCAATATGAAGTATTGGTTCCAGGGCAGAAGCACGGTAAGGATAGGCAATGGCGGTTAAGTGACTTGCCCAGGTCACACAAGTAGGACGTATCTGAGGCCACATTTGAACCCAAGACGTCCAATCTCTAGATGTGGCTCTTTATTCACTAAACCACCGAGTTGCCCTAACAATTGTAATCTTTTTTTTTTTTAACTCTTACCTTTGTCTTAGAATCAATACTAAGTATTGGTTCCAAGTGGTAGATCAGTGGTAAAAGCTAGGCAATGAGGATTAAGTGACTTACCCAAGGTCATGCAGCTTCAGGTCCTGTGCTCTATATTCTGAACTACTCAGCTTCTCCTTAATTCCACATGCAAACCCCAACTAATGTAACCTCAGGAGATGTGTACAATACAAATGAAGGAAACAAATGGTCCTCCACCCTGGTAAGATCTTATTTAGATAATGGTATCTAGCTTATTCTAGGAAGGATATCTTATCAACCCTGAGTTCATGTCATAAAAGAAATAGATTGAGGGGGCAGCTGGGTAGCTCAGTGGATTGAGAGTCAGGCCTAGAGATGGGAGGTCCTGGGTTCAAATCTAGCCACAGACATGTCCTACTTGTGTGACCTGGGCAAGTCACTTGACCCACATTGCCTAGCCCTTACCACTCTTCTGCCTTGGAGCCAATACACAGTATTGATTCCAAGATGGAAGGTAAGGGTTTAAAAAAATAGATTGAAAAAAGAGGGAAATATTTAGCATGGAGAAGAAAGGACATGATCGCCATATTTAGAAAAATTTGAACACTTTCCTATGGAAGAAAGGTTAGATTTGCTCTTAATGGTGCCAGAAGTCAGAACTAGGATTGAATGGATAAAATATGACAAAGGAATACTTGGGCTGGATGTATTATTTAAAGAGATCCACTAAAAAAATTAGACCTACCTTAAATGAAAACAGGATGCTTTAGGAAACCTCACTAGAGGTCTTCAAGTCAAGCCTCAGTGACCACTTACTTGTCAAGTACTTTGTAGAGAAGATTCTTTTCTCAATGTGGGTTGAGTGAGATGGCTTGCTGGGGTGCCTGACAATCCCTAGATTATGGGGTCCTGTGAAATGTACTGAGATCTTAGGGTTCTGGCTCAGAAATTCAGAGTTAGACTATGTTAGAACCTACCGCCTCCTGTACCCCAACTGCTGTAGGCAGTTTAAGAGCTCTAGTTCTCCAAAAAGGGCAGGAACACTTCACAGAAGGGGTGATCTAGGCTAGCCAAACACCTCCAGAAATATATTTATTACTGTTATTGTTAATAATAACAGCTTCAAACTGAATTCCAAATCCTTTCAGTCCCTGCTGAGTTGATGCAACAGATTTAGGAGCTGCACCTGGGATAGTGAAAAGGTGACATTTGGGGTTGCTATGGTAACTCCCCAGGCTGCAGCCCTGTTGTCTTTTTTAGTGAAGTGAAAGGATGGGGAGTGGGTTGTAGCCCTTGCAGGATGTACTTGGGCCTCTAACTCTATGCAGGGAGGAGTGGAAATTGTGTAATCTGTAAAGCATGCAGGTGAAGTAAAAAAAAAAAAATCAGAGAGAAGACCTTAATTCACTTAAGCAAATGTTTACCAGTTGTCTACTATGCTCAAGGCAAGGCAAGTTAATAAGGATTCATTAAACATCTACTACTTTCCGTGGCAGACACTGCTCAGAGTAAGTTCTGGGAACATTCAGACAGGTGGGAATTTACCATCATTTGAAGGCAATTCACCCCAGTTTTAGATTTTGTGAATGTCCACCTCACATATTTCTACCCAACCTACCCAACCCTATCAAAACATTTATACTAATGTCTAGGTCTAATAGAGTAACAGATTCACTATTTCATCATCTGCTGTCTCCCTCCAACACCAAAGAGCACAGGATCTCAATGGTGAGATGCTATGTTCGAACAAGTTTATCACCAACTTCTGGTCAGGAGCCTTTTTCTGATTTATCTAGGTTGATCATAGACATCTGCCGTCACTCATTGCCAAAGTCAAACTTGAAGCCTTGAGAAGATAACAGAAACAGAAACTTTCATAACCAGAAGGTCCTTCAGGGGGTCATCAAGTCCAACTCTTATCTGAAGCAGGAATTCCTTAGCCCCATTCCTGAGAAATGCTCATCAAACAGTCAACATTTGTTAAGCACCTACTGTGTGCCAGCCATTGTGCTAAATGCTGGGAATTCAATAAATGGCAAAAAAAAAAATAGATCCTGTACTCACGGAGCTTACAATCTTATTTAGTTTCTGCTTGAATTCCTTCTGTAAAAGGGAACTTATTATCCTTCAAAGACATCTTTAACTTTTGCCTCTAGTTCTGTCTTTGAGGCAAAGCAGAGCATGTTCATCCTCTCTCTGTGATAGTCTTTTTTTCTGTCACAACAGCCATAGCCCAGTCTTGGCAAAACAAACAAACAAACAAACAAACAAACAAAAACAAAACACCGGGTTGAGGGTTTCTGACATGCCTCAAACCTGTTAGTTAGTTAAGGATGATATCTACCCTGAGCATGTGAAGACTGGATGGATGAGAACAATTTGTTCCAGTGGCCATGAAGACAATCTAAGCAAATGCTATTGAGTGAAGACACCAAGATCATCCATTGCATCCTTAGCCATTACCAGTCTTCTTAATGTTTATCTTGCCACTGGATTTTAATGACTTTGGAAGAGAGTGAAGCTGATTACTATGTGCAACTTTGACTCACTTAAATACTTTTTTGGGTAAGTCAAGACTCATGATGTCATTGATTTTAAAAAATGAAGAATGAACGACAGCATGACAGTCTTTCAAATACTTTCATAGAGTTACATCTTTTCATAGTTCTTTGAAAAGATGTAACTCTTGTGAACTGATCTTATCATTCTGGAGAACAATTTGGAATCATGCCCAAAGGGCTTTAAAAGAATGTGTGCTCTTTGATCCAGCAATAACACTGCTCAATTTATAATCACAAAGAGATAAAAAAAAAAAGCTGGGCAAGGATCTGTTTATACAAAAATATTTATAGCAGCACTTTTTTGTGGTAGCAAAAAATTGGAAAATAAAGGGTTGTCCCTTGATTGGGGAATGTGGCATGTGATGGTGATGGAATACTATGTGCTATAAGGAATGATGAACTGATGGATTTCTGTAAGAACTGGAGGGACCTACATGAACTGAGATGCAGGTAAATAAGCAGAACCAGGGGAATATCATACACAAAAATGGTAACATTGTGGGGCAATCAAATGTAATAGACTTTGTTACTAATAGCAATGTAATGATCCAGGACAATTCTGTGGGATTTATGAGAAAGAACACTATCCACAGCTAGAGAAAGAACTATGGGAGTAGAAATCCAGAAGAAAACATGTGATTTATCACTTGTTTATATAGATATATAATTTGGGGTTTTGGTTTTAAAAGGATAACTCTTTTACAAAAATGAATAATATGGAAATGGGTTCAAGTGATTTTATATATAAAACCCAAGAGAGGGGAGGGGTAAGGAGAGGGAGAAAACATGAGTCATGTAACCATGGAAATTTTTAAAATAAAGAAATTTATTTAAAATAATATGTAACTATGAAAGTAATCACACTTCCCCTTAATTATTCTCTAGGCTAGAAATCCCTACTGGTATAGCTTTCAAAAATCTAGAATGAATTTCATGCCATGATGAGGCCTCATAGCATAGAAAATTATGGTTTCTCTATTATTGCTTTTTAAAAGACAGTATTAATAATAATACAGTACTGATACTTCCCTGTGTGACATCTCTTGGACTCAGTTTCCTCCTTAGTAAACGAGGGCCTTGGATTAAATAACTTCTGATTTGGATATTCTACAACATTAATTAAGGGCTTACTTTGTGCAAGGCATGATGCCAAGCTCTGGAAATACAAGGATGAGATAATATATGTAAAGCTCTTTGTAAACCTTAAAGTGCTATAAAAACATTAGCTATTATTATTTTTAATATATGCCCAGGTAGGTCTACAAATTAATTTGTTAGTAGATATCATGTCCTTTGCCATGAGGTTAAATTCTTTAGGGGACAATGATCGTGCCTCTTCATTGGATTGCTACAAAACCCAGCACTGCATTAATGAGATACTAATTAATGATGGTAGAAGATTATTTCTTCTCATTTGAAGTAATTTAATTATGAATTGGATTAAGTGGTGGGATTGGTCTGAAAATGGTTTCATATATTCGACAATATTTTTGTATTAATTTTGCCTTTAATTTCTACAGAAGACAATGGATTTTTTATGTTTTTCTAGAGAGGCATTTTTCTATTTCTTGGCATAGGTATTTGATTGACATTACCTTAGCGGTAGAAAGAAATATTGTGGGGTTTTCTTTCTCTTATGTTACATGGTTGCATCTAAAGTTGTAAATCAAGAGTGAAGATAGAATTAAATGGCTTAATTAAAATAATTAAGGCTTAAGTATTTGAATTTCATGTAATTTGATTAGTGTATCATGGGATCTGAGAATTTTATTATGCTTTCAAAAGGTTCAGAAAGACTTTTTTAAAAGTCAGTCAGGATGAGGACATATAATGAGCTTTATTCAGGTAGATTAATTTACCTGAATTTGCATGATCACCTGTTTGACTACATATTCTAGTTGAAATCTAGTGGGATTTTTTTTTTTTTTTTGCTGGCAAAGGGTGTTTTCAAATATAACAATTCAACTTACTCTTATGCTCACAGAAAACTCTTCTGCTCTCTGTATGACTTGGTCAAGTCATTTAACCTCTGTTGGAGTCAGTTTCCTCATCTGTAAAATGAGGATGTTTTGCAAAAAAAAAAAATCCCACTAGTTTTCAACTAGAATTTGAACTAAATGGTTCTGAATTTCCTTTGAACTATGATATTATGCGACCCAGTCTATTGTATGTATTGAATGTTAACAGTGTAAAATATTGTGCTAAGTTCTGGGGGTGGGAGGATATAAAGATGAAACATGGCATAATACCAACTTTCAAGGAGTTTATTATCTAGAAACGTGTAGATGATAAATGGACACAATTTTAATGCAATTTAAGATATATTTAAGGGCAGAGGAGAGAACAGAATGATATGAAAGATCTAAAGAGAGAGGGATTTTTCCTGGATGGGGAGCCCTAGGAAAATTTCATGAAAGAAGTAAGGTTTGAAAGAAGAAAGTAGTTTCAACCAGAAGCGATGGGGATTGTGGAGGGTAAGGATAGTCCATTCTAGGCATTCTAGGCACTGGGATGACATATTCAAATGTATGGAGGTAGGAGAAGACAAGAAAGAAGTAGGGAAAGTATATGAAAGAATAGTGGGAGGGACAGTTAGGTGGCTCAGTAGCGAGAGAGCCAGGACTAGAGACAGGAGGTCCTGGGTTCAAATTTGGCCTCAGATGCTTCCCAGCTGTGTGAACTCTGGGCAAGTCACTTAACCCTAATTTCCTAGCCTTTATCACACTTCTGTCTTGGAACCAATACTTGGTATTGTTTCTAAGACAGAAAGTTAAAAAATTTAATGGGAAATAAAGCTGACTGGTAGGTTAGAACCCAACTGTGGAGAGCCAAGCAGAGGAATTTGTATTTGTATTTATTAGAGGAGAGATTGCTACTGAAGGTTAAATGTAGATATAATTAATTAGGAGTGAGTAATAAGCACCATCATACCTGCATTCTTCATTCCTGGGGGTGACACAATTGTCATTCAAGCATGAATAAAGAGGCATTTTGCCAATAAGTTCTGTGGCTATATCTGGTTCAGAAACAAAATCAAGGGTTGTGAGTCTACTTCTAATAACTATGTGAAGTTGATGTGCTAATTGTACACAATTATCAACCATCCAAGTGCCACAAGTGACAAGAATTGAGATGAAGTTAAATTTCTTATCTCACCCAGTGACAAATGGGGACTTTGTGGTTCATAGGTATTTGCTTTGTAAATATTGGGTTTAATTTAATTATGCTGAAATACTCTAAACTCATACTGAGAAAAACTATGTGGTCATAGTAAAAGGGATGACAAGTGCCTTTTAAAAGAGGATTTTTGGTTAAAGAATCTGAGGATTAGCTCTCAGTCCTTTTAGATCAGGAATTAGGAACAGTGGATAGAGAACTGGGCCTGGAGTAAGGAGGACCTAAATCAAATCCAACATCAGACACTTACTACCTGTCAGTTACTTAACCCTCTTTGCCTCAGTTTTCTCATCTGTCAAATGAGCTGGAGATGGAAATGGAAAACTACTCTAGTATCTTTGCCAAGAAAATCCCAAATGGGACACAAAGAATCAGATACACTGGAAAAATGACAACAATAATAACAAAAACAACCAAAATAGGAATTAGGAAGAATAAAAAAAACCATACGCATTTCAGGGGCACAGCATATGTCCAGGCTTGGGATGCAAAGCTAGAGGATGAGAGTCTCTCATCAAGCCGATATGGAAAACATTTTGGAGTGGAATTTAGATGACCTGAATTTTAATTTCAGTTTTGCCAGAAATTGTCTATCTGATCTCACACTCTTCATTTGGTTTCCACATCTATAAATCTTTTAATTTAGAGTTTTCTATTCAGAGACACTCCAAAGTCTCTTCAGCTTTAGTATGCTTGGATCCTAACCCTATTACTCAAGAGATTTATCATAATATTGAAAAAATGTTACTTTATTAAAATTCATTTGTTGCTGTGTTCACATCCGGTCTTCTGGGTAGATATAGTTTATGTTGTATTGCTAAAAAGCCTGCTTATTCTTTTCACTGGCTTGTCCCAGGGTTCAACATCTACTACAAGAGTCATTTCTTTGGATTGAGACACTGGTTCCAGAAAGTCCCTATAAAATTTTATATATGTGAATTACTATTATTATTACATGGGAGGAACAATAATGTTAGCCCATCAGTATCTAGTATTACATCAGTAGAAAGGATTTCAAAAATGAGACACAGGAAAGATAGGTTTTGATGAGGATGTAGGCAACCAGAATAAGCCTGGACTATGGAGTACTACCAAGGGAAAGAGTAGTAGATAAAAGTCCTAGGTACAGAGGACAGGGATAGTTTGAAACCCCTGAGTACCTGGGTAAATCAACTCAAACAACATTTAAAAAATATCTACCATGAGCTAGGTCCTGGGGATACTGTAAGGAAACTGAAAAATATTGAGGGGATTAGGATAGCAAGTGGTAAATTATAGAAAATGAGTGAACCACACCAAAACCATCTTGGGACTCAATTCTGGAGCTAACTCAATTCCCTTCCTATTTAATCATGGGTCTGTCATGTGAGAAAAGTTTATTCAGTTGTGGGAATTGGCAGAATCATTTTTTGCATTGTTTAAACCTAGGCCTGCCTGGCTGGGAAATTGGACCACCCATATGTACTGTTTAGAGACCCTTAATCAAGGACCAAATTATGTTGACCAGAAATGCAGTCAGATCCTAAGATGGATGGAAGGAGTTTTCTCATAATTGTACATCTCAAGCAACCTATATGTCTTATGTGAAAAATGGACCCATGCTAACCAATCAGTTATTGTTTCCATATTCCTTTGATTATACTTTTTCTGAATCCAGTCAATTACACCTGTTCACTATCCTCTCCCAAACTTGGAAAGTCCCTAATCTTTCATCCAATTAGAAATCAGGTTATTTAATGTTGCGTTGTTTCTTTAATTCTTTTAATTCTTTAATTATTTGGTCTTATTTGATATAATTGTTTTCAATTAATAAAAGTCGGTCTCCTATATCCAGTCAAAACTGAAGAAAGGGCTTGGACCCGATTTATTAGGTAATTGGTATACATCGTTTAATAAATCAAAATGCTCAGAATATTAAACACTTGCTAGCTTTGTCATTTTATCTTTTGCTTGTTACAATACAAAGCCAAAGATAAAGTTCCCTTTACTCCACTAGGGAACATTCAGCATGGACACAGAGAAGTAAATAAAGATGATTTGAAGAGGAAGAGAATATTAATTAGAGACAATTTTGAGAATCGTCAAAGAGGAGGGAGTATATTACCTGGATTGAGCTTTGGAGGAACCTAGAGATTTTAATAGACAGAAGTGAGTAGTGAGTACATCTCTAGCATGGAGATATACAATATGGAAAGACATGGAAAGCTATTAGCTTCAGCTAAACTGTAGAATGTGTTAAGAAAAACAACAAAAATTTGGAAAGGTGGGTTTGTGGACATTTAATTGCATATGTATTTAATGCCAGGCTACGGAGCTTATGTTTCAAGGCCATAGGGAACCACTAAAGGTTTGGATTTTTTTTTAATATGTCTTACCTGATCAGACTTGTGCTTTAGGTGGCATGGTAGACAAAACATTGAACTGCTGAATCAAGAAAATCTGAGTTTGAATCTTGCTTGAGATATTTACCAGCTGTGTGACTCTGGAAACTCCCTCAACCTCAGTTTCCTCATCTGAAAAAAAGAGATAATTATAGCATCTATCTTACAGGGCTTTGTAAAGGTCAAATGAGATAATGTATATAAAGCTCTTTGCAAACTTAAAAGAGCTGATATACTTCGAGGGCCAGCATTAGAGTGTTGGAAATGGAATTAGGAAGACTTGTGTTTGAATCCTGCCTTGGACACTCAGTAATCTTTTAACCCTGAACCTTAGTTTCCTCCTCTATAAAATGAGGAAGAACTTTAAAGTCCTTTCTATCTCTAAATCTGTCATGCCTTGGAGAGGGGAGAGATGGAAAGAGAGTAAAAAAGAGAAGAGAAATAATATGCACACAGTGTAAATACTAAATCACTGAGTTTGGATTTTCATAGGAAAATTCTACAACTGATTATTAAAGAGTTGGCTGGTGAGTGTGTAGGAAAGGAAATGGTGATTACAATGAGTCATCAGAGCTTCATCAAGAACAGGTCATGCCAGACTAACCTTGTTTCCTTTTTTGGGGGGAGGGGGAGTTAAAATGTTTATTGATATGTTAAAACTTTGAACATTCCCCACAGAAAAACAAGAATACTTCAAAAATGTGCATGTCATCCTTGCTCATGGGCCATGTTAGTCTTCTCGATATCCTTCCAATTTTAGTATATGTGCTGCTGAAGTAAGCATGATTTCCTTTTTTTTTAAACAAGGTAATTAATCTGGGTGGTTGTGAAATGGATAGCACACTGGGTTTCCTGAGCACAAATCTGGACCTCAGACACGTACTAGCTTAGTAACCTTGGGTAAGTTACTTACCCCCTGTTTACCTCAGTTTCCTTCCCTGCAAAATGAGCTGGAGAAGAAAATGACAAATCATTCCAGTATCTTCACCAAGAAAACCCCAAATGGGATCACAAAGAGTGGAACATGGCTCAACAACAACAATAGCAACAAATTAATCTGGTAGATTAGAGGAATGTGATACAGGTAGTTTACTTAGATTTTAGTTATATATTTTACAAAGTGACTTAAACAATTCTTGTGGAAAACTTGGGGAGTGTGCTAGATGACAAATTGGAAGTTAGGTGAATAAGCAGAGTCTAAGAGTAGATATTAATGGTTCAGTGTCAGTGTAGCAGAAGGTCTCTAATGGACTGTCCCAGGGATCTGTGCTTGGCTCTGGGTTGTTTTAGCATTTTTATTAATGACATGGATAAAAGAATCGATGCACATTCTTATCAAAGTTGAAATGGACCCCAAACTGGGAAGTACTACTAATAAACTAGATGACAGAGTCAGAATCTAAAACTATCTGGATAGGATGGAGCATTGGGCTGAATTTCCCAAAAATAAAATATAACATCTTATATTTGGGTTGAAAAAATAAAACGTATAAATATGAGATCAGGGAAGCATGGTTAGATTTTACTTTGTCTGAAAAAGATCTGGGGATTTTAATGGATTGAAAAATTCAATATGCATCAACAGGATGCTGTGGCCATAAAAAAAAAAAATCGAATGTGGTCTTAATGCAACTGCATTAAGAGGGGAATAGCTTCCAGGAATAGGGAGGCAATCATCCCTCTGGACTCCTCCTTGGCCAGACCACATTAGGAAAACTATGAGTTCCATTATGGCCATTGCATTTTAAGAGAGATGTTGATAAGCTGTGGAGTATTCAGAGGAGAATAATTAGGGTAGCGAATGGCCTGGAATCCATGTCACATGAGAATTGACTAATTGGAACTGGACATGTTTAGTGTGGAAGAGAAAATTCATGGGAACATGATGGCTATTTTCAAGTATTTTAAGGGTTGTCATGTGGAAGAGTTATTAGATGTGTTATACTTGGTCCCAGAGGGCAAAACCAAAAGCAATGGGTGGAAGTTATAAAGAGGCCAATTTGAAAAACTTCCTATTAATTTTGTTGTTGTTCAGTTGTGTCAATTATGGTGACCCCATTTGGAGTTTTCTTGGCAAAGATACTGGAGGTGTTTACCATTTCCTTCTAAAGCTTATTTTACAGGTGAGGAAACTGAGGCAAGCAGGATAAAGTGACTTGCCCCAGGGCACAGGGATAGTAAATATTTGAGGTCACATTTGAACTCAGGTCTTCCAACCTCCTGGCTCAGTTCTCTATCCACTTTGCCACCTATTAATTATAGCTATCCGTATGGGTTGGAGGCTCAGCATAGAGTGCCAAATTTGGGATCAGGAAGATTTGAATTCAAATCTGGCCTCACATACTTACTAGCTGTGTAACCCTGGGCAAGTCAACCTTATTTTGCCTCTGTTTCCTTGTTTGTAAAATAGGGATAAAAAAACCACCTACTTCCTAGGGCTGTTGTAAAGCTCAAATGATATAATAATTGTAAAGGGTTTAGCACAGTGCCTGGCATCTAATAACTAATATATACATATTGCTATTATATTATTAATAGAGTAATTACTATATAAATATTATTATTATTGTTAATGGGCTATCTAGTGAGGCAGTAGGCTATCTCTTCTTGAAGGTCTTTGAGAAAAAATTAGAATTCCTCTTCAGATATGAATGGGACTATATGGTCAGTGAGATCTCTTCCACATTTAAAATTCTCTGATTTTGATGATTCTCTGAGAAGCTGAGGGTGGGTGGGAGGGTGGAATCAGGGGCAGGAAATGAGAAGTAGGAAGCAACAAAGGGGAGTGGTAGGACAGGTGAAAAGACAAATGGTGCCAATTTCACAGTTTTGCCAAAGTTAACCCTGAGGTTAATGATGTCACCCTTGCCCTATTAATCAGGCATTTTGGCTTATCCTTGCCATCAATTGTGTGACAAGCCAGATCATAGGATCACTTCCCACTTTAGAGTGAGAAGAAGCACTTGAAGACCTCTAGCCCAACCTCCTAATTTTGCAGTGGTAGAAATTAGAAGCCAAAGAGATCCAGTGACCTGTCCCAACTCCAGAAGTCGTATGAGGCAGAACCACAAGTAGAAACAAGGTCTCCAAATCCAGCATTCTTTCCAGTGCACCATTATACCTCAAAAGTACTGCATGAACCCCTAGTTTGATTATTTCTTTTATACTGACTAAGTTATTAGAACTACATCAAGTGCTGGGTTGTCAAACTCTACAGATTGTAATCTATGATTCAAACCCATAGAAAATGGGAAAAGGGTGCATCATTTAAATAAAAAAAAATTTTTAAAGCATTTTCAACACTGATTTCAATATCCTTTCCTTCAAAGCTGCCTCAGTCAGACCACATTTAGAATACTGTAGTCAGTCCTAGACACCACCATTTATAAACATTATTGATAAACTCACTCAGTCAATAGATATTTATAAAGCACCTACTGTATGCCAGGTACTGTGTTAAGTGGTAAGGATACAGTCCCTGTCCTCTAGGAATTCAAAACATCAAAGTGGGGAGACAAAATGCAAATAGCTATGCACAAACAAACTGTAAACCAGAAAAATTGGAAATAATCACAGAGGGAAGGCACCACTGGCAATAGGGTCCTTGGATTAGAGTGAAGAAGAGTTGAGTTCAAATCCAGACTCAGAAATTTTCTAGCTTGTGGCTCAAGACAAGTCAATTATTCTGTTTGCCTCAGTTTCCTCATTTGTGAGATGGGGATATTATTAGTACTACTCTTTAGGCACTAGTAAACACTGATTAAGAAATGTTTCTCCTGGATTAGCCTTTCTTGGATTAGAACTCAAAGAATGGAAAACTTTGGCCCTTCCTAGAAATCTCTTCAATGCCAGAAAAACACATGCAAAATCTTCCACGTGGGTGCTATTTAAGCTCTCTCTAACTAGTCCATATAGCCAAAACCCAAATGTCACATTCAAAATAAGGGAGTTGGGGCCTATTCCCAGAGCAACAGCCGTGACACATGGCACCCATCTATTTCTTACTTGGATTATTAACGCCTAGATCTATTTTGTTTTCTGTTTCTGGGAAGTTGAACTAAACAAGTAAGGACATGCTATTAATGTCATTCAAGATCCTACTTGCAGCTTCTAATTATAATGATGAGAATATTAATATTACCCTCCATTATATAGCACTTGTCTCCCAAAGAGCCACAAGTACTCTGATGGAGCTCTACAGAAGCAGGTATTACATGGTCTTTACAGATCCTAATTACATGTTCTTTTGTGTTTGGGATGATCTAAATTTATCCTATTTACCAGGCTCTGTGGGGCAAAGGCCATATTATTTTTGCTTAACTCTATAGAGTACCTAACAGGATATTATACAAATCTTAGCTTTCAGCAAATGTTATTAAGATTCAAGAAACACTAAGTACACACTGTGTACAAAACACTATATGAGGCCCTGTGAGATATATAAAATTCAAACACAGACTCAAGATTTAGGATGGAAAGGAATTCTGAGTATCATCTCTTCACAAAATCACAGAATCTTAAAGTTGAGAGGAACCTCAGAGATCATTTGGTTCACCTGAATAAAAATCCTCTCTATAACACCAGTCAATTGGTCAACAAGTCTTTAAGTTATAATATTTATCATAGTCATGGTCATATCATAGTCACCATTAAGTCATAGTTAAGTCTTTAAAAATGCTATAGATAATTTTATATTTTATCTCAAAAGCAATTGGTGGTGGTGGAGTTGGTCTTTCCTTTTTCAAAGATGAATGACATAATGGCATGATGTCTTAACTTGCCCATGAATTGGATTTAAGTGAGGAAGAGTTGCACAAAGTTGTCAGTCTCACTGTCTCTTCCAGAGTCATGGAAATCCAGTGGTAGTGACAAAATTCTGGATGAATGGTGTAGTGCAGTGGCTGACCTTGGCATCCCAGATCTCTGACAAAGCTCTAAGTACACCATAGTGCCCACATCCACTGCCTTTTTGGCCATTGGGATGAATTGTTTTCATCTGCCCATTCTACTTGGGGGAAACAATATAAGCCACTGGAGTTCATTGAATAAAGGGATGACATTGCTAGAGTTGCACATCAAGAAGATCAATTTGGCAGCTGAGTGGAGGATGGTCCTGAGTGGGAAAAGGCTCAAGTAAGGGAGACCAAACAGCAGGCTATAGAAGAATACTTGAGAAACTCCTTTTACGACACAAACATGGTACTGATTCCAAAACCAGGCAGGTCAAAAACAGAGAAAGAAAACTATAGGCCAATCTCCCTAATGAATATAGATGCAAAAATCTTAAATAGGATACTAGCAAAAAGACTCCAGCAAGTGATCAGAAGGATCATTCACCATGATCAAGTAGGATTCATACCAGGGATGCAGGGCTGGTTCAACATTAGGAAAACCATCCACATAATTGACCACATCAACAAGCAAACTAGCAAGAACCACATGATTATCTCAATAGATGCAGAAAAAGCCTTTGATAAAATACAACACCCATTCCTATTAAAAACACTAGAAAGCATAGGAATAGAAGGGTCATTCCTAAAAATAATAAACAGTATATATCTAAAAGCAACAGCTAATATCATCTGCAATGGGGATAAACTAGATGCATTCCCAATAAGATCAGGAGTGAAACAAGGATGCCCATTATCACCTCTACTATTTGACATTGTACTAGAAACACTAGCAGTAGCAATTAGAGAAGATAAAGGAATTGAAGGCATCAAAATAGGCAAGGAGGAGACCAAGTTATCACTCTTTGCGGATGACATGATGGTCTACCTAAAGAATCCTAGAGATTCAACCAAAAAGCTAATTGAAATAATCAACAACTTTAGCAAAGTTGCAGGATACAAAATAAACCCACATAAATCATCAGCTTTTCTATATATCTCCAACACAGCTCAGCAGCAAGAACTAGAAAGAGAAATCCCATTCAAAATCACCTTAGACAAAATAAAATACCTAGGAATCTATCTCCCAAGACAAACACAGGAACTATATGAACACAACTACAAAACACTCGCCACACAACTAAAACTAGACCTGAACAAATGGAAAAACATTAACTGCTCATGGATAGGACGAGCCAATATAATAAAAATGACCATCCTACCCAAACTTATTTATCTATTTAGTGCCATACCCATTGAACTACCAAAATACTTCTTCACTGATTTAGAAAAAACCATAACAAAGTTCATTTGGAAGAACAAAAGATCAAGGATATCCAGGGAAATAATGAAAAAAAACACATACGATGGGGGCCTTGCAGTCCCTGACCTAAAACTATATTACAAAGCAGCAGTCATCAAAACAATTTGGTACTGGATAAGAGACAGAAAGGAAGATCAGTGGAATAGACTGGGAGAAAGCGACCTCAGCAAGACAGTATACGATAAACCCAAAGATCCCAGCTTTTGGGACAAAAATCCACTATTCGATAAAAACTGCTGGGAAAATTGGAAGACAGTGTGGGAGAGACTAGGAATAGATCAACACCTCACACCCTACACCAAGATAAATTCAAAATGGGTGAGTGACTTAAACATAAAGAAGGAAACCATAAGTAAATTGGGTAAACACAGAATAGTATACATGTCAGACCTTTGGGAGGGGAAAGGCTTTAAAACCAAGCAAGATATAGAAAGAATCACAAAATGTAAAATAAATAATTTTGACTACATCAAACTAAAAAGCTTTTGTACAAACAAAACCAATATAACTAAAATCAGAAGGGAAACAACAAATTGGGAAAAAATCTTCATAGAAACCTCTGACAAAGGTTTAATTACTCATATTTATAATGAGCTAAATCAATTGTACAAAAAATCAAGCCATTCTCCAATTGATAAATGGGCAAGGGAAATGGATAGGCAGTTCTCAGATAAAGAAATCAAAACTATTAACAAGCACATGAAGAAGTGCTCTACATCTCTTATAATCAGAGAGATGCAAATCAAAACAACTCTGAGGTATCACCTCACACCTAGCAGATTGGCTAACATTACAGCAAAGGAAAGTAATGAATGCTGGAGGGGATGTGGCAAAGTAGGGACATTAATTCATTGCTGGTGGAGTTGTGAACTGATCCAACCATTCTGGAGGGCAATTTGGAACTATGCCCAAAGGGCAACAAAAGAATATCTACCCTTTGACCCAGCCATAGCACTGCTGGGTCTGTACCCCAAAGAGATAATGGACACAAAGACTTGTACAAAAATATTCATAGCTGCGCTCTTTGTGGTGGCCCAAAACTGGAAAACGAGGGGATGCCCATCAATTGGGGAATGGCTGAACAAACTGTGGTATATGTTGGTGATGGAGTACTATTGTGCTAAAAGGAATAATAAAGTGGAGAAGTTCCATGGAGACTGGAACAACCTCCAGGAAGTGATGCAGAACGAGAGGAGCAGAACCAGGAGAACATTGTACACAGAGAGTAATACACTGTGGTATAATCGAACGTAATGGACTTCTCCATTAGTGGCGGTGTAATGTCCCTGAACAACTTGCAGGGACCCAGGAGAAAAAAACACCATTCATAAGCAAAGGATAAACTATGGGAGTAGAAACACCGAGGAAAAGCAACTGCCTGAACACAGCGGTTGAGGGGACATGACAGAGGAGAGACTCTAAATGAACACTCTAATGCAAATACTATTAACAAAGCAATGGGTTCAAATCAAGAAAACATCTAATGCCCAGTGGACTTACGCGTCGGCTATGGGGGGTGGGGGGAGGAAAAGAAAATGATCTATGTCTTTAACGAATAATGCTTGGAAATGATCAAATAAAATATATTAAAAAAATAATAATAAAAAAAATAAAAAAATAATAATAATAAAAAGAAGAATACTTGAGAAAAGAGATGAAAGCCTACCTCAGCTAAGTGAGGTCAGTTGTAAGAGATGTCACATGACATACCCAATGAATGGTTATTCAGCCTTTGCCTAAAGATGCTCCAAAGAGGAAGAATTTATTACCACCCAAGTCCTATCCCTTCCCAAATATTTGGTTTGGAAAAATGAAGATTTTTTCCAAGGTCCCACAGGGAATATGAAACAGTGTCAGAATTTGAACCCAAGGCATTTGACTCCAAATCTAGTGTTCTTCAGAGTCCTTGTCCACTAGTCATGGCAATGGGAAAGCTAAGGGAATGGTCTGGAACCAGTCTACTTTGACAGGGAGAGAGCATATGAATGAGGGTAAAGTGGAAATAAGATGGTGCCAGGTTGTGTGGGGTCTCAATAGCCAGTCATAGGATTTTGGATGTAGTATTTGAAGTCACCCACAACTTACTTTTCATATCACTGCTTTTCCTATACTCTCCATAATAATCTACTGATCACATATCAAATTTGATGTCCCATCTTCCATTGCCATACCTTTGCCCATGGTAAACATCAATTCTTTCTTCTCACTTCTCCCTCTGTCAGTCCTTAACTACTTTCAGGTCTCAGTCCAGGCTTCATCTCCTCCTCTGGGAAACTCTTCCTTATCCACTTTCCTAGAAGTATCTAGCATGTATCTGTGAATATATTGTGTCTTCACTCCCCTAAAATGTAAGCCCCTTGAAGACAGAGCTGGCTTGACTTTTGTCTTTGATATCTCCCCACACTTACCAGAGGGCCCAGCACTGTGCACACCTTTAATAACATTTAATAAACAATGTTGAATTGAATTAAATGCTTCCCAAGACAAACCAGATTTTGCCTCCTTTTCTACTATTATTTATTCCCCATATTTTCTGAGGCTTTTGGGTAGCTGCTTCTTGCTTTCTGTTTCTCAAATAAAAAGGATCATCTTCTGGACCATCTTCTGTACATGCCCATTTCCCCAAACTTTGGCCTTGATGGACTAAGGCTTCATTGTCACAACTTGAAGGGAGGGTCAAACTCTGAACTTATTCACATTCCTCTGCTTGTTGGAATGTGCTGAAAATGCACTCCACTCCCATCTGGAAAGGCTTCAGTTAGATCTACTTCAAAAGGGTGTTGGAATTTGAAAAGCCGTTCCCAAGTCCTCTTGTCTTTCCAATCCATCTCCAGGAAAGTAGGAAAGCTTGGGAGGTACAAAATATGAAGAATTGGTGGGAGAACAAGAAATGGAGTCCTAGAACACTGTCTAGAATCCTACCTTCTTCAAGGGGCCACACATACCAGCTGCCAGTAACTTTCCTCCAAGCTTCAGGAAGCTGCTGGGCTTGGAGTAAGGAAGTTGTTGTTCAATCATTTTAGCGGTGGCCCCATTTGGGGTTTTCTTAGTAGAGATACTAGAATAATTTGCCATTTCCTTCTCCAACTCATTTTTACAGATGAGGAAACTGAGGCAAATGGGGTTAAGTGATATGCCCAGAGTCACACACTAATAAGTGTCTGAGGCCAGATTTGAACTTAGGAAGATGAGTCTTCCTGACTTCAGGTCAGGCACTGTATCCATTTGCTAGCTACATGACCCTAAGCAAATCACTGCTTGTTTCAGTTTCCTCAACTATAATACAGAATAATAATGGTCTCTATCTCAAAGGATTGTTGAGAGCATCAAAGGAGATAATATCTGTCCAAAAAAAGTACTCAGTATAGTGCCTGGCAAAAAGGAAATGCTATATAAATGTTTATTCTCTTTTCCTGAGATTACTTTCCATTTATACCACCTCTTATGTATATGTAGTTTTTTGCATGTTGTCTCCTTCATTAGAAAGAGAGCTCCTTCAGGAAAGGCCATCAGGTTTTAGCCAAATGCCTGGCAGATAATAAATGATTAAATAATAAATGCTTGATGACTGAAGAGATTATTGACAGATCACAGAATGTTGGAGTAGGAAGGAACCTTAGAGATCATGTAGTTCAACCCTTTCATTTTATAGATTCCCATCATGATTATTTTTTAGACTGCTAATTTGACAGAGCACCCAAGATTTCAGGAGAGACAGAAGGGCCCTATTCTAAACTCAGATGTCTGGCACACTTGGGAGAGAGTTCTACCATCTGGCCCTTCTCCCATAACTTGATTTAAGAACACTTCACTCCAAAATGTTTAGGTGCCATGCCTACAGCATACCCAGGAAAAAGAAGCATTAATGTGAGAAGCAGACTAACATTTCACTTTTGATCCTGGGTTCAGGTCTCACTTGGATCCAAGCCTGAGTTTTGTTGGCTTCCTTATTCTATTGTAGTTCCCAAAGGTAGCATTTGTTTGCATTAGTAGCAAAAGCAGCTCTTATCACTGCAGAAGTATGCTGAATTGATAAACCTCTGGCAATTTCAGTGTTCTTCTCCTTCAAAGTCCCAAGCAGCCTTGTGTTGGGCTATTTTTACATTCCTAAATTAATCTCTTTAGGAAGTGTTAACTTTTCCCAGCCATACTCCATTTCAACAAGAAGTTAATTCTGCAAATTCCTCCCCCTCCCTTATGTATTTCATCTGTATGTAACAGGGATATGCAGTTCCCATTGAGGATTTCCCTGATATTCTCATTGGCTTGCTTTGCCCCTACCTCACCAGAAGAAGCTCCTCATTTCTTAGACCCACCTGTGTTAACAAATTGCTGAGATTTCATATCAGCAGTAAAGAACAAGAGCCATTTACTTAAACTAGTGTTAATTATTAGCTAGTATTTTGACATGAAGGAAATACACCAGCACTCCCACTGTTTGGATGGAGGCCCAAGCAAGCTACCTTGTCTCCTTCAAAACATCAAGGGCAGGGGATTATGAGTCCAATCTCTAACCTATTTCCTTGCTGCTTCTGTTCTCCAGATGGAAATTAGCAAGTGTATGTCTCCTCACTTCAAATAATGGGAAGGAGATTTTTCACCCATGGCACTTTTTGAGAAGGCTGGTGACCTGGGATACAATAGATGGACCAGATACTCTCTGGGATTCTTTATCACTATTTAATCATCTTTGATGAAGTAGCTGACAGGGATCTCTGTAACTTCTGTCTCCCTCCTATTGTTTTCACCATTACTATCAGCCTGTAGGACAGGAAGGAGGAAAAGGACCATCCAGTGTCTGCCAGTCAAAGCTGGAGTGGGCACAGTGATTAGGAATTGTGCTATATTTCTGTCACTCATTCTCCTTCACCTTGGTTCCCTTTTCTCTTTTTGACTCACCTGACACTCTTCCTTCTGACATCTTGATTATCAACCCCTTCAGTCAGTCCTTCTGCTCAGAGTTCATAGATAAAGGCTGCAGAATCCATGGATGGATCTTGCTCGAGCTAGGGAATTGCCCTCTAAAGCTGGACTGTGGGTATGTGGATAGGGAAATGGAGCCCAGAAATTTCAAGTCAGAATCCAAATTGGCATACCCTCTACATTCACATAATGTAAACACTTTTAATTAGGGTGGTGGCAGTTTACAGGCTTACCTTGTGTATCCAAATCAGTCAGTGCTCTTTCTTTGAATACACTGGCATACCTAGTATTTTGGTGAGCAAGGGATATTCTTCATTTTTCTGGAGACTTGAGATTACCTGGGTGTATACAAAGGTAAAGGAGGAGATATTGTCAATAAAATCTTTTTTAAAGAAAGGACATCATCATAGGCCTTGTCAGCAAGTATCCTGGCAAATACAGAGAGTATTACATGATAAGAATGGAAGAAAGTAGTCACATAACCAAATTAAACCAGACTAACCAGATCCTGATTTAATAGTTAGGAACCCTGGATCAACACATTCTCTTGACTCATGTTGATGGTTACTCTCTTTGACTGGGTCCTCCATGGCCCTGGAGCACATTCCCAGCCTTCTTTCTGCTCTGGATGTCACATCCTCATTTAGATTACAAATGAGGACCTTGTCCAACTCTGGACATATAGAAATTATTGAATAATAGTCATGTTCTCACCATGGCTCACTGTGGACATCTGCAGAGCCTTAGGGCAATTATTTCCTCCATGGATGGGAGGATTCAGAAAGGGCTATGGAGATTTTTAGGTACTACTGCAGTTCTCAGCCCTCTCTCCTTTCTCCTCCCAGCCCCCCTGACCCCCCCCCTCCCTTAGCCACAGAGACTTGCCATGAGAAACACAGGTCTGATAAACTCCATAGGGAGAGAAAAATAGTTTTTCATGTTTATAGATGATAGAGGCCACTGCAATCTGGGCCCTTTACATAGAGGATATGGAGTCACAGTTAACTAGAATGATGTATCCATAAGAATTATTCCTGATTCCAAAGAATTCTACCAACTCCTGAATTTTAACTCATCTATTTTTCTCTAGATTAAACCATTCAAAGATATCTTGAGTTGGCTAATCTAGGTTGAAGCACCCAAGTCCCTTTGGTTCACCTGAACCTCAGAGCTTCTTAGCCTACCGGAATCAGCTGGTTGCCTGGACCAAAGTAGCAACCTGAGAATGATGGTGATAGGAAGAGAGAATCTTGTTTCTGTGACTGAAGATGTTCCCCCTTGCCACTTCTCTCTTTCATTCTCCCACCCGAATGGGACTCTCCAGACAATTCTACTGGCATTGGGCTCCCCCCTTACCATTTCTTCCCTCCATTCCCCCAACCAGATGGGACTCCATAGCCTAGCACTCTAGCCATTGCATCACCTTGATGCCTAGAATTAGAACACTGCTAAAGCATCTACTCTCTTACTATTGCCTCTTATCCATCTCCAGAAAAACAAAGCCCAAGTTCCCTCAAAAGCTATCAGGAAAATTCCCCCATTAGGGTGTTAAGGTCATTTTTGACCTTCTACAGAAAAAAATGAATATCTGTCACACATATTCTACAAGATTGTGATTCCAACCAGTAACTAAGTTGTTAAGCTGCAAAGAGCTGGTGCCATCTAAGGAAACAGGAGGGAAGCCAGATTTTTCCTGTCCCAGCCATGGAATAATGCTACTCTCTGCCTTCTGTATAGGAACCACAGGCAATGTTTATTTTCTAGAGAGCCCCAGCCAGGCTCCTACAGATCCACCCTCCCTCTTCGGAGCTCTAGGTTCATGATGCACTCAGGTGGAATAATTCATGGATAATACACAAAATTTTCACCCAAAAGTGCTAGGTCAGGCTTCTTTTAAAGACAGCATCTACAAAGGTAAATGACAAAGCTGTCTGCCAAGGGTTAGGAAAACAAGAAACAAAGAAGTGATAAACAAAGAGATCCGTTTCTCAATAGAAGTGAATGAATTCTACTATTGATCTGTGTTCCTCCCTCTGTGTTCTGAGTGGATAGAACTCAGAGAGGTTATCTTGCCATTACTACAAGCGGGCAAGGTACACCTAAGTACTTAAAGATATGATGATGCACCATCTCCAACGGGTTCTATGTGCCTTCCTGTCATAATCCTGTAGTTTGAAGATAATTAAAAAGTGTTAATAACAAGTTCTCTATGATGAGAGGAAGCAAGGGCTTGAGGGAAGAACTCTGGTCTTGGACTCAGTAGACTTGGATTCTAGTTCTTGTTTGGGGGAAGTTATCTCCTCTTATTAAGGCTGTTTCTTCATCTATTAAATGACCCCAGTATTTGTGCTGCTCACCTCATAAAAGGAGATAACCAGGAAGTGCTTTGTATCTGCAATGCATTATCTACAGATGACTTCTTATTAATATCTGGGCTCTTTTTTTCCTTCCTGTCTGATATTATGCCTTTTCTCTTTCTCTGTCAGAAACAAGAACTGTCTTTTCATGCTCCTGCAGAAGAAATTCAGACCCTAAAAAGGAGAAAGAAATCCAGAAACAGCATAACTCCTTTACTCCCATGTGGCTGTAGCAGCATAGTGGGGTTGGAGGCACACAATGTCACAGTGACATCAGTTTATTATTCCCAAATTACAGTTTCAGAGCTGCTTTCTTTCCCCCATCTCTGAACAACCCAGACATCCTCCCGCCCACCTTCCATGTGCTGACCATGTGTGGGTTTGCTGTCTGTCCTTAGCGCCTCAGTGGGGTAGCAACCATTCTACCCAATCAGGAATCATCTGTAGAAACCCCATGGCTCATCAATAGTCTATTTAGAAATATCTCCTGAGTTATCCATGTACTGTGAGGAAAAGATGAAAAAGAAAATACTCTAAATGAAATGTTTCCATAAGGCTGGGCATATGATCTCTCGCCAATGTCAATAGGGGCTGTCCACATGCTGGGGAAAGGAAACATCCCCATAAGCTCTCAACATGAGCCTATTATATACAGGATACTAGCCCCATAAGTTCAACCTCTCATCCCTCTCCATCCTCAGGGTGCCTCATTTCCTTCCTTCCTCTGTTTGACAGCTTTTGTTTTAGGTGCCATATTATGTATTTTTCCTGAAAATACCAGGAGACATCACTTGTCATTCTCAGAACTAGATGTACTGGGAAACTCATAGAATGAAGGTATCTCCATGGGCAAAGCACTGGTTCCTTCTATTTCCTCTCTAGGTGGTATAGAATAAACACTTGGGGGAAAGGGTGTGGAATTCAGATTCTGTTCTTACTCTTTGGTTTAATTGCTTATCTTCTGGAGAACTCCAGGATCTTTTCTCTCTGTCCCAACTCTTCAAAGTTCCTCTCTCCAATGTTTCTCTAGCATTTAGCATTTTCAATCCTATTTTTCAACTCTCTCCAGCTGTCCTCTAGATTCCTCACCTCCCCACCTGGTCTAGTTCTTAGGCATGATCCAAGAACTTCAGGAAAGATAAGATGGATAAGATATACACATCTTCTTCCTGCATCACTGTCATTCCCCACTTTGCCTCAAATTAAACTTTCTTTGTGACAAAGAAAAACAATAAGTAAAAACATTTAATTCCTTCCTAGAAGTTCCCCATCTCTCTGCATTAAGGGAGTATGATGCCTGTATTATACAGAGTATCTTTTAAAATGATGTCAAGGCAGACAGATTCAAGTTTGATGCAAAAGATACATTTTTAATATTTCAAAGGGTTTTCTCAGGACCAATTGTTACTGTTTAGTTCTCCTGTGAAGAATGTTTTGTTTAGTGGAATGAGAAAAAGAAATGCATATAAGCCATCAGTAAGGGATGGAGAACTGTTTTTAAGTTTTAGTAATCCTGAGTTCTTTTTTCATCTTGGTCCTGAATCTATTTGGTGACCTGAAGTTATGTGTCCTTTGTGCATTTCAGCTCTCTCATACATAAAATGAAGTTACAAAGAGTCATCCAAGTACTGTTTTCTCAGAAACTACAGTACTAGGATGACTCTTTGTCACATTCCATTGTCTTTGAGGTGAAAGCTGACCTTGTGAATACCAAGTTCAGTGTTAGCAGGCCACACAACAAGCTCCAGAAGTGTAGCCTTACCTGTCTTTAATCCTTCTTGACTTCCTGTATGCTTCCTCTCTGGCTTTATAAACGATCTTGTAGTCATCTTTGAAGAACTGGCTTCTTGGTTAAATATTATCTCTTGCAGGGTGTTATTGATATGTTCCACATAATATGAAATGATGTATGACAGACTATTCAATAAGATAAAGAGATGCTTTACAGCATGGAGAAATCTTGTATAGTAATCATTTTTTGCTCAGTGTGCTTAAAATAAATATAGGTCTCAGTTTCTGGATGCCAGGGATGCTTCTGGTTCATCCTTGCTTAATCATTTTCCATCTTCCCTCCCCACAGTTCCCAACCACCATTTTCCTCCCTTTGGTATTGTAACTTTTATAAGAGATGAGTCCTAGTTTTAGGGTAGTCCTTGGAGATGCTTATCGATTTGGGGTGATGTAAACTAGGTTTGGTACAAGAGTAGAGAGTGGAGGAAGAACATTAGATGAAATCAGGATCCAAGAAAGTGTAAACCAAAAGGCTGTGTTGTGTCAATAACCTTGGTTTCCTTGAAGAACTGAATTGAGCAATATGTTGGAGGCAAGACAAGAAAGTTCAGCCAGGTTGAATGGTACCTAATATTAAGGCAGGTTTTAGAGACCATTGGTAAGTTAATTTTTTGATGAGAGTAGGACCTGTTTCTCCTTAGTCTCCTGCCCTGTCATATAAGCATATGAGTCATGGGCCAGATCTGCTCTGGTCCCTCAAAATTCAACTATATTAGTAAAGGCATAAATATGGATACTGTCCCTTCTCACAGAAGGTGACTCTACAACTGGAGGTCATGTTATAGTAGAGGAAAACCTCTTTCAACTCTGGAGTATATGCTGTCTCTGTTGTGCTCTCCTTGGGCCAAGACCTTCTAATAGGTATCTCACTGATTCTAGGAATCTATGACATCCCAATCTATGAATTCTTTTTTTTTTTAAACCTTACCTTCCATCTTAGAATTAATACTGTGTTTTGCTTCAAAGGCAGAAGAGCAGTAAGAACTCAGCAATGGTGGTTAAGTGATTTGCCCAGCATCAAACAACTAGGAAGTCTGAGGCCATATTTGAACCCAGGACCTCCTGCTTGTAGACCTGGCTCTCAATTCACTAAGTCACCTAGTTATTCCCCTAAAAGTTCTTTTTTTGGTTAAATTATATTCTATTTTTGGCCTTTACATTATAGTCATTCTCCACTCTACTTCAGATTAAACTAAGGTCCAGAGAGATTGAAGCAACTTGCCAAGGAACCAAATTCAATCTTTTTTTTTTTTAGTCTATAAACATAACTTCTACCACTGATGTTCATTGGAAAGTCCTGATCATATCTGTGAGAAATGAGATCTGGCAGGAGACTGTGAAATACATCTGTTTTAGGCAATCATTTGGCAATACTGGAACTTGTGTAATTAGAAATCTTGAACCCTTGAACTTCATCTCCCAGAATCCTTTTTCCTTTGTCCACCTTGCATCCTCACATTTGATAAATAAGTTGTGTGTGACTCCACCCTTTATCTCTCTCTTGATGGTGCTCTGCTTTCTCACAGCCCAGTGTGGGATCCTGGAAAGCTTTCTTTCTTTTACTGAGGTTATTGTTTTCCTTATGCTTCAAGTATTTATTAATAAACTTTATAAAATATAATACTTGGAGTATTTGGATATTAATGTCTAATCTTACAAACCACATCCTTGGATAATCCTTGGATCTCATACAATGTCTGGAAGATGCTTTATTTGCCTGTTGATGATCCCCTTTATTTAGTATTGAGAAAGAAAAAAATGGGTTATATTCAGGTTAACTATCTTGCAATTTTCTCTCCCTTGGCTAACAAGAGCTTGGTCTCCCAGATTGTAGGTCCAGATCAAAGTGGAAAGTGGTCAGTTGTTGGACTCCCATGAGGATAGCACAGGATTTCTGAAGTATTTGTATTTGCTCTCTCCTAACCAGAATCAACCTCTGAAGTTTAGAGAGTAACCCATGACCACACTAGATGGTATCTCTAAAACCCAAGGACTTGGCAGTTTGACCTCAAAACTTAGAAACAGATAGACTGTGCAGTGTGGGTTGAGAAGTAGCCATCCCAAGGATAGAAAGAAAGGAAGAGAAAGTTTCTCCCTCACTTTTCCATAGTGATAGACATACTGACAACATTGGGGAAATGCTGACTAAATGCTCAAGGATAGAAAGAAAGGAAGAGAAAGTTTCTCCCTCACTTTTCCATAGTGATAGACATACTGACAACATTAGGGAAATGCTGACTAAATGCTCATGGAAGACATTATGAAGCAACAATAATGGTTTTGAAGGGCATACCTCACTACTGCATCAGTTTCAGGTGGACATCTAGGAGCAATGGTGAGAGTTGGAAAAATGGTCTTACAAAGATGGCAGTAGGACGTCTCTGAAAATCTCATAGTTTTTCTCCCTTGAAAGGAGGGGCCCTTGCCTGATTGACCAAAGTAGTTAGGTGGCACAAGCTAGGTGATTAGAGTGCTGGGCTTGGAGTCAGGAAGATTCATCTTCTGAGTTCAAATATGGCCTCAGACACTTATTAGCTGTGTGACCCTAGGCAAATCACTTAACCCTGTTTGCCTTAGTTTCTCAATCTATAAAATAAAGCTAGAGAAGGAAATGGCAAAACCACTCCAATATCTTTGCCAAGAATACCTCAAATGCAGTCCTGGACAGTCAGACATAACTGAAATGACTAAACAACAACAAAGCATGAAAACCTCTTACATCATTTGAAAGTGTCAGAACCCAAACCTAGTATCAAAAAAAGAAGAAAAAACATAATGCAAGGTCAGACTGATTCCTAAAAGCAAATCTGGTAGAATTCAGGCTGTGGGATAGTCCCACAAAGTGTCCTTTTCTCTCTTCCATGGGAGTTCTTCTGGTCCTTGAAGAAGATACTTCACTATTCAGTAGAGATCATTCACACAGCTACATGACTTGTTTATATAGAAAAGAAACAAACATTTACAAGGTCTGGATAAGACAGAAAGATACATGGAACAAAGAACACTTCTAATGCATCTTTACTGTTGGAAAAGAGGGGGCTACCAGTGAGAATCATGTCTTCTGAAGCATGAAAGAATTATATACAACTTGGGTAGAGAAAAGGTTTCTCTTTTTACTTTTTATTTGTTCGAGAAAGGGTAGTCTTATATAGTTGTTCTGGTTTTGAGATATCAGGTAGCTATTTGCTCTTTCTCTTCCTAATTTAGGGTTCATCAATCTGTATCTCTGCATTTCTGTTGTTTTCTTGGTCCAGCTCTCAGTCTCTGACTATCTGTGTCTCTCTCTCTCTCTCTCTCTCTCTCTCTCTCTCTCTTTCTTTCTCTCTCTCTCTCTCTCTCTCTCTCACATAAATACAAACACATATCTCAAAGTTATTTCCCATTAATCAATCAAGAATTTCAGGATACCTGATCAGGAATGGTTACCTTATCCCACACCATTAGGAATTCCTAAAAGTAGTGGACCCTGAATTGGTCCAGGACCCATAATAAGTACCCTTCCCACCCAGGGAAGTTCCATCTACCAATTCCATGATCAAATTACTCATACCATGACCTGAGCCTAAAGGTTACTTCTTGCAGAAAAACAAAATGACTTTTAGCATCACCACATCTTCAGAGTTTCATTCTCATTTCCATAGGCCCCAAGAAATATCTCTTTATTCAACACATTACACATTATTCAAAAATTTCCTACATATTTGCAATGGGCTGAAATCAACTGCCATATTTTACATAATTATAACTTGGAGTAATGTAAGTCTGAATTCTTGTGACCATTTCCAAGGATTCATTATTTAGACTAGTTGAAACTTAGTTATAATATACTAGGATCTAAGGTTCAAGGAAGCTCAGGGAGCTAACCCACTGGTATATCTGATATACCACTTGGTAGCTAGCATATCTTAACCCATCTTTGCAAAGCTACGAACTTATATCAAGGTGGTGGATATTCCCTAATCACACCGTATATTGATAGTTAGCATAGTCAATGGCCATGCATATCCCCTTTGGACTTGGCTGCACTGGTAAGACTATCTGCTCAGATACTTGACACACTGAGGTAATTTTTAAGTGTCACTTTTACTAATAGAAAAAGGACATTTCACTAAATTCCACAAGTATACATTGTAAGGATTAAAAAATAAAAAATAGTGTCTGCCTTCAAGGAGCTTTCAATCTGGTTGGGGAGACAAGCTACAGGCTCATTAAATTGTTAAGAGAATGATACAAAACAGTCTGTAATAGAGTGGCATTTTGTTGCTATTATTGTTATTGTTACTAACCTTTAATTGGTTTGGGGTTCTCTTTTTTTAACCCTTCACTTCTGTCTTAGAATTGATACTAAGTATTAGTTCCAAAATTGAATAGTGGTAAGGGCTAGGCAGTTGGGGATTAAGTGATTTGCCCAGTCATATAGCTAAGGCATGTCTGAGGTCAAATTTGAACCCAGGACTTCCCATCTCTAGGCCTGGCTCTCTATCCACTGAGCCACCTAACTGCCCCTTAAGGAACTCTTAACAAGGAAAATCTCTAAGACGAAGATTATTGCCAACTCTTCTTCAGCATATAATTTTATATTTTCCTGAGATACTGAGTTGTGACTTGGCCAGACTCCCTTAGAGAGTATAGATATAGATATAGACATATATAGATATAGATATATAGATAGATGGATAGATAGATAGATATATGTAGATATAGATATAGATATATTAGATAATAAATAACAGCCAAGAAGGTTTGTGAATGAAATAAGATTTATAATATCATAGGATTTCAGATTGGAAAATGCTTTATGGATGATTTAATCCAGCACCTTCATTTTACAGATGAGTAAACTAAGGATCAGAGAGGATAAATGATTTGCCCAAGATCACACAGCTGAGAAGTAGCAGAGTTAGGTTCTGCATATAATTTTTCTAACACTAAAGCCAGGGCTTTTTCATAAGGCTATATATAGGTCCCCTAGTTGAGAGAGGTCTTGAAGGGGAAGTGAGATCTAGACATATTTTTTGGGGGGTGGGGAAGAACATTTCAAATAAGGGAAGTGACATTAGCAAAAGGGCATAAACTAGAATGAATTAGTGAGGAATGTATCTGAAGGGGAAGGAGACCTGTTGAACTGAAGCAAGGGCAATGTTAGGGAAGATAGGCTCACAAGAGAGGGGTAGAGCTTGAAAACAAGGGTAAGGAGAGTAGGCTCAGGAGCCATCAAAGGTTCTTGGATAGGGAAGTGTCATGCATTAAATAGAATCTAAAAGGATTAATTAGTTTGGCAAGAAGGTGCAGAGAGGGAAACCAAAGACAGGGAGACCAGTAAGGGAGGGAGTTATTGGAAACAACTAGATGTGAAATGTTATAGTTGGTCCTAACTGGGAACTGAAGGAACCTGGGTTTCCATGGGAACTGCCTCAAAGTATAATGAATCTAATGGCTTCTCTTAGCTGTCACCTACAATGGACAGGGAATCTAGCTCTCTCTCTGCCTCTGTCTCTGTCTCTTTTTCTCTGTCTTTGTCTCTGCTCCTGTTTCTCTCTCTATCCCTGTCTTAGACTCACTCTATCTGCCTATCTTGTCTTTGTTTCTCTTTCTATCTCTTTGTTTCTGTCTGTCTGTTTTCATGATGGTTAGTCTGTATGTAGCCGCAGAAGAGATGCATGTACCTCAGCTTGGAAATAATTGCCTATACTTTAACCCAAAGGTGTCAAATAGAGCCTAGGGGCCATCTACAACAGCCCAGAGTGCCAAACCAGATTAAAATATAATTGGGATATAGTTCACAAATAAATAAAAATCTAATAGAACAAAGATAATGTTACTATGATTTTCCAAGTCAATATGTGACCTACAGAGATTCTTATGGACATTTAGTGGCCCATTTTTTTTTCTGAGTTTGAAACCAGTTTTATGCCATATTTCTTGTGTTCAATTTTCCTACAATAAAGTGGCCTCTCCTGTCTAAAAATGGGATGTGTGGTAGTATCTTTAGGATGTAGTACAAGATGCTCTTCTGTGCTTCTTAGGGGCAGCTAGTTCATATAGTGAATAAAGTGCTAATTCTCTGAGTCAGGAATCGAATTCAAATCTAACTTCAGAAACTTACTGGCTATGACCGAGGGCAAGTCATTTAATCTTTGTCTGCCTTAGGGTCCTTAACTATAAAATGAAGATGGTAATAGAACCTACCATATAGGATTGCTGTAGGAGTCAAATGAGTTAATATTTGTAAAGAGTTTAGCACAGTGCCTGGCACACAGTAGGTGCTTAGCAAATGTTTGTTCCTTTCTCTCACCAAGAACTAGGTTCTTCTCTAGCCTTTTAGACATATCATTGTGCCTCTAGAAGTAAAGGTCTGGAGAAATTAGTGTCTGGAACCATTCTAACATGGAGCTCCATCAAGGTAGCATCTGGTGATTGGACTCCATTTCTTTTGTGTTGTGAGTTTTTGGGTTTCTTTCTGGAATGATATCTTGGGCTCTGGTTCTAGAAAGATACATTTAGGCTTTTTGTGTCAGGTTGTTTGTGTACATCTATCTAAGGCTGGAGAAATTCAGAGATTGGTTCTGAGATGTCCATTATCAGCGCCAAATAGTTACTGATAAGAACTAAACTCAGCCTACTCCATAGACATATCTAAAATAGGCTTCTGAGGCTTCACAAGGAAACAACTGGGAAAGAGAAAATATTCATTGTTATATATTATGGCCCAGGAACAAAGGAGAACTATGAACCTTCTCCATGAGCATTTTCATAACTCCAATTCTTTCCTACTCCTGTGAATGTGAAATCCTCTATCCTACTCCTTCGTGATTACATCAGTATCAGCAGTTTTTCTTAATTCAGTTACTTTGTGATCATAGATCTTAAACTTTTCTAAAAATAATCAAGATACAATTCTATCTGTTTCTTAATCGTGTAAGCATTTTGTGTAAGCATAGTTGTGAAAGAATCTATTTCTAAAAGCACACAGCAAGCATAGATGACACCCATGTCATCTGATTTTACTTGATGCCTAAGGAACCATAGAGATATCTGACCCTTTGGGGAACTCCGTAGCTGATCCTTGGGGAACTATGAATATAACTGATTCTTGAGAAACTATAATCATATCTTTTAAAAATTATTATATTATAGTGCAAGTTTAGGAGTATATAAGGAGGCCGCTTACAAGACTTGGGGTCTTTGGTTACCAACCAGAGTCCAGTTTTATTGTGAGACCAGCTCTCTCTCTCAATAAACCTATTTCTTTTGGGCTTGGAGACTTTGTTTTACTTTTTGGTGTCTCTGCTAATAAATTTTCACCATACTCCCAAGTGAAAAAAATATGCTACCAGTTTTGGCTTTTCCCAAAGGTGTTCTCAGACAGCATGAAAACATGAAGGTGGTCCCACAACTCAACACTGAGCTCCTTTTCAAACATAGATTATGGAGATATAATATATATTTTGCCAACCCAAAAAGCATCATCACTTAATAGCCATCACAGAATTAAGACATTATATACATTCTTTGACTTGTGGTTGGGAGAAACTCTTGTGAATTCTGTAGAACATAAGTATTCTGAGATATCACTGAGATGAAAAGCAGATGTCAGAGTAAGGTTCCAGAAGCTGAGTAAATGCTTTTTTGAGTTTTTCTGAGTTGTAGCTTCCCTAATCACTGAACAGGACCAATGGTTCTCAAGAAGAAAGGTTGAAGAAAACATCTACTTTACCAGGTTCACTTCTGTTCCCTGGGACACTTGGATTATGTATGGTCAGATTACCTACTTGACATTTTTCATTTTTCTCACAGTCTCTGTGATCTTGTGCTCTGTTCTCTGCCAGAGGTTACATTGATTTCTGACTCATTGCCTTACCTCCCAATGAGTTTTATATGAAAGAAAAACGAAAAGACAAAAGGGATGAAAGGTCAGGGGAACCAACAATACAGCTGTTGAGAATCAAAGCAGCAGATGAGGGAGAAACTAGGAAAGAAAAACCTCTGTTTAGCAACCATAGAGCCTCCCCCCCTCCCTCTCTCTCCCTCTCCCTCTCTCTCTCTCTCCTTTTTTAATTCAAGAAGAAAAATTCCTCCCACTGTACTAGTAAGCACTGTTGTTCTTTGGAGGTGAACAAGTGTTTTCAGAGAAATGTTAGATCAGGAAAAGCTCTATAAAGAGGAGGTGGTACCCGAACTGAGCTTTGAAGGAAGTTCAAGAGTATTTGAGGTGGTGATGAGGAAGGAGCACATAACAGGAACAGGGCCTGCAAAGGTGCAAAGAGTCTAGAGCTGGAATGGTAAGTAGACAGGTTTGGCTAAACTGTAGTTGTAAAGGGGAGTAACATGTAATAAGCCAGAAAGGCTGACGAGGTAGTCTGGTATCAGATTGGGAATGACTTTAAAGATCAAAAAGAAGAGTTTGTATTTTATCCTAGAGTCATTAGGAAGTCACCAGAGCTTTTTAAGGAAGAGAGCAATCTACAAGATCCGCACTTTATGAATATTATTTGGTATCTTTATGGTGAATGGATTAGAGAGGAGATAGTTTTTTTTAATATATTTTATTTGATCATTTCCAAGCATTATTCGTTAAAGACATAAATCATTTTCTTTTCCTCCCCCCCACCCCCCATAGCCGACGTGTAAGTCCACTGGGCATTAGATGTTTTCTTGATTTGAACCCATTGCTTTGTTGATAGTATTTGCATTAGAGTGTTCATTTAGAGTCTCTCCTCTGTCATGTCCCCTCAACCGCTGTAGTCAGGCAGTTGCTTTTTCTCGGTGTTTCCACTCCCATAGTTTATCCTTTGCTTATGAATGGTGTTTTTTTCTCCTGGATCCCTGCAAGTTGTTCAGGGACATTACACCACCACTAATGGAGAAGTCCATTACGTTCGATTATACCACAGTGTATTAGTCTCTGTGTACAATGTTCTCCTGGTTCTGCTCCTCTCGCTCTGCATCACTTCCTGGAGGTTGTTCCAGTCTCCATGGAACTCCTCCACTTTATTATTCCTTTTAGCACAATAGTATTCCATCACCAACATATACCACAGTTTGTTCAGCCATTCCCCAATTGATGGGCATCCCCTCGTTTTCCAGTTTTGGGCCACCACAAAGAGCGCAGCTATGAATATTTTTGTACAAGTCTTTGTGTCCATTATCTCTTTGGGGTACAGACCCAGCAGTGCTATGGCTGGGTCAAAGGGTAGATATTCTTTTGTCGCCCTTTGGGCATAGTTCCAAATTGCCCTCCAGAATGGCTGGATCAGTTCACAACTCCACCAGCAATGAATTAATGTCCCTACTTTGCCACATCCCCTCCAGCATTCATTACTTTCCTTTGCTGTTATGTTAGCCAATCTGCTAGGTGTGAGGTGATACCTCAGAGTTGTTTTGATCTGCATCTCTCTGATTATAAGAGATTTAGAACACTTCTTCATGTGCTTGTTAATAGTTTTGATTTCTTTATCTGAGAACTGCCTATCCATTTCCCTTGCCCATTTATCAATTGGAGAATGGCTTGATTTTTTGTACAATTGATTTAGCTCATTATAAATATGAGTAATTAAACCTTTGTCAGAGGTTTCTATGAAGATTTTTTCCCAATTTGTTGTTTCCCTTCTGATTTTAGTTACATTGGTTTTGTTTGTACAAAAGCTTTTTAGTTTGATGTAGTCAAAATTATTTATTTTACATTTTGTGATTCTTTCTATATCTTGCTTGGTTTTAAAGCCTTTCCTCTCCCAAAGGTCTGACATGTATACTATTCTGTGTTTACCCAATTTACTTATGGTTTCCTTCTTTATGTTTAAGTCACTCACCCATTTTGAATTTATCTTGGTGTAGGGTGTGAGGTGTTGATCTATTCCTAGTCTCTCCCACACTGTCTTCCAATTTTCCCAGCAGTTTTTATCAAATAGTGGATTTTTGTCCCAAAAGCTGGGATCTTTGGGTTTATCGTATACTGTCTTGCTGAGGTCGCTTTCCCCCAGTCTATTCCACTGATCTTCCTTTCTGTTTCTTAGCCAGTACCAAATTGTTTTGATGACTGCTGCTTTGTAATATAGTTTTAGGTAAGGGACTGCAAGGCCCCCATCATATGTGTTTTTTTTCATTATTTCCCTGGATATCCTTGATCTTTTGTTCTTCCAAATGAACTTTGTTATGGTTTTTTCTAAATCAGTGAAGAAATATTTTGGTAGTTCAATGGGTATGGCACTAAATACATAAATAAGTTTGGGTAGGATGGTCATTTTTATTATATTGGCTCGTCCTATCCATGAGCAGTTAATGTTTTTCCATTTGCTCAAGTCTAGTTTTAGTTGTGTGGCAAGTGTTTTGTAGTTGTGTTCATATAGTTCCTGTGTTTGTCTTGGGAGGTAGATTCCTAGGTATTTTATTTTGTCTAAGGTGATTTTGAATGGGATTTCTCTTTCTAGTTCTTGCTGCTGAGTTGTGTTGGAGATATATAGAAAAGCTGATGATTTATGTGGCTTTATTTTGTATCCTGCAACTTTGCTAAAGTTGTTGATTATTTCAATTAGCTTTTTGGTTGAATCTCTAGGATTCTTTAAGTAGACCATCATGTCATCCGCAAAGAGTGATAACTTGGTCTCCTCCTTGCCTATTTTGATGCCTTCAATTCCTTTATCTTCTCTAATTGCTACTGCTAGTGTTTCTAGTACAATGTCAAATAGTAGAGGTGATAGTGGGCATCCTTGTTTCACTCCTGATCTTATTGGGAATGCATCTAGTTTATCCCCATTGCAGATGATATTAGCTGTTGGTTTTAGATATATACTGTTTATTATTTTTAGGAATGACCCTTCTATTCCTATGCTTTCTAGTGTTTTTAATAGGAATGGGTGTTGTATTTTATCAAAGGCTTTTTCTGCATCTATTGAGATAATCATGTGGTTCTTGCTAGTTTGCTTGTTGATGTGGTCAATTATGTGGATGGTTTTCCTAATGTTGAACCAGCCCTGCATCCCTGGTATGAATCCTACTTGATCATGGTGAATGATCCTTCTGATCACTTGCTGGAGTCTTTTTGCTAGTATCCTATTTAAGATTTTTGAATCTATATTCATTAGGGAGATTGGCCTATAGTTTTCTTTCTCTGTTTTTGACCTGCCTGGTTTTGGAATCAGTACCATGTTTGTGTCGTAAAAGGAGTTTGGTAGAACTCCCTCTTTGCTTATTATGTCAAATATTTTGTATAGTATTGGGATTAACTTTTCTCTGAATGTTTGATAGAATTCACAGGTGAATCCATCAGGCCCTGGGGATTTTTTCTTAGGAAGTTCGTTGATGGCTTGTTGGATTTCAATTTCTGATATGGGATTATTTAAGGATTCTATTTCCTCTTCTGTTAGTCTAGGCAGTTTGTATTTTTGTATATATTCATCCATTTCTCCTAAATTGGTGTATTTATTGCCATATAATTGGGCAAAGTAATTTCTAATGATTGCCTTAATTTCATCTTCATTGGAGGTGATGTCCCCCTTTTCATCTTTAATGCTGTGAATTTGCTTTTCTTCCTTCCTTTTTTTAATTAGATTGACCAGTACTTTGTCTATTTTGTTTGTTTTTTTCAAAGTACCAGCTTCTTGTCTTATTTATTAAATCAATAGTTCTATCACTTTTGATTTTATTAATTTCTCCCTTAATTTTTAGGATTTCTAATTTGGTTTTCTGCTGGGGGTTTTTAATTTGATCGCTTTCGAGTTTTTTCATTTGCATTTCCAATTGATTGATCTCTGCTCTCCCTTGTTTGTTAATATAAGCATTCAGGGATATGAATTTGCCTCTGATTACCGCTTTGGCTGTATCCCAAAAGGTTTGAAAGGATGTTTCGCCATTGTCATTTTCCTCGATGAAATTATTAATTGTTTCTATGATTTCTTCCTTAACTAAACGGTTTTGGAGTATCATATTGTTTAATTTCCAATTGGTTTTAGATTTGGTTTTCCATGTACCATTACTAATCATTATTTTTATTGCCTTGTGATCTGAGAAGGCTGCATTCATTATTTCTGATTTTTTGCATTTGTGTGCTATGTTTCTGTGACCTGATGTATGGTCAATTTTTGTGAATGTGCCATGTGGTGCTGAGAAGAAGGTGTATTCCTTTTTATCCCTATTTATTTTTCTCCATATGTGAGAGGAGATAGTTTTATTTCAAGGAGACCAATAAAGACGCTATTAACAATAGTCCAGACAGTGGGTAATGAACAGCTAATAACTAGTCTACCATTTCAGTAGGGCATTCACTTGGAATTGTTTCTTCTAGTAGTGGTAATGGATTTGTCTGGTCTGTTTACAGCCTTTCACCCATTTACCTTTAGGACCAATGATAGCCATCTGCAAACCTGCTGGCTGGGGTCATGAGGGATTGTCTTTGGGGGGGAAAAAGACCAAAGAAGTATAGCAAAATGACTAGGTAGAAGGCTAAGGTTATGCCTTCATCATCTATCTTCTCTTCTCTTAATCCTGAAATGCCAAATGCTGCTGGAGGAAGAAACTGAATTAAATTGATAGAATCCACTACAAATCTGTGCCATCTAAACTCAACTTGACCCTCTCAGCTGGACTGAAACCTTTCCTTCAAATCTGATAGACTCCCTATTACACTCCTCAAAGCAGATGTTATGAATCTCTCTGTTCAAGCCCCTTTATCTCTCCCCATTCCTCCTACTTTCCTGAGAAGATTAAGAACATCTGTCATGAGCTTCCTCCCCTCCTCCACATGTGAAACTCTCTCTAACCATCCTTGATTCCCTTTCTCTAATCTCAATGATTGTTATCCTTCTTGCTAAAGGTAACTCCTCTTCCTCTAAGTGCTCTTGATTCCATTTCTTCCAATCTCAACCAGGCAGCCAGTCAATAAGCATTTATTAAGTGCCTAGTCTGTTCCAGGTAGATGGCACAGTAGATAGAGCACCAGGTCACCAGAGTCAGTAAGACTCTTCTTCCTAAATTCAAATCTGGCCACAGACACTTACTAGCTATGTAACCCTGGGCATGTCACTTAACTCTGTTTACCTCAGTTTCTCATCTATAAAATGAACCAGAGAAGGGAAATGGTAAATCATTCTTTGTCAAGAAAAAAACCCAAATGGGTTCATGAAAAGTTGGACCAGACTGAAACAACTAAACAACAACAAAATTGCCAGTCACTGTCCTAAGTCATTGGAACATAAATATGAAAAAGAAAAATAATTCCTGTCTTCAAATAACTTACAATCTAATAAGAGAAGACAACATATAGAAGGAAGCTGAAAAGTGAGGATGAAGGAAGGGAAGACAGGAGCATGATGGAATCTAGTCTAAAAGAGTGAATAGATGGCTGGCCTGGAAGCCCATTTTAAATGGAGTCTTTGGGTGGGTGGGTGGGGCAGTATTCTTGGCTTTGTCCTCCTGTCTCTTTGGAGACCTTACTCCCTTCTTTATCCCTTTTGATTGGATAATGTGGGGACAGAGGAGGAGCTGTTAGGCTGAGAAATCAAGGATTACACTGGGAAGATGGTAGCAGTAATTGAAAAAATGGGAATAGGAAAGTTAGGAAGAGGGGAAGATTTAGGGGGGAAATAATAAGTTCAGTTTTGGACATGTTAAGTTGAAGATGTAAATAGGATGTCCAGTTCAAAATGTTTAAAAGGCAGTTGGAGTTACAAGATAGAAGGTCAAGAGAAAGGTTAGTAGAGCCATCTGTATAGAGATAATAATTGAATCCATGGGAACTAATGAGTTAGCAGTTGCTTATATAGTAAAATCTGGGGGAGAGGTGTCCCTGAAGAGATTTTCTTAATCTCAAAATAGCTACTTGTAAACATTTTCACGTAGATATAAAGAAAAAATTCTTAACAACTGAAGTTGTCTAAAAGTCCTATTCTAATATGGATCTGAATAAATGACTCCTGAGATCCCTCTCGCTTTTGAGATTCTGTGGCTCCTATTTTCTCCATCTTTCCATCTCCTGCCTTCATGCATCTGTACAAGCTCTTCTTCAAGCCTGGAATTCACTTTCTCCTCTGTCCCTTATCGTACTTCAAAACTCAAGTCAAACCTCCTTTTTGGAGAAGCCTGTCCTGATTTTCCCAATTGTTAATGCATTCTCAGCCCTATTTCTTTATTAACATTTGTATCCATCACCTCTATCATGATGCCTGTGTGGAAAGTAATGAATGTTTACTACGTAATAAATGTTTGCTGACTTATGGCTTCATCACTGTTGAGGCTTCAATTCTTGGGGGTCTCTAAGATTCTCCATCAAAATGCAAATACTCTTGGGAAGCAGTGAGCCTTACCAGAGCTTTCTTCAGCTTATGGGGGAAGGCTGCTTCACAGCTAGTTGAAAGCAAGAGCCTGGCAGAGGATAGATGAGAGCCATAGCACTTTTAACAAGTTGGGCAAACCCCCCAAATGCTCACATTGAGCAGCATGAGCATTTTAAATTGCTTTTAAAGATAAATTTATGCTTTTTTAAAGATAAATTAAATGCGGGGGGGGGGGTGCTTCTGAGAGACAGGATAGAATAGTGCCAGACTAGGGAGAACCTTTCTTGGGGGAACAGCCACTGGGGGAGGGAGGAAGAAACCATCTGTTAGTTTCCAATTTTAGCAAATTAGTCTTGTTCAGTTGTTACTATGCTACAAAAGTAGCGTAAGTTTTGTGAGCACCTTCCATATTTGATGCCCTGAACCAAAGTTCTGATTGCACTACCCTTGTATAACTCTATGAAAGATCTTAGGAGAAAAGAGTCAGTATAACTGGGAACAGGAAAGAGAAACTTTACAGAGAGCCGTCTTTAAAGTGGTTGAGTGCCTTCTGGCCTGGAAGTAAGGGGAGCAGATCAAAGGGTATCTCACGGTCTCTTAGGATCCAAAGAGTGGGAGATCTCCCCCCTAGCCCATTCCATAGCTCCTCTGCTTTGTGTTACTGCTAGTTCTCTGCTATGGAGACCTTGTTAGGGAGAAGCAAGGGTTACTCCCCCCACCCCACCCCCCAAGCTTTCTCTGGTCAGTCCATCACAGTGATGAAGTCAGCATAAAACATGAATTCTGAATCACTAGCTTGTTTGCTTATTGAAAAAGCCTTCCTGTGGCTTCCAGTCTCCTGCAAGCACTCCTTGCCAGATAAGAAGTGGCATTCTGAGCCTCTGGCTTCCCTTTGGGGGCTATTTCATGGAAAGCGAACCCCGCAAGGCAGCAGGCAGGTGCACCAGCTCTGGCAATGACCAAACTGAGGCTTTTTGTCTGAGTGCTGCTGCCAAGGGAGGTGGACTGAAAGGTTTCAAATAAACTATTTTAAAGGAGATGAGTAGGATGGGAACAAGAAGAAAAGGAAAAGAGAGGAAAGGGGGGGGGGGTGCGGAATCACTTAAGCCCATTACAGTACTTTATTAACCTCCCATTTGCTGCCTTACTCTGCTCCCGACTTGAATCTTTTTACAGAGCTCAGCTCCTACCCATCCCCATGTGTCCTGATAGAAAGTGCCCTGCTAAAGAAGCCTCACTTTGTTTCCTGAAATGCTGCTGGTTCTGGGCCAGAGGCACACTGTAGACTGACTAACCTCTTTGTGTGATGGTTTCTCTTTCCATAAGCAGCAGCTGCCTTCCTCTTTTAACTCTTCAATCTGCAAAAGTCTGGCCAGTCTTGGTCTGCTGATATGTTGGAAACTACTCTTCTGTCCTGCAAGCTCCAAAATCCCCATTCCTCCATTTTACCTGCATCACTGTGCCCCTTTCTGTTGTTGGCATTTTTTATTATGGTTTTGAATTTCTCCATCAATAATCACATACCTTCAATGTGCTAAAAAGGGGAGAGGGGGAAGAAAGATCTATAAGAAACTGAATTTGTTACAAATTTGCCATTTTTAAGGAAATATATCTATAAAACACCTTACGAAGTAGTATGCCTCTCTTTTTCTTTTGTTTTCTTCTGTGCCTTAAAAAAAAAACAAACCTTTTCTTGATGTACTCGTTTCCTGCTTCATTTTTCTTTTCTTCCTTTCCTTCCTCCTTCCTTCCCTCCTCTTCCTTCCCTCTGTTCTTTCTTTCTTTCTTTCTTTCTTTCTTTCTTTCTTTCTTTCTTTCTTTCTTTCTTTCCTTCCTTCCTTCCTTCCTTCCTTCCTTCCTTCCTTCCTTCCTTCCTTCCTTCCTTCCTTCCTTCCTTCCTTCCTTCCTTCCTTCCTTCCTTCCTTCCTTCCTTCCTTCCTTCCTTCCTTCCTTCCTTCCTTCTCCCATTAACCTCAATCCCACCTCTAAATAGAAACCCTTCCTTATTCATCCTTATTCATTCTTTAATCATTTTGATCAAGCAAAACAAAGCATTGCTTCTCTTCCTCCTTATTTCTCAATCCTTCTGTTGCTCCTGTTTCTCTCTGAAAGTAACACCAATATTATCTTGCCTGTACCCATTGATTCTATCATTAACCTTGTCATCGCTTTTCTGTTTTTATTTTTTACTAGAAATTCTACATTGGACATCAGGACAAACATACTTGCTTGTAAGTATTTGCATTTAAAGTAATTAATTAATTTCAACATATAAGATATCACAAAACTATTTTAGTTTTTCTCTTTAAGCCAGGTTTCTCTGTCCATTCACTTTCCTGATATGACTATCCATAGTATGTACTTTATTCTTCCCATTCTACTTTTTTTTCACTTTGCATCTTTCCCTAAAGGGTTCCCCCCTCCCCCATTTCTTTGTATTTCTCATACTCAGCAATCTTAATCAATCAAACCTTCATTAAGTGCCAACCGTGCACCCTGGGGGCAAAAAAACAAAAGTAAAACTCAAGAATGAAACGCCCCCAAGTTGTTTGAATTCTATTAAGGGAGATAATATATACATAAGTATATAGAAGATAAATGGAAAGTAATTTGGAGAGAGAGAGGCACTAGCTGCCCAGGGAGAAGGACTCAAAGCTTCTGGCAAGGGAAATAAGGCTATTTCTCTTCAGCTCAATCACTCTTTAAATTGTGGGTGATAACCAACCAAAGAATTCCATTCTTTGTCATTGAATGTAATCAAATGGCAAGAACTTCTATTCCTAGATACACATTTACATATATGTCTATTCACACATATTTACATATTTAAGTAAATATGTATATATAAAACTTTTTACACACACAGATGCATACATATACATATCACATGCTGCTCACTCTCTCCTCATCACTGCCTCTTAGAATGCCTAGGTTTCTTCAGATCTCAACTCAAGCACCAGCTCCTACTTAGGGCCTTTTCTAATCTCTCTCTAATCCTACTAACTCGAAATCACTTTGTACATATGCATATCTATTTCTATATTCCCCTTGATAAAATGTACATGTTTTGAGTGTGGGGACTGTTTCATCTTTGCCTTCTGCCTGGCACATAGTAGGTGATTAATAAATGCTTATTGATTGACTGACTTATTTATCTTAGTCGGCAGGTTAGGGGGATGTCTACCTCAAACATGTAGAGACCTTTCCTGATGGAATGGGAAGATAGTCATGGGGACAGTCGAAGAAGATATTGTGGAGTGTTTGGAGCTTGGTTAAACATCAGAGATGCTGAGGTCAATCCACTACATCCCATCACCAGTCATCTTGACTTTCATCTTGCCCCTTGACTTTGCTGACTCTAGGATAGTAAAGTTGATGACTTTGTGCAGCTCTACTTTACTTAAATCCAATTCAACCACAAATCAAGACATCCCCCTGTGATATTGGTCCTCTTCAAAAAAGGAAAGGCAGCAACAACAATCTTGTCTGGTAAAATATTAAAGGGGGAGAGGTCTGCAGGAGACTTCCTCTATCCCTCATATTGAGTAGGAACAGATATGTCTTGGATAGATAATTCTAATGCATGATTAACTTGGTTCTATGGGATTTCAGGACTTTCCTCATCTTGAGCCAAAGAGGGAAATGATGTAGGCAGAGGGCTTCCCCTCACTTTAAGTTGTAGACGACTCTAAAGAGCAAGACAACCTTTCCTTAGCTAGTTTGTCAAACAGTAAAGGATTTTGCTTTCTCCATAAATAATTGGCAATAGAACTTTTTCTTCCAATCAGATGAACTCCCCACATTAAGGGCAGAGACTCTCTCTAGTTAGCTGATCTGGCTAGTCTATGCTGCTGTCAGGTTCTTAGCTCCATTGACTTCTTTGTTTTGTGTGCCATCCTTTGGATTCTGATGCCTGTGAAAATCTTCTCTTGTCTGTTTCTACCTTTTAATTTCCTGGCTTCTCATGTTTCTCCTGCCTCAAAGCAGGGTCTCCTCATTTGTACTGAATGACTCATTTCTGTCTTGGTGTAAGGAATCCCAAATCCACTTTCCAAGTGTATGACACAGTGAACATAAAATTGTCTCACAGTCCCTAAATGATTCTCTGATTTATAGTTCCCCAGCAATAAACTTCCAGATCCTAAAAATTAATGTGCAAATTAGGTATTAGAAAATGATGCTTTGCAACCATTCTTTACCCTCAGTAAGTAATTTTGCCTGCAGGGTGGCAAGATGTTTTCAGTCAAATCTCCTCATAACTATGTCTCTCCTCAAGCTGCTTTTCTCTGTGTATCTTACAAGGATATCTACATTTTTTTTGTCTTATACAGTAAGTGTCCACTTAAGAAAGGGACATAACATTATATCTAAGCAAGATAACATATGAGAAAGCTCTGTAATTTTTTTAATTTTATAATATTTTATTTGATCATTTCCAAGCATTATTCATTAAAGACAAAGATCATTTTCTTTTCCTCCCCATAAACCCCCCCCCCATAGCCGATGCATGATTCCACTGGGTATCACATGTGTTCTTGACTCGAACCCATTGCCATGTTGTTAATATTTGCATTAGAGTGTTCATTTAGAGTCTCTCCTCTGTCATGTCCCCTCAACCGCTGTAGTCAGGCAGTTGCTTTTCCTCAGTGTTTCTACTCCCACAGTTTATCCTCTGCTTATGAATGGTGTTTTTTCTCCTAGATCCCTGCAGATTGTTCAGGGACATTACACCGCCACTAATGGAGAAGTCCATTGCGTTCGATTATACCACAGTGTATTAGTCTCTGTGTACAATGTTCTCCTGGTTCTGCTCCTCTCACTCTGCATCACTTCCTAGAGGTTGTTCCAGTCTCCATGGAATTCCTCCACTTTGTTATTCCTTTTAGCACAATAGTATTCCATCACCAACATATACCACAATTTGTTCAGCCATTCCCCAATTGATGAGCATCCCCTCATTTTCCAATTTTTGGCCACCACAAAGAGCGCAGCTATGAATATTCTTGTACAAGTCTTTTTCTCCATTATCTCTTTGGGGTACAGACCCAGCAGTGCTAGGGCTGGATCAAAGGGTAGACATTCTTTTGTCGCCCTTTGGGCATAGTTCCAATGCTCTCCAGAATGGTTGGGTCAGTTCACAACTCCACCAGCAATGAATTAATGTCCCTACTTTGCCACATCCCCTCCAGCATTCATTACTTTCCTTTGCTATCATGTTAGCCAGTCTGCTTGGTGTGAGGTGCTACCTCAGAGTTGTTTTGATTTGCATCTCTCTGATTATAAGAGATTTAGAACACTTCTTCATGTGCTTATTAATAGTTTTGATTTCTTTATCTGAGAACTGCCTATCCATGTCCCTTGCCCATTTATCAATTGGAGAATGGCTTGATTTTTTGTACAATTGATTTAGCTCTTTATAAATTTGAGTAATTAAACCTTTGTCAGAGGTTTCTATGAAGATTTTTCCCCAATTTGTTGTTTCCCTTCTGATTTTAGTTACATTGGTTTTGTTTGTACAAATGCTTTTTAATTTGATGTATTCAAAATTATTTATTTTACATTTTGTGATTCTTTCTATGTTTTGCTTGGTTTTAAAGTCCTTCCCCTCCCAAAGGTCTGACATGTATACTATTCTGTGTTTACCCAATTTACTTATGGTTTCCTTCTTTATGTTTAAGTCACTCACCCATTTTGAATTTATCTTGGTGTAGGGTGTGAGGTGTTTATCTATTCCTAATCTCTCCCACACTGTCTTCCAGTTTTCCCAGCAGTTTTTATCGAATAGTGGATTTTTGTCCCAAAAGCTGGGATCTTTGGGTTTATCGTATACTGTCTTGCTGAGGTCGCTTTCCCCCAGTCTATCCCACTGATCTTCCTTTCTGTCTCTTAGCCAGTACCAAATTGTTTTGATGACTGCTACTTTATAATATAGTTTAAGGTCAGGGACTGCAAGGCCCCCATCATATGTGTTTTTTTTTTTCATTATTTCCCTGGATATCCTTGATCTTTTGTTGTTCCAAATGAATTTTGTTATGTTTTTTTCTAAATTAGTGAAGAAGTATTTTGGTAGTTCAATGGGTATGGCACTAAATAGATAAATAAGTTTGGGTAGGATGGTCATTTTTATTATATTGGCTCGTCCTATCCATGAGCAGTTAATGTTTTTCCAATTGCTCAAGTCTAGTTTTAGTTGTGTGGCGGGTGTTTTGTAGTTGTGTTCATATAGTTCCTGTGTTTGTCTTGGGAGGTAGATTCCTAGGTATTTTATTTTGTCTAAGGTGATTTTGAATGGGATTTCTCTTTCTAGTTTTTGCTGCTGAGCTGTGTTGGAGATATATAGAAATGCTGATGACTTATGTGGGTTTATTTTGTATCCTGCAACTTTGCTAAAGTTGTTGATTATTTCGATTAGCTTTTTGGTTGAATCTCTAGGATTCTTTAAGTAGACCATCATGTCATCTGCAAAGAGTGATAACTTGGTCTCCTCCTTGCCTATTTTGATGCCTTCAATTTCTTTTTCTTCTCTAATTGCTAATGCTAGTGTTTCTAGTACAATGTCAAATAGAGGTGATAATGGGCATCCTTGTTTCACTCCTGATCTTATTGGGAATGCATCTAGTTTGTCCCCATTGCAGATGATATTAGCTGATGGTTTTAGATATATACTGTTTAATATTTTTAGGAAAGACCCTTCTATTCCTATGCTTTCTAGTGTTTTTAATAGGAATGGGTGTTGTATTTTATCAAAGGCTTTTTCTGCATCTTTTGAGATAATCATGTGGTTCTTATTGGTTTGCTTGTTGATGTGGTCAATTATGTGAATGGTTTTCCTAATATTGAACCAGCCCTGCATCCCTGGTATAAATCCTACTTGATCATGGTGGATGACCCTTCTGATCACTTGCTGGAGTCTTTTTGCTAGTATCCTATTTAAGATTTTTGCATCTATATTCATTAGGAAGATTGGTCTATAGTTTTCTTTCTCTGTTTTTGACCTGCCTTGTTTTGGAATCAGTACCATGTTTGTGTCATAAAAGGAGTTTGGTAGAACTCCTTCTATGCTTATTATGTCAAATAGTTTGTATAGTATTGGGATTAACTGTTCTCTGAATGTTTGATAGAATTCACTGGTGAATCCATCAGGCCCTGGGGATTTTTTCTTAGGAAGTTCTTTGATGGCTTGTTGGATTTCATTTTCTGATATGGGATTATTTAAGAATTCTATTTCTTCTTCTGTTAGTCTAGGCAGTTTGTATTTCTGTATATATTCATCCATATCACCTAAATTGCTGTATTTATTGCCATATAATTGGGCAAAGTAGTTTTTAATGATTGCCTTAATTTCCTCTTCATTGGAGGTGATGTCCCCCTTTTCATCTTTAATGCTGTTAATTTGCTTTTCTTCCTTCCTTTTTTTAATTAGATTGACCAGGACTTTGTCTATTCTGTTTGTTTTTTCAAAGTACCAGCTTCTTGTCTTATTTATTAAATCAATAGTTCTATCACTTTTGATTTTATTAATTTCTCCCTTAATTTTTAGGATTTCTAGTTTGGTTTTCTGCTGGGTTTTTTTAATTTGATCACTTTCAAGTTTTTTTATTTGCATTTCCAATTAATTGATCTCTGCTCTCCCTAGTTTGTTAATATATGCACTCAGGGATATGAATTTACCTCTGATTACCGCTTTGGCTGCATCCCAAAAGGTTTGAAAGGATGTCTCGCCATTGTCATTTTCCTCAATGAAATTATTAATTGTTTCTATGATTTCTTCTCTAACTAAACGATTTTGGAGTATCATATTGTTTAATTTCCAATTAGTTTTTGATTTGGTTTTCCATGTACCATTACTGATCATTATTTTTATTGCCTTGTGATCTGAAAAGGCTGCATTTATTATTTCTGCTTTTCTGCATTTGTGTGCCATGTTTCTGTGACCAAATGTATGGTCAGTCTTTGTGAATGTGCCATGTGGTGCTGAGAAGAAAGTGTATTCCTTTTTAATCCCTATTTATTTTTCTCCATATGTCTATTAATTCTAATTTTTCTAAGATTTCGTTCACTTCTTTTACCTCTTTCTTATTTATTTTTTGATTTGATTTATCTAAATTTGATAATGGTTGGTTTAAGTCTCCCATTAGTATGGTTTTATTGTCTATTTCTTCCTTCAATTCTCCTAGTTTCTCCATTAGAAATTTGGGTGCTATATTATTTGGTGCATACATGTTGATTAGTGATATTTCCTCATTATCTAAAGTCTCTTTTAACAAAATATAATAACCTTCCCTATCCCTTTTGATCAGGTCTATTTTTGCTTTGGCTTTATCAGATATCATGATTACCACTCCCACCTTCTTTCTGTCATTCGAGGCCCAGAAGGTCTTACTCCATCCTTTAATTCTGACCTTGTGGGTGTCAACCCGCCTCATGTGTGTTTCTTGAAGACAACATATGGTAGGGTTTTGGATTCTAATCCATTCTGCTATTTGTCTACGTTTTATGGGTGAGTTAATCCCATTCACGTTCAAAGTTATGATTGTCATTTGTGGACTCCCTGGCATTTTGATATCCTTCCCTAATTCTAACCTTTTCTTCTTAGGCTCTACCTTTTAGTCCAGTGATTTACTTTGAATCAGTCCCCCTTGTCCCCTCCCTTGATGTTTCCCTTTTTAGTCCCTCCCTTTTTGTTCCCTCCCCCTCCCCCCTCTCTTTCCCTCCCTTTTTGTTTTCCCTCTCCCCATCACCCCCTTGGTTTTCCCTTCTCCCTACCCTTGTAGGGTAGATAGAATTCAAGATCCCAATGGATCTGGATGTTTTTCCCTCTCAGAGTTGATTTCCCTGAGATTAAGGTTTAAGTAAAAAACCCTCTCTTCCTCTCCTTCTTATAGGAGTTTTCTTCCCCTCCCCTTCCCATGTGAATCTTTGTGTGAGAAAGATTTTTCTATTTGGTCTTTCTTTACCCCATATTTATACATTACATTTCCCCCACATGTTAGTATACATAGATTGATATAAATGTAGTCCTTATAGAAGAGAGTTTGAATAAAAGAAGAAGATAACATTTTTCTCCTTTCCCCTTTCCTTAATATTTACCTTTTCAGGTATTCCTTGCTCTTTGTTTTATGGTATCAAACTTTCCACAGAGCTCTGGTCTTTTCTTTGCAAAAAGTTGGAAATCTTCTATTTTGTTGAATGCCCATACTTTCCCTTGGAAGTATATAGTCAGTTTTGCTGGGTAGCTGATTCTTGGTTGAAGACCCAGCTCTCTTGCCTTTCTGAAGATCGTGTTCCATGCCTTACGATCATTTAGAGTAGAACTTGCAAGGTCTTGTGTGACCCTGATTGGCATTCCTTTATATCTAAATTGTCTTTTTCTGGCTTCCTGTAGGATTTTTTCTTTTGTTTGAGAGCTTTGGAATTTGGCAATTACATTCCTGGGAGTTGTTTTTTGGGGGTTTAGTGTAGAGGGTGTTCTGTGAGCTCTGTCAGTGGCTGTATTACCCCCTTGTTCTAGAATCTCTGGGCAATTTTCTTTGATTATATCTTGTATTACGATGTCGAGTTTGGTGTTTATTTCTGGCTTTTCTGGAAGTCCAATTATTCTTAAATTATCTCTTCTCCCTCTATTTTCCAGATCTGTCACCTTGTCGGTGAGATATTTTATGTTCTCTTCTAATTTCTTGGTATTTTGGCTTTGCTTTATTAATTCTTGTTCTTTTACAAGATTGTTGTCTTCCAGTTGCCTGTTTCTGACCTTTAAAGCCTGGTTTTCCTTTTCAGTTTGGTCACACCAGTTTTGGAGATGCGTGAATTTCTTTTGCATTATTTCCCACTTTTCCTCCCAGAAGGCTTCCATCTTTTTGGTCATTTCTGATTCAAATTCTTCATGGGTTTGTGGAGAGTTTCCATTTCCTTTGGAAGGTTTCAGAGCATTTTCTTGTATTTCGTCTTCTATCTCCTCTGTATTTTGTATTTTGGCTCCATAGAATGTGTCCAAAGTCGCTCCTTTCTTCTTATTTTTCTTGGGATTTTGGGGCTTCTGTGCTTCTGTGGAGTTTGCCATCTCTGAATGGGGAGGATTAGCTTTTCTTATCTCTGTCTGGTGTTCAGAGGTTTTAGTCCTGGTCAGATTGTCCGTTCTATGAGCTTTCCCTGGGTTGAACTGAGTATGCCTTAAGGCAGTGACTTTCACTGGAACTGGAATGGAAGAATCCAGCCAGGTGGTTACACTCTCCCCCGTCTCTCTCTGTTTCCCTGCTGTCTGGGTGCCCCCTCGACTGGGTCGGGTTGCTTTCCGGTAGTTGCCTTCAGAATAGCTGGCCGTGAGGCTGTCTTGCCGGCCCTGAGGGTTACTATTGTTTCAGAGGACCCTGCTCTCTGAGGGGGGAGGGGCCGCGGCTTCCCGGAGCTCCGAGGGCAGTGACTTTCACTGGCACTCGGATGGAAGGATCCGGCCAGGGGGTTACAATCTCAGCTCTAAGTTTCCCTCTGTAGCCTTGGACTTGGCGCTCCGGGTTGGGGGGGGGGGATGGGTCCTAGGACCTTCCTTCTGCCTACCCCTTAGGTCCGAGTGATCTCGGGTTCTGGCTTTTGAGGGGGGCCGTACCTTTTGATCCAGGTCCAGGTCCAGGAGGAGGATTCCCAGGGTCTATGTTGTTGATCGTTTTGAATTTCGGTGCTCTAGGAGCATATAGTTTGAGATCAGTAGGGAAGGGTTTCCGGAGATCTGAACTTTAGCTTTATCTAAGCCACCATCTTGAACAGAAGTCCCTCCTTTGTTTCACAGAGATTCAAATTTAAAATGAACCTCAGATAACAGTTTGACCAAGTCACTCATTTTAGAGATAAGGAATATCTGAAACTTTATGAGGTGATGCCTAAGGGGAGGGTCTTCTATTCTCTCGTACTTCCTTCTTCCCTTTCATTATTCTACTATGGCTGGAAAGTGAAGAATGATGGTAATTTCACCAATGGACTGGGGCCACCCTGTAAGAATTTTAAAAATTATAGCAAACTCTCTTTGGAAGCTTGATAAGACCTGGGTTGTATGTGGGGCAGAGAATAAGATATTGAAGACCTCTTACCCAAATATAGTTTGTCTTAAAGCTAGAGATTATATCCCACAGCTTTAAAATAAATTAGAAAATTCCAAAGAATGAGCAACTGCAATAAGAAGTGCAATTCATTTGGCCAGTGATCATTTCTTGAGTACCTCCTCCTACCTCCAAAGATTACTCACTCTAACACACACTGGGTAACAGATACAGACACAACCATAAGAGGCATGAAGTGACTCAGCACCATAGGAACTGAGCCCATCAGTTTCTGAAAGGGTCATAATTTCACATCTTAGTACTCATCTCACTGCATTGTAACTTATGTAATTATGGAGCAATCCCAAGAGATTCCCCGTGCTCCATAATGACTGAGTAGGTCATTGCATGTGGAGATGAATGGTTAGAAAGTCCTGTATGCAGACTTACACCTTACTTCTAAAAGATGAATATTTGGAAAAGAGCAGGGTGCTGTTGTTCACACCCACATGCTGTAGCCAAGGCAAAGCTTTTATAAAGACTTGGTAGATATTTCCACTGTTAATTAGCTTTCCAAGTATTGTTTTTTGCGAGTTGCTTTTGTGACAGCACCTGTGGTTTGGCTTTTATTCAAAAATATTTGACATTTTTGGCATTCTTTAGCAAGAACAGCCAAAATATCAGAGTGAAGGATTCTGCAGCAGCAGTCCTCCAGGTTAGGAATTTGTAGAATGTCTTTTTCCTCATACCTTGACCTCTTCTGCTAACAGTCACCCTTCCCCTTATGGAAAGCTTTCATAGAATTTTAGAACCAGAAGGATCTTGGATTGAGAGTTGGAAAGGGCATTGGAAGTCATCTGGTCCAAACTCCTCATTTCATAAATGAGAAAATTGAGACCCACAGAAAAATTACTTATCCAAGGTCAAATAGGAATTGGGTCTCCTATGTCCTGAGTCACTGTGGTCTCCACTATTCTATGCTTCTGCCTCTGTACTTTCCATCTTCCCCCAAAGGTAACTTTTTCTCCCTTTTCCACTGTGAAAAAGAATGGAACCCAGATTTAAGTAATGCAAAATGAAATAGGAAAGAGTTCAGGCTGGAGACAAAAATGGTGTTCCTTCTTTCCCTTGATTTGGACCATGAAATGTGATAAGTGGCAAGAATTTAGAATGAGATGAAAGGAACATATGGAGGTCCTTTGACCTGGATAGGGAGTTTGGATAGAGAAATTAGTTTGCAAATAGGAATTAGTCAGAGAAATCAGTCTACCAATTAAGAACCACTGACACAAACAGGAAAGGGCTATCAATTTGTTAATCTTTTCTATATCTGTACTGGTGAGGCTTCTGATGCTGAATAAAATATTAAAATGAAAAAGAATTAAAACTCATTAATATCCAGAATCTTTCATAATACATCTGCCTTCTACCTGTTAGCAATCTAATTAGGGATGATGGGGAAGCTGAGAACTCTGAACCTAGTCAGCACTTTGCAAAAGATAGCTAAGCTGTATCACACTGCCAAGCATATAGTACAGGATTCACGGAAGAAGAGTGTAACAAACCCCTTGGAATAGTACTTTAAAGTTTGAAAGGTGTTCTACAGACATGATCTCATTTGATTTTCACATCAGTGGAGAGAACAATGACTCTGGATTCAAAGGAACTAGGTTCAAATCCTGTCTTTAATAGTTATTACATATATAACCTTTGGCAAGTAATTTAACTTCCCTGTGCCTTAATTTCTTCATTTGTAAAATAAGATTGGACTAGATGACATTTGAGATTCCTCAAAGCCATTACCTTACTATGATCCTACAATCTAATGAGGAAATTGCTATTATTATTATTATTCCAATTAATCAAATAACACGCATTCATAAAAGCCCTCTTCCATATATGCTTGGTACTACAGATTCAATAACAAAGTCAAGTACATTCTATCAGGGAAGTTGTTGTTCAGTCATTTTTCAGTCATGTCCAACCCTTCATGTCCCCATTTGAGATTTTCTTAGCAAGGATACTGGAGTGACTTACCATTGCCTTCTCCAGCTCATTTAACAAATGAGGAAACAGAAGCAAAAATGGGTTAAGTGACCTGCTCAGGATCCTACAATTAGTAAATGTTTGAGGCCAGGTTTGAACTCAGGAATATGAGTTTTCTTGACTTTAAACCTGGCACTTAGCTATCCCTATCAGGGAAGACAAGGGCATTTATAAGTACATTCAAGATATATATATATATATATATATAGAGAGAGAGAGAGAGAGAGAGATAGATAGATAGGTAGATATAGTAATGTGAGTGGCAGAGAAGGCACTAGTACTAGGAGATCAGAAAAATGGGAGAAAAATGAGGCTCATAGAGTTGACAAGACTTGGCCAAGGTCACACAGCTGATAAGTATATGAAGTAAAACTATATTCAATATGATATACTGCCCAAGAATAGCTTGGGATCCCCATAGGGTCTATAGCTACCAAACTTCCAAGGTCCAGGCCAAATTATGACTGACGTTTGGGAGTGAGAAATCAAGCAAATAGTTATTTATCTTACTAAATTCTCTTCAGTGTCAGACTTTTGAACGTATCCTAGGAAACAAAAAGAATGATAACCTTGATCCAGAGGGAATGGCTCTTTGGAAACTCTTTCCTTTGTATTGTCCATATGGCCCATTTATTTCAAGTGCATGAGAAGATGGTTTCAATTGCCATTAGTGACTACTACTACTACTACTACTACTACTACTACTACTACTACTACTACTACTTGTTCATCCTTTGTTTTTCAAAGAGGATCAATGACATCATGGGTGATAACTTGACTTGCCTGTCAATTAGATTTAAGTGAGGTAGAGTTGCACAAAATTGTCAGCTCACTCTCTCTTCCAGAGTCATTAAAATCCAGTGGCAAGACCAAAGTCAGGACAACTGGCAGTGGCCCAGGATGGAATATATGACCTTGGCATCTTCAATGCTCAACCAAGCTCTATGTGCCCAATAGCACCTGCTTCAGCCTTTGGATCAAATTGTTTTCATATGCTCATTCTGCCTGGGGGAAGTCTTTAGATGCTTGAAGTAGACATCCCCCTGATGTACCAAGGGGTTTGACGTCTGTCTATTGTACTACTACTACTACTACTATAGAAACTACCAGGACAGTCAGAATCTTCTGATCACTACCTGAGAGGGAGAAAAAAATCTATCTTTTATTTCAACAGATTCTCTTCCCCCCCCCAACTTAGTGACTTAAAATCAGCAGGAAATCCCATTTCCTTTCTTTGAACTATATGACTCAGATGTTTGTGTTTCCTTCCACCATTGCATAGCTGCTCTCTGATTTCATAATTGCAAGCAATGTGATGACTGGCCATGATGAATACCCATTCACTCACTGACTTGGAATACCAGTTAGCCCCATGCCATGGTGGTACTGAATGTGATATTCACACAAAGAGGAGTGATATTACTCCTCAGCTTGACAGAACAACTTCTTTCAGACCCACAAACTCTCATATTAAAAGAATGTCATATGTCATGTGGCATCTCAAGTCATTCTGTATGAAATCCTCCTGAAGATTCCATTAGTGATGTCTTGAAATAGCTTCTGTGGGATGTTCCTGTGGGCTCTTTTCTTTTCCCCTTATATATCTACCCAGCCAAAGTGTTAAGAATCACAAAATATTAGAACTAGAAGAAACCTGAAAGATGGCCTAATTCAACTCCTTTATTTTACTGATGAACAAACGGAGATGGATGACACTCAAGGGGTTGCCTCTGAAGTTCACTAGCTATGGGATTGTGGGCAAACTTCAACCACCTTGAGACTGACTTCACTTACTGTGAAATGAAGACAATAATACTTTCACTACCTACTTAACAGGGTTGTTATGAGGAAAATATTTTGCAAAGTGCTAGATAAACCTGAGCTATGTTATGTATTTTAAGACATTGCCCTGTGTGGTATCCGACAGAATAACAACTAAGGAGGGAGTACATACCATATGAGGCTTATTTGTACATATGTATTTGTTTGTTGTCTCCTTCATTAGATGTTGAGCTCCTTGAGGGTCAGACACTGTCTTTTGCCTTTCATTTTGTATTTCCAGCTCTTAGTACAGTGCCTGGTACATATGAGGCTCTTAATAAATGCTTATTGGCCAGCTCCTTGGCTGGAGGAAAATGCAAATGAAGATGAGGTGGAACATCAGGATTTAGGGAAGAGCTAGGAGTCCTTGGTTGGAAAGAGATTGCAGAGGGCCTTAAATGTAAGACTGAGATATTTATATTTTATTCTAGCTACCCTAGGGAGTTACTAAAGGTTTTTGAGAAGAGGAATGGCTTGATCAGACCTGGCTCTCAGTAAGATTACTTTGGCAGCTGAGGGGAACATGGTTTGGAGAGAGCGGAAAGCAGGAAGATAAATGAAGGACATTATAATAGGGTTGATAACAGGTGATAAAAGACTGAACTAAGATGATGACTATGAATGAAGAAAAGGGAATGACTACAAGAAATTTTGTGGAGGCAGAAAAGGCTAAATTTGGCAATGGATTGAATGTATGAAATGAGGAAATAGGAAGAGTAAAAATGAACTGGATGATGGGGAAGGTGATCATACCTTCTTCAGTGGGAACAGAGAAATTTGTTGGAAGGTATAGTTTATGAAAAAACATAGTGTTACTTTGGACATGTTGAGTTTCAGATATTCACAGGGCATTTAGATGCAAATGGCCAGTGGGAAATTGGTGGTATGGTGCTGGTTTGGGACAGATGTTATGACTTACTTATATAGATTTGGGAGTCATCTGTGTAGAAATAATAACTGGACCCATGGAAGCAAATGAGATCACTAAGAGGATTGTATGGAGAGAATAAAAAAGAGCTTAGAAGAAGAGGACCCATGAAAGGAGAAGATGCTCAAGTGAATTTCATTTATTAATGCATATAATGATCAAGTTAAAGTTATAGGGAACCACATCTTTCCCACCCAGTCCAGGATGGGTTTTTAAAGAAGCAGCATTAAGGAGACTTAATTCTTCTCCCTCCCAAATCCATTGAAGACATATTTCTATTCAACTCTAATTTTTTTTTAGTTTTTAAAATGTGCTTAGCACTATACTAGGTCCTATAAGAGAGAGATGATCATTATACTGTCCACAACAAACTTATAATCTAGCTGGGAAGACAATATCAGTAGCTATAGAATGATGTGAAAATGAATTTGAATCTTCTCACAGATTTCCATCATGACTTCAGAGACAAATTCCCAAAGAAAAAATAGTGACTGTAAAGATAATGGTTTAAAAAAATCATAGTTTTGAATATACTAACTTTTAAAAATCATACTTTTATAATAAAACAATAACTTTCTAAAAGAACAATCCTTCTGTAATTAAACAGTGTTGTAGAAAGGATGGGGTGTGTGATAGCTAGTCACCGAACTTCTTTGAACTTTGATTTCTTCATCTGTAAAATGGGAATTATGATACTTTTAATGCCTAGTTTACAGGGTGATTGTGAGCAACAAATGAGATAATGTATGTTAAGTGCTTTTTAAACTTTAAAGAGGCAATATGAAGGATAATTATTAGTAATGCAAATATTTTGTTAGAAATACAGTCCTGGATAATACCAAGAGGCAGGCAGTTGCCAGAGCAATATGGAAAGAGAGGGGCCAAATTTTAATGGAAGATCCCTCAGGGCTTTAAGAAAATACATTTAAAGATTATAACAAATACTAAGTATTAAAAGAAGAAACTAAGTGTATTTGTTTGAACTCCTTCAAGAAGAGGAAAAGGAAATATGAGAAATTCCTCCTGAAGCCTTAAAGTGCTTCCATGACAAGAAATGCTTCCCTTTTAAAGAAAGATCAGATGTCAGCCTTAGAAAATAGCAACTATAATTATAGATTACATTATTAAAAATGTGCCATTCATTTAGCCATTTGCCTTCATAGCATAGAAGCCAATGAAGTAACATCTCATAATGACAGGTTAATGGAGTCTCTGCTTGAGCTAAAACAAAAGGAACAGCTCATCCATTAGCATCTTAGTCATTTCAAGGATGAGCCCCTGTGATACCCTGGACTTTTCTTCCTCTCTTAAATTGGTCTCTCAAGGAAATATGTCAATGTTCTTACTACCTTAAGACTGTGTATCTGCTCAAAGATAGTTTTACTGTCATCTTACTGACTAAGAAGCCATGGCATAAAGAGTGATGATATATTGACTCAAGGTCACCTAGGAGGTTGGCAGCAAGCCTGCTAATTCACAGGAGGCCATACTTTGAAATGCTTTTCTTAGGGATCAAATCAATAGTCATGATGAAGTTGCTTAATTGGGAAAGGGAGAAAATGGTTATATTTGGAAAGGGAGAGGGAGTAATTTGAACCCTGGCCCCATTTTAACACCAGAGGAGAGAGATCTCATATCATTTACCTCATGTAAACATCTTTAATCTGAGCAGAGAGACAGGGTAGAAGATGTCCTGGGGGGGGGGGGGAAGGAGGGGGGAGTGTGAAGGGGAGAAAGAGGGTGTGATAAAATCTACCTGTGATAACCTGAGGCAAAGTCCTTGTCACTGTCTCCCTCAAATCCTAGAAAAGATAAAGGATGGAGAGGTTTCCCCCAAAGGCTTGGGATAGGTCTTGTTATGGACACCTGATATATGGGGTTCTCTGGGACTTTAACACATTTTTTTCTTGGCATCCTTCACTAGTTTTGAGGGTTCCTAGATATGGCTACATACCTAGATTAGATCCCTGAATCCTTCTCTGTCAGATATATTGAAGATGAGGACCAGATGCTAAAATGATATCTCTTTTGTAGGCCTTTCATTTGAAGATTAATTCGCAAATGAGACAGTTCTTTTCTTAAAAGTCTAATATAAGGATATAATTGACTAGTATCTGCCACAGGCCCAGGAATTTAAATTTTCCTTTCTCACTAAAACATTGCAGAACTGGGCTAGACAATACTATAATTAGATTGAAATAACACTTTAGAATTTCTAAAGTAACAAGATTAAAAATTCCAAAAGTACTTGACTAACATAAGTTAAGTTAATGAAGGAGATACTGTTTTTAACATATCTTTTACCTAATGTGGGTCAATTTATGAGTATATATGGAGCCTTTGTGCGTGGGAGTTGGGATGGTTAATAATAACAATGATAATAATAGTTGACACTCATCTGGTGCTTTAAGGTTTAACAAATACTTTATGTATGTTATCTCACTTGATAATATGTTGGGTAGTGTGCTGGGTCATTGGAGGAACTACATTCGTTGGGGTCATCACAATGGGCATAAAAGAATTTTTTTTTAAGTATGGTATCTTCCACCTGCCCCCCAGTAGTGGATCTCTTCCTGATTGATGAAAGAAAGTAGCAAATCAGTATGGCACCTCCATAGCCACAGTATCTTCTTAAATGAGCAAAGAAAGCTGCAAATAAATTATTTGGTTATTTCAGTATCGTCTAAAGATACTTTTACCTTGCTGTGCCACTACTGGTGTTCCTGGGCCAGTGGCTGGGGCTGGTCCTCTAAGGTGGTTTGATTATAGGTGATTATGATACTTTATTTGTTGGTTCAATTCTCATAGCAGCAAACAAGGCAAGGTAACCAAGCTTTGCCCAATAACACCAAAATCTGAAGGGTGTTAACAGAAGCTAAATTCTACCACAAAGAAACAACTGAGGTTAGGACTTGGTAAGGATGAACTGTTCATATTTCTTCCCTCAGTATACCTCAAGTGAGGTCCCTTTTGATTCTGTTCTTCTCTATAATCTCCTAGTAGTAGCTATTCCAACAGTGTCCTCATGGTGTCCTAGGCTATTATCCCCATACTTGGGCAGTGACAAGGGTGATCTTCATACTAAAATAAATAAAAAGGTGGTCTGGAGGCTCAGGGCCAGACATAAGCATTTATTAATAAAAAGAGAAAGAGATAGAGAGAAGGGATATTTCAGCCTAACTAGAACTGTTTTCCATTTTGCTAGCTGGCTGCAACACCTACCATCCCTTACCAGATAAGAAACGCACAGAGAGGAAAACCCCCTACCCCCATGGCAGTAGCAAGTTAGGAAGTTAAGAGAGAGACCTCACTTCCCACCTGGTTTTAAGAACCCTGTGCTTGGCCACTGGCTTTCAAACATCTGCTGTCTGCCTTTCTGTGGCAACATTCCCCTGGTTCTCCCACATTGACGCCAGGGAAGCCCACATTGACACTTGGTCTGCCATGTTGTCACACTGATGCCAGGGGACACCAGGAGACACCAGTGTATGACACATTACTCTGTGATCCCCCATGTCTCATTGTTGGGGTGCCTCAGGATGGAGGTATTTTACTTCACACAATACCCTGTTCTGCTAGATTGTATTTATAGGAATAAATAATAATAATAATAATAAGCATTTATTTAGTGCTTTAAGTACTTTACAAATATTATCTCATTTGATCCTTACCAAAATCCTGGTGAGAAGATGCCATTATTATCTAACTTTTACAGATGAGGAAATTGAGACAAAGAAAGCTAAGCGATTTGGTCAGAATCATACAGTTAATAAATGTCAGAGGTTGGACTTGAATTCATGCCTTCTTGGGTTCTGCAGTTTGAAGAATGCTTCACACTGCTTGTCCTGAACATTAGAAATGCTAATTACAACTCTCTCAGTCCTCATATGAATCGTGTAGCTTTTTTCTATTCCATCATCTTATATGCAATCTTTAATCTTGACCAGCTATCTCCTAAATAAATACTATTGGGCACCATGGGGTCTCATCTGAAATTCATCCCTTTTCCTGGAAAAATATCCCAAAGCCCATATTCTTCTAGCATCATTTTCTAACATGATATAAGGCATTATTATCTAAACTGCTTTGGCCATAGAATAATTTTTGTCTTGAAGTAAATTGAGAAGATTCATAAATACTGATTCAGCCTGGGATAGTTTCAGGTTAAAGAAGCATTAGGGGAAATTCTGCATCAAAATAAAGAATATTAAATCTCATACCCCATCAAAAATGCTGAACACAAATTGTTCATACATTTCCTAAACATATTTTAGAGGAGAAAATATTTCTATCCATCAACTTTTTCTCATGGAGCACCTATTTACAATACATGAAATTCTACGACTCCATGGAAGTCATCAAGTTGACAAGCATTTATTAAACACCTACTATATGCCAGGTACTACAATAAGCACCAAAGAAATAAGAAAGGCAAAATCAGGCCCTACACTCAAGGAGCTTATATCTTTAATGAGAAAGACATCTAAAGAACTGTGTAATAACAATTTTTACAGGATAAGTTGGAAATAACCCCAGAGGGAAGGCACTAACATTAAAGAATGTCAGGAAAGGTTTCTTGCAGAAGGTGGGATTATAATTTAAATTTAAAGAATGCTGGGAGTCAAAGATGAGGAGAATCCTAGGCATAGAGGACAGCCAGTGAAAAGGCATTCAGTCATGAGATGTAGAAAGCAGCTTGTGTAAGGAACAGCAGGGAGGCCAAGGTCACTGCATCATAGTACACAGAGGGGTCCCCTGGAATGCAATTTGGAAAACCCTGCTCTGATAATTTTTCCTGGGTATGGAAGCTTCTAAGTAAATAATGCTACAAGGGTTAAAAAGAACCCTTTTTTAACTCTAAGAGCATTTTTGTGGCTAAGAATAAACAGCATGCATCAGTTACCATTGATCTTGAAATAAAATGCAGATGCAAAAAATAACTTTTTACAGGCACAGTATCAAGGAACTCAGAAAACCATTCATCTCCAAGGACTATTTCCAATGTAATGTAAGTGTCAAAAGTTTGAAGAGAAGGAGAAGAGCTTAATATAATCTGAAAGTATATGCATTTAATAACAAATATGCTTTCCTTTAACTATATGGTAGCATCTACTGTTCTTTCCTGTATAATTGCTTTGTGGCAAAGGGACTTTCCTTAACTAAATGAAATTATGAACTTTGCCTGCAGCATTACCCAAGATGGACAGGTCATAGTAGAGAGTTCTGACAAAAGATAATCCACTGGAGAAGGGAATGACAACTCCAGCATCTTTGCCAAGAAAACCTCTGTTTTCTTGGCCTAATGTGCTATTGTCTGGGGTCACAAGGAGTCAGACATGACTGAACAACAAAACATCTACTGTGACACAGATTACTAGGCATTTAGCTATGGGACAATAGCATGATTTGTCCCTTAGTCATCAAATTAATATAATGTATGACAATAGAGGGAAATGGTATACATTACATGGAGGAAGCAAGAAGAGAAAAAATATATATATTGGAGAAACTGACATGGTATATCAGGATTTGACAGTAATACTCAAACCTGAAGAAAGCTCTAAACAGTTGGCCCCTGGAAAAATTATGAAGTCAGGTACGTTTGCCTTTAATGTCTTCCTTTCTATAGCCAATTTCTCCTCACCCTGAAAGTCTCTTCTGGTGTGCCAATCCCTCTTCCCCAAACCAACTTCAAAAATGCCTCATGTTTTCTTTAACCACACTCTTCCCTTTCCCTTCTCAAAAATAGCTCTTAGCCTAAATAAGATACACATTTTTCATGTATATGTATAAATATATGCATATATTTATATATATATATATATATATATGTATCCTTTGGAAATTGGATTTGATTAATCACACTGAAGTATAAATGACAAGTAACAATTTAATGGATTTCCACCTTGGATTTCTTAAATTTTAAGAGGGAGTATCCTCTTAATCCAAAGGAATGGAATTCTAATGTTGTTCATTTTTCATTTCAAAGAAGGTCAGTGACATTACAGGGCAATACTTTGACTTCTCAATGAATATGATTTCAGTGCAGCAAAATTGCACAAAGTCATCAACCTCAAAGTCCAGTGGCAAGACAGAAGTCAGGATGACCAGTGATGGCCTGGGATGTAGTAAATTACCTTGTCATTTTGATGAATAACCAAGCTCTAAGCCCTCTACAATGACTGCTTTTGCTACCTTCATGACCAATAAAACAAATTGTTCTCACCCACCCATTCTAAAGAAGGAAGTCTTCATATGCTTGAGGTAGACACCCCTATAATTCACTGACTGGCTTTGAAGCCAATTGGCCATCCTCAACCTGGTTTAGCCAATTTGCTGAGATGATTTTGCCAGGGGGTGGCCACTGTACATGTCATAGTGTCTTGGAGCCAGGGTGAGAGCTGGGTGAAGGTGGTCACCAAAGGTGGATGAGTAGCCCTGGAAAGGACTCTGCAAACCCTCAACACCAGAGGTGCTAGTCCTCCTTGGAAACCTCATATACCTCTAATGGTAGAATATTAGATAGGAACAGCCTGATAATGGAACTACTTTGGGTCAGAGGAGGCCTGAAAGAACCTCAAATTATACTCTATAGACCACTGCCTATTCTACTCACTCATCAGATCAGCCCTGTCTGGTTCTTTACCTACTAAGGATTTTAATAAAAGTTGGAAGTTTGTTATTAGTAATAATAATAATAATAACTTACATTTGTCTAACTTTATTTGGTTTACAAAATGCTTTTGTGTGCATTATGTTAGTTGGCCTTCATAATAAACCTTTGAAATAGCATGGCGCAATGGGTAGAGTATCTGGCTCCAAGTTGGGAAGACCTCAGATTCAAGTTGTGCTACTGACATAGTGCAGCTCTGATCTTTTGGACTTAACTTCTTAGTGCTCTAGGCTGCCCTCTAAGACTATAATTGCAGAGAAGGTACTGACTTGCATTGATGGATGGGGTTTCCTTATATGAGTGTTCTTTTTACTAATGAAATCACTGGTCTAACCCCTATCCCTAATAAACCTGAATGGGACAGGCAAAGCTGGTGTTACTGTCCCCACTTAAAGATAAGGAGGGGTATATGGGGTGTTGAAAGAAAACTAGTCTCTCTGGTGTGAGGACTTGCTGAGTCCCTCTTTTTCAGGGCTGCTTTCCTCCTTTGGTGTCCATCTGTCACCTAGCTCTCGCCTGTGGCTCCAAGAAACGGTAGCATGCACAGCAGCTACAGCCTGATAAACTGTCTCACCAATTGGGCTAACCCAGGTGGAGGGTAACCAATGACCTTCAAACTCATTGATGAGTTAGGAAGTATCTACCCCAAGCATATGAAGACAATCACCCGCCCCAGGCAGAGTGGGAAGATGAGAATAATTTATTCCAATGGCTACAAAAGCAGCAAAAGTAGGTACTGAGGAATTCTTAGAGCCTGGTTAGATATAGAAGCTAAAGCTTATCCATTGAATCCTGAGCCATCACCAGTCATCTCAACTTTTTTGTCTTGCCACTGAACTTTGATAACTCCAGAAAAGAGATCAAGGTCAACTTTGTGCAACTCTGCCTCAGTTAAATCCAACCTATTCACAAGTCAAAAGATATTACCCATATGTAGACTCCAAATGATCATCCAAGTGTAAACATCAACAACATGAAAAAAGTTTTTGACCAAAGACACATGTAAAACCCAGTGGAATTGTGGGTCAGTGATGGGAAGGGGTGGGGGGAGGGGAGGGAAAGAATATGATTCTTGTAACCAAGGAATAATGTTCTAAATTGACTAATTAAATAAAATTTTCAAGAAAAAAAAAACCTATTTTATTCTCATTATCACAGATGATTGTTCACTCAGTGCAGCCTTTGAGTCTGAGAGGCAAAAGAGCATAGATTGATTCTCTATTACTTGTGCTAATTTTGGCCTGACAATTAATATCAGGAAAATAGAAGTTCTACACCAGTCAGCACCTCATCATCCATGCATGGAACCATTGGTTAGAGCAAATTTGGAAATTTTGGATGTTGAACTAAGTCCACTTACCTTGACAGTATGCTTTCCAGAGATGTACACATAGATGATGAAGTTGATGCATGCTTTGCTAGACCTAGCTCAGTGTTTGGAAAGTCCCAAAGGAAAGTATGGGAGAGAAGAGGTATTAGGCTTCCTGCCTGCCTAAGTAAAGGTCTACAGGGCCATTGTGTTTACCTCATTGTTCTATGCCTCTGACACCTGGACAGTATACTGGCACCATATCAGAAAACTAAATTGCTTCCATTTGAATTTTCTTAAGAAGATTCTGAAGATAATCAGGTAAGATAAGGTTCTAGACACTGAGCTCCTTTCTCAAGCTGAACTGCCAAGCATTCAGCAACTCTGGTAGGCTGGTCATATTGTTCAAATGTCAAATGCATGTTTGTCTAAAAGGCTATTTTACAGAGAACTAACACAAGGCAAGCACTCACACAGAAGTCAGCAGAAGTGATACAAGGGCACTCTCAAAGTCTCTCTGAAGAACTGTAGTATTGATTGTGAGACTTGGGAGACACTGGCACAGGACTGTCCTGCATGGCATGGCCACCTCAAAGAAGACATTGTGCTCTCTGAACAAATAGAATTTCAGGAGCTCAAAAGAAATGACAAATGCACAAATTTAGAGATATTTCCATCCCAAATATTCATATGGGATATTTGTGTCTGATCTGCAGTAGAACCTTCTGAGTTCATATTGGTCTGATCAACCTCAGTAGAATCCACTGTACATTGGCAGTTTTTCTCCTTGTATTTTTCTCAGTACTCAATATAATATCCAGTACAGAATACAAGCTTCATAAATGCTTTTGATTGATTTTGGTTATAATGTTCTCTGAGGGTTTTCATTTGGGGGTTTCTTTTAAGAGATGTTCAGTGGATTCTTTGTATTTCCATTTTATTCCTGGTTCTTAGAAATTGGGGCAATTTTATTCTAAGATTTCTTGAAATAGCATTTTTAGTCTCTTTCTTTGATCATGACATTCAGGCACTGTAATGATTCTTAAAATTTTTCTCCTTGCTCTGCTTTCCAGGTCAGTTATTTTTGCTCTGAGATACCTTACATTTTCTTCTATAGTCTCAGCTTTTTTACTTTGTTTTCCTATTTCTTGCTGCCTCATGGAGTTCCTGACTTCCATTTGGTCTTGTCTAATTTTCAAGGAATTTGTTGTCTGGGTAAGGTTTTGTACATCCTGGGCCAATCTCCCATTTCTTTTCCAATTTTTTTCCTCAAGTACTCTCATTTCATTTATAAAAAAATATTCTAAACTTTTAAAAATTCTTGCTTCATCATTTCCAGGAATTTTGTTGAATTTGTGCCCAAGCTATATTTTTCTCTGAGGCTTTGCTTGTAGATATTTTGGAGTCTTTCTTTTCTTCTAGGTTTGTGTCTTGAGCTTTCCTGCCACCATAATCTCTTTGCCTTTGAATTATTTTCTTTTTTGATCATTCTTCCAGTTTATTTCCTGACTTCAGACTTGATATTAAAGCTGGGCATTTCTGAAGGGAATTTCTGACTTGGTCCTACTTCTCCTTTGGGGGAATATCAAGGGTTGTGTTGCTCCAAGATCTCAGGGACAGGCTAGGGACCTATACATTTTTGGTATTCCTAGAGTGATCTGATCCAAGGCAAGGTCTAATTGCTGGCCCCTTGGACTCAGCTCTATAAGTTTCTATTCTGGGTTTAAATCTGTGAAATAGTAACCTACTGTTGGACTCCATTCATTAGCCATCTGGAAAGTTCTGTTGGTTCAGAGAGACAAAATTGTGAGCTCCCTTTTGGTCTGGGATTCCTGTCTTGATTATTCATTTGCAAGTAGAGCTGGATGCTGGAACTGAAAACCCTCTCTACTCCTGGAGTATAAGTTATATCACTACTAAAGAAGGACTAATTTAATGAACTAATAGTAGAAAAGACTAATCCCTAACTCTTCTTGTTCTTTTCATTACTCCTTCCCTTACAGCCCACCATACTTCTGAAAAGCTACACAAACTGCCTTTGAGTCTTGCAATGTAACTCAATTCTGACCCTATGCCCAATACTCAAGTTTCACCAAATACCAAGACAGAAGCTGGTCTTGGATGGAATAACAGTGTGACAATGCTTTGTGGTATTGAAGAGCTTAGCCTGAAGATTGAGGAACAGAGTGAACTGGGGGAGGATACATGCATGTAACTTATGACACCACTTAGCATGAGGAAAAGAACCCACCTTCTATCTGGGACTAGGTTTTCCTCCCACCTTAAGTAAGATACTGATGTTAGGCATATGGGGTTAAGTGAGTTGCCCAGTGTCACACATGTAGGAAGTATCTGAAACCAAATTTGAACCCAGATCATCCCAAATCCAAGACTATCACTCTCTTCACTGAGTCACCTAAATGCCATTCCCCATTCACCCCTATACATCATAAATAGAAGAAGGTTAATGTTTGAAAAAATGGAGAACCCTGAACCTCAGAATTATTTGATCATTATTGAATAGATAGCCTTTATTTGACTTATAGCCTTAACCTTAAGAACATAAACTCATTAGGTACAGGAAATCCTTACTATGAGTTAAGAGTAAGGTGGTCCAGAGAGACCCTAACCAGAAATCAATTGATCAGGAAATAAACATTTATTAGAAGCTCACTATATCACAGGGAGTTTACCACCACACCAATCCCCACCCCCAAAATATTGAGGCCAGGGGTATTTACTTGATGTCTGATGTTGAAGATTTCATTTTAGAGATGAGGAGCTAAACAAGACTCTCATTTATTCATAGGACAATATCCTTGCCATATAGGCTAAGCTAGTTTTTCCTCAAAAAAGGCAATGGAATCATCCTTGACACTTAATTGGTCCAGAGGTCTAAAAATTTGAATAGTTGATAGAATTTTCCTGCTCACTTAAGACTCCTTGCTACTCTTCAAGTCCATACACCCTCCTGACCAGGACCCCAAGGAGAGATATAGCCAGCTGAATTACTGCTGGATCATTGATTAAAATTCTTTCTGTGCTCTTCAGTAATTAAAAAAAATTAAATGTTATGTGGTCTATAAGTGACTCATTTCATTCCTATACTGAATCTGAATATCCCAAGAAGATATCAGCGGTCCTACAAAACCAGATGCATGAGCTCCTCTGCCATGTGTGCTCTGAATGTTACCTAAGTATGTGCCTTTCTGTGCATACTCCTTATGTGCGTCCCCTCTCCTCAATAATAGTGCATGGAGTTGTGGGGGACAGTCTACCAGGCTTACAGGGGAAATGTTTTATCACTACTTTTCTTACTATGCCAGTTTGTTAAATGTCTTTGCTTATAACTAAATGTGTCCTCTGGTCAGCTACTTAAAGTTAATTGTATCAGTGCAGGCTTAAGAGCTTTGATACTTAGTGATTGAAGATCTACAGAGTATCTTGAATGTAAAGCAGTCATTTCCTAAGGAACACACAATGGGAGTTGGGGGATGGTGCTCCAAGGCGCATTACACTCTCATCATTGCTTCATCCATATCTGCACTGACCCATACTAATGTACTTGTCCTCTCTCTCTCTCTCTCTCTCTCTCTCTCTCTCTCTCTCTCTCTCTCTCTCTCTCTCTCTCTCTCTCTCTCTCTCTCTCTCCGCCCTCCCTCTAATTCCCTTCCCTGTCTGTCTGTCTTTCTGTCTCTCTCTTGAATTCATCCTCACAGTGAAACCCCTCTATAATTATGCTATCATTCTCTTATTGCTCAGGGGTTCAACGATAGTCTTATCCTAAATGTTAGCTATCAAATGTTAGCCTTCTGCCTACTTCTATGTTCCTTTAAATATGATTCCCAGTCCAGTCTCAATTTCCATTTGACCAATCTCAATCCCAAGGTTATATCTAGGCAATCTGAAATAACCTCATAGAATTATACCAGCTGTATCCTTTAATGCCTTAAAGATGTAACTACAATCCTCTCTCACTATATTGCAGTTCACTTATTGCAGCTTCACTGTATTGCGGGTTTAAAAAAAAATCTAATTCTGAATCATGGAGTTTTCATTATGTTGCAGGACTTTGTGAAGGAATATGGTACTGAACACAATGGAAAAGCAGTAAGCCACTACCACTTGTGCAAATTTTCCAATGTGAGATTCTACATGGCTGAACACAAAGCCCTCATTTCTGTATTGGCTGATGAAATGAAAAGCAACCAACTACAGCACTGTGTTCTCTATCCTGGGCGCTGATTAGCTCAGTGTTTATAAGAGAATGGGAAATGTTAATGAGTGTGAAAAAGTTTTATAGGAGAGTGGGAAGGGTTTATAAAGCCTCTCTCTCTCTATATATATATATATAAATAAAATAAAATAATATAATGCCACTACTTCACAAATTTCCAACTATTACAAGGGTCTCTGGAATGTAACTCCTGCATTCGGTGAGTGATCACTGAAATTCTCTATTTTTTTCCTGTCTAGAATCCCCTGCTTCTGACCTATTAAAGGTTCAAGATTTTATATCTATTTATATACTATTTATATATAATAATAGCATCTGTCTTATAGGCTGATTTAAGGAGACCAAACAAAACAATATTTAGAAAGTACTTGGCAAACTTTAAAATATTACATAAATTCTAGGGGTTTGTTGTTGTTGTTGTTTTATAGAAGCCATTCTTCCTTTCACCCTTCAAAATCATTTGAACGAATATCCATTTAAGGAGGTCACTTGCACTTCTAGAAAGCCAAGACCTATACTTACATGTTAAACAAAGAGCTGTGTAAATTCACACAATGTACACTGAAATCAAATTATTTCCAAATAATATTCATTCTTGATTGTTTACGTGTAGATTAAATGCCTGGTAAATTTTATTTCAGGTTGACTTGTCTGCTACCCATCCACTTTATGGTGCACAGAGATTATAAAGCAATTTCAATGCTGACCAAAATTTTGTAAATGATAATTTGGAAGCTCAATCTACTGTAAAAGTGGTATGCATTTTCAAGAGCCACATATATCTGTTTTATACTATACAGGGTGGGGGGATGTTCCACTATATCCCTCCATCAACCTGAAAAATCAAGAGTTGAGTGCAATTAGTCTAGGGGACCCATGTCTGCATGTGTAGGTGTGAGGTAGGCATATTCCAATAGAATAGTAAAAGAAGGAGGATATCTCCAAGGATTCTGAGTTAAATAAATGCTTCTCCTTTTGCTACAGGGTTTTAATGGCTATTTTCTACAAGCCTGATGAGAAATGCTTCATATAAAGAATGGACCTTCAAAATAGCTCTCAAAATAGATTATATTTAAAGCAAACATAGGAATATTACCTTTCATATTATTTTTATTATTATTAAGTTCTGTTTTCCTATGTAGTCTCTAGGGCAGCAAGGCATGGTGGGTAGAGTTCTTAAGTTAGAAGAAAGTGGACCTGGATTTAAACCTGACTCACTATACCTGTGTGCAGATCACTCAAAAACTCTCTAAGTCTCAGTTTCCTTATCTGTAAAATGGGAATAATAATACCTGTAGGTCCTTTCTCACTGGGCTATTGTGAGGTTCAAAATAATCTTTGTAAAGTCCTTTTGGGGTCATAACACTTTCTAGAAGTACCTGCTATCATCATTATTTTTATCTTGTTCTGAGGTTTTTATGAAATTATTAGTATTATCTCATTCTTCTCATCCTTTTTGATGGAGTTCAGAAATAAATGGCCCTGAGACAAGACACTAGAATGTCTTCATTCTTTATAATCAATAGTCTCATAATAAATAGACATACAGAAAGCATCGTTGGAAAAGTTCCAGGAGCAAGCAAGACAAGAAGAATACCATGTACCCCATCATGTTTCCAAATGATTTTGAACTCCTCTATCAGACCTTTATAGTTTGAAAATTTTTTGTTCCATGTAGCTTGAATATTATGAATATTAGTAATGATAAAATTTATTTAAAACATTGTTATTAAGTTTTTGTGAGTCAGTGTTTTGCATTCCAGCAATTATAGCCAACACTATTGTAATGGTCTAGTTCCAGAGCATTTTATTAGTTGAGTTCTCCAGGATTTTTAAACCTCTGCATTTATAGTATGGGGAGTTGATATTTGTCAGTATGAGAAATATAATAAGCTGCTGATCTATAATTCTAGCCAGGTGATGTCATGCTAAGTATTTGTTAGGTGTGAAACACGTCAGCCTGCAATGATAGGTTATACTATCTCCATCTTTTCATACATAATCTCCATTGATTGAGAGTTATGTTCCTGAAGAACTCTTTTGTAGTTGCTGATGGCTACAATCTGATCCTGAAGCCCTATGATAAATCTCTCCATTTCTGCTAACAAATTCTCATGACTCAGATGTTTTGTTTTGCATTTCCTTGTCCATATATTCTTGGCTGAGCTCATACAGAAGTCACTCATGGACAATCTTTTGATTCCACTCTTAGATCTCAGTTGCCTAGAATATTGAGAGGTGACTTACTGCAAATCATACAACCAGTATGGGTCAGAGGCTGGACCTGAAGCTAGGTCTTCCAGACTTTGAGGTTGGCTCTCTAGACATTAAGCCATACCTAACCCTGACTCTCACCCTCAGAAGGGTCAATCAATCAATCAACAGTTCTTAATTATCTTAATTAAGAAATATCATATCTTAATTAAGAAATATTAATTTCTTAAGTATCTACTATATGACATGGTGATACAAATAAAGGCAAAAGACACTTCTTGCCCTCAAGAAACTCACAGTCTAATGGGAGAGACAACAAGCAAACAAATATGTACAAATACAATACAAGCAGGATAAATGGAAAATAATTAACAGAGGGAAGGCATTGGAATTAGTAAGGATTTGGGAAAGCTTCCTGTAGAATGAGGGATATTAACTGGGACTTGAAGGAGTCCAGGGAGACCAAGAGGTAAAGCTGAGGAGGGAAAGCATATAGTATAGAGGATAACCAAAGAAAATGTCTGGAGCCAAGAGATGGAGTATCTTTCTCATGGCACATCAAGGAGGCCACTGTCACTGGAAACAAGAATAGTATGTGACAGGGAATAAGGTATAAGATAACTAGAAAGGTGGTGAGGGATTGGGTTATGAGAACTTGGAATGTCAAATTTTGTTTTTAACCCTGGAGGTGATAGGGAGTCATTGAAGTTTACTGAGTAGGTAGAGGTGGGTGGTACTATGGTCAGATCTATGTTTTAGGAAAGTCACTTTGACAACTGATTGGGGAATGGATTGAGTGGGAAGAGTCTTGTGGCTGGCAGATCTACCAGCAGGCTAATGCAGTAATCCAGGTATGAAATAAGGACTTGTCTCCTGATGGTAGCAGTCTTTAGAAAGAAGGGGGCATATTTGAGAGGTGTTGCAAAGATGGAATTGACAGGCCTCAAAACAGATATTGGGGGTGGGGGGGAGGACAGTGGGGTTGAGACAATGAAGAGTTGAGGGTGACCTAGATTGTGAGCCTGGGAGTCTGGGAGAATGGTGGTACCTGGGACCACCATTCCCAAATTCCCCTGGATAGGGAAATTTGGAGGGGGGAAGGTTTAAGGATAAAGATAGTGAGTTGACATTACTGACCAAAATTCTCTTTTAAGAGAGCAAAGTAAATAAATTCTAGTGAGGTCAAGAAGAGGGCAAGGTGGTGGGGGAGAACTTCATTCCAGATCATCCATTAAAATTGGGTTTATTAAATACAATAAACATGCTTTAAGTTCTTAAAACATGTAAGATATGCTATTGCTTGAGTTACAAAGAAAACGTTAAAAAAAGGAGCAGTCTTTGTCCTCAAGGAGTTTTATGTTTTCCTGGATAAAATATGCATTATGAGACAACTCTGGGACAGTGAGAAGATCCCGGTTCTGGAATCAGACCTGGATTTAAATCCTTCCTTTGACTCTATCTGAATTAACCAGAGTAAGTTCCTCAGCATTTCTGTGCCTCAACTTCCTCATCTTGGGTCCCTTCCCAACTCTGAATCTGGAATCCTATGATTCAAAATAATTTAAAGATGGAGGGAGCATTAACCATTAGGGAGGTCATAAACAGCCTTCACAGATTTGAGAGGACAATGGATGTAAACTTCTCTCTGGCCACTGTCAAGGCAATGCCTCCTACAAATAAGCATGGAAAAACTATTCTGTGGGGGAGAAAGAGCAATGTTTAGAGATAGGAAACAGCAATGGTTAGGTGAATATGTCATTCTTCTTCCTATTTTTCTTCAGTCCTCATTTACAACCCGTCACTTTCTCCCACCTACTCCATTCTCTTCCATCTCTTGCTGCCCATTGTCTACTTTATAGATAAATGTCTTAATAAACATTGCAACATTTAACTTTCTTTTCATGAATTAAGGTCATCAACCCAAGACCACAAATCCCAAGACCCCAATTTTCCATAAATTTAATGTATCAACAAAGTTTTGAGTCACAGATTTCAGAAATATATGTCATTTCCCCTTTTGCATCCCCATTTAACTCTGGATTTAATTAAATGTTAACAATCCTTGACCACATCAATTTAGTATGATTATATTTTTTAAAATGATGATCAAGGGGGCTGCTGGGTAGTTCAGTGGATTGAGATCTAGGTCTAGAGACAGGAGGTCCTGGGTTCAAATCTGTCCTCAAATACTTCCTAGATGTGTGATCCTGGGCAAGTCACTTAATTTCCTTACCTTACCTTGCCTAGTCCTTACCACTCTTCTGCCTTGGAACCAATACAGAGTATTGATTCTAAGATGGAAGGTAAGGGTTTTAAAAAATAAATAAAATAAAATTATGATCAAGGTATGCTACTTAGTGGATAGGATGGTTTGTCATAGCAATTTGAGAGCTAGTGATGATGCTAAAAATGATCAGAAAATATATATTGAATGAATGACACAATTTTAAAAGCATTAAGAAATAATTTGATAAGACATCACAGGGAGAGGGAAATGCCAGAAGAATGGAGATAAACTTACAGACAATATTACTAAATCAATGCAATGAAGAGGATACCAGTAATGGCCAATCTATATACTTACTTTCTCTATAAAAGTTCTCTATGGAGCACTTAAAGCATGGTCAGACATAGAAGATACCAAAGTCATCCACTGCATCCTGGGCCATCACCAGTTATCCTGACTTTTGTCTTGCCACTGAACTTGGAAGACTCTGGAAAAGAAAGTGAGGCTAATGACTTGGTGCAATTCTTCCTCACTTAAATCTAATTCATGCTCAAGTCAAGACATTATCCTGTGATGTCACTGACTCTTTGAAAATGAAGGAGGGAACATCAACAAAAACAAAATGGCTATGAGAATAATTAATACATATAATGAAAATATTCTTAATGAAAATAGAATGAGGTCAGCTTTTTCAGATGACTTTCTATTGCTGCCCTTATATCCATAGTCACATAACTGACTGAAAGGTGTACAGAATACAAGAATGTATTGATTGCAAGGAGGAAAACATTTAACTCAACAAAATGTAGCCTTAAAGCTCTTCTTTAGAAAGAAATTCATCATAGTCGTGTTAAGATCATATAGAGTTCCTTGATAAAGGGAACCACGAAAGTAATTCTGTTCAATAATTATCTGGTTATACATATGGAGTAAGGTGCCATCATCACCACAGTCATCATTGTTATCTGTGCATTGAGATAGAGGTGTAAGGCTTTCAAATATTATCTTGTTTTATCATCACAACAACCCTGGGAAGTGGATGCTATTATCATCTTCTTTTACATATGAGGAAACTGAGGCAGACATAGGTTAAATAACTTCCCCAGGGTTAGGCAGAAAACTGGGAAATACATGCTCACCCAAGGCACCTGGAACTGTCAGGGAGAATAAGCCACCCAGGGTCTGAAAGGAAGGCTTCTCTGTAGATAGTGAGGTCCTTTGTAGTGGTATCAAACTTAAACAGAAACAAATCCTTGCAGCATTGTATTGACTTAGAAAAACACCAAATTAAGGGCAGCTAGATGACACGGTAGATTGAAAGCCAGTCTAAGAGACAGGACCTCCTGAGTTCAAATCTGACCTCAGACACTTCCTAGCTGTGTGATCCTGGGAAAGTCACTTAATCCCCATTACCTAACCTTTATCTCTCTTCTAGCTTGGAACCAATATATAATATTGACTCTAAGACAGAAGGTAAATGTTTAAAAAAGAAAAACATCAAATTAGCATCATTATACTTTAGTTTACTTTGTAATGCTTTCCTCAATTACATTTTAATTTAATTCTCCTCATCATTGGGAAGTTGTACTCATCATTTCTCTCCATTCGGGTCACTTATGTTCTAAAGGTTTTTCTTTATAGGTGACATTGCATTAATTGCATCAAGGCTTAAAATATAGTGGGCTAAAAAAATATATTGGGATAACCTCAGTGAAATACAAAAGCACTCAAAGAGATTAGCTTAACAATGCATGAAGGATAGGGGAATGGTTAAATAATATGTTTTGTCCAGAACAGAGTGGGATAATTAGCCCATTGAGTCAGTACATATATCTTGGGCATGGACAATGAAATTACCCCAGATATGAACAGAATGAAAAGGGAAACCTTTGGCCATTGGTGTTTCATGTGTGCTCTTGGGCCATTCCAGTGTTTCAAGGGTGTTCTCAGCACTGAAGGCTTTGGTATATATTCATCTCTTTCCTCCTTCACCACCCTTGATGTCCTTGATCTTCTTTGAAAAGAAAGGACCAATAAGAACAATACTACCACCACCTCCATGGAAGTGGAGGTAGGTATATGGTTGGGGTGTACACTTTTAAGAAGAAACAACTTCCATTCTCTTTTGATCTCTTTTCCCATCTACTGAGCATAGAACTCTTTGAGGTTCTCCCTACTGAGGTATGGAGAAAGCCCACTCCAGCAACATAGTGTTGAAAGCACATAAGTTGGTATCAGCTAAGCCTGGTCTCAAACTGCTTCTTCTATTTTGTTTCTTTCCTGAATACAGGTGATTTTATTTGAGAGTACTCTCTGTGGGGCTTATCCTAGTTGGTACTGCTTATTCCAGGTGCCAAAATGTCTAGTTAACAGTTTCTGCATGATTATAAATAATAATGAAGAATAATAAAATATAAAAAATAAATCATAAGTCATAATAAAAGTCACATCATCAATCTATGACCATTTGGCACCCCAGTATTGGCTGGAGCTATGTTGGAGTAGGGAAAGTTCTTCTATAAACTTTTCCAGATTCAAATAACTAGGAAATGTGAGTCACTATCTTTAAAGTTGCCCAGGATGGCAGGTCTGAGAAGTGCTTGTGCTTCTGCATTGACCAAAAAATGGAAGATGCCTCTAAAAAGGTAAGGTGGTACAGTGGAAAATGTGTTGGCCTTAAAGACAGGATGGACCCAAGGTCAAAATCCCATCTCTAATACTTAGTAACTGTGTGACTATTTATAATTTGACCTTTTAGTCTCAGTTTCTGGTCATCTGTAAAATGGAGTAATAATGCCTGTAGTAACTAACCAATAGGATTGTAATGAGGCTTAAATGTGATAATGCATGTAAACCTTAAAGGACTATGTAAATATCAGTTATTATTATCTCTAGTTACATAAGATGTCTGCCTAAAAGGTGCATTCAACATCACATGAGTAAGCAAGAAGATAAAATCTGGCATTACTTCAATATTCCTGGATTGCCACATTTGTTATACTCACATATTTATTTCCTAGGCAGGTTTTTGTGATTCTTTTAAAAGAGGGAAAGATATAGCACAAAATTCTATTTTAAAAAATGTTTACCTTTTATTTATAAAGACCCACTCAAATGCCACATACTAGGTAGGTGAGCCAGTCTACCTGAAGTAACAGGGTCCTCTAGGGGAGAGAATAGGAGGCAGCATGGGCCAGATGAGGCAAACCACCACTTCTACCTACCTTGACCAATTTCCCATCAGACCCTGATGGAGGACCATGAGCCTTGTGGGGAGAGTAGTTCTCCCCAGATCACTAGTCTGCTTCCAGCCCTGCTCTTACAGCCATCAGCCAGGGAAGCTACTCCTATGGGAAAAGGGTCTGCCACCAACTTATCAACCAAATGCCACACATAAGGCTGGTGAGCCAGCTTAGCTAAAGTAGAAAAGTACCCTGAGGAGAGACAGAACTGGACATATGCCCCAGGGAAGTGAGATCCATTCCCCTCAATCAGTTCCTGATGGAGATAGCCTAGGAGCCTGAACTCAAAAGTCTTGGGAAAGCAATGCTTCTTGCCCAATGCCCTCAACCATCAGCTTGGGAAACTGCTGTGGAAATGCAGCCTGGTAACTGTTCCTGCAGATGCTATGCATTGTGGAATGACTCTTCATCAGAAACTGATATTTTATCAGTGGAAATGACATCAAAGAAAAATCATTAATATCATATTTGCCAATTCACCCTAAGGTTCATGGGATTTCTTTATCTGATTGGCAGCTGAAACCTACCATGTGTGGAGTAGTTGTGTTGCTTTCTAATTTGTATCCAATCCAATCCATTCAATCTAGTCCAAAAAATCCAACAATCTTTTAAAAAATTATTAAGTGCCTACTATATACTAGGCACTATGCTAAGCCCTGGGAGGTTAAAAAACAACAACAAAAGACAGTTCTTGATCTCAAGGAACCTACAATCAAATGAAGATGACAACATGCAAACAAATATATCCAAAGCAATCTATATGCAGGACAAATCAGAAGTAATTAACAGAGGGAAGGCACCAGAATTAAGAGGGATTAGGTAAGGTTTCCAGTAAATTATAGGGTTTTATTTGGGACTTAAAGGAAGTGAGAGAGGGCAAAAGGCTGAGCAGAAGAGGGAGAACATTCCAGTGCAGTCCCAGAATGGATTATGCCTTCTTTCCAAGGACTATCCTGGTTGGGTACCAAAAGACTCACTGTCAAGAGACTAGCTACTTGATGAATTCTTTAGCACTGACAATGCATAAGACAAAGAAAATACCAAATAGCTATTAATCAACAAGTATTTATCAATCACTGGCTATGTTCAAGGCAATCACTTATGTGCCATATGTTATGCTAGGCACTATGGATACAAAGAAATGCAAATATACAAAACCTGCTCTCAAGGAGTTTACATTGAAGTTGGGGATACAATATGCAAAAGGGCTTTGTATACCCAAGAGCAAATGGGGAATGATCACAGAGGGAAGGTACTGGACAATACTATTTTGTTTCTGCAGTTTCCTCTGTGGAAACTTGCCTTTAGGCAGTAACTGCCCTTCTTTGAAAAGGATCTGATGAACTAGCACTAAAGTATAAAGTAAAACTTACGTGCATTCCCCCTAGTATTGCTTGGATTTTAACTGGGGAAAATCTCTTAATCTTTTTTTCATTTTTTTATTCTTATGCAAAACACAATTCTATATTGGTCATTGTTGTAAGAGCAAACCAAAACCCCCAAATAAAACCATAATACACCGGTGTGAAAGACAACCCCAACAGTTCCTTCTCTGAAAGTGGATAGCATCCCCCATTATGTCTTTCAGGATTATCCCAGATCAATGCATTGCTGAGAGTAGCCAAGTTTTCACAGATAATCATTTCCCAATTTTGCTGTTACTGTGCACAATGTTGAAAATCTCTTAATCTAATGGAATAAAAGTTGAACAATGGACTCCAGGCATCAGCAAAAGGACAATGGGGAAGATTTTTTTGTATTTCCCTATCTTTCCCCCCTATCTATTCTCACTATTCTTCTCAACTCTTTTCTCCCTTCTTTCCCTCCTCTGGTCTTTTAAAAAAATTCTTACCTTCTCTCTTAGAATTGATACTAAATATTGGTTCCAAGGCAGAAGAGTAGTAAGGGATAGGCAAATAGGGTTAAATGACTTGCCCAAGGTCATACAGCTAGGAACTGTCCAAGGCCAAATTTGAACCCAATGTCTCTAACCCTGGCTCTCTGTCTACCTAGCTGTCTCCTTCGTCAGGTCTTCAGTATCTTTCCCCTTTCTGTCTCCCAGTTTACAGCAAAGGTTCTTAACCTGTGCTTTTTGAATTTTTCTTAATATTTTGATAACTGGGTTCAATATAATTGATTCCCTTCATCAGGAAAGTAGAGGGAATGCCAACATTTTAAAGAAAAGAAAAACCTTGCCTTCCATCTTAGATTCAATCCTGTGTATTGGTTCCAAGGCAGAAGAGTGGTAAAGGCTAGGCAATGGGAGGGGGGGGTTAAATGATTTGCCCAGGGTCATATAGCTAAGGAAGTGTCTGAGGTCAAATCTGAACTCAAGACTGCTGGTTTCCAGACCTGGCTCTCAATCCACTGAGCTATCTAATTCCCCCCAATTGCATCATTTTTAGGTAATTTATAAATCCTACCAAAAATATCCCCTAGTCAATCAATATTTGTTGAACAACTAGCATTGCTACGTACCACCAGTCAGTTAGTTAATAAGCATTTATTAAGCTTTTACTGGAGTTATTAGTATTCTAATTGTGAGATCTTTATACAGTGACCAAGTGCGGCGTATACTACTGGAGGAATTGAAATTTGTAAATATTGACCCTTTCCCTTTGCAGAAGATAAAGAGGTTGAAAAATTCTATAAAGCACTTAATGATAAAATTAAATCAATACATACTTTAATAGTTATTTACTTCAATGTAGAGGTAAGCATGGATAAAAAAATATGTTGGCAAACATGGTTTGAGACCAAGAAATGGGGGAGGCCAAAGGCTTACAAAATATATAGAAGTCTCATCTGGGGCCAGGGCTGGTACCAGTTGCTGATAATCCATTGTAACCCTCTTTCTGGGAAGGACTGTGGGCCTTATTTGGGAGGATTTGTGTTAAGAATTCTATTTTCATTATTTATTATATAATTATTTGGAAATTCTATTTTTATTATTTATTATATATTCATTATTTCACAGATATTTGGGTTTGTACTGAGCTAGAGTTTCTCATTGGTAGATCTCAACCAGTCATTCCTGAGGTTGCATTACCACAATAGTTCAAGGCCCCATTAATTACTTTTTTTTCTTAAATCAAATCGTGCCTTTATTTTATGAGGTTCAGTTGTTTCATGTCTGTTATTCAGTTATTTCAGTCATGTCCAACTCTTTGTGACTCCATTTAGGATTTTCTTGGCAACGATACAAGAGTGCTTTGCCACTTCTTTCTCCAGCTCATTTTATAGATGAGGAAATGAGGCAAATAGGGTTAAGTGACTTGTCCAGGGACATATAGTTAGAAGCATCTGCGGTTGGATTTGAACTCAGGAAGATGAGAATTCTTGACTCCAGATCTGGTGCTCTCTCCACTGTGTCACCTCAATGTCCCATGTCTAATAGTATTCTCCTGTCTAACAAGATCCTAAAAGTTCTGCTGTCTTACTGTTTTATTAGGTCTAAGATTCTGAGTTTCAGCACCAGAGTGCTTGGAGCATAAGGAGACTGGATCAGAAGAGAGAAAGTTAAGGAAGCCAGCTTTGTGGAGGAGAACAGCCATGGAGGCTGGAAACAGGCTGCTTGAGTCCTTTGGGGACTGGAGAAGTGGTAGGGGATTTTGATCCAGGTTAAGGGAAACCAGCACTGGAGAGAATGTGCAGAGACCCTGGACCTGCCACATATATCAAGACTTGGAGACTAGTGCTGATTCATGCAGATGGTAGTGGGGAGAGACACCTGGGAAACTGAGGACTCACTGATATTCAGACTCCCTAAAAGGGTCTAAAAAAGGAAGTTCTCAGCCATTACTGTAGGTCTTACTTTGACAGGCAGTTCAGAGAATTTGTTTATCCCAGGTCTTCTTCATTTAATTGGATATTATTGAAGTCCTTTCTCCTGGTCCCCAAGAGATTAGTGATATAAGCAGTTGGCCAAAAGAAGAAGTGGATATCTCTTTCAAAGTCAACTAGAAGGTTCAAAACAAGTCCCCTACTGAGTTGTTGTTTTCTTTTTTTAATCTCAGCAACAGTTTATTAAATGTCCTAGGCCAATAAGATCTTTAGTGCTATAATGAGCTAATCCCTGGATTTAGCTAAACTATGGAGGAAAAAAGCTTCTACTATTAACAAGAGAGAGGCAGTTTTTTTCTCTCCTTAGTGGCAAAGAATTGGAAATTGAGGAGATGCTCATCAATTGGGGAATGGCTAAACAAGTTGTGTTATAGGATTGTGATGAAATAGTACTGAGCAATAAAAAAGACTCACATGGAAAGTCCTACATTAAATTCTGAAGAGCAAAATGAGAACCACAAGAACATTATATAAAGCAACAGAAATATCATTTGAAAAATAACTTATATGTCTCCCTCTAGAAAAAGAACCGATAATTAGAACCAAGTAAGATACATATATATATAAAACATAAATTTTTTTTGGTCAAGTGATGCTTTCTCTAGTATTGGGAGGAGAGGGAGGAGATACCTGGGAATTTTAATGCAGCAAATAAACAATTAATTTTTAAAAATAAAGTTGATTCCTGTTCAATTTTGAAAAAGAGAATTATGAGTGAGAAAGAGAGAGCTTCTATAATGTCCCCTTCCTCCTCCCATAAAAATGAAAAAAAAAATGAAAGCCAGCCAATGAGTAAAGGAATTTCTAGCTTCAGAAGAGCTAGGAGCATCATATTATTTAATTGTTTAAGAAATAAAAGTTAAATAGGGAAAAGTCCTTATCATGTTCTCTGATTTTGACAGTAAGTTCCTGTAATTCGACCAATTCACAGAAAAACCAGTACCATCAGGGCCACCACTTCCCATGCCCCAGTAACTGTTTCCAGGAAAGATTTTGACATTGCTCTCCCACTAGAATATGTTTTCTAAACTAAATTATTTCCAAACTATAATACCCAAGCTTGCAAGCTGTGGATGGACAAAAAGGCCTTAGTTTTTACATTCAATGATCAGGTGGCCTGGTGAAAAAACTGTGTTCCTGTCTCTTTGTCTTCCTGTCTGTCTGACCCTTTCTAACCTCATCTCCAGAGACTCATTTCACTTCATCACAAAGGAATAATGGAAATGAATAATGAATTCTGAAAGCCAGACTTTTACTGCCAGTGTATTGGGAAACTGACTTCTGGAAAACCAGATTTACAAAAGTGATAAATTAGTGAGCTATTATTCATTTTACAAAATGATTTTTTTTTCCTTTCCAAAGGATTCGCCAGTGTTGCCTTTATTTTTACTTACTGTTTTCATTTTCCTTTTTGGAACAGACTTGTGATTTTATTGGTTTAGGGAATTCCCCCTCTCCTCCCCCTCCCCCCATGAAACTCTTTCAACCAATGTTCTATAACTTATAATCTTAGAGAGTTGCCAGGGGCACTGATAGTCACAAAGCTAATATGTATCAGGGGCAAGACTGGAATTCAGATCTTTCTAACTCCGAAGCAAGTTCTCTATTCATTCCACCCAGCTACCACTCCAAAGGTTAGATTTAAATAATTAGTTCTTCTAAGGCATTAAAAATATGATTCTGTTGAGTGATAATACATGTATCACCCAGTGGAACTGCTTTTCAGCTCTGGGAGGGGGCGAGGAAAGAGGGGAGAGAGAGAACATGAATCCTGTGACCATAAAAAATATTTTAAAAATGAAATTATATTTTAGAAAATGATTCTGTTTGCAAAAACTCAGTTACACTCATCTTTGAGAGAATCTCTCTCTTTTACAAACTGATGAAGCAGACAACCCTGGCCATGAAAGACTCTTAGCATAATGCCTGGCACAGAGCAAACATTTCATAGATGTTGATTGTTGATTGAGAGTTAACTAAAAGTAACAGCAATGGAGCACCAGCAAACCCACAAAGATTGAGTAATGAGACTGCTTTCTCACAAGCCACATATGGGGGTGGGGGGGGAGATCAGCCTCTGGGCTTTATATTCACAGCTCATACACATGGAATAAGTACCTGCAGCCAGTTCGGTGCCTTACACAGGCAAGCACTTAATGAACATTATTGGATTACACAGAGCGGCCAATAGAGAAAGCTCTGTGAAAGGCTCAGCAGATTGATGGCCAAGCCCAGGTCACATCCCCTCCTCTTTGTGCTCCCTGGGAACGTCTGCGTTGATGCACTGCCCACCCCTCCTCTGATTCTCCCCCTTGGCAGGTGCAGTTTCTGCAACTTGCAGGCAGGATTGATTCCCTGGGCAGCAGCTGTGTGCGCAACGACCTGTGAGCGGAGAAAATGGCACCAGCAAACAAAGGAAGCTGGCACTAAACAATGCCTGGAACCTCCAGCCCAATTTCCAAAGCCTCCCTTTGAGTCCGATTTTCTTAAAGCAATGATCTCAGCCCGGGCTTCTGGCTGGCAGCCTCCCTCGTTTAAAGTCGACACTGAAAACCTCTCAGTCACCCACACGCACCCTGCGTGGGAGCCACCTTGGCCAGCTGCCACCTTCGGCTCTTTATCCTAAAAAGGGCGGAGCCAGTGCTATTATCAAGCCCAAAGCAGAGCCAAGAAGCAGTCTTTAAGACTTCTCCCTAGAGACACGTAAAGTCAATGCTGTCTAGAAGCCTCCAGCTCGCTGGGCACGGAGCGGAAGGAGTACTGCATTGTCTGCAGTGGATTTCTCTCCAGCCCTGGAGGGAATTGTTTCTTGAGAAGGGTCCCATTATGTTAACGGGCTTTTCTTGACACCTGAAATCCTCTTGACAGGCCAGCAGCAGCAGCAGCAGGGCACATTGTTTTTGAGTCATTTTTGCAGGCGTGAGGATGTTTTGTCCTGAGTTTTCTCTCCGGTTCTCATCCCTCCCTCTCCTCTTCTTCCCCTCTCCCCAGCCAACCCCCCAGCCAAAAGTGCACATTCAAGGGTATATACAGGCAAAACTGTGAGGTAGTTCTGTTTGCCTTCAGCCCTCTTTTTACTATTCATCCCGGGGGTTCCCTCCCTCCACTCACAGTCTTTCCCCTTTATTCTCCCCTCTGCCTCCCACAAGTGCCAGGTACCTCATAATCCTTTCCCAGGTGCTCTGAGCCTCTCTTTCTTTCTTTCTTTCTTTCTTTCTTTCTTTCTTTCTTTCTTTCTTTCTTTCTTTCTTTCTTTCTTTCTTTCTTTCTTTCTTTCTTTCTTTCTTTCTTTCTTTCTTTCTTTCTTTCTTTCTTTCTTTCTTTCTTTCTTTCTTTCTTTCTTTCTTTCTTTCTTTCTTTCTTTCTTTCTTTCTTTCTTTCTTTCTTTTTAAATATATTTTATTTGATCATTTCCAAGCATTATTCGTTAAAGATCATTTTCTTTTCCTCCCCTCCACCCCCCATAGCCGACGCGTAAGTCCACTGGGCATTAGATGTTTTCTTGATTTGAACCCATTGCTTTGTTGATAGTATTTGCATTAGAGTGTTCATTTAGAGTCTGTCCTCTGTCATGTCCCCTCAACCTCTGTATTCAGGCAGTTGCTTTTCCTCGGTGTTTCCACTCCCATAGTTTATCCTTTGCTTATGAATGGTGTTTTTTTCTCCTGGATCCCTGCAAGTTGTTCAGGGACATTACACCGCCACTAATGGAGAAGTCCATTACGTTCGATTATACCACAGTGTATTAGTCTCTGTGTACAATGTTCTCCTGGTTCTGCTCCTCTCGCTCTGCATCACTTCCTGGAGGTTGTTCCAGTCTCCATGGAACTTCTCCACTTTATTATTCCTTTTAGCACAATAGTACTCCATCACCAACATATACCACAGCTTGTTCAGCCATTCCCCAATTGATGGGCATCCCCTCGTTTTCCAGTTTTGGGCCACCACAAAGAGCGCAGCTATGAATATTTTTGTACAAGTCTTTTTGTCCATTATCTCTTTGGGGTACAGACCCAGCAGTGCTATGGCTGGGTCAAAGGGTAGATATTCTTTTGTCGCCCTTTGGGCATAGTCCCAAATTGCCCTCCAGAATGGTTGGATCAATTCACAACTCCACCAGCAATGAATTAATGTCCCTACTTTGCCACATCCCCTCCAGCATTCATTACTTTCCTTTGCTGTAATGTTAGCCAATCTGCTAGGTGTGAGGTGATACCTCAGAGTTGTTTTGATTTGCATCTCTCTGATTATAAGAGATGTAGAGCACTTCTTCATGTGCTTGTTAATAGTTTTGATTTCTTTATCTGAGAACTGCCTATCCATGTCCCTTGCCCATTTATCAATTGGAGAATGGCTTGATTTTTTGTACAATTGATTTAGCTCATTATAAATATGAGTAATTAAACCTTTGTCAGAGGTTTCTATGAAGATTTTTTCCCAATTTGTTGTTTCCCTTCTGATTTTAGTTATATTGGTTTTGTTTGTACAAAAGCTTTTTAGTTTGATGTAGTCAAAATTATTTATTTTACATTTTGTGATTCTTTCTATATCTTGCTTGGTTTTAAAGCCTTTCCCCTCCCAAAGGTCTGACATGTATACTATTCTGTGTTTACCCAATTTACTTATGGTTTCCTTCTTTATGTTTAAATCACTCACCCATTTTGAATTTATCTTGGTGTAGGGTGTGAGGTGTTGATCTATTCCTAGTCTCTCCCACACTGTCTTCCAATTTTCCCAGCAGTTTTTATCGAATAGTGGATTTTTGTCCCAAAAGCTGGGATCTTTGGGTTTATCGTATACTGTCTTGCTGAGGTCGCTTTCCCCCAGTCTATTCCACTGATCTTCCTTTCTGTTTCTTAGCCAATACCAAATTGTTTTGATGACTGCTGCTTTGTAATATAGTTTTAGGTCAGGGACTGCAAGGCCCCCATCGTATGTGTTTTTTTTCATTATTTCCCTGGATATCCTTGATCTTTTGTTCTTCCAAATGAACTTTCTTTCTTTCTTTCTTTCTTTCTTTCTTTCTTTCTTTCTTTCTTTCTTTCTTTCTTTCTTTCTTTCTTTCTTTCTTTCTTTCTTTCTTTCTTTCTTTCTTTCTTTCTTTCTTTCTTTCTTTCTTTCTTTCTTTCTTTCTTTCTTTCTTTCTTTCTTCTTTCTTTCTTTCTTTCTTTCTCTCTCTCTCTCTCTCTTTCTTTCTTTCTTTCTTTCCTTCTTTCCTTCTTTTTTCTTTCTTTCATTTTTTATGTCCATATTATTCATTCTTGTAAATGAACACTCCCATAAAACCCAAACCCCAAAACATATACCAAATAAACAAGTGATAAATTACATAGTTTCATCTGTGTTTCTGCTCCCACAGTTCTTTCTCTGGAGGTGGATAGTGTTCTTTCTCATAAGTCCCTCAGAATTGTCCTGGATCATTGCATTGTTGTTAGTAACAAAGTCTGCCACATGTGATTGTTCCACAATATTGCAGCTACTGTGTATAATGGTGTCCTGCTTCTGCTTATTTCATTCTGCATCAGTTCAAGTCCCTTGCTTTCTTAACCAATAGCTCCAACAAAATTTGCTTTCAGTGGGTAACTGCCCTTTGGAAAGGATCTGATTAAGTAATACATACTAAGATATAAAGTAAAACATAAATTTATCCTCCGAGGCTTGTTTGGATCTAACCGAGGAAAATGTCTTTATAGACCAGAACAAAACTCTAAAGGTGGAACTCCAAATATCAGCAACTGTTCAGCATGAAAGATGTCTTACATTCCTGCCCCCTCTCCAGAATCAACTTGTTGTGTCCTTTTCAATTCTTTCCTCCATCCTTCTCTCTTACCTCAGGGTCCTTGTGGATTTCTCCCTGCCCCATAATTTTCTAAAGAGATTCTTAAGCTGGAGTATGTGAATTAATCTTAAATTTTTTTTTGATGAATGCATTCCAATATGATTGGTTTTCTTTGTAATCCTATGTATTTTCTCTTATCCATTTAAAAATATTATTCGGAGAAAAGATCTGTAGTCTTATTGAGGTTGCCGAAGGGTTCATGACACACAATGATGTGAATCTCTGGTTTTAGAGGAAAATAATTAAATTAACTCATTCACACTCAAGTGTCAACTATTCAATGTCATCTCTCTTTAGGACAGCTGTACTCTAAAAAGGAATATGTGAGGATGATCATGTTTAACCCTTAGGAATAAGTTCGTAATGGTGGAAATTCGGACACCTCAGCAGGCCCACAGGAAGGGATATCTTTGAGTAGGAACTTAATCCTAAAATCATATTTCTATGTGCTCCTTATTTATTTAATTAAATGGAAGATGGGAAAGAAAGGTGTCTCCACATCTAACAAAAAAAATTAATTTGGAGGGGGAAGCTGAGTAGCTCAGTGGATTGAGAGCCAGACCTAGAGATGGGAGGTCCTAGGTTCAACTCTGGCCTCAGACACTTCTCAGCTGTGTGACCCTAGGCAAGTCATTTAACCTCCATTGCCTAGCCCTTAACACTCTTCTGCCTTGGAGCCAATACATAGTATTGGGTTTTAAAAAAATGAATTTGGGAGAATTTATGATGACTTTAATCAATGTCCTATCTACCCTAGCACACTGCATCTTTTATAATGGACCTGTAGTGTTATATCCCATGTTTTATTGCTACAGCAAACTATCCTTTTATGATCAAAGATAATGCTGGGTCTGAGTTCAGTCCAGGATGATATCATTAAGTCTTAAGTCTTTAAGTCTTTCAAAACCTAAAAATATTAGAAAATAACTGAAGGCCTAAACAGAGAAAAGTGACCCAAGACTTAAATGATATTGGGAAATTGAAGAAGGTATACTAAAGGGCTCATGTTAAAAGACAAGAAAACTGTTGAGAACATAAATGTTTTGTACAAGAGAAGAACTTTGGGACTAACTATAATTGAACACTTTCATTTTTTCTGTTATTGTTCAGTCATTTCAATCATGTCTGACTCTTAAGGAACCCATTTGGGATTTTCTTAGCGAGGATACTGGAAAGGTTTACCATTTTCTTCTCCAGCTTATTTGATGAGGAAACTGAAACAAACAGGGTGAAGTGACTTTTCCAGGGTCACACAGCCAGTAAGTGTCTGAGGCCAGATTTGAACTCACGAAGATGAGTCTTTCTGACTCCAGACCCAGAATTCTATCCTACTATATTATCCACTATAACACTTAACTGCCCATTTTTTTTCATTAGGAGATAGTAAAACAAACAAAAATTCTAAACCCACTTGGTTGAATTAAGGTCATAGGATCTAATATAATGACTAATCATAATTATATCTCCATATTTGGCTATTATTCTTTCAATCCTATGGATAATAGTTTTCTATTATAAAGTCCAAATCCAGCAAGAAACAATTATGCTACTAGCTAAACATTTGTCTCTTGACCTCCTCAAACTCTGAGCTCTCTCATCTCAGCTCTGTCATATGAGTAACTCCATTATTCATCATCACCTCCCCCTTTATATCTTTTTATCATCCTCTGCTGTCGCCATCACCTTCTCTATCCATGACTAACTCATTATAGAATGATGGGACTGCAGACTTCGAAATAAATCATCCTTCTCCTTCTCACCCTTCCTTCCATCTTCCTTCCACTCTCTTGATTTTTTTTAAATGGGAAAGGAAGCTGGATTGCAAATTTAGAAGGCTCATTGTTCCCTCTGCCTCCTCTTTACTGCCTTCATACATTTTCTGAAAGCTGAAATGAACTGAGTCAGTGAACATCACTCAGGTGACTGACATCATCCTCACAGTGACTCCGGGTAAACATACATACCTTTATGCTGGGGAAGGTGAATACAGATGCAGGGAAGAACATTTAATTAAATCAAACTTGAATTTTACAGTCTGGCCTTCAAAGAACTATATATAGGTATAACCACACAGGTATAGTCATATCTGGAGGAGACAGTGCTCAGCTCTATTATATCTTGGGTGCCAAGTAAAGCTCTTAGCCTAAGTTCTGCAATTAATCAGAGTTTTAACCTCTAAAACCTCCTGATTTCGATTCTTTCCTATCATATCCAACTCAACTCATGAATCTGCTGGCTGTATTGAACCCACCTCCTCTCCACAAAGCAGCTGAAGGGCCAGAAGAGCAGGGCTTGAATCCAATCCATGGTTCTTTGAGAATATAAGATTTTTAACCTTTTTCTCAGTCTACTGAATACCCTCAATGCTTTGGGGATCCATTCTATGAATACAGTTATACAGAGATCTGTATTTTAACAATTTTACAAACCCAGCAAAAGAAAGATCTTTCCTCCAAAAAGAAATGTTTTACATCATGAATGAAGATTTGAAGAACCAGTCTTTGCTAGCATTTGTTTAATGTTTTATGTCATTGAGAGACAATGCCTGATGTTATTAAGTACCTTACTTCCTTTCATCTGAGGGTCCTGGAGTCTTTAAGGTTTCTATTTTTCCTTTTTTACTTACCTAAATGTAATGAAATCCACCTGGTGGCCTATTTCTGAAATCTACCAATTGAAAGAAATAGTGTGATTCACCATAGTAACAGTTCAGAATCAGTGGCTAGTATGAAAGCAACACCGTGTTAGAGTTATTAGCCAATCATGGGCCAGAATAACATTAAAATCTCATAGCAACACAATCTGCATGGCAACATCAGCTGTTGCATAAAGGAAAAATTGGAAAAAAATATGATTTGAGAGGGAAATTAGGTTATTAACTGCTAAGTCAGACATTGGTCACAGTCGTATGAACCTCTCTAAAAATATACATGCTTTAGAGAGCTCAGCTGATATTTTCAGTCTAAAGTCCCAGAATCATATGGGAAAGTATAACTTGGCCTTCTACCAGTATGTACCTCACTCTGGAGTGGCATAGATAACAATGTCCTTAGAAAACACCACTTTGAGAAAGGGAGTACAGGATGTTATGTTCCTAACGAGATAACAAAGAAATACAAGTGGGTAGTCAGAACTAGTCCAGCTAGTTGAACACTGTAGCTTTACTTCCTAGACCAGGTCTAAATCTTCTGGCTGGAGCCTCATTATAATAACAATTTAGACCAGGTGAAAGAGCTTTGTAGTCTCTAGGGCAAAACAAAATGATGTCATTCCATCCTTACAACAACCCTATGTGATAGGCAAGGAAGATAGATGGACTCCCTACCACCACCACCACCACCATTTTATAGATGAGAGAAGTGAAGTTCAGAGAGATGAAATTATTTACCCTTGGTTCCAAAATTAATAAGGGGAAGACTTGAGGCAGGTGGAAGGGCAAGGATTGAGAGCAGATAGCTTAGGGACTTTGGACCCAATGCTACACAGGATACGAGGTTTATAGAACTGAGGGTAAAGGGAGTCCTTTGGAACTTTCTACTCTAAATGATTCAAAAGTGACTCTTCTATGAGAATCCATTAGCATATGGACAGATATTGATGTCACTTAACACTCTTGATATCACTTAACACCTTTCGGGTAAAAAAGTAATTATAAGTCTTCCGTTGTAGCCAATATGTTTGGAACAAATCATTCCTTTGGTCTGGGACACTCAGCACTCTTCCGCCTTTCTCCTGGACTGTGGCTGGCCTGAAAACCAAAAAAATAAAAAAAAGGTATTTATATTACATGTTTTGTCTACAAAACATTCTATAATCATTCTTGTTGATTCTTCCTTACTAGCCAGCTGGTTATACCATCTGCATAGCACAGCTGGTTGGAAAATGGAAAATTTCAGCTAATCAATTGGTTGATTTGTTTACATGACACTAAACTAACCATTTTGGCTAGGTTTTCACCAACTTAACTGGCATATATTCATTCTTTAAATTGAATCAGTCAATTGTTTTGATGTTGTAGAGTTAGAGTTCCATAAACCCTGCAGAGTGCCCATTATATTAGGAGCAGAGTCCTAAGTCCAGCAGGTGATGAAGGCTTTTCCTAAGATAGAGAAATGTGCCCCATGGTAGTATAACCTCAGCCTCAAAGCCCAAGTATGGAACTCTCTCCTCATTGGTAGAAATGAATGCCATTCCTGTGTGAGGATCAGGGGCAGAGTTGGAAAGAGGGAGAGAGGAGGTTTCTTCAGTTTTGCAGACAGTTTTCAAATTTTTTTCAAGCTTCCAGTCTCTTTGAGCACTGCCATTATTCTGGGTGCTTCTGACTTCCAGAGAGGGAAGATGGAGGAGGCCACCCATATTTCCAATGGCTGAAGGAAAAGACTCTGGGAACACACTGACATTAGAGGAACTGGGAGTCTCTATCATGTCCTATCCCTAACTTGCTACTTTAGGGACTTTGGGGGGCTTCCCCTTGGGTACACTCTAGGACTCTCTCTTTTCTCCCTCTCTCTCTCTTTTCTCTCTCTCTCTCTCTCTCTCTCTCTCTCTCTCTCTCTCTCTTTCTCTCTCTCTCTCTCTCTCTCTCTCTCTCTCTCTCTCTCTCATTATTTTACTTTCAATAGGAGAGATATATATTATCTGGTATATATTCTCTTATGTATACTTTATCTGATATGTCCATTATGCTATCATTTGGATAAGTGGGTTTTTTTGTTTTTCATTATATGTGTGTGTGCTCATTGTGGAACTGGTATTTGGTGGGAAAGGGGTCAAGCCTTGAATATAAAGCTTTGGATCTTCATCTTCTCCAATAACAAACAGTAATCAGAAATTAGCATGAACCTGATCACATCCTCTAGATTAACAATACTTAAGGGAATAGATAGATGTAATTATAAAATAGCCTATAATTCTTTTTCTGAGGAGAGGCTAGTGACCACCTCTGAGAGGCTAGAGACGTCTATCCTGCCTTCCTTCAAGCCACACAATGATACTTCTTCCCTGACCACATGTAGGAGACAGCCCTCTCAACATGTGGGGCCTCACAATAACACTAAATTTAAATCCCCCAGTGATAATTTTTGTACTTTTCTCAGAAAGAAGGTGGAGCAGAGTCTGGTGGTGGGTCTGGGTGGAGATGTGATCATTAGACTGATGATAGTTTGGTGAACTGGAGAAAAAATTTGATTGTCTTGTGGGGTTCCTAAAGCTTTGAATTGAAAGACTAAAGACCAGGGTTATGATCCAAACTTTGTCTTGAACTAAGGGTATGGAGGAAGGTCTAGCCTAGACCCAATTAGTCCACCATATTAGTACTCACAATAGTCTTCAGGGGCAATTTCACAGAATGTTATCACCCAGGAAGAGGGCTTCAGAAATGGACATACTGCCTACAAACAACCCAAGAGGGGCTGATGGAACAAGGCTAGAGGAAGGTAGACAGTAGCTGAGCCCTAGTTAGAAGACCATGCCTTCCTGGAGATACTTTAATTCCCTGTACTATGGTCTTTTTCCTTCACTGAAAGTTTTGTATTCTCTGTCTTCTCAAATCTTCACAGAGCCCAAAGCCCAGAGGCAAGGGACAGGTTTGGAACTATAGTGAGCTGTCCTGTAGCTTGAGAAAGGACCATGGAGGGATAAGGGATACTTCAATTAAGAGACAGGGAAAGAAAAGTAGATGACAGTCCATGTTTGAGGTATCATGGATAGTGAAGAATGACTTTGCCTCCCAACTAGAGAACCAAAAGTTTGACCTCCTGACTTCTCAACTTATTTGCCAATCAGGGCTCTAGACTATGGGTGAGATATGAACCAGAATGCTCCTAGAAGCACCAAGGTTGAGCTGTCATCCTCTTTGCTCAGCTGCAAGTTGAGGATCATAGGACCAGGGCCATTGTTCTGAAAGGGCTGGTTCCCCATCCCCTCAAAGAAGGTCGGATTTCAACAGACTGGTTGAAAGAGGACTGAACCAGACATCAGGGGATTCTAGCTCCTGCTCTAACTCTAAGCCTTTGTTTTCCTTTCTGTAAAGTGAGAGATGAGACAAAGTTGTCTCTAAGGTTCCTTCCATCTCTAACAATCTTTGAAATTTGAATTTTAAGTGACTTTGTTTCATTTCAGCCTCAGTTTCAGTAAGAGTTGAAAGAGGTTTTCTCAAAATCTAGGAAAGCTATTTCCCTTCTCCTTTCCCTTAGTAGCCCCCAAAGGACTGCTCTGGGCACTGGAGTGGTTGGCTCACTGGGCCCATGACCTCCACCTCCTTAGTTTAGGACAAAGGTTAGAGCTTAATCTTGGCCTTTAGATTCTTGATCCAAAAGTGATTCCTTTTCTTATTTTACTCATCAAGATGTCAATCCCTGTGGTCCCTTCTAGTTCTAAGGGTTTGGTAGGTATTGGTTTCCAACTGTTTTTCAACTCTCTGCCCTAAAGCATCTCTCTGTTTGTACCAAACATTGACTTTTCCATGTATCCTTTAGCAATTATAGGAGGAGTTAATAGAGTTTTTAAAGCCTATGAATGGACTTTCATTTTTATTTTCCACCTCCCCCAGCAGCCAGGCTTTCCAGAAGACCAGTATAAAGACTTTCACACCTAGTTACTCAGAAAAATGCCAAATTATCAAGTTAAATAAGAAGCTACCAAGTGATATGCTTCCCAAGGAAGCAAGGTTTGGGGATTGTAGGGAGGAAGGTCAGCATCTTCTGTCACAGCAACCTTGTGATGTCCTCAGGTCTCTGTACCTGAGAGCTGTATCCAGGAAGAGTTTTGTAGACTCTGTTTCTCCTCATCTCAAGTGAGGGGGCCCTTGACATAGCCTATGGTGCATTTACTCTGCATCGAAAAACTCTTGATTCTGACCAAGTTTTAAACATATCAGGTGGGTGAGGATACAGCAGAAAGAACAAGCCATGCTCCCTTCCTTGAGAGACTTCTAATTGAAAGGGAGGTCAAGCCATATAAAAAATGGAAAAGAAAAAGATAGAAAAAGCATAAATTAATTACAAGTGTACATTGATGCTAACCAGACATTAAGAGGATGGACATGAGCACTGGCCTGTTTCTACTCCAAAGTTTTCTCATTTCCTATGTTTTTTCCTCTCCATGCCTTTTCACTGTCTATCCCATAGGTATGAAATACACTCTCTCCTTTCCTCTGCTACATGGATTCTCTCTTTCTTTAAGATGGATCTTAAGTACTGCCTTCCACACAAAGCCTTTCCTGACTCCACAGATGCTACTGCCTCCCTCCTGCACTCCCCTGTATTTAACTGCTTTGTATATATTTATATTTACGTATTTAATTTTTAGGATGTATATACTTCCATATGTACTCATTGTCTCTCCAATGAAAATAAAAATTCATTGCAAGCAGGAATTGTTTCATTCTTTGGCACTGCACCCCTATCATCTAGCACTGTACCTGGCCTCTGGCAGGTCCTTAATAAATATGCATTAATTTATTATTGATCGAAGCATCTCATCCCAAAGACAATATAACATTTCTGCCTACTGTCAAACTAAGGAAGTAGCACAATACTAATTTAAAAAGAAATACCCACACCTTCTTCAGGAAAAAAGAAGTCCACCTTTTCATAGATTACAGGAATCATTTCTTTGCAATTCCATATTGGTAAGTAAATGTCTTTCTATTCCATTATTATTATTGGGATGATACTAACAGAACAAAAAAAAATGATCATTGTTTCCCAAATTCCCATGAATACTTAGGAAGTCAGGAATGCGTATTAAAAGGGAGATGGAATTTATGAAGACAAAAAATTAATGTTAATTTATAGACTATTCCCTGAATGTGGAACTGGAAAATCTGGCTGAAGTAGCTTTGCTTACTGTGACCCTGGGCAAGTCCTGCCATTTTGAGTCTCAGTTCCTTTCCTTGTAAAATGGAGATAATATATTTACACTACATACCTCAAAGAAATGCTTTGAGGAAAAGGTTTTTTAAACTATATAATACATTATAAATGTGTTATTATCATATTAAAAATAGTAATATTGGTATCCCAACAGAGATCTCATCATCTGGGGTATGTCTTAATACACGGTATCAATAACATGACTTTCCTTCTGGTTCTTTGCCTCAGAAACTGAAACAAGAAAAACACATTTTTATGGATGCTGGATTTTTTACTTTGTTTGTTTTAAAAGTTGAACAAAGTTTTACAGATGAAAATGATCAAAACAAGCTAAAGGACCTAGAATTCTGACACCATACAGGGCTGTTTCTGTCCAACCAGATGGTGATTTCTGACCATTTGACTTTAAAATCCAATGTCATCTTTATCCAAAGGTTTTCACAAGTGAGCAAGCCCAATTCCAGCTTCTTTGTATTCTGAAAAGAGCACCTGCTAGTCCCCCTCCCCCAGCCTGGGTGAAATCTCTCTACTTTCAACCCCTAGGCCACTCCTTGCTGGAATCACTTACTGGACACTCAGGGGCTACTTCAGAATATTGCAACATGAAACCAAAGGAAATTTACAAGTGGACAAAAAAATAACAAAATTTAGAATGGTTGTCGGAGCTGTTCGCTAGTGTTTCCATTTGTCAAGCAAGTACAAAACCAAGATAGTAGATATTGGCCCCTAAAAAAGAAAGGCATTGATATTTCCAGTTGGGACTCAAGGAAGGTTAGGTGATCAGAGAAAATCATGTGTCTGTTTCTCTAGGGTTCAAGAACCTCTTTAAAAATCTTTCTGGATTCCCTAAGCTTAACTCCAGAAGCCATTCTCAAAGTTCTATTCCTCTGCCAAGACTCAAATATTATCCTCCCCACTTGGTTCTGAAAAACTGAGCATTAGACATGCTTTAGCCATTCCTGACAAAGGAATAGTGCTTCCAAATCTTCTTATCACCAATACTGATATATAGAGCCCATACAATAATCAAAAGGCTGGAGAATTACCTAGGAACAGGAAATACCCCAATTGACAGACAACAAAAACAAAAGACAGAAGCTCTCTTTAAAAAATTCTTGGTAGAGTTGATGACTGGGAATGTGTTGATGGATACATTGTAAAATAATTCTGGCTTTGAAAATTATTTAAAGTTATAAATATGATGTTAAATAATATAGTACAGCTAATTCCCTCAGCTTTCCCCCGCCTTCCTTTTTTTTTCTTCTCTTAAAAAAGAGAAGGAACGGCTTATAACAAGATACAATTTCCAACTTTCCTGTGGATGTAAATTTTCTGGAGAATTTGTTCTCTCCCAATCGACTTTGACTCCCTCAGTTTAGGTACTATTATTTCTTGCCTTATTTTCCCTTCTCCCCATTTCAGATCAGTTGCCTGCACTCACAAATAATGCAGCATCTGCCTGGGCATTTGTTTGCAATATTATCTTACACGATGCCATGTGGAGAGAGGGAAAAATGCAAAACATTCTTTGAAAAGCTCATAATGCTCAAATACAGGGAAATGGTTGTTTTTACAGTCTTTCATGTTCTCACGTGAGTGGGGCCATGCCCATTGCTGCTAGAAAACTCACCAAGCTGTTTCTACCCCCAGAAAGTCTGGTTTTAAGAGTTTAACCCTACTGCAAAAATCTGATCTGCCTGAAATTTGATAACAGTGTCAAAGAGAACCAAGAGGGACCACCTATAAAATGATTCCTCATACCTATTGAGCTTCCTCCCACTTAAATCTACTTATATATTTAAATAGACTTTCCAAGAGAATGGAGTGAGGTCTTTGGGACAAACAAAACATTTCTCTCCAAAGTTAAGGTGCCCAAATATTGTCTTATTCTTAATTCACTCTACTTGCAAATGATTTTTTCACTGAAAAATTTTAAATGTGAACACATAAGATTTTTAGTAGTGCAGCTCTCTGATCTTGATTCTATTTTGGAAAAAAAAATCCAAGATTATATGGTCAGAATGTTTCTGTTCAGTCTGAGACTGAGAAATGGGGTTCAGGGCTCAATTGAACAAGGGTATATTAAGAAAAACTAGAACTTGCAGTGAAGATGCTGACTTTCTCTGCCTTAGAAGGATTAAAAATCACAGGTCCAGACTTCCGGTTAAGATGGCGGCTTAGAGAAAGCTCAAGTTCAGATCTCCGGAAAAACCTTCCCGACCGATCTCAAACGATAAGCTCCTAAGGCGCCGAAATTCAAAACGATCAACAGCACAGACCCTGGGAACCCTCCTCCTGGACCTGGACCCGGTTCAAAAGGTACGGCTCCCCTCAAAAGCCAGAACCCGAGATCCCTCGGACCTCAGGGGTAGGAGCGCAGAGTCCAAGGCTCCCGGAAGCCGCAGCCCGGCCGGCTGGGCTCAGAGAGCAGAACCCTCAGGGCCTTCTACAGTCCCGGTGAAAGTTACTGCCTGGGGCTTCCGCTGCAGAGAGCTGGTCGAAAAAAACAGCAACCCTCAGGGCGGGCAAGACAGCCTCACAGGCTGGATCCTGCTATCCAAGTCTCAGTGAAAGTCCTTGCTCTCAGAGCTTGGGTTAGCTGCAGCCCATCCCCCCGCAGGCCGAGGAAACAGCCTCACGGCCAGCGATTCTAAAGGCAACTTCCGGAAAGCAACGTGGTCCGACCCTTCCATTCCAGTTCCAGTGAGGCATATTCAGTTTAACCCAGGAAAAGTCATAGAACCATCTGCCCAGGACTAAAGCCTCTGAACACCAGACAGAGACAAGAAAAGCCAATCCTCCACATTCAGAGATGGAAAACTCCACAGAAGCACAGAAGCCCCAAAATACCAAGAAAAATAAGAAGAAAGGGGCGACTTTGGACACATTCTATGGAGCCAAAATACAAAATACAGAGCAGATAGAAGATAATATAAAAGAAAATGCTCCAAAACCTTCCAAAGGAAATGGAAACTCTCCACAAACCTATGAAGAATTTGAATCAGAAATGACCAAAAAGATGGAAGCCTTCTGGGAGGAAAAGTTGGAAATAATGCAAAAGAAATTCACGCATCTACAAAACCAGTTTGACCAAACTGTAAAAGAAAACCAGGCTTTAAAGGCCAGAATCAGGCAGCTGGAAGACAACGATCGTGTAAAAGAGCAAGAATCAATAAAGCAAAGCCAAAATACCAAGAAATTAGAAGAGAACATAAAATATCTCACCGACAAGGTGATAGATCTGGAAAATAGGGGGAGAAGGGATAATTTAAGAATAATTGGACTCCCAGAAAAGCCAGAAATAAACACCAAACTGGACATGGTGATACAAGATATAATCAAAGAAAATTGCCCAGAGATTCTAGAACAAGGGGGCAATACAGCCACTGACAGAGCTCACAGAACACCTTCTACACTAAACCCCCAAAAGACAACTCCCAGGAATGTAATTGCCAAATTCCAAAGCTATCAAACAAAAGAAAAAATCCTACAGGAAGCCAGAAAAAGACAATTTAGATATAAAGGAATGCCAATCAGGGTCACACAAGACCTTGCAAGTTCTACTCTGAATGATCGTAAGGCATGGAACATGATCTTCAGAAAGGCAAGAGAGCTGGGTCTCCAACCAAGAATCAGCTACCCAGCAAAACTGACTATATACTTCCAAGGGAAAGTATGGGCATTCAACAAAATAGAAGACTTCCAACTTTTTGCAAAGAAAAGACCAGAGCTCTGTGGAAAGTTTGATACCGAAAATCAAAGAGCAAGGAATACCTGAAAAGGTAAATATTAAGGAAAGGGGAAAATGTTATCTTCTTCTTTTACTCAAACTCTCTTCTATAAGGACTACATTTATATCAACCTATGTATACTAATATGTGGGGAAAATGTAATGTATAAATAGGGGGTAAAGAAAGACCAAATAGAATAATCATTCTCACACAAAGATTCATATGGGAAGGGGAGGGGAAGAAAACTCCTATAAGAAGGAGAGGAAGAGAGGGGGGGGGGATTTACTTAAACCTCAATCTCAGGGAAATCAACTCTGAGAGGGAAAAACATCCAGATCCATTGGGATCTTGAATTCTATCTTACCCAACAAGGGTAAGGAGAAGGGAAAACCAAGGGGGGGAGGGGGAGAGGGAGAACAAAAAGGGAGGGAAAGAGAGGGGGGAAGGGGAGGGAACAAAAAGGGAGGGACTAAAAAGGGAAACATCAAGGGAGGGGACAAGGGGGACTGTTTCAAAGTAAATCACTGGACTAAAAGGTAGAGCCGAAGAAGAATAGGTTAGAATTAGGGAAGGCAATCAAAATGCCAGGGAGTCCACAAATGACAATCATAACTTTGAACGTGAATGGGATGAACTCACCCATAAAACGTAGACGAATAGCAGAATGGATTAGAATCCAAAACCCTACCATATGTTGTCTTCAAGAAACACACATGAGGCGGGTTGACACCCACAAGGTCAGAATTAAAGGATGGAGTAAGACCTTCTGGGCTTCAACTGATAGAAAGAAGGCAGGAGTGGTAATCATGATATCCGATAAAGCCAATGCAAAAATAGACCTGATCAAAAGGGATAGGGAAGGTAATTATATTTTGTTAAAAGGGACTATAGACAATGAGGAAATATCATTAATCAATATGTATGCACCAAATAATATAGCACCCAAATTTCTAATGGAGAAACTAGGAGAATTGAAGGAAGAAATAGACAATAAAACCATACTAGTGGGAGACTTAAACCAACCATTATCAAATTTAGATAAATCAAATCAAAAAATAAATAAGAAAGAGGTAAAAGAAGTGAATGAAATCTTAGAAAAATTAGAATTAATAGACATATGGAGAAAAATAAATAGGGATAAAGAGGAATACACCTTCTTCTCAGCACCACATGGCACATTCACAAAAATTGACCATACATTAGGTCACAGAAACATAGCACACAAATGCAGAAAAGCAGAAATAATGAATGCAGCCTTCTCAGATCACAAGGCAATAAAAATAATGATTAGTAATGGTACATGGAAAACCAAATCTAAAACCAATTGGAAATTAAACAATATGATACTCCAAAACCGTTTAGTTAAAGAAGAAATCATAGAAACAATTAATAATTTCATCGAGGAAAATGACAATGGCGAAACATCCTTTCAAACCTTTTGGGATGCAGCCAAAGCAGTAATCAGAGGTAAATTCATATCCCTGAATGCTTATATTAACAAACAAGGGAGAGCAGAGATCAATCAATTGGAAATGCAAATGAAAAAACTGGAAAGCGATCAAATTAAAAACCCCCAGCAGAAAACCAAATTAGAAATCCTAAAAATTAAGGGAGAAATTAATAAAATCGAAAGTGATAGAACTATTGATTTAATAAATGAGACAAGAAGCTGGTACTTTGAAAAAACAAACAAAATAGACAAGGTACTGGTCAATCTAGTTAAAAAAAGGAAGGAAGAAAAGCAAATTCACAGCATTAAAGATGAAAAGGGGGACAGCACCTCCAATGAGGAGGAAATTAAGGCAATCATTAGAAATTACTTTGCCCAATTATATGGCAATAAATACACCAATTTAGGAGAAATGGATGAATATATACAAAAATACAAACTGCCTAGACTAACAGAAGAGGAAATAGAATTCCTAAATAATCCCATATCAGAAATTGAAATCCAACAAGCCATCAAAGAACTGCCTAAGAAAAAATCCCCAGGGCCTGATGGATTCACCTGTGAATTCTATCAAACATTCAGAGAAAAGTTAATCCCAATACTACACAAACTATTTGACATAATAAGCAAAGAGGGAGTTCTACCAAACTCCTTTTACGACACAAACATGGTACTGATTCCAAAACCAGGCAGGTCAAAAACAGAGAAAGAAAACTATAGGCCAATCTCCCTAATGAATATAGATGCAAAAATCTTAAATAGGATACTAGCAAAAAGACTCCAGCAAATGATCAGAAGGATCATTCACCATGATCAAGTAGGATTCATACCAGGGATGCAGGGCTGGTTCAACATTAGGAAAACCATCCACATAATTGACCACATCAACAAGCAAACTAGCAAGAACCACATGATTATCTCAATAGATGCAGAAAAAGCCTTTGATAAAATACAACACCCATTCCTATTAAAAACACTAGAAAGCATAGGAATAGAAGGGTCATTCCTAAAAATAATAAACAATATATATCTAAAACCAACAGCTAATATCATCTGCAATGGGGATAAACTAGATGCATTCCCAATAAGATCAGGAGTGAAACAAGGATGCCCATTATCACCTCTACTATTTGACATTGTACTAGAAACACTAGCAGTAGCAATTAGAGAAGATAAAGGAATTGAAGGCATCAGAATAGGCAAGGAGGAGACCAAGTTATCACTCTTTGCGGATGACATGATGGTCTACTTAAAGAATCCTAGAGATTCAACCAAAAAGCTAATTGAAATAATCAACAACTTTAGCAAAGTTGCAGGATACAAAATAAACCCACATAAATCATCAGCTTTTCTATATATCTCCAACACAGCTCAGCAGCAAGAACTAGAAAGAGAAATCCCATTCAAAATCACCTTAGACAAAATAAAATACCTAGGAATCTATCTCCCAAGACAAACACAGGAACTATATGAACACAACTACAAAACACTCGCCACACAACTAAAACTAGACTTGAACAAATGGAAAAACATTAACTGCTCATGGATAGGACGAGCCAATATAATAAAAATGACCATCCTACCCAAACTTATTTATCTATTTAGTGCCATACCCATTGAACTACCAAAATACTTCTTCACTGATTTAGAAAAAACTATAACAAAGTTCATTTGGAAGAACAAAAGATCAAGGATATCCAGGGAAATAATGAAAAAAAACACACATGATGGGGGCCTTGCAGTCCCTGACCTAAAACTATATTACAAAGCAGCAGTCATCAAAACAATTTGGTACTGGCTAAGAAACAGAAAGGAAGATCAGTGGAATAGACTGGGGGAAAGCGACCTCAGCAAGACAGTATACGATAAACCCAAAGATCCCAGCTTTTGGGACAAAAATCCACTATTCGATAAAAACTGCTGGGAAAATTGGAAGACAGTGTGGGAGAGACTAGGAATAGATCAACACCTCACACCCTACACCAAGATAAATTCAAAATGGGTGAGTGACTTAAACATAAAGAAGGAAACCATAAGTAAATTGGGTAAACATAGAATAGTATACATGTCAGACCTTTGGGAGGGGAAAGGCTTTAAAACCAAGCAAGATATAGAAAGAATCACAAAATGTAAAATAAATAATTTTGACTACATCAAACTAAAAAGCTTTTGTACAAACAAAACCAATATAACTAAAATCAGAAGGGAAAAAACAAATTGGGAAAAAATCTTCATAGAAACCTCTGACAAAGGTTTAATTACTCATATTTATAATGAGCTAAATCAATTGTACAAAAAATCAAGCCATTCTCCAATTGATAAATGGGCAAGGGAAATGGATAGGCAGTTCTCAGATAAAGAAATCAAAACTATTAACAAGCACATGAAGAAGTGTTCTACATCTCTTATAATCAGAGAGATGCAAATCAAAACAACTCTGAGGTATCACCTCACACCTAGCAGATTGGCTAACATAACAGCAAAGGAAAGTAATGAATGCTGGAGGGGATGTGGCAAAATAGGGACATTAATTCATTGCTGGTGGAGCTGTGAAATGATCCAACCATTCTGGAGGGCAATTTGGAACTATGCCCAAAGAGCAACAAAAGAATATCTACCCTTTGACCCAGCCATAGCACTGCTGGGTCTGTACCCCAAAGAGATAATGGACACAAAGACTTGTACAAAAATATTCATAGCTGCGCTCTTTGTGGTGGCCCAAAACTGGAAAACGAGGGGATGCCCATCAATTGGGGAATGGCTGAACAAACTGTGGTATATGTTGGTGATGGAATACTATTGTGCTAAAAGGAATAATAAAGTGGAGAAGTTCCATGGAGACTGGAACAACCTCCAGGAAGTGATGCAGAGCGAGAGGAGCAGAACCAGGAGAACATTGTACACAGAGACTAATACACTGTGGTATAATCGAACGTAATGGACTTCTCCATTAGTGGCGGTGTAATGTCCCTGAACAACTTGCAGGGATCCAGGAGAAAAAAACACCATTCATAAGGAAAGGATAAACTATGGGAGTGGAAATGCCGAGAAAAAGCAACTGCCTGAATACAGAGGTTGAGGGGACATGACAGAGGATGGACTCTAAATGAACACTCTAATGCAAATACTATCAACAAAGCAATGGGTTCAAATCAAGAAAACATCTAATGCCCAGTGGACTTACGCGTTGGCTATGGGGGGTTGGGGGGGGGGAGGAAAAGAAAATTATCTATGTCTTTAACGAATAATGCTTGGAAATGATCAAATAAAATATATTTAAAAAAAAAATCACAGGTCCATTATGAAAATGAATGCTATCCACATTGAGAGAAAGAACTATGGGAGTAGAAATGCAAAAGAAAAAAAAAACATGATATCACTTATCACATGTATATATGGGTATGTGATTTGGGCTTTAAAAGGCTTCTCTATAGCAAAAATGAATAATATGGAAATGGGTATCAAGTGATAACATTTGTACAACCCAGTGGAATTGCTTGTTGGCTCTGGGGGGAGGAGAGGGGAGGCAAGAGGGGAGGGAAAGAAAATAAATCATGTAAATATGGAAAATATTTTATAAATAAATAAAATTTTAAATCACAGGTCCAGTTTCTCTCTCAATTCTTTCCCTTAGGAGATGGCACAGGACCTGACACTTAAAGGATGTTCTAAAAGATAGAGATAGTGAAAGAGTACATTCTAGCTATAGGGCAGCCTGGGTTACTGTGTTTGAGGCACAGTTTTAGTTAATATAATATATCCATACTGGAATTAGGGCTACAAGTAGTTCAAAACTACCAGCCTATCCAATCTTCCAATGTCTGGCCTTGGAGTTATACTCTCTACAGGTATAGTTTTAATTGCATGGTAGGTAGGTGTATCTTGCATCCATTCCCTTCCCTCTATTTGAATGCCTATCCCTTTTAGTTCAGGGTCTTATCACCTCTTTGCTGGATTATTGCAATAGCCTCCAAATTACATTTCCACCTTCTAGTCTCTGCCCTATCCAGTCTATCCTTCCTCCAGCTGCCAAAAGAACCTTCCTAAAGCATGTCCTAGAACATGACTCCCCAGCTAAGGGACCTTGATCTCCCTATCACCTCTAGGACATAATTCTCTGCTTGACATTAAAAGCCACTCATGTTCTTCACCCAAGCTACTTTTTCTGACTTAGCTCCCATTGCCCTCTTCCTGCACTCTTCATTTCAATCACTGCTGTGCTCCCTGTTCCTGACAGTCAGAATTCCATTTCTTTCCTTTGTCCTGGTGGCCTCAGAGCTAGAATGTATTCCTTTACCATCTCTGTCTCTTAGAACCCTGACTATCCTTTAAGTCTCAGGTCATGTGCCATTTCCTAAGGGAAAGAAGAGGGACAAAAACTGGACGTGTCATTTTTACTCCCTCTACATAGGCAGAGAAAGTCAGCACCTTCTCTACAAGTTCTAGTTATATCCCAGAGGGCTGCTTAGGACACTGAAAGGTTAGGTGAAAAGCCCATGGTTCTTAAGAGCCAATGACATCTCAGGGTGATGTCTTGACTTGGGCATGAATTGAATTTGTGGCAGAGCTGCCCAAAGTTGTCAGCCTCATTCTTTCTTCTAGAGCCATCAAAGTCTAGTGATAAGACAAAAGTCAAGATAACTGGTGATGGCTTGAGATGCAGGGGATGACCTTGGCTTCTTCAATGTCTAACCAAGCTCTAATGTCGGCACATCATGATGATTCAAACTCACGTCTTTCAAACTTTTAGTTCAGCTCTCTATCTACTATATCCTCCTATGGGAAGATGAGTTACTAGAGTTCTCTCTATACTCAAATAATCATACAAATATTTTTCTGTCTACATACTGTATTATCTCTCTCCTTCCAGGAAGAATGCAAACTTCTTGAGAGCACGGATTATTTTTCATTCTGCCTGGATATCCTATTGCCTTGCACAGAGAGAATACTTAATAAATGCCTGCTGGTTTGGATTAGATTGGAATTTGGAAAAAGGGAGTGGAATACATTCTGAAATGCATTTGGAAAATACTTTGGAATAGTTAAATTAAATCCGTTGTATTTTTATTGACAGTAGTTCAATAAAAACATATATTTTTAACCATTCAAACTGAGCCATTTGAGATACATGATAACACAAATCCTTGAATCAATAAGAATTACCTCTGAGCCAGAAAGACCTGAATTCAAGAGCAGCCTTTGACTCAAGAGGCCAGGGGTAGAACCCTTAGCCCCTCAGTACATGAGGCAACTCTCCTAGGCTAACTTGCAGAACCAGTGCTGATCTGTATTGATAAAAGGAGCTTCCTTGTAGTTATTCCCACACTAGGGAATCTTTTTTTAAGATGATTTTTTTAATTAAAAAATTTTTCCTTTTTTGCCAATTATATGTTATAACAAATTTCCACATAAGTTTTCCAAAGTTGTATGATTTGTCTTCCTCCCTCCCTTCTTGCCCCACTCTCAGAGCTGGCAAGTAATTTAATCTGAGTTATACATGTGTTATCATACAAAACATATTTCCATATTGTTCATTTTTGTAAGTGAATAATCATATAAAACTAAAAAACCCCCCAACAAAAGCACAAATAAACAAATGAAAAATCAGATGCTTCATCTGCATTCTGACTCCAACAGTTCTTTTTCTGGAGCTGGAGAGCATTCTTTATCATAAGTCCCTCAGAATTGTTCTGGATCATCATATTGCTGAGAGTAGCTAAGTCTATTATATGTTATAATGTTTTCCTGGTTCTGCTTATTTTACTCTGTATCAGTTCATGTAGGTCTTTCCACTCTTTCTGAAATCATCCTGTTCATTCCTTTCAGCATAATATCACCATCATATACCACAGTTTGGTCATCCATTTGACGTGCATCCTCTCAATTTCCAATTCTTTGTCACCACAAAAAGAGCAGCTATAAATATTTTTGTACAAATAGGTCCTTCCCTTCCCCCACCTTTTTCATCTCTTTGGGATAAAGATCTATTAGTGTATGCCAGGGAATCTTAACCTTTAAAAAATTTTCTAGATCTCTTAAAAAAAAAACTTATGCATTCCTTATCAGAATAATATCTTTAAAAAACTGAAGAAGAGGCTAAATTCCACTCAGAGATTAGTGACAAATGTACAGACACCAGGTTGTTGTTGTTGTTGTTGTTCAGTCCTGTCTAATTTCTCATTGCCCCATTTGGGATTTTTTTGGGGGGGTTAATGGGGTGATTTGCCATTTCCTACACTAGCTCATTTTATAGATGAGAAAAATGGATTCAGAAAGGGTTAAGTGACTTGCCCAGGGTCACATAGCTAGTAAATGTCTGAGGCTGTATTTGAACTCACATCTTCCAAACTCTAGGACCTGCTCTATTCACAACAGAGCAGCTAGAAGACCACAAAAGGATGCTGATGAGATTTGCCACAAATGTGTCTAATCTTAAGGAGATACTATGGACAATAAGGCAATCCTACTCTCTATTTGCCTTTCTTTCCCACTCAACAAGGAAGTTGTTCCAAATCTTCTAGCTGGGATGTTCTCCCTTTTCAGCTCTGTGTCTTGACATCTCTAGGTTTCTTCAGCACTTAGACCAAATACCACTTTATTCAGAAGCCCTTTCCTGGTCTTCCTTATTAATTTGAATCTTTCCCTCTAAGGTTACCTTCCGTCCACTCTGTATATAATTTGTATGTCACTATTTATTTATTTATATGTTACCTCCCTCAATAGTATATAAGGTCCTCGAGTCAGAGATTGCTTTTGTGATTTCACTTTTCTTTGTTTCCCCAAAGCTTAGCAATGTGCCTGGTACATAAAAGGTACTTTAAAAGAAAAAAATATATATATATATCATTGGTCAATTGCCATTCCTCCAAATACCTCCTACTATTAGCATTCAATGTTTAAACTTGCCAACAGGAAAAATCAGAGAATATTGCAACTTATCTAAAAGCATGATGGGTTGAATTGATAGCACCTAATCTTCTCTGATCCCCACTCATGTAGAGCACCACAGAATCAGAAGAAACATGACCCAGATTAGAGGGTCTCAGGAGAAACAGCAGGTTTGGAATGGAAAGAGCAGAGTCTGGGGAATCAAGAGTTCTGAGTTCTATATCCAGCTCTGCCAAGGGAGAGCTATGTGGCACTGGGAAGTCATTTCAACTCTTTGGACCTAGGATTTCTCAGCTATGAAATGGAAGGGCTGGGTTAGATGATCTCTGGGGAGCCACTGATCTAGGTAATACTTCTTCCAATTATAATCTGCAATGTTCTACATGAATGGGGATCAAAGAAGATCAGATGTGGATTTTTTTAAACTACTATAAGACAAGTGAAGCCATCATTTGATGGTTTGCCCCAGTCCCCCCCCCAAAAAGCATCTAAAATCCAGCTGTGGATTATTAATGAATAAAAGGAGAAATAATTTACTACATGAACAGCTGGATTCAAGGTTTAAAGGAATGTGACCTTGGCTGACTGTTTTAGGAGTATTTAAAAAAAAACAAACAAACTCCCATGTAGTCTGTTCTCCTAGAAATAAAAGGCAAAGGAAGAACTTCAATTTCTCTAACTATAGGACATCTTTTGTTCTAGCACTCATTTCCATAACAGCATCCCACTTCTGCCACTCACTGCCTGTTTCTCTTCAGATAAGTCCCTTCACCTCTGAGCCTTGATCCCCATCTCTCATCAAATGAACTCTGGACTGGACTACCAAGATGATCTCTATAGATCCAGTCTAGAAAGCCATTGTAGTATAGGGAATATGTGCCCTGGCCCCACCCAGAGTTAGGAAGACCTGAGTTTGTTTCCCTCCTCTGACACTTAGTTGTATGACTAGGGGAACATAGAGGCAACTGGATGGTACAGTTGTATAGGATGCTGGGTCTAAGGACAGGAAGACATGAGGTCAGGTCCAGCCTCAGATATTTATTAGTTGTGTGGCCTTAGGCAGGGCACTTAAAGTCCCTGTGCTTCAGTTTCCTCAACTGTAAAATGTGGGGAACAGTGCCTATGTCTCAAGGTTCCTGTGAAGACCAAATGAGATGTTTGTAAAGCACTGTCTTAGTTCTGGTGATTGTCACTTCTTGTCAGGATAATTACAAAAGCCTCTTAATTGGTCTCTTTTTTAAACTCTCACCTTCTGTCTTAGAATCAATTCTGTGTATTGGTTCCAAGGCAGAAGAGAGGTAAAGGCTAGGCAATGGGGGTTAAGTGACTTGCCCAGGGTCATACCCAATTGGTCTTTAATCAGGGAATCAAAGCTTTTTTAAGGCAGTCATTCTTTCCTTCAAATCCCCAGCACCTAGCATGATGTCTCGCCATAAGGTCCTCTAAGGAAATAACACAGTGGAAAGAGTATTGCATTTAGAGTCCAAAAGACCTATGTTCAAATCCTGCCCTAGATACTTTCCAGCTGAGCTATCCTGGGCAGGTCTCTGTTTGTCTTAGTTTCCTCAGGAGATACAAATGGTAAAACATTCCAATATGTTTGCCAAGAAAACCCCAAACGGGGTCATAAAGAGTCAGACACAGCTGAAAACAACTGAACAGCAAGATTGGAGATAATTATAGCACCTATCTCAGCCTCAGTTTCCTCATCTTCAAAATAAGGGTAATGATAGTCTTACCTCATGGGTTTTTTGTGAGGATCAAATGAGATAGATAAAGCCTTTGAAAATCAGAAATTACTAACTAAATTGCTAACTATTACTAGTATTGGTAAATGCTCTCACTAAATGCTTTTTTAAAGTGATTGATACCTACTAGCTGAACTCACTGGAATACTGGTAGCCTTCCTATAATTTTTAAAAAGAAAGGTAAATTTTAAAAATGAAAGTCCAAGTCCATAAGACTCAGTTTGTAAAATCCCCATCGCCTGCTGTGACTCTTCATATTCACTTAGAAAGCAAGGTACTTATTTATTAACTGTTTCTTGTATTTTATTGATGTTTCTGTCAATGATTAGCTCTCTAAAGAGGGTCTCCAACCACGGGAACCTATTTTCAAAAGTCTTTCCTTGATACCAACTAAATTGGGTTCCTTGAGCTGAACCCACTTGTCAAAATGTATTATGAAAAGCGACCTTAAACATTTCCTGGACTTCCTTTGTTCTGGTAGTTGCTGTAGCTTCCGAGTTAGGCTTTCCCTCACCCCCACCCTCCAATCTCTTTTGGTCTGTTATTTAAAATCACTGAAAATTATGTTAAGGACTGTCAATTACTGTAGACCAGATGCTCAATAAATTGTATACTACTTGGTGGTGGTAATGAACTGCAGGACATAAAAAACTTCATTGCTCTTACCCCTAGAGAAATAGCAAGTTCTTAATTCACTAGTTCCTTCCAACATGTTCTGTGCCAGATCTATGAAGCTTCTCATCCTCCCAAGTTCCCCAATGACATGGTTCTATAAGGACCGAGGCATTTTAACAAACTGAAATGCTAACCACATGAATTAATGCAACTTGAATTCTAAGGATCTCATCATCCGAGTCTTCCGAACAAATGGGAAATATTCCCTCTGTCCCTCCCTGTATATTCGCTCATCCTTTTCTCCTTTGATTCAGTATCATTTGACCCTTTTTGTCCACTTGTGAGAATGATCTCAAGAATTTCCCCCCTCCCTCTGAAACTTGCCACCCATCTTGAATCCCTCCCTCTCTATCTATGGGGTCTTTGCTGTCTACAAATGTGCTTAGGTGGCCTCTGCCTTTCACAAAAATTTTCTTAACCTTCCTGCCTCCTCAAGGTTCCCTTCTAGAGCTAAATTCCTAAATTCCTAAGAAGGGAAGCCCACATTTATTGCCTCTACTTATTCACTACCCAATCACAAAATCTGGAATCTCAGTGTTGAAAGGGACTATATAAACCACCCAGTTCAACCCATCCTCCTTATTCTCCCTCCTTACATCCCCCAATTACCTTCACAAATTTATTTCACCTTACTAGAAAATGGATTTTCCTAGCCCAAAAGATGATATTATTAAAATTCTTGTAGAAGCACATGGCAGAAACAGACATGATCCAAGAGCTCATTCATAAATAAATCCCAAGAATCTTGATACCCTCTGAAGAGAAGTGGGAATTCCAATTTCCTATGTAGCATGATCATGAAATCTAGATAATAGCAGGAAAAAGGAGATTTGGGGGCAGTGCCAGCCTTGGCAGTTTTTTCAAGGGTAACATGTTTGAGGATTTCTAAATTCCTATGAAATAGAAGGGGATTTCTTGGTGTAACTAGCTTTGGGAGAAAAATTGTTCCTTTCTCTCATATCTGAACGTTCAATTAAGGAAACACACATTTGGGGAAGTAAGAGATCTAAGTATTGCCACTACTACCTTCTAGTTATTAAATTGAGTTATTTGGATAGCATGGGTCCAATAGGAAGGGGATTGCTTGGTGAGCAACTCTTAATTCACATTTACCTTCTAAGAGGAGTCTAAATTATAGGGCAATATTATAACTGCTACACAGGATACTATGGGAAAGACTTCTAGATTGTCAAAAGGATTGCTCTAATGGCAACTGTATGTTCAGGCTCCTCTCCAAGGGAAACTATTTGCATCTGTCTTTGGGCTTCTATGAATCTTTTGCATTTTCTCTATATTTCCTATTCAATAACATGAAGGTTGTATTGTATCTTACATGTCTTAAGGACTTGTAAAGGAAATAGAGATTCTATCACTCAAATTTGGGGATACCTGGCTACGTTACACTTGTGCTTTATATCAGAGATTTTCCTGGGGTAACTCCAGGTGGGAGTCTTGGGGCCCAAGAAAGCCTTCCAGCAACTGGAACCAGTTCATGTGATTCCAAAGTGTTTGGGGTCTTTGGTCCTTGGGTGACATCTTGCTTGAATGTGAAAATGTAAGTAAAGTTCTATGTGGATGTTAATGATTATTTTGTTAAGCAGTTTCCTTTCTTCATCATGTCCATCTCTCATATTTAGACAATGTTTGCTTTTTCTCCTTTAAACCATTTTGGAATGAGAGAATCTGGGATTGTTACTTGGCTCTGTTACTCCTTAGGGGATCTTGGTCATTTCACATCATAGGCCATGGGCTCTTCATCTGTAAAATGAGTGGGTTAGTCTAGCTGTCATCTATAGTTTTTCATGACCCTCTTACTGAAAATGTTCTCTTTTTCTTCAATTTTTGACACAATTTTTTTTGGCTTCCAGGTGGGGTGTGTTGGTGCCAGCTCAAACTGGTTCACAAGAGTCAATTGTTAAATTTTCAGCATGAGCATTTAGAAATGCTCAGAAATAGGCAAATGCTACAAACCAATTGTTTTGTTGCTTGTCTAGGCTTAAGAAAATGTCTGAGAAGATGTTAATAATGTAGATTTAACTTTAAAATGTTCCCTGAATGCAATTTTCCCCAGAGTCAGTTGTTAAACAATTACCAGCACATCCCTGCTTCCAGTGCACCTTAGCTTGTATTATATTTACCTGATCCATGCCCTATTCCCCACCTAGTATAAATGAGGCTTCTTGGGGATAAGGGTCTGTCGTTTTTCATTTTTGTGTCCTCGAGGTATAATATGGTGCCCGACACATACTAGGTACTTACCAATGTTTGTTGCCATTTCCTTTAGTTCCTTACAAAGAAAAGACAAGGAGCAAAAGGATAAAAACAAATTATCTGAATAAGTACTTCTCCCAAAGGAGCCAAAGTGAGTTGACCAGAAGCAGAATGACTTTGGTAATGAAAGGATAGAAAAGAGAGTGAATTGTGCAGTGCTTTCAGTCTTGGGATACTTGGCTCATGGTGCTTTTAGTTTGCCTGTTCAAATCGGGATGGCTTCATAGGATCTGGCAGAATGCCCTTCTCACCCCTCCATTCCACATCTCTGCCTGTTCTTCAAGATTCAGGTCATTGTTGTCCTGTACAACCTCTCCTAATCCGCCCAGTCAAATATAATTGTTTTATTTTTCAATTTTATTTATATGAAACATTTTATTTCTATTTCTTTAATTCACTCCACAGATTCACAGAGTTGGGAACTGCCTCAGAGGCCATCTAGTTCAACCCTCCCTGGAAAGCATGAACACGCTCTACAGTATCCCCAACAAACAATTATTCAGCCTCCACGTCAGACAGTAGGAGTATCAAAACTGACCAACTCCTGAAGCAGTCACTTCATTTTTGGAGGGTCTGAGTTTTTTTTTAGATATAGAATTGATGTCTTTCTCCTTGTTACTTTTGACTTTTGCTCCTAGTGTATCCATTGACAAAACGTAGACTGTATTTTTCTATTTGACACCTTCATATATTTGAAGCCAGAAATCATGTTTTGAAAGATCATATGGTAAGCAGCGAGATGGCATATCAGAGAGAGTGCCGGACCTGAAATCAGGAACACTCATCTTCCTGAGTTCAAAACTGAACTCAGACATTTACTACTTATGTTACCCAGGGGAAGTCACTTTGCCCTGTTTGCCTCAGTTTCCTCATCTGTCAAATGAGCTAGAGAAGGAAATGACAAACCACTCCATTATTTTTGCCAAGAAAACCCCAAATAGGTTCATGAAGAGTCGAACTTAACCAAAAAGACTGAATAACAGCAACACGGTGACATGGGGAAAATGCTGGAACTGAAGCCAGGAACCCTAAATTTAAATACTAGTGCTCTGACACTTACCAGTTTGTGAAATCAAGGACAAGTCATTTAGGCTCTACAAATCTGAGTTATCATTATGTATACCCCTACTTAACCCAAGTTGTTTTTAAACATCCTCATTTTCTTCAACTGATTCTAGTATTCCATGACTTCATAGAACCACTGAGAGCTGGAAGGGACCTCAGATATCATTTAAGTCCAATCTTCTCATTTTATAGGTAATGAAACTGAGACCTAGCTGTGGTAAGAGAATAGCCAAAGGTCACCCAGAGTCTGCCCAGACAGAACTAGATTTCCTCTGACTCCATGTCCTGTGCTCTTTCCATTTTAGAATCCTCTCACCATTTGATCACCCTCCATTAGACAAACTCCAGCCCAACAAAACTCCTCCTAAAATATAGACCCAGAACCAAAGATTCAAGTTATTGCAGATATGACGAGACTACCACTTCTCTCATTCTGAACACTGTCCTTTTAGCAATATACATGAGCACACAAGGGCTTATCACATTTAATTTTGTATTAGAATTATGTCTATTTAAGATCATAAGCTCCTTGGGAAAGGACAGGTTGAATCCACTATCCTTATCCCCAATATGATCTAGCTCAGTGCTTTGCCTGGTAGCAGTTGATGAATTAATGTTTGTTGAATCAATGAATAGAATCATTTCACAGTTTGGCACAGTGAGCAAGGAAGTATTGAACTGCTGATCCTAGGAATGCTGTAGATCAGGTCTAGGGTGCAGGTGCACTGGCAGGTATTTCTGGACACATGAAATTCTATTATGACAACTTCCATAGCACTGTAGGGTGTACTCAGGGCTTTAGAGTAAGTTAAGTGCCAGGCATGAAACCAAATCCCAAACCCTGTCCCCAGATGTCTGATGTTAAAGAATCAATTCAACATTTAATTTAGTTCCACTAAGCAATTAATTAAGGATCTAGTTGTATGCCAGTCACTAATCTAGTCACAAAGAATATAAAGACCAAAAAATTAAAACAGTCCCTGTCTTCAAAGAGTTTTGATGCTAGTGGGGGGAGAAGAAGGGGCAGAGAAATATCATATGTATGGTCATCAGTAAATGCAAAAAACATACAAAGTACATACAGAGTAATTTGGAAGAATGAAGAAGTTCTGGCAAGTGGGAAGGTCAACATGCAAACTAACATTCTGGGAAATAATATTAGGGTTGCAGAGCAATAAGAGATCATTTTCACAAATGGATCCCTTTTATCTGGGTTTCTAAAAGGATAAAAAGTGACATTAAGGGTGTCTCTTAGTGGTTTTAAGCCATTAGAATTTAAAGCTTCACTAAGACTTTTAGGATACCTTGTATGAAGCCCCATCAGCAAGGGAAAATGACCAGTGAAGGGGGTGGATAGCAGAAGACAGATTAAGAAAGATATGAGTGGGCACTGAAGAAAAGAGAAACCTGCAGGATAAGGTTGGGTTGCACAAAGGAGATTAAAAGAAATATGTAAGTAAAGATGAGGGCAGAGAGAAGAGGCAAGAGCAAAAGACACAATGGGATTCTGAAGTAAAGGAATTTCAAGACAGAAAGAATATGAAGCCATAGAAAAAATCCTACATACATTTGCTTAATGCTCTTTTGCTGTTTAGAATGGCTGGTCTCTTCTCTCTGCAAATTCAAATCTTGTACTTCCTTCAAAGGCTAAATTGAAATCCCATATTCTCCACAAAGCCTTCTCTAAGTGCAGCTAGCAATTACCTTTCCCTTCCCTGAGTTCCTATTGTATTTATATCACAAAACAAGTTTCATTATTGCTTTTTTTTTTTTTCTGGAGTAGTTTTGTGCATGCCATTCTTGATCCACCAAATTAGACTTTGAATGGTCTGAAAGGTAAGACAGCAGATTCTACTTCCTCTACATTCTCTCTAAGGCTTTGCACAGTACTGAGTGCATAGCCTAAAATATCTATAGGTCTGTTGAAATCCAAACAGTGAGAAATGTAAGTGATAGAAGACATAGATAGCCACAGGCACTTCAGCTTAGAGTTGTGGAATAGACCCAACCCCCTCAGTTTACAGATTAAACCCAGGAAAGTCTAAGGATCACGGAATCAGAAGTTTAGGATTGGAAGAAAAATTGGAGACTGACTTGTTCAATTCCCTCATTTTATAGATGGGGAAATTGGGGCCAGAGAAATTAAATGACTTGCCTTGAGGTCACACAGGCAGTAAAAGTCAGAAGCTGAACTGCCAGGCATTAAAACTCTACTGTGCAGTAGAACTCCAATGGGTTGGCTACACTGTTGAAATGCCAAACACACATTTGCCTAGAAGATTATTTGATAGAGAACTCACAAGGCAAATGCTCTCACAGAGGTCAGAAAAAAACAATACAAGGACACTCTAAAAGTCTCTTTAAAGAACTTTGGTATCAATTGTGACCCAAAGGAGACACTGGCATAGGACCATCCTGCATGTTTGCCTGCATCAAAGAAGGTGCTACATTGAATTTCAAAAGAAATGTGATATGTACAAATTTAGAGACATCTCCAACCCAAATGTTCAGATAGGCTATTTGTGGTAGAACTGTCTGAGCTTGTATTAATCTGATCAACCACAGCTGAACACATTATACATTGACCCCCCAACATAGTGATTGTTGTCATTTTGGTCCTATCCTAGTACAAAAGACAATAACATTTCACAAGAGAGATTTGAACCCTTGTTTCCTCTTGTTTCCAATGCCAATATTTTATCCACAATATCTCACTGCCTCCTGATAATAAAAATTATTACCTCTTTTCTAGTTATTGTTACACCACATCAAAGTTTTGAGGAAAGTGAGAATCTTGAGAATCCTTGAAAGAACTCTCTCCACAGGTTTAACCCAAAAGGACCTGGGCAAAAAGATGGTAGCAATGTAGCAAGAAATGAGCAGGGTAAAGATGAAGAATAAAGCTCAAATCCAGGATATATCATAAAGGAATAAACTAGAAAAATTGGCCAAAACTTGGGTAGTGTGACAGAGGCTGGCACTAAAGAAAAAAGTGCCAGGCTACACAGTGTGTAGAACTGATCACCTCAATGGGGGAGGGGCCGCAGGGGATTGGAACCTTGAGGAGGAGAAGATTCTGACTGGGAGAGTTGTTGGGCTCTCAGTCTGGAGAAGCCAAAGAGAAAAGGTTGAAAAAGACTTTCTCCTGAGGGTTACCCACTTTCTCCTGCTTGTGACTGGAAATCCTTCCTCCCAACATTTCCCAATTAAAAAAGACTATTGAAGAGAAACCTGAGAAAGGCATTTTAAATCTCTGTCAGACTTTACCTCCGTACCTGTTGCCCTGGGTCTGAACTGTGGCCAAGGGGCCAAACCCAGGGTCAGCCAACCTGACTATCTCTCAGTGGGCTCAGGCTGTCAAAGCCCGAGTTCCCCCCAAACTCGAGGAGGGAGGGGAAAAGGTTTTAGATAGAGACAGGGACCCCCTTTTCCCACTTTCCTTTCCCATTCTTTCCCTGCCAGTTATTCCTTTGTGTTATCCTGATTGAGTTGACATTAAAATAGTTATCTTTTCCCCAAGCTGTGAATCAAGTGTGAATGAACAGATCAAGGGGAGACCCTTTGGTCTTGAATAGTGGAGGAGGAACAAGAGGGACAAGAGCAAATCTGGGAGAGCAGCCATAGCTAAGGAGGGAAGCAGAAGGGGGGGAATCTTCAAACCCCCTCTCCTCTCTCTGAGTCAACCTTAAACATCAGCTGTCTTCTCTGAACCCCAATTTGAGAAGGGAGGTCTCCTCTCTTTTTCTCTCTCTATACTGAAAGACTTAACCCCTCGACTTCAGTAGGAAGCAATGCAACAAGAAATATAGAGAAGTTCTTTGTGATAACACCTCTTCTAGCTCAAGGATGCTGTGGGTGTCCATAAATATTAATTGTACTGAAATATTACTAAGCATCTATATTGTGATTCACATTTCCAAAATGCTCTCCAGTCCTTAATTAGTTGGCCCACACAGTTTTCTCAAAAAGTGGGTCAGGCTTATTATCTCCATTTTATATTGATGAAACTGAATCATGAAAAGGTGATGACTTCCCCAGGGTCACACTATGACTCAGAGGTAGAGCCAAAAGTGTCCTCCTAAGCACAGCTACTCAGGGTTCCCTTGTCTCAATGGACTTCCTCCACGAGTGACTAGACCATAAATTATGGAGATAGGAGGATATATGATACTGTCAATGCCATTCAATACACATTAGATACTAGGAATATGAAGACTAGCCCTTAAGGAGCTTATGTTCTATTGAGAGAATAGTAAATGTACATAGAGAAGTGAATACAAAGTATATATAACAATTGGCTAAGTAGTTTTAAGAGGAACTCCACTAATGAATGGAGGGATAAGGAAAGTGTCCTGTAGGAGACTCTTAGGCTAAGCCTTGAAGGAACCTGGAGATTCCCAGAAGCAGAGGTGAGGAAGACTGTGTCCAGGGCTTGGAGAGAACCTTGTACAAAAACTTGGAAGCAGAAGGTAACAAGTAGGGCATAGGCAGAAGCAAAGATAAGCAAAGGACAGGTGGGGCCAGTTTTGTTTTGTTTTTAATTTTTAGAATTAAACAAATTTAAACTTTTTTTAGAAGTACAGAATTCTAGAGTTGGAAACTATCAGAAATAAGCTAATCAAATATTGTCATGCAGTAGAAAGAAGTCTGAACTTGGAGACACAGGGCCTTTGTTCAAATCCTAGCTCTGCCACACACGACATGTGGACACTTATGACATCACATCACCAGTCATTTTGATTTTTATCTTGCCAGTGGACTTAAATGAGTCTGGAAGAGAGAGTGAAGCTAATGACTTTTTTCCCCAATCAAACAAGCACTTATTAAGCAGCTACAATGTACCAGGCATTTTGCTAAATGCTAGGAATATAAAAAGTAAAATAGTTCTTGCTTTCAAAGATCTTTATTTAATTTTTTTTATTTATTTGTTGGTTTGTTACATTAAAATACCCAGTTTACTCCTGATTTTCTGCAACTCTGTTTTACTTGAATCCATTTTATATACAAGTTAAAAAGACATCACTGGTGATAACATTTTGGTCCTCTTCAACTATGCAGGACAATAACAGTAATAACAAGTGGAACCAACTCCTCTCTGCATCTCAGTTTTCTCATTTGTAAAATGAGAAGGTTAGAGTAAATTATCTTTAGAGTCCCTTCCACCTATAAATCTATGATTCTGTGGACTTTTCCTTAATATATTAAATAGTCTTTATTTAAACCAAGAGCAGAGGTTAAATGTAATAGAAAGAAGATAGATTAAAGATCTCTCAAAAAATCAAAAGTAAAGAAAGGATGCTCATTATCATCACTACAATTTAATATAGTTCAAGAAATGCTAGATATAGGAACAAGATAAGAAACATTTAAAGAATAAATATAAGCAAAGAAAAAACAAAATTATCACTTTTTGCAAATAATATAATGGTGTACTTAGAAGCCCTTGGAGAATCAATTAAGAAATAAGTTGGAATAATTGATAACTTCAGCAAAATTGCAGAATATATGATAAATCCACATAAGTCATCATTATTCTTATGCAACAACAAAACCTGGCCAAAAATGGGGGGCTAGCAAGATAAATTCTATTTAAAATAGCAAAAGAAGCTATACTATATATGTGAATGTATCTACTAAGATTCATCCAGGGACTGACTTAGGGAAGAGCAATCTAGAGGGGAAGGAAAGAAAAGGGGTTTGCTTCTCTATTAAGGGATAGCACAAACTATTCTTTCAGTATAAGAACAAACCAATTCCAGACCCTAGATGTCATAATGAAATCCTGTGGGTAATGGAGGGGGTTGCTAACTTTGTCACATGACTACCTTTAAAAAGGCAGACCCAGTTGTACCATATGGAATATATTTTCATTAGACATCCATGATTGAGGGCAGATGTTCCAGGACCTTCCATTTACCAAAGATTTGGTGAACATTTGTGTTGCTTAATTCTAAGTCTAATTTGCTTTGTACCACAGAGCTGGCCATTGGCAATTCTCTTTGGGGTTGTAATAGCCTCCATTAATTTATTACACAGCCAGATCAAAGATAGCTTTTGATCATACATTTCTCGAGCCTGCTGCATTGGAAAGTTTATCTTTCAGTATGACCATGGTACAAAGTCTATATCACATTCCTCTCTATGGATTCAATATTATGCTCCTTTCTATATAAAACAAGGGTAGAGGGAACCCCTCTTCAAATGTCACTGAGGTCAGAAGGAGCTATGCTGGGTTTAATTTGAATCATTTTTCCTCTTATTTGGAGGCACACTAATGTCACAAGAATCCTACTGGTCTTCCAAATATTCTACAACCTATAAAAAATATTCTTTCTTCTGCAAATCCATTCTTCTGTCTGACCACTTGCCTCTCAAATAGCAAAAGGAAGGAAGGAGCAATTTAGGAAATTCTAAGGATTTCCAGAAAGCATCCAAAGGAAAAGAAGAAGCCAAAAACGACCAATTCCTTCTGCAAGTTGAAAATCTCTACAACTGTTTATTTTGATACAAGCCAAAGGGCTTCAGTTCAATGAAAGCTAAGGATATAAAATTCAGGGGCATGCTTTATGATTAAATTGAAAATGTATGGTTTCCTTTAAGGTAATCAAAACCAAGCATTTTTACAGGGACCTTTCCTCATAAAATGGACAAGTAATTCTATATTCAAGAACATTTTAAAAATTACCCAGCATCTTATATTGTGCAGTATCTTTTTTTTTCATCAAAATTGTTTCATCTTCATCTTTGTAAGCCAACAAATAAAATTTAAAAATATCTATTGAGCTTCTACTCCATCCAAGACTGCCAAAGTTTTAGGTTACATAAATTTAACAAGAAACACTCTCATTTGGGAGTGGACATAAGCAAAACAGTGAAGTGGCTACAGTATATCAGTGAGCATCAGTTAGTATAGAAATTGTTGGACTTGGAGGAAGAATCTGGCTTCAAATCCTACTTCTGACACTAGCAAGCCCCGTAAGCCTAGTCAAGTAACACAGTCTCTTATTCTGTTTTCCAGGAAAATGTTAATAATCCCTGTAGCACTTATCATACCAGATCAGATGATTTAAATAATTAAAATACTCATTTTATTTACATAGAACATATAACTTATTACAATTATATACAGCATATTTATGTTAACTTACTAGATAATTTTAATTGCTTTGCAAACTTTAAAATGTTAAGTATATGTCAGATGTTATTTGTTTTTTACTTTCCAACTTTTCTATTCTCTTGTACCTCCCCCCCCCCCCAGGCTCCCAGAGCCTAACATCAGAAGATTCAGCACACTGGAAGGAACAAGGGGAAAGGTGACAACCTCTTTCACTGAAGCATCTCATGCTATTGTGAGAACAGCTGCACAGGGAAACAAGGGTCTGAAATTCTCCGTGCAGGGTTGGAGGAGCTTTTGGAAGCAGCCTCAGGGTTGGCATATGTCAGCTGGCAGTTTAAGAGGTTTGAGTGGAAGCTGTGAGCATGATATTATAGAAGTGTCATTGGTTTCCCAGAGAGTTGTGTTTTAGGTCACCAGATCAGAGATTTAAAACCAGAAAGGACCTTAAAGCCATCTGGTAGGTACGATGCCCATCATTTTATGGAAGAGGAAAACAAGTCCCAGGATTTGGTTAAGAGATTAGACTTTTTAAAAATGTTGCCATATATTTGGAAATGGAGATATTTCCAGCAAATGAACATGTGTTTAGGATTGGCTTGAGAGTATATTAGTTCAGGTATGCCTTGGAAACAGAATAAAGTAGATGCAAAGCTCCTTCCTCCTGATATATCCTTGTGTGTCCTTAGAGCTGGGGTTCATGATCTAGTATATACAACACAGTATAAGAATAATAAAATGTTGCTGGGTCAGGGCTATAGAGTGGAGTGTGTAGGAAGCTTGGGCATTTGATCACTTGGAAATTTCTGTTTCAGAGAGAAAATGGGGAACATGGTAGAAGGGAAGACAGTCAGATGACTCAGTGGATAGAGAGCCTAGAGACTGGGTTCAAATATGGTCTCAGATATTTCCTAGTTGTGTGACCCTGGGCAAGCAACAGCTTTTGTCACTCTTCTGCCTTGGAACCAATACCTAGTATCAGTTCTGAAACAGAAGATAAAGGTATTTTTGTTTTGTTTTTTAAGAAAAGAAAGGAAATGAGAGTGATAGAAATATAGAGCATTTTAATAACAGCTGCATACTGAAGAAAAATATACGATGGATCACTTGTTTATACAGGTATATGATTTGGGGTGTGGGATTTAAGAGATTGCTCTAATACAAAAATGAATAATATACAAATAGGTTTTGAGTGATAAAACATGTATAACCCAATGGAATTGCTTGTCAGCTCTGGAAGGGAGGAGGGAAGAGGGGAGGGAAAGAACATGAATCATAAAACCCTGGAAAAATATTTTTAAAAATAAAATTATATTAAGCTTAAAAATAAATGAATTTAAAAAAAATAATAGCTATGCTCTACCATTTGTATCCCCACCAACCCCCTAATGCAATCTACTAAAGCCAGTTCTCCATACTTCCATACTTCATTCTCCCAATTTTTTTCCTTTTTTCAATCAAAATTTTTAGTCCCTTATTAAAGGCTGGTGTTTAGATTGCTTGAAGTTTTGCAAAATGCTTTACACATATTATCTTCTGTGATTCTTGCAGCATCCCTCTGAAGTAGGTACAAGTTTTATAGATGAAAGGGTAAATGATTTGCTCCCAGTCACACGAGTAATACATGTCCGAAACAGGACTTAAAACCAGTTTTATGCTAACTTCAAGTCTAAGATGTCCTTCATAATGTCCATATAGAAGAAAAAGGGATTGCCTGTATTTGCTGAGCTTTTCAAGACATTGTTATTTACGGATGGCTTTGGGATGATTAATAAATTAATGTATCTTTTTTGGACAAGTCCTATAGATGAATGATAAACTGAACTGAATGATGAACTGAACTGAATTGTGTTGCATCTGGTAGATATGTTTGGCCCTTTCAGTGCCTCGGAGCTGCTCAATGTGATGAACACCTACCTCTTAAACCCCCAGATTCTCTGGGTGATGCTACCATAATTGCAAGGCAGCAGAGCATAACCGAAAGACCCTGGATCTCGAGTCTGAGGTTTCTGCTAATTATACCTGTGTGTGACTTTGGACAAGTCTCAGCCTGTCTGGGCTTCACTTTGCTGCTCCATGAAAGGAGGGAGTTGAACTACCTGGCCTTTGAGGTGTTTTCCAGTTCTAAATCTAAGAGCCCAGGTGTTTTTTCTTTCATGCCACACCACATTGGTGCTTGGAGGGGAAACCTTAGGTACATGGTAGGAACAACTAAGGTGATTCACCAAATTTATGTTAAGTAAAAATGGTTGATGGGGACTTAATATATTAAACCTCTGAAAGATATTTGAAATATTGGCCCTTTAGTGATGCTAACTTAAAAGGATGAATTTCTAATGATGTGATTCTAGTCATTATGATAGACTTCTTGAAAAGGAAAAGAGAGTGGGAAGCAGAAAAGACTGGAGTCTTCCTGGTACCCCTCAAATCACAAAATATGGCAGTGTATAGAGGAGTGGGCCCAGGAACAGGAAGGCTTGAGTTCAAATCCAGTCTCAGACACTTCCTAGATGTGTAACCCCTGGAAAGGCATATAACCTATCTGCCTCAGGTTCCTCAGCTGTAAAGTGAATTTACCTTGAAGAGTTGTTTTGAGGATTAAATGAGGAAAGGAAGAAAGAAAGAAAGGAAGGAAGAAAGGAAGGAAGAAAGGAAGGAAGGAAGAAAGAAAGAAAGAAAGAAAGAAACAAAGAAACAAAGGAAGAAAGAAAGAAAGAAAGAAAGAAAGAAAGAAAGAAAGAAAGAAAGAAAGAAAGAAAGAAAGAAAGAAAGAAAGAAAGAAAGAAAGAAAGAAAGAAAGAAAGAAAGAAAGAAAGAAAGAAAGAAAGAAAGAAAGAAAGAAAGAAAGAAAGAAAGAAGGGAGGAAGGGAGGAAAGAAAGAAAGAAAGAAAGAAAGAAAGAAAGAAAGAAAGAAAGAAAGAAAGAAAGAAAGAAAGAAAGAAAGAAAGAAAGAAAGAAAGAAAGAAAGAAAGAAAGAAAGAAAGAAAGAAAGAAAGAAAGAAAGAAAGAAAGAAGGGAGGAAGGGAGGAAAGAAAGAAAAAATAAAATGAGATATAAAAACAATTATAATAAAAATAAACATATAAGTATATTATTATACTTTATGTAATGTGTTAATATAAGATATATAATTATAATATAAAAATAAAAAAGTAAATATATATAAAATATTCTTAGCACAGTGCCTGGCATGTGATTAATACATGCTTATTCCCTTCTCCTCCCTGCTTACCTATTCATGAGACCCTGCTCTCCATAAGTGCAAGGTTTGAGTTGTTTTGGTTTGCTTTTTTTTCTTAATTCTTAGCTTGTCATGAATTTGTCAAAGATTTGCTTTATTGGCAAAGACCTACTTTGATTAGAAGGAACAAGAACAATCATTTATTAAGCATTTATTATTTGCCAGGCAATGCTAAGTGCTTTGTACTTAGTGGCTAAGTGGCTTTACAAATATTACCTTATTTGATCCTCCCAACAACCCAAGGAACTTGATGCTATTATTATCCCCATTTTATAGTTGAGGAAAACAGAGGTTAAATTACATGCCCAGGGTCACATGGCTAACAATTGTCTAAGGACAGAGCATCCTCCTGTCTCCAGAACCAGCACTCTATCCACTTTATAATCTCAAAGCCTCTTAAGTGAGGAATCCTCAAATGTTTGCTGAATCAGTGTATTGCTAGCCTCCAGTTTCACCAAAAAACAGAAATATCATGAATTTGAATTACAAGCCAATATTTGAGAAGGAGTCTGGGTACTTTTTGTGAAATATTAACTGGATAGACCTTCAGCTAAAGCTGCTGAGAAGCACTCCTGAACATTCATTCCCTTAGAATTTGCCACCCAGAAGAAGGAAGAACTAGAAATGGTATACCTGTAATGGACTCTTCTCCCTTTTTTCCTATTGTATACCTGTAGAATTTTTAGAGTTTTAAGAGTTAAAAATCTTAAATACAACAAGATCCTGTGATCTAAAATCTTAAATATCAAGATAGGAAATTTAGAGCTAGAAGGAACCTTAGAAGCCATGTAGTTCAATACTCTCATTTTACAGGTGAGAAAACAGGTCAAGAGAAATTTAACAAATTGCCCAGCAAAATCAGGATTTGAATCAACTTCCTCTGACAATCCTCTTTTCATTGTTTCACACTAATCACTGATTTCAGCCCTTTCTCTTTACAAATATAATTTTTTAAAAAGACCCAGACGTACAAGTTAGTAAATGAGTCTGAATAAAAATTTAGAGCTAAATCCAGGACTTTAGCCCAGATCTCTGAAAAACTAAACCAGTGTTGTAGATTTTACCTCCCAAAATTTCTGCTCTCCTTTCTTCAATAACTGATCATGGACAGATCTCTCTGAGTTACCCTTGTCTTGTCTTCTTGTTCAACTCTCCCATATTACCCCATCAATGTCAGTCCCTGTTCTCCTTAAAGGAGTAACACCCAGCAGACATTCATTTTATACTTCCCGTCAGGAAAACGGAAGGCAAGGTTTTCTTTGGACAGTGTACAGGCTGTTTGGGAATAGACTGAGCAATATTAAGTGAGTTCTGGGGTGCTGTTTGCTAAGGATTGATCCAATTAGACCTCTGCTAACGGAGATTTTCTTTAAGAGCAAACACACTAACTAGTACTGCCATTCTCTGGCTAAAGGGAAATGTGCTTCTAAAAGCAAAGAGTACAACAGAGATGTAGGGAGACTTGTTAGAACATCAGTAGAAAATGCTGAAATATAGTCATTACCCCCCAAGTCTAATCCTTGCCAAGGAAAAGCATAAAGAATCAGGTTTGGTAGAAGGACGATGAGGCTGGGAAATGAGACTTGGCTTCTGTGCAATCATGACAATAATTTAACCTCTCTGGATCTCAACTTCTTCCAAATCAAATAGACACTATTAGCCCTTCTGAGGTTGTTGCTTGTCAGAAGCAAGGTGAAAGTATTCTATCCAAATGTCAGTTAGCATCATAGAAAAGAAGGCTTGATATACAATAGCGAGAAGCCTAGATTAGATCAGTGCATAAATTATGTAGTAATATATACACCACACCAATGAAGACTGAAAAGGAGAAATAATGATAGTATGCTCAAAATATCGCTTACATCACTCCAGGGTCATTCCTCACTGAAAGAAAATTGAGAAGCCCACCCTACAGAAGAATAAAAATTAAAATATAATCACAAAACAGGAATAGGAATGGCAGCATGAAACAGAGGACAGACAAATGACCTGTGAGTAAGGAAGGTCTGAATTCAAATTCCACAAATTGACTGTGTGATCCTAGACATATTACCTAACTTCTCAAAATCCCACATAACTTTCTAAGATTATCACTTGTATCATAGGTGTTGATCTACATTGGGAGAGGGAGTTTCTTCATTGGAAGTTCTCTGTACTAATGAAATACCAAAACCATTTCCCATCCAGGCCCCAAAATTAATGGAATAAGCAGCTGGGTTTTTATTTTTGCCTAAAAATCTTTTTACTCTTTCTTGATTGGTTCCCTATGCTACTTTTAGAATGTCATGTGTTCCAACTTTTTCTTTTCTCTTTTCTTACCCTTTCTCTTAACTCAGGACCATGCCTCATACTTTATGGAGAAAACTGGGCTATCTTTTTCTCTGCAATCACTCACCCACCCCCCAACAGTGGAGATAGGAGAGGGTAGAATCCAGGGCAAAAGTAAGGCATTGACTTGGAAAGAAGAAAGACCATCTTTTCCTCCAAGATTGAGAGAAACTGAAATAATAGAATTGGGAAAAAGAGGTAGCCTCCCAATTTCTACTAAGGGTATGTCCTTCTAATTTCCCAGGTTCACAACTTTGGAGTTATCCTCAACTATTCCCTCTCCCTCAATGTCTCTACCCAATCAGTTTTTAAGGGTTTTTTTTATATGAATAAATTTATTTAGTCAATTTAGAACATTATTCCTCGGTTACAATAATCACATTATTTCCCTCCCTCACCTCCACCCACTCTCCCCCTACCCCTGCAGCCAACACAGAATTTCATTGGGTATTACTTGTGTCCTTGATCAGAACCTATTTCCATGTTGTTGTTTACACTAGGATATTCATTTAGAGTCTACATCCCCAACCATGTCCCTTTGACCCATGTATTCAAGCAGTTGTTTTTCTTCAGTGTTTTTACTCCCACAGTGTTTCGTCTGGATGTGGATAGTGGTTTTCTCGTAGGTTCCTCTTAGGTTAATCACTTTTCAAACATTGACTAAGTACCCACTACAGAGATCATCCACAACATCTCTCACATTTGTCCTCTTCTCTCCATTCATTGGTTTACAAACTTAATTAAATTCCTATATCATCTCTTGCTTGGAATGTTGCAATAACTTTCTAATTGATCTCCTTGCCTCCTCTCTCTGATCTATTTTCCACCTAGTAGCCATAGTGATATCTTTTATTTTTAACCTTTATCTTCTGCTTTAGAATCGATACTAAATATCAGTTCCAAGGCAGAAGAGGGATAAAGACAAAGCAATTGGAGTTAATTAAGTGGGTTGCCCAGGGTCACACAAATAAGATGTGTCTGAGGTTAGATTTGAATCCAGGAGCGAATGACTCCAGATTTGGTTCTCTCTCCACTGAACTACCTACCTGCCCTACAAAATGATATTCTTAAAGCATAGTTGAAATCATGTCACTGCCTGGTTCACAGAGAATTGAATGGCTCCCTATTGCCTCTAGACTAAAATACAAATTTCACTGTTTGGCATTTAAAGAGCTTTACAATATGATGCCAGTCTACCTCCCTAGAGCTGTTCCTCATGCACTGTCTTCTGTTTCTTGCTTCCTTTGCAGAGGTTCTCCCCACTGCTTGGAATGCACTCTTTCTTCATTTCTACCTCTCATAGTCTTGAGTTTCCTTCACAGTTCATTTCAGATATTGTCTCCTTCATAAGCCTTTTTCTGATCCTTCCACTTGCTAATGCTCCATGCTCCCCTCACAAATGATGAAGGGAGGGGCAGCTGGGCAGCTGAATGGATTGAGAGTCAGGCCTAGAGACAAGAGGTCCTAGGTTCAAATCTGACCTTAGACACTTCCCAGCTGTGTGACCCTGGGCAAGTCACTTAATCCCCATTGCCTAGCCCTTACCGCTCTTTTGCCATGGAGCCAATACACAGTATTGACTCCAAGACAGAAGGTAAGAGTTTTAAAAAAATGATGAAGGGGACCATTTCAGAGAAAAATACTCTATATAAGAAAAATAACATTGTAAAGACTAATAGCTCTGAGAGTCTCAAGAATTCTGAATTCTGGATGTTTTTATATAGAATGTTCTGTTTCTATTTACTTAATTGTGTCTTTAATTACCCAAATATTCCTGTGCTTCTCTGAAGCAGTCCCTTTCATCATTTCTTACAGGACAATATATTTCACTATATTCATATACTACAACTATAATTCATTTAGCCTTTCTCCACTCCTTCTGTCACTTAATGGACATTCCCTTAGTTTCTAGTTGTTTGTCCATACAAGAACTGCTACAAATATTCTTGTATATATTTATCTTCTTATATAGCTTTTGATCAAAAGACACACAGTTTAGTACCATTAGGGGCATGGTTCCAACTTGTTTTCTAGAATGGCTAGAAGCGTTGGACTAGTTCACTGTTCCACCAACAATGCATGAATGTACCATTTTCCTATAGTCCCTCCAGGATCTATCATTTCCCTTTTTTCCCCTCTCAGTTTTGCCAGTCTGAAGGGCAGCAGGAAGATCCTCAGAGTTTGTATTTCTCTAATTATTAATGATATAGAGTTTTTTTTTCCCATGCCTATTGATAGCTTGGATTTTACCCTTTGAAAACTGGTTAGGCAGTGCTCTAAGACTGTAAGTTGCAATCTGAATTGATGGAGGGAATTTCTTCATTAGGGATCCTATGCCAATGAAATCAGAGGTTCAGAAAAAAAAAACCAAGTGTATTTATATTTAGGCATTTACACTTGTATGTATTGGATATTTTTTTCATTGCCCTTCCCTATTCCCTATATCCCATTGATTATAAGATCCTTGAGCACCAGCATGGCTTTGTTTTTGTTTCTTCATCTCCTAGCACATAATGTGCTTGAAATGTGTATAAATGGAGATTTTGAACTCCAGACTTCATTCCCCAGAAGTCCTTGGTATTTCCCAGAATTCCCTATAATCTCTCCTGAGTCTCCATGGTGAGATCACAATTGGCATTTAACTGGCAGTAAAGCCTCCCACACTCTCTTCCTTTGCAATGATGTAGCAAGTATAGTAGTAAGCTAAGGAGATTTTAAATGGGCTAATCAGCCATGGGCATGTGGTTTTTATTTTGTATCTTCTTTATTCCTTGATTTCTAATAATCCTTAATAAACCTCATGAAATATAATATTTTTATCACTAGAGAAATAATTTAATTTTTAAAAGTGTACATGTTAAATGAAAGACCAGATGCCCAATTTCCAGATATTTTATAAATGGGATTCTTGCAAAGGTACAGGTTGGGTGAGATGTCCTCTGAATACTCTTCTGGATGATTTCAGAAAGACCTACATTAACTGATGCAGAATCCGGAGGACACTGTACACAGTTACCAGCAATATTGTGGAATGATCAACCACGACAGATTTAGCTACTATCAGCAATACAATGATCCAAGACAACTCTGAGGGACTTATGAAGGGGAATGCTATCCACCTCCAGCTGTTGTATTAGAAATGTAGGTGAAAGCATATGATTTTTCACTTGTTTATTTGGGTCTGTATTTAGGGGTTTTAGTTTTATAAGATTATTCACTTACAAAAATGAACAATATGGAAACATGTTTTGTGTGTCAATACACGTATAATCTAGATTGAATTGCTTGTAAGCTTCAGGAAGGGGGAAGGAAGGGAGGGAGACAATTTGAATCATATAACTTTGGAAAACTTATATGGAAATTTGTAATTACATATAATTGGTAAAAAAATTTTAAAGAATTCATAAAGAAAAACATTTTGTAATTAAAAATTTTTGTTTAAATACTCTTCCTGAAGCTTTGACATTCTGTGAGTCTGTGGAATAATCAAAGCAGTCATTTTGTAGGAATAAACCCAAGGTTAGGTGAGAACCAGAGAGAAGGGAAAGAGCTGAGATTCTCATTCTCTCAATGGTCCTTAGTTCTTACCTAGCCTCAGCCTTACTAATTACTCACCCTCCATTAGGAACACTGCCTACCCTCTGCTCTTCTCCCAGGCAGAATTGGGAGGTTGTGGGAAAGAGTCAGATATACCACAGAATGATCGGATCACCCTCACCCTCAAGAGGAGGAAGAAGTGTGACATAAAGCTTCCCATCCTTTTTTTGATATGAGATGCTCTCATCTGTCCCGGGCACAGGCAGGGTTTGTGACCTAAATACTTCATTCTGATTACCTGACTATTCTGTTGGTATTGTTTATTGTTGGACCAGACTTAGTTCCTCATTCCTAAAGAAGGAATTCGGGAGCTTACCACAAGATGAGAAGTAAACAATTGATGCTTGAAATTGTTTGAATACTGAAATATTTTTAACTCCATCCTATGCACACTATAGCCCTTGTGACTCTTTGAGGTTGAGCTAGGTCACAGAGGGAAGGTAGCCCAAGGCTGGAAAGGACCTTCTTTCTTGAGCTGTTTTAGTTTTACTTCTCTCTTAAGGGCTATCAGGTGTCTTACCTGGAATATGGGGGAGCCCAAGGGGCAAAGAAATTTCTGGCTTAAGAAACCCTTGAGGTCAGCATCAGAGAGGCAGGAGAAGTATTGAGAGATTCTCAGTTCCTAGTTATAGCTGAAAATTGAGGAACCAAATAAGATGTGATGGGGAATAGAGAGTCAATTTACACCGAAAACATTTTTCCATTTTTAATATATCACTAATAGAAATCAGGAAGAACTGATAGCAAAATACTATTTACAAAAATGACAAAATAGATGAAATATTTGGGTATTCATTTATTGGGACCTGTATACCTGTAGATGGAGACAGCTAAATGGTGCAGTGGATAGTGTGCTTGGACAGGGGTCAGAATAACTAATCTTACCTCAATTTCCTTATCTATAAATATGGCATTAAAAATGCCTCCACTATAGGGCTGTGTCAAAAAATATTTTGCAAATTGAAATATGCTTTAGAAATGTTATTAATATTGGTTACTAGTACATTATTGTTTTCTTGTCATTTAGATTTAAAAAAATTTCATCCTTGTAAGTTTAAATTTCCAATTTGGAAACTATCCAGAAACTATTTCAATAAAGCATCCCTGTCCCCACCCCCCAAAAAAAAGAATAACATTTTCCTGATTGGCCTCAGAAACTTATTAACTATGTGACCCTGGACAAGTCACTTAACCCAACCAGTTTTCTTATCTGTCAAATGAACTGGAAAAGGAAATGGAAAACCACTTGAGTGTCTCTAACAAGAAAAACCTAAATAGGGTCACAAAGAGTTGGACATAATTGAAAAACAATTGAATAACAATAAAAATATACCTATAGTTACTTATATAAATGTAATTTTAAAGTAATTTCACAAAAAATAAGGAAAAACTGAAAAATTGGAGGGATACTCACTATACATACTTAGATTGAGCTAAAAATGAATAAAGTAAATTATAAATAGAAAAATGGCAATCCGTTTTTAAAATGGTGTAAATTTAATACAATACTAATTATTAAAAGTAATAGCTAGAATTTATGTAGTACTTACCATGTGCCAGGAACAGTGCTAAGTGCTTTACAATCATTATCTCATTTGATTCTCACAACCACCCAAGGAGGTAGGTGATATTATTGTTCTCATTTTGCAGATGAGGAACTGAAACAAACAAATTAAATGACTTGCCCAGGGTCACACAGCTAATTAGTGTCTGAGACCAGATTGGAACTTAGATCTCCCTGACTTTAGACCTGGTGCTTTATCCACAGAGCCACTTAGCTGCCCCCAAATGCCAGTGGATTACTTCATGGAACTAGGTGAAACAGTAATAAAATTTAAATGGAAAAACAAATGGAAATTTCTACTGAGAGAAATAATAAAGAAAAAAAATGAAAGAAGATTTACTTGGTCAAATTTCAAAATATACTATCAAATAGTCATTGTTAAAGCTGCTAGCATTAGATAAGGGGGTGGGGGAAAGGGAAATAGTTCACTAGTTTATAAGAAGAATTCGGAAATAGAAACTGCCATATAGAAGTCTAGGTTTGATAAATCTAAAAGTAAAATGTAGGATCAATTCTTGCCTGGACTAATTGATTTTCCTTCTTCACCTGTCTGCCTACTCCAAGCCATCTTCACTATGTAGGAACCGGAGATTTTTCTACACTGGCATATTCATTGAAGGTTTTATACCTTAGGAACTAGTAGCACTGAATTGAATCAAATGAAATTGAGTTGAATTGTCCTGCCACCTTTTCTGCACAATGAATTGAGTCACTATTATTTCTAGTGTCAAATAGTATCACCTTTGTTTGACATTTGAAGCACTATACACCTTGCTCTATTCTACCTTTCCAGCATATATATATATATATATATATGCTCTTCACAAACACTCTATACACTCTATAGTCCAGCCAATCTGCCTTCTTAATTATGCTCACACACATTACTCCATCTTTCATCTCCAATCCTTTGCATTGGTTGGTTTCCCATGCTGCCAATGTACTCCCTTCTCAATCCTGCATCCTTTAGTCCCTGATTTCCTTTAGAAGTCAGCTTGCCACTTTCTACATGAGTCTTTTTCTGATCCCCCAGCTGTTAATGCCTGCCTCTACTTTGTTTTGTGTGTGTGTGTTTATGTTGTCTTCCTTTTCTTCTTCTTTAAAATCAAAACCCCAGGAAGCAGGAATTATTTTCTTTGCAGTCTTTGTATCTCCAGCACCTAGCACAATGCTTGCCATGTAGTAAGTGCTTAATAAATATTTATTAGTTAAGAAAATTAAATAAAGTTAGTAAAAATTGTGGGAAAATTGGATATCTATGTGACAAAATAAAATGAATTTGGGAACACAGTTCATTCCATATGTTAGAATAAAACTAAATTGGATCAATTATCTATTTTTAAAATAATTAGATATTGGAGGAAAGAGGGAACAACATCTTAATTTTGGTGAGAAGAAAATTTATTATCTGTTGAGCAAATGGAAGAACTCACTGCAGGTGAAATTCATGTATTTATTCAAAAATGAGTCTGTATTATAAAAGCAATGCTTCCAAATTTAAAAATAAAAAGGAAAATGACAATAAACACATCTGATAAAAACCACAAATCCAAAATCTTTAATATCTGACACAAATCTACAAGAGAATCAACTATTCCAGAAAGAGAGAATTGGTCAAATTATGGAAAGACCAAATTCAAACCCCAGATCTTAATATTTGCTTGGAAAATTGTTCAAACTTTATGAAACACAAATTAAAATAACTTTTAACTTTAAGTTATCTCTTTATGTACATCAAATGTAGTAAAAAAATGGTAAAATAGTAACATTCAATACTGGAGGCATTGTGAGCAAACAGATACTCCACTATATTACATGGTTTGGAAATTATAAATTGGTGCAATATTTTGGGATAGTATCCTATCTACATCACAAAATTACTGGTAATTTTTAATCCATTAATTCTATAAGTAGAACAATATTCTAAGGATACTATTGGGAGAAGGGAATGCTTTAAAAAAAAAGCCTTCAAGGGCGGAGTCAAGATGGCGGCTTAGCAAGCAGCAAAAGTTCAGACCTCAGAAAACCCTTCCTTACTGATCACAAACTGAATGCTCCTAGGGCACCGAAATTCAAACTGAACAACAGGACAGAGGCGGGGAACCCTCCTTCTGGACTCAAATCAAAAGGTAAGCCCCCCAAAAGCCAGAACCCGAGAATACTCGGGTCTAAGGGGAAGGCAGAGGGAAGGTCCCAGGACCCCTTCCCCACAACCCAGAGCACTGAGCCCCCAGCGGCAGCGGGAACCTCTGAGCAGGCAAAGGTGCTGGTTTGGAGGGTCTACCTTGTGAACAGCGGGGCACCGGGCTTGGAGCGTCCAGCGTCCAGCGTGGACAGCAGGGAGGAAGCCAGGGGGAGACCGGGGCGTGGCTGGGACCCTCCATCTGGCTCCAGTTGCACCATTGCCTCGGGGCACATCCAGACCAATCCAGTTGAACCTAATCCCATCAGGACTCCTCAGAGCTCAGGGAGGCAGGCAAAGGCACTGGGGAACCTTGCAGACAGTGGAGAAGCAGCTGGAGAAGACTGGAGAGAGCCTGGGCAGCCCAGCCTTCCAGGAGTCTGTGGCCTCAGAGCACATACAGCCCAACCCAGTTGAACTTAATCTGATCAAAAGCCTCCAGAGGACAGGGAAGCTAACATTCCTCCCCTAGAGACTGTACCAAGAGATCTGACAAAGCTCCAAGAGGGGAGACTGACAGCCCCAAAACCAAAAAAAAAATGAGAGGAGCAAAAGCACAGACAAATATGGGGAGCAAAGAAGGGGTAAACTCGATCAAACAACAGAAAAAGAATAAAGAAATTACAATAGACAGTTTCTGTACAGGTAATGAGCAAAGAGCAAATGAAACAGAAGGGGAGGGATCAGCAAAGGAAAAATCAGAAATCCCAGCGAATTGGATACAGGCTTTGGAAGAACTCAAAATGCAATTGAAAACACAATTAAGAGAGGCTGAAGACAATTGGGAAAAGAACTTAAAAACTAACATAAGTCATCTGGAAACAGAGGCACTTGAACTAAAATAAGAAAATAGTGTCTTGAAAGCCAAAATCAACCAGCTGGAAAATGAGGCAAAGCAGATGAAAGATGAGGTGAAGAAGATGAAAGATGACCTCCAAAGAAAATCAGACCAAAAGGAAAAGGATGACCAAAAAACTAAGGATGAAATCTAGTCTTTAAGAACCAGAATACAACAACTAGAATCAAGTGACCTCACAAGGAAGCAGGACACTATAAAACAAAACCAAAAAAATGAAAAAATCAAGGAAAATATGAAGCATCTCATTCACAAAACAGAGGATTTAGAAAATCTTTCAAGGAGAGACAATTTAAGAATCATTGGCCTACCAGAAGACCATGACAAAAGAAAAAGCCTGGACATTATATTACAGGGAATTATTAAAGAAAACTGCTCCAATAACCTAGAACAAGAGGGAAAAGTGGAGATTGATAGAATCCACAGATCACCTCCTGTACTTAATTCCCAACTGACAACACCCAGGAATGTTATAGCCAAATTCAAGAACTATCAGATCAAAGAAAAGATAATACAAGCTGCCAAGAAGAAGTCATTCAGATACCAAGGAACCACAGTGAGGATAACTCAGGATCTGGCAGCATCCACACTGAAAAAAAGGCATGGAATATGATATTCCGGAAAGCAAGGGAACTAGGTCTACAACCAAGAATGAACTACCCAGCAAAACTGACCATATTCTTATAGGGGAACGTATGGTCATTCAACAAATTAGAAGAATTTCAAGAATTCGTAAAGAAAAGTCCAGACCTGAACAGAAAATTTGATGTCCAAGCACAGAACTCAAGAGAATCATCAAAAGGTAATTAAAAAAAGAGGGGGAAAAAGAAAAACAAAACAAACAAAAAAATTTTTAAGAGACTCAATAAGTTAAAATGATATGTATCCCTATAAGAAAAGAGGCCATTGGTAACTCTTAAAAACTGTTGTTATTACCTGGACAGCAAAAAGAAGTTCACTTAGAGGGAACAATGACAAACTGTATAGGATGAAAGGACAAGACATAAATAGGTATATAGATATATACATGCAAAAATACATAAACATGAATATGTATATATATACATATATATAACTAGAGCTTAAAAATAGGTTAATATTAAAAGAAATGGGAAAAGAAACAAATGGGAGTAAATTTATATGTCATAAAGAAGCTCATGGTGGGAGGAGTAGAGAACATCAATACCCTAGAAGGGTAAAGAGATTGGAGACAGGAAATACTCAACTTTTACTTTCTTTGAAATTGACTCAAAGAGGGAAAAACAACCCAATCCATTGGGGGCAGAGAATAGATTTGCGCCCTATAGGGGAGTAGAAGGGTAACAAATGGTCTGGTGGGGAGGGAAAGAGTACAAGAGAGGGAGGGAGTGGGGGGTTAATTTTAGAAAGACTACAGGGAAAATAATGGAGGGAATAAGAAGAGAGGGGGGTAGAAAGGGAAGTAAAATAAGGGTGGGAACAAGGGGGACTGTTTAAAAGCAAACATTGGTGTAGAAGGAAATAGTGAAAGAAGAAAAGGCAGGAACAGGAGCAGAAATCAAAATGCTAGGAAATACACAGCTAGTAATCATAACTCTGAATGTGAATGGAATGAACTCACCCATAAAATGCAAGCGAATAGCAGAGTGGATTAGAATCCAAAACCCTACCATATGCTGTCTACATGAATACCTCACACCCTACACCAAGATAAATTCAGAATGTGTGAATGACTTGGATATAAAGAAGGAAACCATAAGTAAATTAGGTGAACCCAGAATAGTATACATGTCAGACCTTTGGGAAGGGAAAGATTTTAAAACCAAGCAAGACTTAGAAAGAGTCACAAAATGTAAAATAAATAATTTTGACTACATCAAATTAAAAAGCTTTTGTACAAACAAAACCAATGTAACTAAAATCAGAAGAGAAGCAACAAATTGGGAAACAATCTTCATAAAAACCTCTGACAAAGGTTTAATTACTCAAATTTACAAAGAGCTAAATCAATTATACAAAAAATCAAGCCATTCTCCAATTGATAAATGGGCAAAGGACATGAACAGGCAGTTCTCAGCCAAAGAAATCAAAACTATTAATAAACACATGAAAAAGTGTTCTACATCTCTTATAATCAGAGAGATGCAAATCAAAGCAACTCTGAGGTATCACCTCACACCTATCAGATTGGCTACCATGACAGCTATGGAAAATAATGAATCCTGGAGGGGATGTGGCAAAGTAGGGACACTTAATTCATTGCTGGTGGAGTTGTGAATTGATCCAACCATTCTGGAGGACAATTTGGAACTATGCCCAAAGGGCGATAAAAGACTGTCTGCCCTTTGATCCAGCCATAGCACTGCTGGATTTGTTCCCCAAAGAGATAATAAGGAAAAAGACTTGTACAAGAATATTCATAGCAGCGCTCTTTTTGGTGGCCAAAATTTGGAAAATGAGGGGATGCCCTTCAATTGGGGAATGGCTCAATAAATTGTGGTATATGTTGGTGATGGAATACTATTGTGCTAAAAGGAATGTTGAACTGGAGGAATTCCATGGAGACTGGAACAACCTCCAGGAAGTGATACAGAGTGAGAGGAGCAAAACCAGGAGAACATTGTACACAGAGACTGATACACTGGGGTACAATTGAAGGTAATGGACTTCTCCATTAGTGTCAATGCAATGTCCCTGAACAATCTGCAGGGATCTAAAAAACACTATCCACAAGCAGAGGATAAACTGTGGGAGTAAAAACACCGATGAAAAGCAACTGCTTGACTACAGGGGGGAAGGGGATATGACTGAGGAGAGACTCTAAATGAACACTGTAATGCAGATACCAACAACATGGAAATGGGTTCGAATCAAGAACACATGTGATACCCAGTGGAATCGCGCATTGACTATGGGAGAGGTGGTGGAAGGGGGGGGGAGGGAAGAAAAGAAAATGATCTTTGTTTCCAATGAATAATGTTTGGAAATGACTAAATAAAATAATGTTAAAAATAAATAAATAAAATAAAATTTTAAAAAGCTTTCAGTCCTTTTTTTGGCAATGGTCAAAAAAACAACAACCTGGAGACAGCATCTAAGTCCAACCATTGAGAAATAGTTCAATAGACTGGGATTTATCCATTTAAATCCTCTCACAAAAAGGTCTCAACCTTCATATTAACCTAAGGAAAATGGGTTGGGTTAGTAAAAAGGGCCTTGGATAGGAATCAAAAGACCTTGTTGAATCCCATTTCTGTTAGTGTTGATTTTCTCTTATTAAGTGAGTTTTATTTTCCTTACCTATAAAGCCTCTTTTAATGCTAATTCCTTGTGATCCTATATTTAGGAAAGTACATCTGTCACTAAAAATTCACACAAGTTTTCAAAGCCAAACACAAATGACTTTTTTAATTGGTTGTTATTTTGGACAACTTATGCCTTCCCTCCCTGTTACTGGTGTGAACAATGAAGAATTGACTACAAATAAAATATTTCTTTCATTTAATGACAAATGCAAAAATGAAATGGAACCAGTTTCTAGGGAAACAGTCCTAAAGGATGTGGTTTATCCATGTCACCCAAGCTACATAGATCCAGTTCCGTAGAGTATTGATTGTATCAATGCTCTTTGCAAAATAGGGTGAGTATCACTTACAGAATTCTAAATCTATTACTGAAAAAATAGGTTAAAAAGTAAGAACTAGTCATGAAAGTGCTAAACTCTTAAAATTCACTGCAAGCTGACTTCAGAAGTGACAAAGAATACTAAAAGATATTTTAAATCTGAGGGAATCATTTTGTACAACTAGACAAAATAATCAAATTCCTTTGAAATAAAAAAGGTGTAGATATCAAGGGGAATCAAGAAAAAAATGAGGGAAACAAGCATTTACTAAGTATCTATCTAGGCCTTATGCTAAGCACCTTACAAATGTCATCTCATTTCACCCTTGCAACAACCCTGGGAAGTAGATGCTTTTATTATCCCAGTTTTACAAGTGAGGCAGACAGAAGTTAAGTGATTTGCCCAAGATCACACAGCTACTAAACACCTGAGGCCAGATATGAATTTCATTTTTTCCTGACTCCAGGCTCAGCTCTCTAACTCTTGAACCACCCAGCTGGGAATGATGGAAGCCTTATATTATCAGATCTTAAGCTATATTATAAAACTATAATAGCAAAACTCTTTAGTATTTTTTCATTAAAAGGTAGAACGGTGAAACATTCTTGATAAGCAAGATCCCTAAGTAAACACAGTAATCTAGTATGTGGCAAACCCAAGAACTCAAACCACTCAGGGGAAAACTCCCTACTCAACAACAATCCTTAGACACAAAAATTCATAATGCCACTTTTTGTGATAGAAATACAAAATGGATGTCCGTTGATTGGATAATAACTGAACAAAATGTGAAATATGAATGTAATGAAATATTATTAAGAAATTCTAAATATGAGGCTATTTGAGAACATAACAAAACTTAGAATAATGCAAAGTGAATAAAGCAGAATCAAGAAAACAATATCCACAATGACAACAAAAGAATGTGTTCATGTCCAAGAAGATGGAGAATCATAAACCAGAGATAAAGCTGCTGCCATTGTATCTACCAGGCAAGACACCAAGAAGCTCAACAAGATAACAGCTTTATGAATTAATGTCAGAGAACACAAATCCCTCCATCCCTACCAGCCCTTATGCTTTCACTGGGCATACAAACTAACCCAGTGACTTGTGAGCTGAGACCCTGATCAGTTTCCCTGTTGCTGCTGAAACCTACTGGCAAACTCTTTTCCTGACATTATTTCACCATTCTATGGCAACAAGCAGTAGACCTCAACTCTGCCAAGCTTCTTTCAGAGGAAGGGATGATACAGGAAACTGGAAAATGCTCTTCCTAGAGTGGTAGATTGCTATAGCAGCACTCAAACAGAGAACTAAAATACAAAGGGAACTTGGCAAGCAAAAAATTGATCTTGAAGACAGAATGTATAGAGACAACTTAGCATCATAGATTCTCCCAGAAGAATATGACAAGTTAAAAAACCTGAACACCACGATGCAAGGAAAAAAAAGAAGAAAATTTCCCAGAATTTTTAGAAGAAATGCCAGTTGAAAAAAATCTTCAGATCACTTGTAAATCCTGTAATCCAAACTCTGAGACATGTAATGATAATATGTAACAGTTTCAATGACAAATAACAAATTCTGCTAGCATTAAAAAGAAAGATCTTCACTTAATGATACAAAACTATTCTTCGCCCATCAGAAACTTCAGAAGTAATGGGAATTTAGAATCCATTACACTGTAAGAAATGATGAACAGGTTAATTTCAAAACAACATGAAAAGACCTACATAAAATTATAAAAAGTGAAATGAGCAGAACAAGAGAACATTATAACAGCTACAGAATTAATTTTGGAAAAATAACCTGTGAATGCCCACCTCCACAGAAAGAACTGATAAATAGAAACACTTAAGAAAGAGTTTATATACATATATATATTTAAATCAAATGAAGTCTTTTTTTAAGGAGAGGAGGGGACAGAATGAAAGAGATACCTGGGAATTTCAGTGTAATCAACATTATTTCAAAAAGCAAGACAGCTCCATATGACCCAAAATGTCATGTCCTGAAAACCTGAGCCTAATCATCACAATGACTAGTCATGTAAATTAAAATAACTATAAAAGATAGCTTGTCTCCAGTTAATTATGGTGAACAATCTTGATTTCGTAGAACAGAAGACAGAATCCATATCCTTCCTTCTCAGTAAATGTGAAGAACTATGGATACAGAATGTTGCATAAGATGTCAGATTTAATTGTTTTGTCCATTAGTCTTGCCTAACTGTTTTTCTTTGCTAGTAGGAAGGGTTCAGTTGTAGACTATGTCAGTAAATAACTGTATTAAAAGATATTAATATTTTAACGGGAAAAATAAAAAGGGCCCTTCTAATAGTGATGTGCCCTCTTCACCGAAAAAAGAAAAAGGGGCACAAACTCTGTGAAAAGGAAACAAAGCTGTTCCTAAGCAAAATATCTATAATCCCATGATCCCAGCTCTTCTTTCTTGACTCTGCCTAATTCAAATTTCACCCCTCTTTCCACAGTATGCCAGGCTCTCAGTTCAGTGCAGTTACTTCTGTCTCAAGAGGAAACAGTCTAATAATGGAACCCATATGGAATATTATCCATTTAATCTGTTGCTCTTCCCAGTGGTATTCACTTTGAAAGGAAATTTGTCTAGGAAAGGACAACAAATGGATCTTATTAATAATAATAATTAATATTTATATAGCATTTAATTATTGCTTCATTTGATCCTCACAACAACCCTCAGAGGTAAGGGCTATTTTTATCCCCATTTAATGAATGAATAAACTGAGGTAAATAGGGGTTATATGTGTCGACATGGAATCTAGAAACCCCAAACTTGTAGCCTAATAAGATCTGAAGAACCCCAAGTTTTAGGACTAGCTTGTAAGTAAAGACTCTTTAGCCCAGTAGGTAGTGTGTCAGTCTCATAAGCTGAAAGTCCTGAGTTAGACCCTGAAAAGGCGATATGGTTCAATGGGGAAGCTTCTAAGGCAAAAAGAGTCACTTGGCTTATGCTTAATCACACCTAACTAGAATTTACCTCAGGGTCCATTATTCAGTCTGAAACTGCTAGCCTGAGATTCCCTTCAGGGTGGACCCTCACAGAAACAGGGAACAAGGACAAGCTTTGGGGTCTCCAACTTACAAGCTAGTCCTAAAACTTGGGATTCATCAGATCTTACTAGGCTACAAGTTTGGGGTCTCTGGATTCCATGTTGACATATGCTTGTCCAAGCTGAGGCTGGATTTGGGTTTTCTTAACTCCAGGTCTCTCTATCTAGCTGAATGACTTAGCTGTCCGCCATTTACAGCCCAGTTCCAATACTGGTTGGCACAAAAGTTTTGACTTGTTCCATTTCCTACCTGGTCCAGTTCACTTCTCCTTAGGCAACCTAGCAGTCCCCTCTCCTGAGGTCTGTCAACTAGAAAAAAATGCAGAACTATTAAATAGTCAAAATCACTCTTTAATCAAGGGGAAAAGGGGTTAGTGCTACTAGGTTATGACAACAGAGCTTATGCCCTGGTCGCTGACCCCTGGGAGTGCCACCGACTCAGGATGGACTCCAAGGAACAAAAGAATTTGGGGAACTTATATACCATTTGGGGAGTCTAGGGACAGGGAAAGATGATTGACATCACTATAGTACAAGGAAAATGGGAGTGTTCAAACTACATTGACAGGATACAATAAAGCTTGGGAAAAGAATCATAGCTAGAGGCTAGGGTATAAGGGAAGGGGCTGCTTAAAATAGATACTAAAGGATGGTTCCTGTGTGGATCTTCCAGGGAAAGGTTCTAATACAATAGGGGAGACTACCTAAAATAAAGAGGGTCCTTAGCATATGCTTATCTCATCCAACCAGGATTGTCATTCCCCTGAGGGTCCCCCACTCAGTCTGAAACTTCTAACTTTGAATTCCCTTCACGGTAGATTCCCATGGGAACAGGGAACAAGTACAAGCTTTGGGGTCTCCAATCTACAAGCTAAATATGAAAATTGGGGTTCATCAGATCCCATTAGGCCACAAGTTTGGGATTCCTAAATTCCATGTTGACAGGTCTCATCATATTGGTTCTAGACTTAGTGTTGCCATCCCAACAGCTATAACCCTACATCAGTTTACTACTCCCAAGATATCTACCAACCTTCAGCAACCTGGCAGCTGAGATGACTGGTGAATGGATCATCTGTAGTGGAATTTGAAGCATAATGACAAACCCTTGCATAGATTTTATTGGGGGGGGCAGGATAATGCCCCTCAAATTATTCCACATAGGTGACCAATCCTCCCCCTCTACTCCATCTGTGCATGAATCCAGTCTTGCATGGGATTCAAGCATTAAGTCTTGAAATAGTGTCCATATACCAGATCTTGCCATGAAATAACCCTAATATGGTACCCTGGACCTACACTGTGCATTCTGTAAGACTGCGCATTTTCAAAGACAACAAAAAGAGAACACTGTTTTCCTGGCCTGCAGCTGGGAGTATTCTTTCAGTAAGGGCCCTGGGCTATGCCAGAAAGAGGTCCAGAGCAGCCACAGCTCATTAGAAATGCCTGAAGCTGCTGATGAATATTCATGAACCTTGTCATTGTACTTACAGGCCCTCCAATTGTAAAGAGCCCAAATGTAAAGAATGGGGAGGCCCAGAGTGGGCTTCCTAATGGGATGTAAGAAGGAAGATTAGACTTCATCCCATCCTTGGTTTAGGATAAATGAGAAAGGCAGAGGTGGCAACACCAGCAAATGGAAATCAGTCCAAAGTTGCTCCAATCTTGGCAAAGACAGGTTTCTAAATGAAGATAATTATACCTTAGCGAGAAAGGCCTCCAAGTTTTTTCTGACATCCAGGAATTTACATGCAGATCAGTGTAAAGTCATTAATACAGTACAGATCTAACCTCTGGAAAAGAGCATTTCAAATCAGGAAACCATTCTGAAGTAGAAATTTAGTGCATCTGGCACAGAGAAGCATAATAGCAGACGTTCTACAAGCACACATACGCACACATACATTCAGATGACAAGAGATCATAACGTGGTATATTGTTATGACCAAAACAACTCCTCACATTTCAGTTAAGCTGATGAACGTCTCTGAGTTTAGCAACACAGGCCCTTGGACTATTCAAAGGTGCAGCCCTTCACCGGACTGACCTCAACCTTTTCCAGATTAGTAGGACCTCCCAAAGCTTGTATTCCACTGGCAGGACCTCAAGAACTCAGGATCACTTCCACACCTCAATGAGGCATCAGATGAGGATTTTAGTGGTCTATTAACCACTTAGTATCTCTGGGAGATATTCCTATTTTAATATGTTATTCTAAAGGAGACTCATTACCTCTCATGAGATTATTGAAGCAGACTCCTAATTTGTCTGCCTTCTTCAAGGCTCACTCCACTACAAACTACATTTTGTATAACTGCCATTATGACCAAATAAACTGGCCCCAACATACTTTTCTGGTTTTACTATATATTATTACCATCCACGCTCTCTCCAATTCTACCACTTTCTTGGTTGTTGTTCAGTCATATCCAACTCTTTGTAACCCCATTTGGAGTTTTATTGGTAAAGATATTGGGTTGGTTTGCCATTTCTTTTTCTAGTTCATTTTTTTACAGATGAGGAAACTGAGGCAAAAAGGGTTAAGTGACTTACCCAGGGTCACATAGCTGGTAATATATTGAACTCTTGAAGATGAATTTTTCTGATTCCAAGTCCTGCACTCTATCCACTGTACCACTTAGCTACCCTACCACACCATCTTGCTCTTTCTCATTCCTGATTCTCCATCCCCTTTCCATGTTTTCACTGGCTATCCCCCTTGAGGACTACATTCTCTCTTCACTTCTGCCTTCAAAACTCTACTCAAGTATCACCTTCCTTTTGAAATCTTTCCTGATCACCCCAAGTGTCCCCTCGAATTGCCTTACATTTATTTTCCTCCCAATATACTTTAAGTTAATCAAGGTCAAGGATTATTTCACTTCTTTGTACTCCCAGACCCTGGCATTGTATCTGTCACAGAGTCAGCATTTAATAAATGCTTATTGGTCAATTGACTAATGGAATGATTGCTGGTAGCACTGATAATTTGGCCCAGAAGATTCAGTTTGCTGCCTCCTCAAATGACATCATGAGAAGATGCCATCTTATGAGGTCAGCCTTGGCTTATGCTAATTAAAATTAGTTTAAATTCCCCAATAATACATCTACTAGTATTATAGTAAGGTGGAACAGTAGCAAGTCAGGAAACAAGGAGAAGCATATCTCCTATTTTGAATATCAAGACCCAAAGAAACAGTTCATAGTAGAAATAAAAGAATTCAGTCTTGGCATAGGCATAGTCTTGCCATTTACTTCTCCCACAAACTAGCAAAAAAAAAAAACAACCCTAAAACAATCAAACCCTAAGCAATCTGGGAGAGTTGCTTGTAATGCTGTGTTTGGAGATAGTCAACATCTCCAGTAGTTACCTGAACCCATTGTTGTTACTATCCATCATGAAAGAGCATAGAGCTCATTTGGGTGGTCCTCACAGTTCAATCATACCTTCTGGATATTATTTTTCAGTAGTTTCCTTCTTATGATTACCTGCATTCCTGTATGTTATAACTTGCAAGCAGGTGCAGTGTCATCACAACCCAGCTTTGGATGCCTGATGGAGCAATCATCCTAACAGGTGTTTCTACAGACCCCCCCCCTTTTGTAGAGAACAGCCCTCAACCAGAGTTTTTAGAATTTTTCTATCAGCAACAGGTGCAGGAAGTCTTTACTCAGACCCAGCTGTCTGCTATCCAACCTGGCAGAATGCCCACACTTGAGAGGGGCAAAGTCTTGAATAGGCTCCTCTACCTCTTCCTGTGCCTGTACAATTCTTGTCATGAGATTCAGTGGGTAGTCCTCTATCTCCTCTAACATAACTTGGAAGTGAGCCTCAAGCAGTTGGCTTTGCCACTGTGTGGATTAAGTTCATGAATGTTGGTGCCTGTAACTATGACCCAACATCAGCTGGCATTGATAGCCATGTGAAATATGTGGCCACGTCAAGGTCCTAGGGGAGTCATCAGCAGGTTTGCTGCAAAGTTTGTCAGCTCCCCTCTGTTTCTGAGTGGTGTTAGCACTAAATAATGTCACAAATATCTCCTTATCTGAGGTGTACAAAGCTATCTTGGTGGTGATAGATACTGAACTGTCAGAACTGTCCTGAACAAAACAGCTCATTTCCTCCTGTGCTTCCGATTGTAGCTTAGTCTTTCTATCTCTTTCTGAAAGATATAACATTCTCACTCATATAACTTCCATTTGGAGTTGGTTTAGCTCACATTTCTGGACTGTACTATTCATGGCCCCTCAAGTAGATTCACCCTTCCTTGGCATTTCACTCTCAGTCAATAGGCAAACAGAGCACGTGAGCCAACTCTGAAATAATAATCCTAGTGCTATTCTTCTTGTCATTAGAATGACTTGGCCACTGTACTGTCTATTGCAGAATTTTTTTAGAATAATTTGGTCTACTTCTCCACTCAGAACATGCCTATTTGTATGAAATATGGCTTTTTTCTATGTTTTCCTCCCTCCATTATCCCTATGTGCCACTCTTCTCCTGGTCAATATCTACCTGAGAAGTTGGAGGCTGCCCAGGCAAGAAGTCAAAATGGAATAATAAGCAAGAGACCAATCATCATCATGCCCCCAAAGAGCCTAGAGTACATTGGTCCAACTTTGCTATTTTCTTATAGCTTCCACACCAGTGGACCTTACCTATTGGTAACAAATAGTTGCAAAGTCAAAGGTTCTATGACCTACCTCCTGGGGTTATCCTCATTCTGTATCCATCCAATGTCCAAATGATCTTTGCTATGATGAGTTCACTTAAACCTTGAATTACAGACTTTCTAGGTTTTTGTCCCCAACTCTGTGTCCTCTACATTGAAGTCAAACTGTACTATTCATTCTCTCTTGTATATACCCTAAATTTTCCTTTCCCCATGTGCTTGCTCACATTATATCTTATATTTTGATATCTTCTCTTCTACTCTTTGGTTGTTAAATTCCTACCTGTCCTCTGAGTATATATATATACTCAGAGGTCTATAGTGCAATTATTATTCATTTTTCTTCACTATTGTTATTTATTTGAGGGGGCTTCTAGCTAATTATCTGACCTAATTCAATGATGAGGGCTTGGGACTGGCAGACCCACATATTCAACCTGTGCATCATTATAGACTCCACTCAACACCATAAAGTGTTGATGGCTCTTGGTGGTTCTCAGATAGTTGACTACCTCTATCCCTTTATCCCACCCCCTTTGCATGTGGGAGACAGCACTAATTTTGTTAGTCTAGAGGTGTGGTAGACTTGAATTTGTGCTATTAGACTCTTATGGTTTGTGTTGCCCCACCCACTGTATAAGAAATTTTTACCTTCTTCCCTTTTTAGTATGTTCTGTATTTCAGTGAAGCCAATTTAATAAGCATAGTTTGATGAGAATCAAGCATGGTTTAAATATATGCAGTTCTTACTCATAACCATAAAAGCAATAAAAACAAAAAAACCAAATATAATAAAACAACCACAACATGGGCTAGATGTCCACAGCTCCTTCATGTCCCAGGCAGCCCAGATCTTTCAAGCTCTATAAACAAGCAATCTTAGGGATTCAGGAACATGGTTCAGGTGTTTAGATTCAAATTTCCCTATTGTCCCTTTTGTAGGGAAGGAGCAATACTGGATACTCAGCTCCATTTCTACCTGTCTGGGCACTCTATATCTGCACTAATTCCCAATGCTGCTTCTTTTCTAACCATAGCTCTCCTTTACACCAGAAAATCAAGGCATAACCAGAACCCATCAGCCAAAGGAAACTAACACAGCACTTCCACTTCCACCACCTTCATGGCCTTGCAAAAAATTGCTCTTATCTTTCTACTTTCTTCCATGGCAAGTCTTTACTAGATTGGAGTAGATATCAACCTAATCCACCAATGAGTTTCAGGTCTGTTAATTACCCTTAACTTGGTTGGCACATCTACAAAGATGGTTTTATAGGCATATGACTGCTGCTACAATTTCTTGGAACTATAAGTGAGAGTAGATACCAAGTAGATACCAAAGATAGACATGCCTTCATACCAGGGGTGCTCGTTCTCCTTGGAAACTCCATACACCCCAAGGTCTACACTAAATCAATATTTGTTGGATTAAATTGGACTTCTAAGCTAAAGAAATGTTATCCTCTACTAATTACCCTTTCTTACCTCTCAAGGCCTATCAGTTTTACCTTTGTAACATCTCTTATATGTTCTCTTCTCTTCTCTGACTCTGCCATCATTCTGGTGCAGGACCTCAACCCCTCACACCAGTCTATTTCAATAGACTGTAAATTGTTGCATGCTTGTTGGTCTACCTGACACAAGTCTCTTTCCACTCCAGCCTAATATTCACTTAGCTATTAAACCAATCATCCTAAAATACAGTTCTAACCATGTCATCCCTCCTCCAATTCAACAAACTTCAGTACCTCCCTATTCCCATTTGGGATCAAATATAAAACCCCCTTGTTGGCATTCAAAGCCATTCATCACCTGGCCCCTTTATAGTATACCTTTCTGATCTTACACCTTACTGCCCTTCCACATACTCTGCCATTTAGTGACACTGGCCTCCTAGCTTGTCCTTGAACAAATCAAGACAAGTCAATAAGGATTTACTAAGTGCTTATTATGTGTCAGGCACTATGCTAAGTTTTGGAAATGCAAACACAAGCAGAAAGAAAGAGTGTACCTGCCCTCAAGAAGCTTACATCCTCAATGTGCATACATCATGGGGGCTTGGTAAAGAAAGTCTAGGTCAGAAGTGCAACCTAGAGAGGAATGAGATATGGGTAATATGATAGTTTTCCTTAAAATGGAGGTCCTGGGACTAACTAGATGAACAGGAGAAGGAGTTACAAGGGCAGAGGATGTTTCTATTGTAGGAAGTCCAGAGGTAGAGTGAACTTCCAGGGTAAGGAAAAGTAGAGAAAATCCATATATTCAGGAGTGTAGTCTAGAGATGAATGAAGGCAGAAGACACTCCATTTCTTGCTTCTGGAATTTTTACCAACTCCACTCCACTGGAATTCTCTCCCTCCTCATTTTTGCCTCTTAGCTTCCCTGGCTTCCTTCAGGTCTCAATTAAAATCTCACTTTATAGAAGAAGCTTTTCCCTGTCTTTATCTTAATTTCTCCTCTCCACATTAACCTCCAATTTATCCTGGATATATTGTTTGTATATCATTATTTGCATGCCATCTCTCCCATTAGACTCCTTGAGAGCAGAGTCTGTTTTTAGCTTTGTTTTGTATTCTCATCTTTTAGCACAGAACCTAGCACACAGAAGATGCTTAGTGAACGCTTGTTGATGACTATTAGTTCCCTTCAAAAAAGTCCTTAACCTAATTACATGAGGGTTAAATGAACAACTAGAGTTGTGAGACAAAATAGTCAACAAAGACGGGAACTAAGTACATATTTTATGCAATATTGCTGAGCCGTAGTTTAGGCAAAAATGAATGTTCAGTAAAATTTTGTTAAATTAATGAATGTAATTTAAAATTTTTTTTGCATTTCCAATATATACAATCACAGAATATTGGAGTTGGAAGAGACTTAGGAATCATTAGAGCTGATCCCCTTCATCTTATATATTCTCCCATCTTACATTACTCCATTAAGTTGTATAGATGTTAGAAGGAAAAGGACCCTTGAGTTCAAATGTGAAAGAAATTATGGATGACAAGTTAGAAGCATTAATGAGTGGATTGCTGCTGGTAAAACCTAGGGCCAAATTAATAAAGCTTTAGGGAATGCTGCCTCTATAGTGAAAAAGATATATGAAACAGTGGAGACACATGTTCATCCTACCTACATTTCTAGTATCTTCCTTCATTGTAGCTTTTAATATTTTTTTTAATTTGGTGACAATGCATAGGATTCTTGTCAATATGTTTTATTTTATCACTATTTCATACAGTGAGAATTATTCATTTGTTTAGTATCTCACTTATAAAACAATTCGCAAACCATAAAAAGATTTATGATAGCTATGATTATTATGAGAAAGTTGTTGTTTTCCTATAAACTTGTTTTTTAATCTTCAAAGGCTTGTTAAGTTGTTAGTCATGATTTATCAAATCCAATTGCCATTTTTTCCCAGTGAGACATAGTTATGATTTAATAATGTAAGACCCTCCCTAAAAGTAAGCCACTTAAGGGCAAGGGTTGTATTTTATTAACATTTATACTAATTTATTATTACTCATTGATATTAATAATCACTATTAAATATAACTTAATTATTAAAAATATTAACACCAATATGTGTCAAGCTCTCAAATTGATATTTGTTGAATAAATGAATGAAGGAATGAAACCAATTGAAAAAAGAATTCCTTAAAACAGAAATATTAGGGGGGCAGGGAATTAAAATAGCTATAACATAAATTTAATAAAATATGACACAAAATCTAAGACAATCAAATGTGGTAGAGAAAAGAGATATATATAAATATTTATATAAATATAGATAGCAAAGACTGAAAGAAAAAATGTTTTAAGCCTATACGAAGCCAAAATCAGAGATAATGGCTATAAATAATGGTCAAGAAAATTAGACAAAATATTGATACAAAATGAAGCAACATGTCCTTATAAGTCCAAAAGGAAGATTTGTGATTACAGATGACTTGCAGAGTATATAATATAGTAGAGATATTTTCAGAAATAAATGTGATTTGAAAAACAAATTTATTAATAAGCTAAAAGTTTAAGAATTATATTTATTTTATATTAGTACTACTATATGAAAAATTTTAAATGATAAACTAAATAGCTGAAAACTAAAAAAAAAAAAACGGCATTTTTCCCCCTGATGTACATTACAGATATTTCTGTATTTCTTTTATCACCCTTCACATTAAATTGTAAGCTCCTTACAAAGACTGGGTCTTCTTTCATCATTGTACCTCATCTATCCTCAGCATCCCCTAACCTTGATTTCTTGCCTTCCCCTGGCTATAAAGAGTAAGGGTAGCTAGACTTTGGACAGCTCCTCTAAGCTCTTCTATCTTTTAAGGAAGGAGAAGGATGAATTTACCTCATTTATTGCCCAGCTACTCTCCTGGACTTCATTATCTTTCAAAATTCATGGTAAGAAGTCTCCAATTCCTACCTCATCAGATCATTCCCCACTGTGGCTGCAGTATTTCATCATGTCCCTTTCAGGGTATCTCCTGGCTTCTTATTGTGTTTTTTTCCTTCAATAGATTGTGAGGTCCTTGAGGGCAAAGACTAAGGGAGATGTTGGATTTGATGGACTCCAAGATTCAATTCTAAAGCCTATGATCAAATGGGAGAATGGCCAACAGAACTAAGAACAAATACAAAAGTGTGAAGGGAACCTATGCGAACAATGCCATAAAATACCAAATGAACCAAGGCTTGTGAAAGACACACACACACACACACACACACACACACACACACACACACATACCCCTAGGATTTATTTTAGTCATGTTTGGAATAAGAAAACTAATAAAAGTAAGAATAGATTTCCTACCTATTGAAATCCTACTCATCATTTACAGCTTTTGTCAGTTGATGTTGGGTACTCCCATTCTCTAAGGACCTTCTTCCACTGCCTTCTCCTCCCTCTAGATCTTTGTCCTTATTCATTCATTCAACAAATGTTTGCTAAGTGTCTACTATGTGCCAAGCACTGTATGAGACCACTGGGGATATTGTTGTTCAGTTGTGGCTAATACTTCATGACTTCATTTGGGGTTTTTTTTGGCAAAGATACTAGAGTGGTTTGCCATTTCCTTCTCCTACTCATTTTACAGATGAGGAAACAGAAACAAACAGGGTTAAATGACTTGCCCAGGGTCACATAGCTAAATGGTGTTTAAGCCAAGATTTGAACTCTGAAAGATGAGTCTTCCTGACTTTGGACCCGGCACTCTATCCATTGCACCACCTACCTGCCCAACATTGGGGATACTAATTGGTATGTAAGTAGCAGTCAGGTAATACCTCAGAGCAGTTGGATCAGTAGATGGAACAACTGGGTCTGGATGCAGGAAATTCTAAATTCAGATATAGCCTCAAACACTTACCAGCTATATGACCCTGGGCAAGTCACTTAACCTCTGTTTACCTCAGTGTCCTCTTCTGTAAAATGAAGATAACAGCAGCTACCCACAGGATTGTTATGAGGATCAAATTAAAAAAACTATTGTAAAATACTTAGTACAGTTGTCAAAATCAAATAGAAATCTATATCAGATTTTATTTTACTATCTCTGGGAGGGAGAAAGAAAAAGGAGGGAGAGCTGGAAAGAGGGAAGAATTTGGAATTCAAAAGAATTTTTAAGAATATTAAGAGTAGCTTTTATGTGTAATTTGGGGGGAAAATAAAATATTTCTTTAAAAAGATCAAACAAGATCATATTTGGAAAACAGCACAGAGGTAGGTGTTATATAAATGCTTATTCTCCTCCCCCTCCTAAGACAAAAACAGACCCTATTCTCAAGAAGAATATGTTTTATCAGGGTGAAGGAGATGATATGTCAACGGAAATTAAATACTCTGTGTGTGTGTATGTACATAAATTAAGGTTTTTTTTAGGGAGGACAACATGAGCAACTTGAGGGGGAAAGACTTCTTTTCCTAAACTGAGCTTTGAAGGAAGTTAATAGTTCTAAAAGGAAAAGACAGTGAGAGATTGTAATCTCTCTGATGAGAAGGCATGAGTGAAAGTCTATGCAAAAAAACATGAAGATCAGTAAAGCCTCCCGCCATCAAGAAACTTTATAGTAGGAAAATAGAAAAGGGATAGAAGTTTTGGATCCCGCGAAGGGCGTGAAGGAGCCAAGCTTTTGAGATGTCAATAATGAGTCAGTAATCAATTATTATTAATATTTGAGAGCCGCAGCCATGCTCCGATCAATGGACGTCACTGAAAGGCTATTTTCTGCCCAGAGATCCCGTTTAACACTACACTGGTCAAAGGATGATATAGTTCAGCTGGGAGAATGAATAGAGACTAATAGAAATAGAAAATGCTAGGTATTAGCATTGGAAAAGAAAGAGAGACACACCTGGCCAAAGGCCAGGCCTCAGATAAAGATAGAGAGGAGAGAGAAAGGTGGTGATAGCAAACCTGTAGCTCCTCCAAGAAGAAGGAGGAGCTGGCCACGGGCTTCTCCATTTATTGTCTTTGAGATATGCAAATGAACTCAATACATATTGATAAGTTACATGATGCCTCAATACATATAGATGAATTACATAGTGTATTGCCATTGGATAATTGCAAATTACGACAAGGTGAAGGTGGGGTTTTTATCCTCAGGTGAGTGCCATGCGCAGAATGGCCATGTGCCCATTCACAAACCTTGTCTCTTTATAATACCTATGGGCTGGACTGCTACAATCAGCATCCTAAGGTGGAATATTTTGTCTGAAGAAAAGCAAGGGGGCAGCTAGGTGGCTTAGTAGATAGAGAGTCAGGTCTATAGATGAGAGGTCCTGTATTCAAATCTAGCCTTGGAGACTTCCTTGCTTTGTGATCCTGGGAAAGTCACTTAACTTCATTTGCCTAGCCCTTACCACTCTTCTGCTTCAAAAGGGATACTGAGTATCACCTATTCTAGAAAGCAAGGGGTTTAAAAAAAAAGAAAAGAAAAGCAAGCAGGCCACTTTGTGTAGAATATAGAATGCATGAAAGAATGTTTGCATTTTATAAAGTTTGTGTTTTAGTCTAAAGACAAGAGGGAGCCACTGGGAATTCTCTGGCAGCCTAGACTCAGGAGAGGCAAGATCAGACTTGTACATTAGGCATACCAATTGGCGGTTGTGTAAAGAATGTATAGGAAGCGAGGAAAGAAAAGAAGCCAGGAAACCAATTAGGAAGGAGGCTATAATAGTGCAGGTAAGAGGAGATTGGAGTCTGAACTAGGGCAATGACAGTGCAAGGAGAAAAAAAAGTCTTGGGTATGAGACATTTTGTAGAAGTAAACACTTCAACTAATCAATCAATAAGCATGTATTAATTGCCTTCTCTGTGCCAGGCACTGTGCTAAGTGCTGGAGCAACAAAAAGAGGCAAAAGAGAGTCCCTTCCCTCAAGGAGTTACAATCTAATGGGGGAGATGATTTGCAAACAGATCTATCCAAAGCAAATTATATTTAGGATAAATAAGAAATAATTGGGAAGGAATTGAGGGAGTTAGGGTAGGCTTTCTGTAGAAGATAGGATTTTAGTTGAGATTTAAAGGAAGCCAGGGAGGTCGGTATTAGGAGCAAGGGAGGGAGAGCATTCTAGGCATGGAGGACAGCCAGAGAAAATATCCAGAGCAAAGAGATGGAATGTCTTGTAGGAACAGCCAAGAAGCCATCATCATTGCATTGAAGTTTGCTTTTTTTTTGTATTATACTTATTTGAGAATGTGTCAAATTCTGTTATTAATCCATAAGCTCCACAAGGACGAAGACTTTTCTTTATTGGCAAGGGAAATCAGAAGAAAAAGGAAGTTGGATTAATACAATGCCCAATTACAATTATCCCCACTAAGTGTAATAAATTGTAATAGGCAGGTTAACCTGGAACTTTGTTGGATGACAGGTTCACAGCTTTCTTAACTGGCTGGCCTATAAAAATAAGTATTGAGCTAGACTTGAACTTCTGACCACAGTTTGCCAACCTTTGGGCTAGATGCAGTTAGTTAGATGCTAGTACAGTTAAATAGTTTCACAGGTAGGTGAAGAAATTTTGCCAATTATAGCCTGTGTCATTTCAGGAAACTCTTTTACTTCTCTGGGCCTCAGTTTCCTTATCTATAAAATGAGGTGGCTAGACAATGATATGTAAGTCCTAGCCCTAAAACTATGATCCAATGATCCCAGAAGGGAATCCATCAACTGTGGGTATCTTAGAATAAATTTACAATAAAAAGCTGTCATCCTCGGGAGTCATAGTTCAGAATATTTTCTTCTGTTTGTCTCTAGAGTAGTTCTATATTAAGTTATTCCACTTCAGGACCATTCCAAACTGCCAGAATTTTATGAGATATATCTTTAATATAAAATCCCATTGCTGGAGCCCTAACAGACAAACAAAGGATTTCAATAGGCTAAAATTATGGGCAAAACAGAAAAAGCAAGTAGATGAAAAATGCTTATAGTCTAGACAACAATGTGTAGTTAGATAGACAATTTACAGAGCTCAAGACACTGAAAATAAACACTGAACTAGGGCCAGAATTAAACAAGAGAAAGAGAACAGACTAGAATGCCTTTGAAAAATCACAAAATTTGTTTAATGACCTCAATATTCTCATTGAAACAAAGACAGATCTATTTTAACACTAGTATTCTACCAGTGTTGCAAGTCTACCATGGTTGTAAGTCATGGAAACATATGGTCTTTGAACAATTGAAAATGAACATCACCCAGGGGGCAATGGGAGAGGCATATGGTGGGTGTGAGTTGTTGCAACACAACTTTTTGAAATTGCAAAAGAAAATTGGAATAAAGAATGTCATGAAATATAGAGATAAAAATAAAAGAATGGTAATAGGGTGATAACAACATATACCAAAAAATAGCTCATGTGCTCCACTGCTAATCTTGGGATATCAAATTAAGTCAAGTCAATAAGCATTTATTACGCACCTATATGCCAAGAATTGTGCACTAAGGACACAAAGTTAAAAATAATCTTTAACCTCAAGGAGCTCATAAACTAGGAAGGTTCCAGAAAACTGGGTAGGTCTTCTGGAATAAATTTATGGGAGAAAATGAATGAGTCACATTAGACAGTTAGATATGGCTAAATTAGTAAGCATATCAATGAAGATAATACCCTTAGATAAAATCATAGATCCATATGAATATTTGAAAATGATGGGCTGACATAAGAAATGATGAACAGGATGAGTTCAGAAAAACCTAGAAAGACTTATATGAACTGATGCAAAATAAAGTGAGCAGAATCAGGAGGACAATGCGTATAGTAATAGAAATATAAATATGATAATCAACTGTGAAAGAGTAAACCATTATCAGCAAAACAAGTTTCCAAGATAACAAGGGACTCACAATAAAAATGCTGTCCACAGCCAAAACAGGAACTGTTAGAATCTGAAGCAGATCAAAGCATGCCATCTTCTACTTTATTTCCTTCATGAGACTGTGTGATATGTCTCTTATTATGACATGAACAATATGAAAATATGTATTTCATGAAATAACTGATGCAACTGGTAACTACATACCAGCTGCAGGGTAGGAGAGAGAAAAACTTAATCCTAAAATGTCAGAAAACAATTGTCAAAAATTGTTTCTATGGGTAACTGGGAAAATAAATAATTAAAAAAAAAAGAAAACAATGGGCTGAAACTGAAAAAAAAAATTCACAGGGGCAAATGTAAATGCATTTTAAAAGTAAATATTTTTTAATTATGCAAGTAAAGGAATGAAAAGTGGAAAAGAAAAATGACTGCTACAATTCATACAAAAAAGAGTGAGGCTCAAAATGGGTCAGTGTTGTGGCATAACCTCATCCTTTTTGATCTCTCTGTAGTCTCTCCTCCCTGAGTTTTCATGACAGTGTTCTCTCTTGACTCTTTTCCTACCTATCTCATTTTTCCTTCTCTTTATTCCTCCCCCCCTTTCCTTTCCCTTCTCTTCTTTCTACACTCTCTTGGTGATCTCATCAGCTCATCAGGTTCCATATGTTCAATCATCTCTAAGTAAATATCTCTTAGATATGCATATGCAGCCTTTATCTCTCTCTTGAACTCTAGTCCTGTGTTACCAGCTTCCTTCTAGATATCTCTGCTTGTTCATTTCATAGGCATCTCAACTGATCTTTTCCCCTAACGTCCTTCCTAACTTCCCAGTTTCTACAGAGGATACAACAGTTTTTCCAATCATTCAAGTTCAAAATTTTGGAGTTATCCCAATTTTTCATTCTCCTTCAACCTCATAGTTTGTTGATATCATCACTAAAACATTTTCTTTCTCTCTCCTTCTTTGTGCCCACATATCCACCAACAAATTTCAGGTTCCTCAAGAGTTCTCCTGCAATAATCTTCCGATTTGTGTCTGACACCCATCTCTTCCTTCCTCAAACTCTACCACACAGCTGCCAAATTAATGTTGCTAAATCAATGGCCTGACTGTGCCACTATCCAACTCAAGAAACTTCAGCAACTTCCAATTGCCTCTAGGATAAAATGCAAATTTGGTATTTAAAGACCTTCAAAATCTGGTTCCAATCTCCCTTTATAAACTGATTTCAAATTACTCTGCTTTGTGCATTCTATATTTCAACCATATTAGTCTATTTGTTCCCTGTAGATGACATAACATATGCTGCTACTGTGTCTTCCATGACCAGAATGCTCTCCTTCATCACTATCTTTTAGAATCCTCAGCTCCTATCAAGGCTTAGCTCAAGCTTAAGCTCTCTCTTAGATAGGCCTTTCTTGAGTTTCCCAGTTGTCAATGTTCTACCCACCCCACAATTACTTTGTATTTATTCCGTTTACATTTTTACTAATTTATATTTATTTTTATACTTATCTGAGTTTATGTAAATTCTTCTTCCTCTCCCTCTCTCTCCCTCCCTTCCAGAATAATGTAAAGTTCCCTTGGGGAAAGGACATAGTCATTTTTGTCTTTTTCTCCTCAGGGGCCAGTACAGTGCCTTACATTTAGAAGTTACTTATAAATGCTTTTTGGGTTGAATTTAATTATGAAATCATAGACTATATGAATAGAAGTTTAGTACTTGTGCCAAGGTAGACAGTTAATCTTTCTATTTGTCAGACCACATCTTCCATGTTACACCCAGTTTTTGGTGCCACATTATTGGACAAAACTGAAGCTTAACCAGGAAGAGGGTGAGAGTTGGAACAGAAACCACATAATCTGAGAAATTATTGTAAGAACTTGGGATGTTTAGTCTGGAAAAGAGAAGATCTGCTATCGGTCTTGAGATATTTAGAACAATGTTATGTGGGATAAGAAGGCTTATTCTGTGTTGTTGCAAAACCTCCAAAGTATGTATCAGGAGAAATATTCCCATTCCCTTTAAAGAAAAACAATTAGAGTTGTCCAACAATGGAACATATGCTTTGTAAACTAGTGAGTTCTCTATCACTAGAAGCATTCAAGCAAAGTATGTCTGTCCATCTGTTAGAGTTAGTATAGAAAAGATTCCTGTCTTGGGAGGGAAGTGAAAACAGATGACTTCTAAAGTCCTTTACAAAGCTAAGCTTCTGTTATTTGAAATAATTTTTCCAATAATGTCACTACATAGTATGATAATCTTTAAAGAAGAAGCAATGACATTGTTGAAAGAAATTGCTCTATTTTCTCTGTGTATGTGTGTACATACATCTTCCAAAATATTCCATATAACAATCACTAAGGAAACAACTAGCTTTTTAAAAGATCCTTTTGATAATGAAATTCTCTTAGAATATGGTTTTGGTCAGTGACATTGCTTTATAAATATAAATAAACTTTTCCCCTTACAAATAATTCAAACTTTATTCCACCCTACACTAACTCTAAATTTATTATGTGTTTTCCATTCCAATATTTAAAATCGTTTTCTTTGGATTATTCAAGGTCTCACTGTTGAGTCTCAATGTTCTCATTTGCAAAAGCCTAAACTGAGAAACCATGACAATTTTTTCTTATGTATGGCAAATATTTTATATTTTTTCCTTGATTTCAATAATAAATTCTTTCTAATTGGACCCACAGTTTACACATGGCCCTTACTATCTATGTTCCTGTGGGCACTTAATCTCTCTAAGATAAGTTTCCTCATCTGCAAAACTGAGTTGATGATACTTATAACACATTTCTCCTATTCACAGTGTAAGTAACAAATGAAAGAATTTATAAAAAGTAATTTGTGACAATTAAAGTATTATATAAATCATAGCAATTAGCATTATCACCATTACTATCTGTTGTGTTCTTTCTGAATGGTTTGAAATCTTTTCCCCTATACCTCATTCACAATCAACTTTATTCTCCCCATAATGCATAATACAGATACTCTATATGACTAAAAGAATACTTATCTTACTTGGTAATTTCACTATTTGACTTAACAACTAGAAGGAACCCTGGAGATGATCTAATTCAACCCTCTCATTTTCATAGAGAAGTCTAAGCCCCAAAGGAAAGGAAATGACTTTCCCAAGGTCATATAAGTAATATTGAATAAAATAACTCAAACTCAGATCCTAATACTCCAAATACAAGAATTTCCACAAGACCACATCATTCTATTCTTTAATGCCCAATTTCTTGTCACTTTTTCATACCATGAAGGCTAAACACCACTTGACATTCTATTGATGTTAAATGGCCTTTCCAAAGTTTGGTCCATTTCCATTTCCATTTGGTCCATATGCCATTTCCAAAGTTCATGGCATAGCTATGAACTAGATCTCATTTTCAATAACTCTGCAAGCATTTATTAAGCACTACCTATGTACCAGATACCATGCAAAGTACTGGGTATACAAACAGAGGTGAAATTGGACTGTCCTCAAGGAGAATTCATTAGGAGAGGCATGTACGTATATGAACATATATAGAGTGTTCAAAAGTATACGAAGTGGTTTTGGTAGGGAAGGCACTAATAGTTGGGAGAAATCAGAAAAGGCTTCCTGCAGAAAGTTGTGCTTGAGATAAGTTTCCAAGGAAGCTAGGAATTCTAAGAAAGTAGAGGTAAAAAAGGAAGAACATTCCAGGAATTGGACATAGCCAATGCCAAAGCACAGAGACAAAAGATGGGGTATTATGAAGAATGGCAGGTTGGCCAAGGTACAATTCCACCACCCATAGGAAGCCTTTCCAAATCTCCCTTACTATAAGTGCCTTCCCTATGTTTATTATATCTAATTCATCCTGTATATAGCTTGTTTGTCCATAGCTGTTTGCATGTTGTATCCCCCATTACATTTTAAGCTCCTTGAGGACAGGGACTGCCTTTTACCCTTCCTTGTAACCCCACCACTTATCACAGTGTCTATCACATAGTAGGTGCTTTAATCAATGTTTATTGACCACCTAACCATGGAGTATGAAGAATAAGAAGCCTGAAAAGGTAGGAAGAAGCCCAGGTTGTCCACAGTTTCAAATGCCAGTGTTTAGAGGTACCAGAGAGAATAGAGAGTGCCCTGGAGATTGGTTGGTTGGTAGTAGTCTCTCAGAAACCGAGACTGACAATTGTCTTTGTGCATGTGTGCACAGAGATTCTTGTGCGTGAAAAAGATTTAAATGGAAAAGTCGATGCATAGAGACAGTCCCACTCTCTCGGCGTTGGGAGTCTGGGTCCAGTGGCATGAAAAGTCATTATACCTGGAGACTTCCTCAGCTGCATTGGATGGCCGTGTTGTCCTTTGTGCTCCAACATGCCCTAAGCACTCCACAGTGCTTTGCTGCATCGCCCTCTCAGCTGTTGAAGCTTCTTGTTGGTTTCTTCTGTCTGTTTGGCCGAAGCAGTCTTCACATGCTGGGTGAGCAAAGCCCTGGTTCACCAGGGGTCGATGACCCGATGGCTGCCCTCACAAGGTTTGGCCGGCCTGTCAAAGCCGTTGTCCAGGGTGTGGCCACTGCCCCATGCTAGCAGCTACTGGAAGCCACAGGTGAGAGCTGGGTGTCAGGTGAGGGTCAGAGGTTGGAGAGCTGCCCTAAGAGGGCATGATAAGCCCTCCATACCAGAGATACTACCCCTCCCTGAGCACCCCATACACCCCCCCCAAGATTATTGTGTAGAGAAATTACACAATCAGGCTTGAAAAAAATTACTTTGGTGGATATAGGTGAGGGGGTGGGATGAGGGACTGATTAGAGAAGATAACATCCTCATGTGGGTTAGAGGAGAAACTTAAGGCAAATTTGATACTCCTTTTAAGTGGAAGAGGTGTCATAATCTAACAAACTCTATTCAGGTTTGAAGCGGTTAATAAAACATAGACTTTGCCACCTTTTCCCATTAGACAACTTTCTCTGAGACTTGAACTGCAGGCAAATGGTGTAATGGTCTTCCATTTCTAAAGTCTCTAATATCTCTTGATACAGTAAGAAAAGAAGTCATCAACCAGTGAAATCATCAATACATGTAAGCTATAATAGCTATGCTTCCATCAAGCACCTAATCACTTGAGCTGTTAAAGATAGAGATCTCATTTCCTCTCTTCAGTATTTGCTGGCAGTCCATAATTCTGGGCCATAAACAATGAAAGAGTTCCACAGAAGACAGACTATTCAGGAATCAGGTTCCATTATTAGTATTTTTGTCAGCATGAATACGCTCCAATAGCAGCAGCATCTCTAACAGCATGTCTGAGAACAAAAAGTAGTGGCAGATAAAGTTCTACCACAGAGACATTGCAAATAACCCTCTGCCATGTTATTTCAGGTCAATTCAATTCAAGAAATGCATATTTGGTGTGTCTTACATTTGAGGCACCATTCTAGACACTGGGGCTATAAAGATGAATAAGATAGTTTCCTGACTTCATCAGCTTACAATTTAGTAGGCAAGAGAAGACATGTACAGAAATAGTCATACAAATTAGTGTATTATCAATTCATAGGAGAGTGACAAACATAGCCAAGGATATTATCTCTGGCTTGGGGGCTAATAAAGAGCTAAATGGAGAAAGTAGTACCTAATATTGACATAAAGTAGCATTGGTGAGGGTTTTCATGTTTGTGTGCCCAAACTGCAACCTCAAGATGCCTTTGATCCCCCCCCTGCATTACCCCCAGAGAGTGGAGGGAGAAAGTACTCACTTTGGGCAGCTGGAGGGGGGGGCATGCAAAAAGTGTCCTCAGACATTGGAAAGAGGAGGAATGAGCAGCTCCCTCCCCACCCCCAACCCCCACCAGCTGGGTGCATATATGCCAATACTTCACCAACACTTCCATAAAGGATGGGAAGGCTCTGAACAAAACAGATGGGCAGGAAAATGCATTTAAAGTATAGAGATGAGAATTAACAAAGGCATAGAGGCAGGCAAATCTGAGATAAATTCAGCAGTGATAATGTCAGGAGCCAAAGTCAAGTGAATCCAGACCATTGGCATTCTTGCCAACATAGCTGAGTCTTCGGGTGTTTCAGTATCTAGACAGTACCAGAAAACAACCACTACCAACACCCTAGCACCATCATAACTCAACTCCTTAGGCAGGGCAATTGATCCACCAGTCTAAGTAGCAACCCAGACAGGTAGTATCTATCATGCACATTAGCTATATCAGTGGACTCCTTCAGAGTGTATCACACAGGATGGGTTGGTCAAAAGAATACCTTTATAGTATCTGGTTCATTAAGGAACATTGTCACCACAGCTCACATCACCAGTGATGTGAGGTATGTGTTTCCTGCTCTTGGCAAGGTCTAGGTATAGCATATAGTAGGTATGGCTCATATACCATGTGCCTAAAAGAACAGGGCTCCTTGCAGGGTGCTATTTCTATGGGTATGAGTAAGAGCAGAAGAGTCTATGGGGAAATGGAGCTGGGCTCCCTGATGTAACTATAGATTTGTGAACCATCGTGAAGGCTGTTATTCAATCCAGTCTTTATTCAGATTCTTGCCTCAGTTATACCATCCTAAAAAGGTGTTTGGCTGTTCAAGGAGATATAGCACGTCTAGTAAGAGGGATTTCATAGACCTTTTCAGGACTGCTTATCCATCTTTGGTGTCTCCTCAGCATTCAATTCTTACCTATAATTCCAAGAGGCTGTAGCATAAGAAGCAGTCACATCCCAGTAAACCATCTTGATAGATGGGCTAAACCAGGTTGAGAGCAACCAATGGACCACAAATTTGTTGTTCAGTTATGGGAGTGTCTACCTCAGATACGTGTAGATGTTCCCCTGGAATGGGCAGATGAGAACAATTTGTTCCAACGTCCATGAAGATAGCCGAAGCAGGCACTGGAGTGCGTAGAGCTTAGTCGAACATTGAAGACACCAAGGCTATCCACTATATCCCAGGCATCACCAGTCATCTTGACTTTTGTCTTGCCATTGATTGGACTTGTATGACTCTGGAAGAGAGAGTGAGACTGACAACTTTGTGCAACTCTTGTCTCACTTAAATCCAATGTATGAAGGAGTCAATACGTCACTCTTTGATGTCATTAGTCCTCTTCAAAAACAAAGGACAAACCACCACCACAACACCATTCTAAGGCTTGTTCACCAGTGAAAGGAATGAGATTGGAACAAGCCTATGAGCCATTGTAAGTGGCCCATTTTTTAAAAAGTGTGACCCAAGTTAAATTTAGAAATGTTTTATGAAGTTTGACTGTAGAGGTCTTTAAATGCTAGTGAGGCTAAATGGCCTGGTAAACTCTGAGGAGTCTTTGAAGGTTTTTTTGCATAATCCATTTAAACAAATGTTTGATATCTAGTTTATGTAAGTCATTGTGCTCCATATTGGAAATAGAAAGGCAAAAAAAAAAAGGAGACAAGAGTCCCTGACCTCAAGAAGCTTGCTTACTTTTTGCTAAGGGAATACAACATGTACATAGAACAGTACAACATGAATAGGCATAAAGTAGTCACCGATAATACAAAGTAATTTTAAAAGGGTGAGGGCAGCAATAATGGCAGAGGTCAAGAGTAGAAGAAGAAACAATCTCCTGTTAGAGATGGCCTGTGAGCTATGCTTTGAAGGTAGGTAGGAATTCTCAGAGGTGAAGGAGAGAAGAGGGACTCTACTAGACTGTGGAGACCCATTGCAAAAACAGAGGCAATAAATGGAATGTCATATATGAAGAATAGATGGTGGGCCAGCTTGGATAGAAGGGAGAGAGTGAAGTAAAGAAATATGAAATAAGAATGGAAAGATGAGTTGAAACTAGATTGTGGAGAGCCTTAAATGGCAGATTCAGCATTTTGTATTTTATCCTAGAGGCACTAGGTGGTCATGGAAGATTTTTGTATAAGAAGATGACCTCATCAGATATTTGTTTTTGAAATATCAATTTGGTAGCTGTGTTGGCAATTACTTGAATAGGGGAGACACTGGAGGCCAAGGAGAGCAATTATAGGCTATTGCAGTAGTCCACGTAACAAGTGAAGAGGGCCAAAATTAGGAACAATTATATAGCACAGAGTTAGAGCATTGTACCTGTAATTAGAAAGACTTGGGTTCAAATCTGGACTCAGACACTTACTTGCTATGTCATTTAATTACAGTTGTCTAGCTCTTACCATTCTTTTACCTTGGAATTAATACTTAGTATCATTGATTCTAAAACAGGGTTCTGTTTTTTTAAGAGGGCCTAAATTATGGTACTATTTGTGTAAATATGGAAAAAAGGGAGGGACACAAGAGATGCTCGGGCAAAACTAGGCAACTAATTAGATATTAGGGGAAGGAAATGGTGATAGAAAAGACAGAGTCAAAGATTATTCTGAGATTGCAATCTTAGATGATTGGAAAGATAGTGATGCTCCCAACAGAAATAAGGAAATTTAAAGAAATGATGGGGTTAGGAGAAAATATAATGAGCTTAATGTTCTTAATATTTAATGCTTTTAGGAAGCAGCTGGGTGGTTCAGTGGATTGAGAGCCAGGTCTAGAGACAGGAGGTCCTGGGTTCAAAACTGGCCTCAGACACTTCCCAGCTGTGTGACCCTGGAAAATCACTTAACCCCCATTGCCTAGCCCTTACCACTCTTCTGCCTTGGAGCCAATACATAGTATTCCAAGATGGAAGATAAGGGTTTTATAAAAAAAATTTTAATATATATATCAAATGCTTTTAATAAGTAATTAAAGGAGCAGAGTGGTTAGAGTTCTGGGTCTGGAGTCAGGAAGACCAGAGTTCAAAATCTGATTCAGACACTTGCTTGCTTCACATACCAGAGGAGTCTCTTCACCTTGGAAGATCTCTCCCCAGAGGCCTTCTCCTATTGGCGAATTCTTTCCTGACCTTCCATTTTAAGAATGTGCCCAGGATAGTCATGCTCACTCTGTGTCTGGATCCAGTTCTGACTAGATTTTCCCATGAAGACCTCCTGTGCAGCTACCTTCCTTCCCTCACCACATCACATACCCCACTCTTAGCTTCCTTTTACATGTCAACTTCCCCCATTAGAATGGCATCTCCTTGGGTGGGTGGGTGGGTGAAGGAAGTCTGTTTTTCTTTTCGGTTGTGTTTTTATTCCCAACATGTAATAGAGTACCTGGAACAAAGTAAGTGCTTAATAAACGTGTGTTGGTTTAACTTTCTTGGTCTTCATTTTCTTATCTGTAATTAGATATCTTAATAGCATGTACCTCACAAGTTGTTGTGAAAATCAAATGAGATAATATATGTAGAGTGTTTTGTAAACCTTACAGTGATATATAAATGTTAGCAATTACCAATTTCTTACATTTAGATAGTATTTTTAAGGATTACAAAGCACTTTTCTAATGATTTCTAGGTAGTAAAACTATGATTATTCTTTTTTTTTTGAGACAAGAAGCTGAGCCTCAGAGAGATTGTTGTCATTTTTCTGTGGTCACATAGCTAGTATTTAAGAGTTGAACCAAGTTTTGAACCTTCGGTTCTTCATTTGTGAAAGAAGGCTACTGGACCAAAAGCTCTGAGGTCCTTCCAGCTACATCTATGATTTTATGAGTCTTACGTCTCATAAGGGTTTCATATTCTTAGGTCTAAAGAAGAATACTCTAGAGTGGGAGCTGATATATAGATAAGATAAAGAAAGATTATGAGGTAACATCCAATACAATCCACTTTTAGAATCTCCTCTTTTCTCTGGATTCTAATCCTCTTGAGCCCCTCCCCCATTGTGGATGAGAAACCTCTGCAGCTTTCCAGACTGTCATTCAAGTTCTTGGATTAGACCTCTATCACATCAATCATGCCCAATTTTTTGTCACCAGATACCGGAAGGGATTGGGAAAAGTTTGGTACGCCAACATTCAGCCCTCAAATTAGAGGGGAGAGGAGGCTGAGGAAGGTAGAATCAATCAAGGCTTGAATTAACAGCAAGGAGGTGGGATTAGAAGTGATGAGAAAGCATCTTGTTTCTTGGAGCTGAAACCTTGAAGAGTAGCAGATGCAAAGTAAAGCGATCTTTTTCTTTCAGTATTCAAAGGACTATCATACAGACGAGTAATTAAACTTGTTTTACTTGATCCCAAAAGATAGACCTAGAAGCAATGGATGGAATTGCAGAGGCATAGTTTTGTCTTGACATGAGAAAAAAGCTTACTAATGGGTTCTACCCTCCCCCTAAGAGAGTATGGACATGGATGGGCAATGACTTCCTTATTTCTAACTTCCTTATTATTGTTGAGGGTACCACCATCTTTCCAATTATCTAGGCTTATAACCTAGAAGCCATATTCAACTCCTCACTTTCTCTCCCCCCTGGTCTAATCTGTTGTTGCCAGGGTCTGTCAATATTACCTTTGTAACATCTCTTAAATATGCCCCCTTCTCTCCTCTGACACTTAAGCCACCATGTTACAGGGCTTTATCATCTCATACATGAACTATTACAATAGCTGATTGGTTGGTCTCCCTGCTACAAGTCTCTCCTCACTCCCAATCCATCTCCACTCAGCTGCCAAAGTAATCTTAAAGTATAGATCTGATCAGGTGACCACCATCCCCTCCACCCCACCCCACACACACACACTCAGTAAACTCCAGAAGCTCCCTCTCACCTCCAGAATCAAGTGTAAAGTCCTTTGCTGGACATTTAAAAGAAGAAAAAGGCAAAAAAAAAAATAACCCTACTCAAGGAGCTCATAGGCAAATGGGAGAGACAATATGCAAACAACTGGGTATAAACCTAATACATACAAGATATATATGAGATAATCTCAGAAGGAAGGTACTAACTTTAAGGAGAACCTAGAAAGGTTTTTTTTGTTGTGTTTTTTTTTAATGTGGGACTTTCCCTGAGTCTTTAAGGATACTAGGATAGCTAGGAGGAGAAAATGAGGAGGGAGAGATTTTCAGGCATAGAGGACAGGCAGTGAAAATGTATAGCCAGGGGGGTTTCTGAATAAGGAGAGAATGCTTTGAGATCACCCAAATTACTCAAAACAACTACAAAAAAATACCTCAAAATGAATTCTGGAGTGCCAGAACCAATAAAAAACCGAGTGAAACAGCTTTCTAGTGCAAAATAATGTAGGAAATTGGCAGGAAAAACCTGTCTCTTTGAGGAAAGAGGGGAGTATGATCCAGCAGCAAACCAGTAGTAGGGAGAGCAAAGTCCAGCATAATCCAGCAGAGGTGGACTCCAGGAAAACCTGCAGTTTGGAGACTAAAATCTAGCACAGGTGGCATCTGGGCAAAATAGCTGTAAGCCTAACCATGGCAGGTGAGCCACAGGCCCCCAATGTAACCAGGCCACCCCTACACCACACCCTGGTGAAGCAGGTTCCCAAGGGAACAAGGCCACCTCTATATACCAGAGGAGGCACCATCTCTAGAAGTTTAACTTAGTGTCCCTTCTGAGCTAAACTTTAGCATATAAGTAAAGGTCATGAAATAGACCAGAAAAATGAGCAAAAGACAAAAGAAAAATCTGATTATATAAATTATAATGGTGACAAGGAAGAGAAAAATGCAAACTCAGAAGAGGACAACAACAACACCAAAATGGCTATAGTGAAGCTTCAAAGAAAAATGTGAAATGGTGTCAGACTCAAAAAGAACTCCTAGAGGCATTCAAAAAAGGATTTTAAAAATCAGTTAAGAGAGATGGAAAAGAAATAAGAGTGATGCAAGAGAATCATAAAGAAAAAGACAACAGCTTGGTTAAAACACACACACATACACACATATATAAAAGTTCATTAGAAAAAACAAATCCATAAAAACTAGAATAGGCCAAATGGCAAAGGAGGTGCAAAAATGCAATTGAAAAATAATTTCCTAAAAATTATAATTAGACAGAAAGCTAACTCTATGAGACATCAAGAAACAATAAAATTAAATAAAGAGAATTTTTAAATAGAGGAAAATATGAAATATCTCATTAAGAAAACAACTGACCTGGAAAATAGGTCTAGGAGAGATAAACAAAAAAATTATTGGGCCTCTTAAAAGTCATGATCAAAAAAAAAAAGAGCCTGGACACCATATTATAAGAAATTATCAAGGAAAATTGCACTGATGTTCTTGAATATTATGGGAAAATATAAATTGAAAGAATACACTGATCACCTCCTGAAAGAAATTCCAAAATAAAAATTCCCACAATGTTATTGCCAAATTCCAGAACTCCTAGGCTGAGGAAAAAATATAGTAATCAGTCATAAAGAAACAATCCAATCATCATGGAACCACAGTCAAGATAACACAGGACATAATAGCTTCTACATTAAAGAGTTAGAGGGCTTGAAATGTGATATTCCAGAAGCAAAGGATATGGGATTATGATGAAGAATCACCTGCCCAGTGAAACTGACAGCGGAAGGAGGAGTAAGTATTTAATGAAATAGAAGACTTTCAAGCATTCCCGATGAAAAAGACCAGAGCTGAACAGAAAAGTTGAAGTTCAAAAATAAGACTCAAGAATATCATAAAAAAGTAAATAAGGAAGAAAAAACTTAAGGAATTTGACAAAATTAAGGTTTATATTCCTCCATAGGTACATGATACTTGTAACTCTTAAGAACTGTATCACTATTGGGCAATTAGAAGTATACATATAGGGCACAGAAGTAAGTTAAAAATGATGGGATGATATATAAAAAAAAATGGTGAGAAAGAGGAATGTACTGGGAGAAGAGGAAAAGAGAGATAGAAGGGAGTAAATTATCTCACATAAAGAGGTATAAGAGAGTTAATGCAGAGTAGAAGATTGGGGTGGGGCATACATGAACCTTAATCTTATCAGAATTGACTCAGGTAGCATAGAAATCTATCTTCCCTTAAATGTAGGAGGAGAGGAGAAACAAGAGAAGGGGTAGATAGAAGGGAAGGCAAATTTGAAGAGGTGTTGATTAGAAGAAAAACATTTGTGAGCAGGGAAAGAGTGGAGAGAGAGACAAATAAACAAGAGAAAAATAAGCTGGAGGAAAATACACAATTCTTTATGGATTTTAAAAAATGTGTCTTCTTCCATAACATGACAAATATGGAAATATATTTTGTATGAGAGCACATATATAATAATATCAAATTGTTTACCAACTTAGGAAGTAGATAAAGGGGGAGAGAGGTTAGAAAAGTAACACCAAAAAATGCTTAAGCCTCTATTATGTACCAGGCATTGTGTTAAACAATGAAGATACAAAAAAAGGTAAGGCAATTCCCACCCTTAGAAGTTCACAATCTAAAGATGAGACAATAAGCAAATGAATACATACAAACCTAATATGTACACAGTAAATAGGGAATAACTACTAGGAAGAAAGTACTAGAATTAAAAGAGCTTGGTGCAGGCCAGAGATGTCAGGATGATGGATTAGGGTACAGGAAGTAGAAAGTAAAAGAAAAGGATAAGTACAGAGATTTTACAGAGGTAGAATAGGCACAGGTTGGATGGAAAAAATGAGGGAGAATTGAAATCAAAGATGACAGGTTTTTATCTTCAGTGTCAAAGAACAATGTTTCAAGAAACAGAAATATTAATGTTATAAGCAGGGACATGTTTTATTTAGTATATTTAAAACTAGAGATTGTTCTGTGGCAGGGCAGCTAGTTGGCACAGTGCATAAAGCACCAGGCCTGGAGTCAGGAAGATTCATCTTCCTATGTTCAAACCTGATCTCAGATACTTACTAGCTGTGTGGCTCTGGGCAAGTCACAACCCTGTTTGCCTCAGTTTCTGCATTTGTCAAATGAACTGAAGAAGGAAATAGGAAATTCCAGCATCTTTGCCAAGAAAATCCCAAATGGGGTCACAGTCAGATACAACTGAGCAATAACAACAATTGTTCTAAAGCACTTTTCACTTCTCCCAGGTTTACTATGACAATTTTGGTTAACCAAATATTCTGTTCATAGCACAAGTCCCAATCTATTCAAATACTTGCTAGAATATACAAGAGACATGTGGAATCAATAGAAAAATGATTTAATTGACATGAAACAAATAATAAGAAATTAAATCAAGTAATAACATATTCTATGAGCCCATACCCAAAGGAGTACAGTTTATTACAACTTTAAGTGAGTTATAATCTCATTCCCTCTTAATCTCTCTAATTTCCAGTATAGCAACAAGACACACTCACTTCAGAATTCATTGCCCCCAGTGACAAACATTTAGTGTAGTTATCTGCATCTTAGAGTTCTTTCCTAAGAGTCTCTCATTTCAGAACAGAGCTCAGCTGAAAACTCACCTCAGCTCTAGAATATTATAGTCTATCCCCAACTACTACATTTGAGGATCCACGAGATCTCACTGTGCCATCCACAGTTCTGCAATTTGCCTCCCCTTGTTCATCTGTTCTGATCCCATGTCCCCTCACCACTTGTGGTCTGACTTCTTTTTAAACTCTTACTTTCTATTTTAAAATTGATATTAAGCACTAGTTTCTAGGCAGAAGAGCAGTAAGAACTAGGCAATTGTGGGTAAGTGATTTGCCCAGGGACACATATCTAGAAAGTGTCTGAAGCCAAATTTGAATCCAGGTCCTCCCAACTTCAAGCCTGGCTCTCTATCCCCTGAGCTACCAAGCTACCCTGATCTGACTTTTTAAGCCTTACACTTTCTAATTATCCACTAGAGTTCTCAAATAGTAATGTCACCATATTACAGGCTCATGCATAAACCTCTGGGAAATGTAGCCTAGAGATTCTTTCCCAATGAGCTATGGTTCCATATTCCCAAATATTGTAGAAAATGAAGACCTGAGGACACACAATGGTTTTATTGAGGGAATATGTAAACGTTCCAATAAGTAATGGTCTGAGCCATGCATGTATCTCAGCAATACTTTGAAATTATTCACTATTTTTTTCTCCTTTATGTTTTTCAAAAATGCTTGCCAAAATATTTTAAGCCTTGGAATTGCAACTATATGTCTGGCTGTCTATTAAAAGAATAAAGCTCCCTAGGAGGCACAACTCTCATTCCAAAAAAAAAAATCAATGTGAAATTTTAATCTGTCAGTGATAAATTATTGTTTGAATTGATTTTAGTAGTTTTTAGTGCTCTTAGCTGGAATATGAAAAAGGCTAATAGTTTATGAATGTGCGTGCACTTTTAGAATAGCTCAAGGGACTCAGCCTTGCATGCCCATTAGCCTAGAATATATTATCAACAAATTATAGGAACAACATTCTTCTAACATAATCATACCCTTCACTTTCAGCTGCTCTTCAGCATTTGCAAAAGAGACAGTGCCACAGATGAAAGTAGAATCAATGTTACCAGCCATCTGTTTTGCATGGAGAAAAGGATAGATTGATTCACTTTGTAGTTTAGTGTTTTAATCTTGCTTTTCAAGTGCTGCTGCGGGTAGCACACTTCACAGAAAACCTATCCTGCTATGTAAGCTTTAAAAAATAAAAGCCCATACTATTATTCCACTAGTCCACTACTGACAGCAGCAGAGCAATGATTTTGAAAGTCCAAAAAGTCATGAATAGGGTCTGGAAAGGAATGAGGGTATGGCTTGAAATTCATTTGAACTCTGTAGCCATCAACACAGTCCTGATGGGAACGTCACAGTTTTGAATGCTGTGATCCCAACCACCATGAAAACATCACAGTCAGAGTTCTCATTTCTCAACCCTCTACACCAATCAGACTCAACTCTTGATGCCAGGACTCAAGTACAACCCAAGCAAAATGGGAAATGAAGACTGCCAGATATGTCCCTTTATAAAGTAAAATAACTTTCTATATTATTTTGTCCCTCCTTAACAGTCACTGTTAAGGGCCAGAGTCAATCAGTTTTTAAAAAAATTATTCACAGTAGCATTTGGGAACAATTATGCAATGGATGCAAAGAACATCCTTTATTACATCACAATTTCCAAGTCAGAGTCTTGCTGCTCAGTAGAAGATGACTCACTCACTTTATCCAACACCCTTCCTACTACAAAGGAACATAGAAGTGTGGACAAAAAGCATTATTTGGTGACAAGAATAGAATTATCTGGAGTAATCCTATGATTAAGGCTCGCTTAAAGAACACCGATGTTGTAAAGCCAGAGTCGTTCTAAAGAATAGAATTTGATTTCTAAATTAATCAACTGTTCTATACACCTTTTGATGAACTAATAATGCTTTAGGACATAAATTCCTCATTTAAATTTCTAAGTAATTAATAATAAGCCTGTGTCTCAGGCTTTTACATTAAACCTAATAACCAATTTTTTTTTTAATCCTTACTTTCTGTATTAGTAACTAAGAAGGCCAAGGCTAGTTTTGGAGTTGAGACTAGCCACAGCTGGGAAGTGTCTAAGGTCAGATTTGAACCTAGGATCTCCTGACTCCAGGCCTGGAGCTCTATTCACTGTGTTACATAGCTGCCTACTAATAACCAATTTTAAAGTTTAAGTTTAGGTTTAAGCACTCAAATATCAGTGCAAACCCTAATCTGAAAAATTGCATTCAGATGTCAAGTTTTGGTCATTAAAACCAAGTTTGATATTTTGCAGCAGAGCATAATAGCTAGAGAACTGACCTCAAAGTAAGAAAGATCTGAGTTCAAGTCCTACCTCTAATACTGTATACAGGTATCTCTTTCACATTGTACAGGTTAGGGGTATGATACTCCAAGACAGAAGAGTGGGAAGGGCTAGGCAATGGGGGTTAAGTGACTTGTCCCAGATCACAAAGCTAGGAAGTGTCTAAGGCCAGATTTGAACCTTGGACCTCCCATTTCTACACCTGGCTCTCAATCCACTCAGCCACCCAGCTGCCCCTTAGTTTCACATTTCTAATTGCCTATTGGCTACCTTGAAGTGGATATCCTATATGTAACTTAAAATTAACATGTCTAAAACTGAACTCATTATCTTTATTCCTTCCAAACCCTTTCCACTTCCCAAATTGCCTATTAATCTCCAAAGTATCTTTTCACCATCCTTCTGGTCACCTATGGTTGCAACCACCTCTCTCATACCAATCCAAGGTATGTCAATTTTGCCTTTGTGATATCTCTCCTATACATTTTCTTCTCTCATCTGACACTATCACCATCCTGGTTGGTCTTCCCACAAGTCTTTCCCCCATCCAATCCATTCTCCACTCAGCTGCCAGTGATCTTCCTAAAGGGTAGATCTACTGTGTCATCATCCTGCTTAATAAATTCCAATGTCTCTGTCAACTCTAGAGTCAAAATGTCAACTCTAGAGTCAAATATAAATTCTTCTTTTTGTCATTAAATCAGGGGTGTAGCTAGATGGCTATTTCTGCCTTGGAACCAACACACAGTATTTATTATAAGATGAAAGGTAAGGGTTATTGTTTTAAGCCCTTCATGGAGGCTTTTTTTTTTTAACCTGGCCTCCTACCTTCCTTTCCAGTCTTCTTACATTTTACACACTTCCACATACTCTTTGATCCAATGACACTGGCTTCCTTGCTCTTCCCCATACAAAACATTCCATCTCTGGACTCCACACATTTTCATTGGTCATCATCCCTCATGCCTGGAGTGCTCTTTTTCCTCAGCTCTGCTTCCTGACTTCCCTGGCTTTGTTCATGTCCTAGCAAAAATCTCAGTCTTCCACAGGAAACCTTTCTTGACTTCCCTTAGTTCTAGTGCCTTGTCTCTGTTGAGTATATTCAATTTATCCTCTAAAAAACATGTTTGTACAACTTGCTTGCTTGTTGTCTCTCTGTTAAACTGTGAGCTCTGTAAGAGCAGAGATTATTTTTTGCTTTAATTTGTAACCCCAGAACTTAGCACAGTGTCCAGCACATAGTAGAGACTTAACATAGGTTTATTGACATACTGACTATAAGAATGTTCTCTTAGAGTGCTTCAAGTTCTAATGACTAGTATATGCTGCCAAATACTGCATGGACCTATCTTTCTAGATATTTGCATTATTTGTGTTTTTTTTTTCTTTAACCTGGAACCTCTGGAATTTACCTATGATATTCTTTGAAAAATTTATTTGGGATTTTCATTTAGGAAGTGGCTGATAGACTTTTTTTGTATTTCCATGTTGTCTTCTAGTTTTAATGGATTTAGACAATTTTCATTTGTTTGTTTCTGAAGAATGGTATCCAGGTGTTGAGTTTGGGGTGGGAGGTAGGTTTGTTGTTTTTTTTTTTATAGGGGGACTTAGTTTAAAGGTCAGATGGTTCTTAGATTCTCTCCTTAACTTGTTTTCAGGTGAATTGTTTTTGATAGATGGCAATGTCTTTTTCCTCCTAATTTTTCAACTTAATTTTTTTCCCTAATACTTTTTGTTATCTCTTGGAATCATTTATTTCTATTTAGCCCATTCTAAGTTTCAACAAGTCTGTTTCTTGGGTAAGGCTTACTACATCCTGTTTTAATCTATTCAATCTTCCATTTTCTAAATAACTTCCATTTTATTTTTAAATTTTTATTTATTTGCTATGTTTAAATACCCCATTAACTCTTTCCCTTCTATTCCCCTTCCCCACTAAAACAGGCATCATTTGACAAAAAAGACATATGTATAAATAAAATTATGTCTTGCTTATTTCTTTTTATCATTTCTTTTTCTGGAGCTGGGCATATGCAAATCATTCTTCAAATAATGCCTATACCTATATATGATATTTTCTTGGTTCTGATCATTTCTTCTTAATTTTTATGTAGATTTTTCCATATTTTTCCCCATATTAACCCATTTGTTATTTCTTACAGTTCAGTGCTATCTTATTATAATCACTTGCCACAGCTTATTTAGTCATTCCCTATTGATGAGCATCCCTTCACCTTCTTATTTTTTGCTACCATAAATAGAACTACTATAAATATTTTAGAACATATAGGCTCTTTTCTATTTTCCTCGATCACCTTAGGAAATGAACCTAATGGTATTGCTGGGAAAAGGTATACACAGTTTTATAAGTATTTGAGCATAATTCCAGATTGCTCTCCAAAATAGATCAGTTTACAATTCCTCCAACAGTGTATTGTTTCTATATTTCCACATCCCTTCCAACATTTGTCATTTTGCCCTTTTATCATTTTGGCCAATCTGATAGGTGTGAGATGATATCTCAGAGTTGCTTTGATTTGCATTTGTCTAATCAATAATGATTAAGAGCATTTTATTTGTAATCTATTGTTTTATTTCTTCCAGATATTCTTGAAAGCCTTGAAGCCAACCAATTACCTTTTATGAGATTATCTTTTTCATTGTTGTGGTGTTATTCCATCCTTCAGGCTTTTCCTCTTTACTTCAATTTCTTTGTAACTAACCTTAGTTCTTGATTTGAGATTTAATACCAGGAATAGACTCCCGTTGTCTCTCATATTTTGGGGTGGAAGGGTTGTTGTTCCTGACCTCAATTTTCTGAGTTCCCACTGCTTGTTTCTACTGAAAGTTTCTACTGCACTTGGTATGTCTATGCTCCAAAGATGAACCAGTAGACCTCAGTGTTCCCAAACATAGGTCTGCAGTTGGCTGTCTCTGATTGTATCAACTGATCTTCTGTTCCCTTGAAGCTTCCTTGATTGATGTGTTGATTCTTCTGTGTTTTCCAAGGCTTTTCTGTCAGGGCACTTCCACTACTGCCTTTCCTCAACTAAGATTTTCCCCATCATGGTGCTTCCTCTTCTATGCCCTTTAAAGAAATATATCCCTCCTGGCCAGGGGATTTCTGTGAGGTTTTGTGTAATCTTGTGATTTTGCAGGAAATGTTAGAGATGGGAGAGAGAAAGAGAAAGAGACTTTGCTTCTCCTTGAAGCAGTTCCCTGTTATGGACTTGTCTTGAGCTGTTCTATAAGCTGATCAACTATTAGAATTCCATATAGTTGCCTTGCAGAGAATGATTGATTCTCCTCAGCTAACCACAAGATATTTCCTATGTGTCTTCATCTTATTCTATTAAATTCTTATCTAATTTACAACTCTACTTGATAAAAGTATCAGGGGTGGGACATGGGACATGTCCTCTACATTTATATGGCACATATTGAAGGCCTGTCACCATCCTGATTAACCTCTTTTGGACATTATCTAACTTAACCAAGTCCTTTCTAAAGTGATCCATAACTGAATATATACTCCAAATGTGGACTAACAGTGGCCAAGTACAATGAGACTTCTACCTCCTTATCTGAGCCATACCTCTCTTAAAACCATCTAAGATAACATTAGCTTTTTTGGCATCCATATCACATAGCTGATATATTTTGAGCTTGCAATTCTCTAATATTTCCAAAACATTTTAAAGAAAATAATTGTCTGGCCATGACTCCATTACTTTATACTTGCAAAGTTGATTTTTTTAGCCTCAATGTAAACTGTACATTTATCCCATAAAATTTCATCATTGTATATTAGGTCTAACATTACATAGCACACTGGGATGTTTTTAGATAATGAATCCCTCATCTATTGCATTTTGTATATCTCCCATTTTTGTGTCATCTATAAATTTGATAAACATGCCATCTGGGACTTTATCCAAGTTACTGATAAAATGCTAAACAGCATAGGATCAAACATATGGGATACCCCACTAAAAATTTCCTTCCAAGAAATACTATTTGAAGTGATTTTTCACTATCGTTACTGGTCATTTGTTCAGAAGTGACTATTTAATATGCCTTGAATAAAGTAATGATATAATGAAACTAGTGTCACAATTCTCCCCACTTTGAGAAAAATACAGAAGTACCTTTCAGCTGTGGTACAACTTCCATGTGGCTTAACTCCAACCTTGTACCTTGAAATAAACTATTAATAGACAAAAATATATCAAATATCTCTCAGATGATAGGGATTAAAACAGAAATATTTTCAATAAAAAGTAGGTGCAATAATCAGCTTTATTATGTTTCTTAACAGAGAGAACAAAAATAGACAAGAGGGTATAAAAGAAGGTGAACATTCACATTTAATTGTACTTCTAAAGATAGTCACTCCTCTTCCTTCCCAACCCCCTAACTAGTTTACAGGGACCTAATTTCTGACTAGAGATTTTCTGGTTAGGAAAAAAAATGATTAAGCTATTGATCCTACTAAAGGTCTTGTGAGTTCTTAAGTGGAAATACTAACCACCTCCCCCTCCACATATCCTTAATCTATTTTTTAAATTAAAGATTAATATTTTATTCCAAATCTAAAGTCTAATTAGCATAGCCTAGAATAAATGGACACAGAATATGAGAACATATAGAGAATTCTGCTAGGCATACCTTGGACCAAATTTCAGCTTAACAACTTAAGGTCTTAGTTGATTCACTTTTCTGAGTCTCTATTTCCTCATATAGAAAATGAAAGGGCTGAACTCAATGATCTCTAAAGTACCTTCCAATTCAAGGCACTATGAAGAAGCCAAATATGACACTGGGGGCAAAATGATATTTTCTTCTACTGGAAATAACATGGTACCAAATAGCAAATTTCACTAGAAGACAATTCAACATAAATGTCAATATAGTTGAGTCCTAATATTTAAGGTTGATATAAATATTATTATCCCACATTAATAGTGCAGTTTTGATGCATTTGGCAATGCCAAATTGTGGCTTCCCCAATAATTTTTCTCTTTTACAACAGTTCCTTTTATATGACTTCCTAGAACAACAACAACAACAATAACAATTAAGGACAGGCATAGGGAAGGGAAGGAAAGGACTGTGTATGAAAATCACTGTATGTTTCCAAAGCACTATGGGGTAATTTCCCAATTTGAAAAAGTCACAATATTTTAAGATAGTATTATTTTGAACCACAGTATCAGATGGTATTAATAAAAAAATCCATAGTATGTCAATCAATCAAAAAACATCAATTAAGCACTTACTAGGGGCCAGGCACTGAGATAAATGCTAAGGACAAAAAAAAAAGACAACAAGGAGGTCACAATCTGATGTGGGAAGCAACATGCAATATCTATGTACATACAGAAAATATATAGCATCAATGTAAGGTAATCTCAAAGAGAAGTAACTAGAACATTTTGAGCCAGGCTGGGAGTCTAATCCCCATTGGTATACTTTTTCACAACTCTAGGAAAGGCACTTGGTAAGGTATTTTCCCCAAAAGAAGAAAGAAAAGTGTATTGACTACATTTAGGGAATTGTTGTGATCAGCAGATTTTTCCCATCATTGACTTCCTGTTGTCAGTCTTCTTTCAGGCTTCAGCTCAGGGACCATGTGACAGGAATTACTGTTAACTAACTCTATTGACTAATGCTGGGTGCTTCCAAAGATGGACTTAATGCTGAGAATGATATTGATAATAAAGCTTCATTAAATCGTAGCTTTGGCTTAGAAGTTCTTCTGGTGTCTTCAGGACAGGATGTCCTCATGTGCGAAGCATCAGAAAAGAGGATTATTGAAAGTTAAACCTCTAATAGGTGTGTTGGATGTTCATAAAGAGAGAAAAGACATGATTTTCTTTTCAATGTTTGTTATAGATTGTTTTGTAATCTGTGATATACTATAAAATAACAGCAATTATCATTTATTAAATTAATGTATAAAACTAAAAACTCTTGAAATATCTTTTTAAACATTTATTTCATAAGCATTTATTACCCATCCCTTCCACTTCTCCCCTTACCCTAAATACTTTTTTAAAAGACAAAGAAAAAAGAAACCCTCATAAAAACATGAATAGTGTAGAAAAACAATTCTGTTCATTGGCCATAACAAAAAATACACATCTTGTTCTTCATTTTGAGCCCATCATCTCTCTGGTGAGAAAAAGATCACATGCTTCTTTATCAGTGCTCTGGTTCTGTGGTTCATCATTACATTGATCATATTTCAAAAATCTTTTGAAGTTGTTTTTCTTTTTAATATTGTCATTGTATCCATTTCTCCTAGCTCTACTCATTTAACTCTGTATCAGTTCTCAGTTTCCTCTGAAATAATTCATTTTGTCCTTTCTTGTAGCACAAGAATATTCTTTTACATCATATACAATAATTTGTTTAGACATTCTCCAATGCTTAAGCATGCCTTTTGAAAAAAATTTTATTTATGTCTTTGTTTATTATGCCAGTTATTTCTCATCTAAGTCTTGCTCCCATCACCAGGCCCTCTCTTATGTCACAGAAAAAGAATTATTTAAAATCCACTGACAAAATTACTTGATTTGACACCCTGTGCTACATCTCTAGTCCTTATTTCTCTACTGAGAATAATTATGTGTGTTTTGTCATCTGTATTCTGGGAGTAAAATTGATTGTTGCATTTAGTCTTAGTTCAGCTGTGTTTTAATGTTTTCACTTAAATTATTGTTCTCTAGTTCTGGTTTCTTTTTTCTATATAAATCCATATAACATCTTTCTCTGTTTCCCTGAATTCTTCACGTTCATCATTTATCACCATACAATAATATTCATTGTATTCCTATACCATAATTTATTCAGCTACTCCTCAAATGATAGACACTCACTTTGCTTCTAGTTTTTTACTACCACAAAGTGCCTGCACATATGTGTGTGTATATTAAATATGAATGTGTATATTTAGATATATATGTATATGTGTCCTTTCTGCCTTTTACCTTTATGTACTATGTGCCTTTTTGATCTACTGAATCATTCAGTCAACATATATGAACGGTTTAGTGAGTTGTCTCCCATAATTCCAAATTGTTTTCTAGATTGGGTTGGACCAATTCACCCTCTATGGGGGTTTTGATGCAGTCTTGACAGACCATCCAAGGGAATTAAAAAGTTCCCTCTTCAAAAGAAGCAAGAAAATTTTCTACAAGGTCAAATAATTATACCATTTGTTTTTTAAAAACCTCTTCTCATTATTTAGATATCATCTGAAAATTCTGAGAATTTGAGCGCTCATAATTCTTCCACTTACTAATTCAAAAGAGTATTTTCTTTGAAAAGAAGAATTTGTTTTGCTTTTCAGGTGGACAAATAAGCTTGAATATATTTATTCATAATGAGATTATTTTTTATAAAAATATGATTGCTTCTTTATGTTCAAGAACATTTCAGAATTTATAAACAGAAATCATTTCTAAACACTCATAAGAAACCATCACAAAGTGACACAGTTTTTGTGTTTTTCACTGCCATTCCAAGTTGGCATGTCCCCACCTATCAAAGAAGAATTATTATAGTGAGATAGAGGCCCAATTCTTCAGGTTTCTTGAATGGGAACTTTGAGAAACTCTTGGCCTTCTCTTAGCCTTTCAATAAAATAGTAACTAAAGATCAAGGCAAAGAGATAACTCACTATTAATAAAGCAATCATATGGTGTATGATTTAGGTTGAACTTTGTAATTATTAAGATACCTTTAAGCCTTGGAATTCTGTAAAGTGATACTGTTTATTACTTTTAGTTTCTCAGAAATCAGCTCTCACTCAAGTTGGTTGTTTTATTTTTAAAGCAAAGTTATGACATTCTAGGCCCATGAGCCGGGCATAGAATTAAACAAGAAAAGGATAGACTGAGTTTTCTTTGAGAAACTACAGTATACTTTTAATAAACCCAAGATCCTGCTTAAAACCAAGAGCCATCCCCTTTTAGAGTGCAATTCCAGTGACAGTTTAGGGCTCCAAGGCATAGAATCTCCCATTCACCAAAGAATTAAAGTGGAAAGTCACCTGAAGGACAAAGGGGGTGTGTGGTAAACCAAAATAAGTGGGAATGTGATATCAGTGAGAAATTATACCTAAGATGAGGTATAGGAGATACTTTTTTGAAAAAAAAAAAAACATCTTACTGGAGAAAGTGGAGGACCAGTCACAGAGTGAGAGTGATCAATAACAGATGGATAGTTCATATATTCATGTAATTATGAGACTGAGAGGAAGGCCCTCAAAACACTGGATAGAGACTTTTTGGACAAAAGTTATACAGAATGAGATGGCATGGAAGGTAGTAATCTGCACTCCTAGAGGGAACACTCCAATGAACAAGATTAAATCTTCCTCACATATCAAAATGTGAAAAGGTTTTTAGTTTCTCAACTACTAGATCTCACTCAAGTGAAAGAAACCTTATGATGATCTAAACTTTAATAAAAATTCTTCCTTTCTTCAAAACTAAAAACCAATTTTTTTAGGTTTCCTTTTGGGAGAAGTAAGCATGTGATTAAGAGATTGACAGAAAAATTAGAAAGAGAAAGTCAGAAAGAGACAGAGACAGAGAGAGACACAGACAGAAGGCAAGAAATGAGGCATTGCCTGTTATATAGAGAATATATACAATACCACAAAACCTAGCATTTCCAGGAGTTGAAGGAAGGTTCGTGACCAACTTCTCTGTCTTGGTGTGGCACCCAAAGGACCATAGGACCTTTCCATCTGACGTGCAGCTGAAACATTCCACATATATTATGTCCCCTACTCAAATGTTAGCTTTTGATAGTAGAGACTTTTCTATTTGTATCTCTAGCACTTAGCAGAGTGCTCTGCACATAATATATGTTTAATGAGCACTCCAATCATTCATTCATTTCCCCTTCTGTAGTCAGGGAGTTATAGGAACATCTACCCTAAGCATGTGAAGACTTTCCTCAGTGGAATGGAGATAAGAATGATTCGTTCCAATGGCCATGAAGGCAGCTGAAGCAGGTTCTGTGGAGAACCTAGAACTTGGTCAGACATTAAAGATGCTACGGTCATCTACTTCATCCCAGGCCATCACCAGTTGTCTTGACTTTTGTCCTGCCACCAGACCTTAATGACTCTAGAAAAGAGAGTGTGGCTGATGACTTTGCCCAACTCTGCTTCTCTTAAATCCAACTCACAGGTAAATCAAGACATCATTGGTCTTGTACCAAAATTAAGGATGAACAATAACATTTCCCTTCCCACTCTGTTACATGGAGTGGAGGGAAGTTTAGGAGTATACACTTATATCCTTTTTCCAGCTCCCCTATCTTACAACTTATAAAAACTATGTTTTTCAAGCTGCATGAGGAACAGAGATGAGAAAGCTCATGCTGCTCTAGGAATGGAAGGATGGGAAGAGGGCACTCTGAGGAACAAGTGATCAAATGCCTGGAGCTGTTTTCAATTATTTGTTATTTATCTTGCATTCTATATGTTTGTTATAATGTCATGTGTTTAATTCTGGATGTTCAGGGTGAGAATCAGTGAGAAAATTAGAGTTTAGGAGCAATAACTTTGAAACCGACAATGGACCTGAAAAAGGCAAGGAATATGAATGTGGCAGTGAGGTCTCACAAAATAAGGACTCATCTAGGATGATGTAATGAGACTTTCTGAAGTGTCTCCAGGTGATTAGTGACAAGCTCTGTGTCATATGAAGGTTTTGCAAAGAAATGGTGTTTTTCTCTGGGTAGGCATCCTTGGAAATCACATTCCCCATAAGCCCATGTGACACTCCCATAGTATGGAGATGCCTTTCTAGCTAAACTAAACAAGAGTTAGTGAGAAGTGTTTGTATGGGGGTGTGAAGTGGGACTGAAACTGGAGGGTGGAAAAGATACAAGAGGACAGTTGTATGGGCAATGACCAAAAGACAAGGTAAATAGAAGTGAGAGATGGAGCAGCAGGTGAAGAGATTTCTGTTCAAATGTTCAAAGGTAGTTAGGTGGTGCAGTGGAGAGAGAGCTGTCCTGAAATCAGGGCAACTTGAGTTCAAATCCAGACTCAGACTTTTACTAGCTATGTATCCTTGAGCAAGTCACTTGATTTCTGTTTCAGTTTCCTCAACTGTAAATTGGGAATAATAATAATAGCTCCAACCTATCAAAGTTGTTGGGAAACCAAATGAGATATATTAAAGTACTTAGCACAGTGCCTGGAATGTATTAGCTACTATATAAATGTCAGTTGTTTAGTTGTTTCAGTCATATTGACTCTTTCTGATCCCATTTGGGTCTTCTTGGCATAGATACTGAACTAGTTTGGCATTTCCTTTTCCATCTCATTTTCCAGATGAGAAAACTGAGACAAACAGGGCTAAGTGATGTGCCCAGGGTCACATAGCTAGTAAGAGTCTGAGATCAGATTCAAGTGTTCCTGACTCCAGGATTAGCACTCTATCCACTACACCATCTACTGCCCTATATAAATACTAGATATTATCCTTATTATTATTAGATTTGGGAAGCCAAGAACAGGAAGCAGACAAGAGCAATAACTATGCATAGTATCCCTAAGACAAACATGAGAGCAAATGTGGTATCTGTATTCATCCACAGTGAGTCTAAGAAGGTCAAGGCTTTCAAGAGTTGCAGCAAAGTTCCCTAACACCTTCCCTGAGTGACTCAGGTACATCCCCTTCTGCCATACAGAAAATATAGTGGGAGTTTTACAGAGGATGTGCACTCATATACAAATTCCTGTTCCCTAGTTCATAGCGTTATGCTGATAAGGCATTCTGGGAGTAGAGACATCATTCTAGGACTATCGGCATGGGAAGAGGTTAAGTGACTTGCCCAGGGTCACATAGCTGGGAAGTGTCTGAGGTCAGATTTGAACCTGGGACTTCCCATCTCTAGGCCTAGCTCTCAATCCACTGAGCTACCCAGTTCCCCTCCTTAGAGAATTTTAATAATTATAGCTCGTATTGATATAGCACTCTGGGAGTAACAAAATGCTTTATATACATTCTCTTATTTGATCTGTACAACTGTAATGTGTGAAATAAAAATATTGCTATCACTATCTTACATATGAGGAAACTGAGGTTCAAAGAAATTAACTGCTCAAGGCCACATAGCAAATAAACAGTTGAGCTATTTTAACCTAAATTTTCTGATTCTAAACCCGAAGAGCATCACTATATTCCTAATCACTTAGTAAGTTCTAACTATTTTCATCAACTGTTCATAAAACTGTGTGGCATAACTGAAAGAAGTTATAGGATCTAGGTTCAAATCCTGCCTTGTGATCTGTGAACTTCAGTTTGCTTAACTCCTAGCTGCTTTTGATGAGTTCCAGGCCCCAGGTCAAGATTGACTGTATTTTTGGGTATTAAAAGATGTGGTGGCACAAAGATATAATAAGGAAAAAGACTTGTACAAAAATATTTATAGCCATGCTTTTTGTGGTGGCAAACAATTGGAAAATGAGGGGGTATCCATCGATTGGGGAATGGTTGAATAAATTGTAGTATCTGATGATGATGGAACACTATTGTGCTGATTGTGCTGAAAGGAATAATGAACTGGAGGAATTCCATGTGATCTAGAAAGACCTCCACGAATTGATACAGAGCTAAAGGAGCAGAATCAGGAGAACATTGTACAGAGACTGATACATTATGGCACAATCAAATGTAATAGACTTTTTTACTAGCAGCAATGCAATGACCCAGGACAATTCAGAGGAACTTATGAAAAAGAACACTATCCACATCCAGAGAACCGTGGGAGCAGAAATGCAGAAGAAAAACCTATGATCAATCATATAGTTCTATATGGATATGATTAGAGTTTTGATATTAAAGGATCAATAACATAAAAATAGGCTTTGAACAAAGATACATGTATAACCCAGTGGAACTGCTTATCAGCTTTGGGAGGGGGGAGAAAAGGTGGGGCAGGAATTATGAATTATATAACTGTGGAAAAATTTTCTAAATTAAAAAAGGGAAAAAATAAAAATAAAAGAGCTGGTGGATGGAGCTTTGAAGGTACTTCTATTGATCTTTTGATAGTGATCAACAATGGGAGATGCACTGTTCATGAACTTTTAATAATGATGGGAAATGGGAGATGCAATACAGGATTAAGGAAGACCAAATGTCTCAATTTAAAAAAGATTACTGACAACATTCTAAAAGGTTTTACTAAAGAAAAGGTTAGTGAATATCTGGGAAAGGAAATGAAAATCACAAAGAACTAGCCTAGCTTCATTAATACCATGATGTGTCAATATGGGGCAATTAGGTGGCACAGTGAATAGAGCTCCAGGCTTGGAGTCAGAAGGACTTGGGTTCAAATTTGGCCTTAGATATTTCTTGGTCATTTCATGGGCAAGTCATTTAACTCTTTTTGCCTAGATCTTGCCCTGCTTTCTTAGAGTTGTTATTAAGTGACAAAAAGTAAGAGTTAAAAAAAAAAGACCATCACACATCAAACTACCTTCATATCACTTTTGACAGAGTTTCTAATTTTATACTATATGTGGGTTAGGTGAATATTATCAATCAGAACTTCTTGATCTTTTATAGTGTCATGGACTCCTTTGGTAGGCTAGGGAAGTTTAGGAACACATTAGAGGATTGTTTTGAATCTATTAAATAAAATGCATAGGATTGCCAAGGCAATCAACTACATTAAAATATAGTTATGAAAATATTTTCATTAAAAAAAAACAAACTTAGATCTCAAGTAAAGAATTCCATATAGATAAGTAGATATAGATAGATGGGGGGGGGGGCGAATATAACATTTACCTAGGTCAGTGATGGTGAATCTATGGCACAGGGGCTAAAAAGGGCATGTAGAACCCTCTCTGTAGGCACACCTGCAGTCGTCCGCTAGAGTTCGTTACTTGAAAGGCAGAGGGACTTGGGATGGAGCCGTTCTCCTCCCCCTCTCTATATACCTGAAGGCATTTGTCACTTCCCCTCCTTTGCCCAGCAGCCCAATGGGAGCATTTCCTCCCTCCTGTCTGGGGTAAGGTGCTGGGGAAGGAATGGCTCAAATACCACATGAGGGTTCAGTGCAAATGGCAGCCTAAGTCTGTGGTAAAGGTGATTCCTGTGATGTCATTGGGGAGGAGCTAGGTTTGAGGGGAGCATACCTTACAGTGTGGCATATAGATGGAGGGGAGTAGACCTGGAGGGAAGCAGAGCACTGGGGCAACTCTCCTCCCCCTCTCTATACAGGACTCTCATCACCTGCTCCTCTGCTGAGCAGCCCAATGGGAGTACTTCCTCTCTTTTCTATCTAGAGTAAAGGGGGAATGGAGGGCAAGGTGGGTGACAGCTCTCGGGCTTAAAAGGTTTGCCATCACTGACCTAGATCTTAGCAAAGCAATTGATAGAATTTTCCATTTTATTCTTGTGGGAAAATTGGAAGAATTCAAAGTCCTTTATAATCCAGCCCCCACCTATCTTTCCAGCCTTCTTAAACCATAACTTCCCTACACATGTTCTCAAATCTAGTGGCCCTGGCCTTCTGTAAATTTCATGAACAAGATATTCCATATCTTAGTTCCAAGTATTCTCTCTTGCTGTCCCCTATAACTGAAATGCTCTACCTCCTCCACTTAGACTACTAACTTCCCTGGCTTCCTTTAAGTCCTAACTAAAATCCCACCTCCTATAGGAAACATTTCCCAACCCTTTTTAGTTCCAATACCATCTTTCTGTTAATGATGTCCTATTTATCACGTCTATAGCTTGTTTTATATACATTTGTTTGCATGTTATCATCCCCCATACCTATACTTTGGCCCCATGCTTTCATTTTTACTGGTGATTTGGATAATGATATCTATGGCAAACTTATCATAAGTAACAGTTAACTATACAGTTGTGGGGGGGAAGCTAAAACATTGGGCATGATTTAATAAAATGAATTATCATAAGAATAATAAGTCATATTGGAATTCAGAACTTCACAAATGGGGAAGGAATAGCTAGATGGCAGGTTGTCTGAAAAACACATGGGGTCTTAGTGAACAATATGAGTAGACAGTGTGATGAGGCAGCCACAAAAACCAATGCTAACGTGGTATATGTTAAGAGAGACATTGTGCCCATAACTAGGGAGATGATTGGTCCTACCATGCTCTGTCCTACAGAGACCATATATGAAGCATTATTTAAGTTCTAAGTGTCTTAACTTAGTGGTGGCTTTTATGTAAGATGGACTATACAGAAGTGGACAGCCAGGAAAGTAAAGGGTCTCACTTTCATGCCAACGGGGGATTGGTCCAAAGAACTGGAGATAATTAATCTGAAGAAAAGAAGAACTGGGGAAGGAATTGAGCTTGGTTCCTGTCTTCCAGTAGTGTAGAAGAGGAATTAGATTAATTCTGTTTATCCCCAGAGGGCAAGTTACCCCTAATTGCTGTGGATGGAAACTGCAAAGAGACAAATTTGGGACTGACACAAGGAAAATTTGCTAATGGTTGGAGACATTCAAAAGTGGAATGAGCTGCCTTGGAAGATAATATGTTCCCTATCATTTGGAAGTCTTTGAGGAAAGGCTGACTACTTGTTGAATGATAGAGGAGCTGCTTTTCCCAACACAGGGTGGATGACCTTTCAAGCCCTTTTCAACATCTAGATGATAAATAATAATAATAAAAAATAATAGATGATAAATGACCCTTAGTAATTCAAAATGTAAATGAGGCTTTCAGGAATATGTCTGCATCTTCACCTTTAAAAACAATTGCATTGTAACCCCAGAAAAGAGGGAGAGAATGAAAACAGAAGAGAAATTTCTCTATATCCAACACTACCCCCTACTTTTTAAAAACATAGTCCCTATTTTGTAATCAGACTTATATCATTACCCAGAGACAGAAGGTCATGGAAAACAGGAAATAGCAAAATATAAGAGAAAAATCCCCAGATTAATATCAACAATTTATCCCTTAGTCAACATTTTGGTCAAAAAAGGGAAATTCCCTTACATATTCTAAGCCAGCAAGGAGGCAGCCAAGTGCAAAATTACACACCACAACATGGAGGGTTAACTTGAGAAACTCCCTTTCAGATCACGTCAGAAATGGCCATCTGATTCTTAAGACTAAACTAAACAAACTGAATAGCTGTTCCTCTCCTGGGTTTGTGTGCTGGACCTTGATAATAATCCCCAAGGGATTCCATTTCCAGAGCTTTTGAAAGTCCAAGGCTCACATCCCATGGAAGTAAATGCTTTAAAGTTTACTCAGCCCCTTGTCACAAGCTGTTGCTAAGCCAGATGTGCATTTTTTTCTTATGAACTTTGTTGACAGAATTGTCCTCTTACAGTTTCCCACACATTAGGGTAGATCCATCAAGTTTTAAGTGGTTCCAAGCAGAAGTCACAATTCTAAACTATAGTTTGCTCAGGAAAGGAAAAAGTTTTCAGCATTGAAAAGAAATAAAATAAGCCATCATCAATAAATAGCATATGGAAGAATATCTGCTGGCCATTCAGAGTAATGATATTAAGTACCCTTGAGCTTTGATGGATAGTGGTCTTGAAGGAAATATTTGATCATTGATAACATGATGGAATTTCATTTCTACTACTAAACCTCCCCAAATAGTTATTACTCCTACACTGTCTTTAATTAGGATAGAGCAAATGGAACTTTTCCTGAGGACATCAAAATTTAGATGGTACTGATAGTATTTGCACTCTTTAGGTGATCTTGACTTGCCTTGATTTCCCCTTTACATGGGAGCAGCCTCCCTTGCAGGATCTTCCCAATGTCTCAGTGTCACTGTCTACCTGCCCTGGGACCTTGAATCCCAAAGTCATACCCTCTCTCCTACACTCTAGAGAATCTGTCTCAAAATATTTATTTGATGGCCCTAGGCACCAAAATGGATAATTCTTCCCTCACATTCTTTGATTTGGGATTTAAAGACCAGGAAGGGAGGAAAGAAAACTCTTTGGGGAAGATGACTAAAGAAGCAATGGTTTCTGGACTTCTCTACTAGCAGCAGTGCAAAGATCCAGGACAATTCTGAGGGACTTATGAGAAAGAACACTATCTACATTCAGAGGAAGAACTGTGGGAGCAAAAACACAGAAGAAAAACAATTGCTTGATCACATGGGTCGATGGGGATATGATTGGGGATATAGACTCTAAACGATCACCCTAGTGCAAATATCAATAATATGGAAAAAGGTCTTAATCAAGGACACATGTAAAACCCAGTGGAATCAGGCATCAACTATGGGAGTGGGGAAGGGGAGGGAAAGAACATGAATCTTGTAACCATGGAAAACTATTCTAAGTTAATTAATTAAATAAAATTTCCCCCAAAAAAATAAAAAAAAAGAAGCAAAGGTTTCATGTGCATGTGTATGTGTGTTTGAGTGTGAGTGTGTATCAGAGTGTAGGGTAAAAGATATGTTCCAAAAAAGGACATCTTTCCTCAAATAGATACCAGGCTTTGACATGTTTGTTGTTATTGTTGCTAGTGGTATTGTCTTCCAGAAGGAGAAAATGTTCTGGATCTAAATTGTTACAAAATTCTATTTTTTAAGCCATATTATCATCTGAGGCATCAAGGACCAGAAGTTACCTCATTCATGATCACAGAGTCTACCTTCAAAGGACATGCAACTCTTGGATCTAAATCTAAATCAAATACTTCCACAGGCCCTAAATGATCACCCTAGTGCAAATATCAATAATATGGAAATAGGTCTTGACCAATGACACATGTAAAACCCAGTAGGGTATCAGCTATGGCAGGGGGTTGGGGGCAGGGGAGGGAAAGAATAAGATTTTTGTAATACTGGAAAATACTCTAAATTAATCAATTAAATGAAATTTAAAAAAATTTTTTAAAAAGAAAAAGAAAAAAAGAAATCAAATACTTCCCCAGGACCTGTATGCAAATGTAACTTTCTTGCCTTTGTCCCATAATATAATAGTATTTCTTATCCAAGAATTATAAAAATTATAAAATATCAAATTATAATTATGTACAAAATTATTTAAAATATTCTTCCCCCACAGTATGAGCAAGAAAGGCCCTCTCCTGCTAATTTATATTTTTCCTAGCCATTAGAATGGGACACAAATATATTTTACATATAAAACTAATAGTCTTGATAGTTTTCTTTCATCTGACAATATCAAAGTGCCTTCTACACTTGCATTGATGTACACCCCCTGAGATATCATCCCCATTATTCATGGGAGAATCTTGGGATAGTGAGAATTTAAATAAATTCCTAAGTCACACAAATAGAAAAGTTAGGAATGGGATCCAGTTTTGAATACTATGATCAATCTTCAACTCAGCCCTTGCCAGAGAAACTTTCTCACTGCTTTCATCTATCTCAACTAAAGTTATAACCATGAAGACATGTAAGTAATTATATATCTCAACAAAAAGTGCTTTTTTAAAAATGCAGATGAAATGGATTCTGACATGGATCTTAAAGTAATAAATAAACTAATAAAAAAAGAAGTTATGAAACAACTTTGATAGAAATAAACTGTTTGCCTTTGCCCTTGAAAATTTATAGTATTTTAAACAATTGTAAACATGTCAGTGGATACTGTTTCCATAGCAGCATAGCAACAGTTAAGTTTGCTTCCAAACATCTCCAAAAGAAAACTAAAAATAACTTGTCTTCAATAAGAAAATGTGTGTACTTATTCAGAGAACAGTACACAGAAAAATTAAAATTATATAGACATCAATCATTCACAAAAATGATTTGCAGATAGATTTTACAGATAAGTTCAGCAATTGTAAAAAGATAGTAGGTGCCAAGAATATAACACAGAAGTATATTAACAGAACCCCTTAGCACACAATGTAAATCCTAAGCCCAATGGCACATACCCTCCCCCAACTAACTGTGTGCTTGCTGCACACCTACAGTTCCCAACAAAGCTAAAGCTAAAGCTAAAATAATATGCTATTCTCTTCTTAAGGTTATGGGATCATAGATCTGGAGTTAGATGAAATCTCAGAAGTGGTTCTTCCTATCCTCTGCACTATACTTCCTATCTGTCTTGATCCTTTCTTTTGCCTCCTTCCTCCTCCTCCTCTTCTCTACTCCTTTTCTTTCTTCCTCCCTCTCTCCCTCCTCCTCTCCCTCTTTTCTTCCTCCTTTTTTCCTTCTTCTCTCCTTCCTCTTCTTTCCCTCCCCTTGTTTTTCTTCTATTTTTCTCCTCTTCCTTGTTCTTCTCCCCTCCTCCTTCCTCTCCTCTCTCTCTCTCTCTCTTCATTCTCCTCCTCCTTTCCATAACTGCTTCTGCCATTCTTTCTTTTTTCTCAGGGTTCCATGATCTTCCCAAGTTTCCTGGCTGCCCTTACAGAAACTTTTCAGTGGTTTTATTTCTTCCTTTTTTTTTTAATCACAAGAGTTTAAAACTAAAAGTCAAACTTTCCATTTGAATTTACTTATGCTAAAACCCAGCAGTAGAAATAGTGATTCCAAAAGGAGATAGAATATCACTATATTTTTAACTAATGTTATTAATATTTTTATTTATATCCAAAGAATTAAAATATTTTCAAAATAGCAAGTAACAAATATCACTTCTTTTTCAATTGATATGTATTTTTGATTAAAAAACTAAATAAAACTAATATAAATAAGTGGCATAGATATAAAACTAAAATAAATAAATCTCTCCCTTCAGGTCTATATGATAAAAATAAAATTCCATTGTAGCCATACAGAAGGTCTGTTGCCTCTCTAGCCTCTATCACCTTGTAAATTCAAAGGACAAAATGTAAAGGGCAAAATAAAGCTATTGGTATCAAAAGATAATACTCTTTCATGTGATCTATAGAGCCATTTATCAAAATGCGAAAGAAAGGATTAATTTATGAATCCATATGGGAAACAATTTTTTATGTTGACTATAATCGTGAGTGTCCTTTACTATATGGAAAATCTTGCCCACTAAGAAAAGACTGCAAGACCAGAACAGATGAAATACTGATGTAACATGGGAAAGAACAGATAGGAAGAAATGCTGTCCATATTCCATGAAATAAAATTAAGAAGAGTATCCACTGGGGAGAGCATGGGAATGAACATGAAGAAGCAGCTGGTTCTCTTCCTGGAGTCCCCAGAGGCATTTATATGTCCTCAAGCAAACCATTTAAAGTCTCTGGGCCTACACTTTCAAGTTTTTGAGTTGGTTTCTTCAAAGAAATGCTGAGAAGCTATCACTTTCCTTGAATGAAATTCTTGGAGATAGATGCTAAAGTTTGTATTCTTCCATTGGTATCTATCACCACCATAATAGTTGGATGTTTCAATGACAATACTACTCTAAAATAGTTCAAATGCATGAAAGCATTGTCTGTTTTTCCTTCCAGTTCAGCTCAAATCAGAAGCCAGTGTTTTTTAAGGATTTCAAGGCTCTCCTCATCATGCCAAAACAACTGGCTTAAAAGGTAAAAAAATCAGTTAAACTATCAGGGACACAGACACAGAAGGACACACATACACACATGCACATGTAGTTGAATGAATTCACCTGTTTTTTTTTCATAAGTGCAAGTTTTCTTTGGGGGAGATTGCTGAAGTTTATCAAACACAATGTGACAAAATATAGCCATATATACTCAATCTCAGAAAAAGCTGAAGGCCAACACAAAATTCCTGCTCTGATATCCTAACAAAGTCTCAGTCAGATCTTTTATTGCTCCTTTTCTAGGAGAAATGGAATTTTACTATAAAATTATGTGAAATCATGTGTTCAATGAATTTTGGTAGTTGAAAAGATGAGCACTTCCTAAAGATGAAATTGGAACTTTTATATGTAAGAATATGTGCCAGTCATGTAAATAGAGCCAAATTATATTCAGTTTGATAGTTACTGATGCTGACATTTATAGGAGTTATTTTTATTATGTGAATATGAATTCCTGAGCTTAATAAGATATGAAATATTTCTACCTCATGTTATCTTACACAATTACCCCCTAGAGAATACCCTGCCATAAGAAAACTTTGGTATAGATTCCTACATTTCAGCAAACTTCAGGAAGATATAGGATATTTATATAAACAAAAATACCCTTTCAGCAATGTTGGTTTTGCTCAACTTGAATTATATTGAATTGCAATCTATCTGGTTAGTGTTGTCTTGCCCTTTGTAGCTGCTTAATGTCTTTAATGAAAAATGCATGGAAATGATCAAATAAAATACTATAAAATTTAAAACAAAAGAAAAAAAATGAAAAAAAACTTCAATGGTTCCCTATTATGTCTAAGATTAAATATAAGCTCCTCTTTGTGTCATTTAAAGCTGCTTCTATCTCTGCTTCTGACTTTCCAGATTTTACCTCCATTCCTCAGCAGCCATCTCACTCTGGAACTTCCCTTAGCACCTGAAGCTTTCTCATTCACAAACTTCCCAGTGTATCTTGCCAGTTCCTCTCCCCTGTTGGTGAGTTCTTCCAGGAGCTCCCATTTTGGAAAGTGATCCAGGCTGGCCTCAGTTTCCTCATCTGTAGAATATGTTGGAGAAATTACCCTAGTACCACTGCTAAGAAAACCCCAAATGGAATCACAAAGAGTCAGACAGGACTGAAAATCTGCAATTCCTTTGTTGTGTTTATTTCACAGGTAGCTAAATGATACAGTTGATAGAGTACTGGGTCTTGAGTCCAGAAGACTCATCTTCATGAGTTCAAGTCTGGACTCAGACACTTACTAGCTATGTGACCCAAAATGAGCTTCTCAACTCAAGAAAAGATAAAGAAGGAAAGAAGAGTCTTTTGTTCTGTTGTTTACCATGAAGGGAAAAGACCAAATAGGTCCACAAGCCTCTGACCTTCTCTCTAACTGAAAAGAAGAGGCCATGAGGGAGAGCTCAGATGACCTCTTCCTTAAAGGCCTGTCTCTTACTTCCAAGCAAAGCAGGTCATACAAGCATTTGTCTGCTCAGTTCTGCCTATTTCAGAATTGGCAGGAACAACTAATCTTTTCCATTCTATGCTCAGTCAGATCTGAAGGTCAATAGAGGTGTCAATTTTAAATATAGAAGGTCCTGCCCTCTTCCCAAAGATCTACCTCCTCAATCCTGTCTGCATGACTCATTGAGACTGATCTATCCAAGATGAAGCTTAATAGAAAAAGTGTAAACAAAAGTATTGTCTCCCATTCCAAACAACAGGAAAGTTACTGAGTGTCAGCTTTTAATTACAGTCTTCAAGGATAGTTCAAAGGCAGATTCCTAATAGAACGCAACAGGGCATTTTAATATCAATATATTTGTTTTAGAATTGTATAATTTTTAAAGAATATTTTTTAGAATTTTTAGAAATGTATATGTTTTTATTGCCAGAAATTCCATTTTCTACCACATGCAACCATTTATTTTTATGATAGGTTGCAAGTGTTACAGTAAAGATTCAAAACCTCCATCACACATTAACACCTTCAAGGACAGACCACAATGGAAGAAATTGTTATTTTTTCCCTAAGAATCTTCTTAGCCTATTAACTGCCACCCAATACAAATGAGGCAATGCAAAATTAAATATATTTTGTTACAATGCATATTATAGGTAGAAAAATAGAAGAAATAAAATGTGCAGAAGAGTACTGTGGGTAGAGACCATGTATTAGGCAGTGAACCCAATGCATTTAATTTTTTTTGTTGTTTAGAGTTTTTATCTACAAAATTGTCCATTCACATTTTCCCCTATATCTCTAAGCCCTGACCATCAATGCAGGCAATCAGAAAGGTACATGCCCTGTTCAATCAACGGCTAATTGAGCATTTGAGCAACTGCCATTGATTGCCCCTACCACCACAAAGTGATAAATAGCATTTATATGCATGAATCTCAGTAGAAACTAAAAGGGAAAGTGCTAAATCATGGCAGAAACTATTTTGGAAAAACTCTCTGAAGCACCTCTAAAGTCAATAAGGGAGAGAACCAATCATTCTTTCTTTAGTTTTCATATAACTATATGCAATATCATATGGTTTTTAATGACATCAAAATGACTATCCAGTGCTTAATTTGAAAATGGAGAAATACCAATAAAGAAATAGGAACTCCAACTGCTTCAGCAATTGCAAGCAGTTAGCTACAAAAATCCTGACAGACTAGAATGAGAGACTGAAGCTAATAAGATCAAATTCAATATGGTTGAATGTAAAGTTCCACATTGAGGTTCAAAAAACCAATGGCATGAGTGTAGGATTAAATAGATACAAGTAGAAAGCAGTTCTTGTGAGGAAAAAAAAAGAGTTTAGGAATTTTAATACCCTATAAGCTCAAAATAACTCAGCAGTGTGATGTGGCAGTCACTGCTACATCTTCACCCACCCAAAAAAAGCCAAAGTTTAAAACACATTAACAGACATATACTATTAAGTGATGGCTATATGTTAATATTTCTATATTTAATGAATTGGCGATCATGGTGCAAAGGAAAACATATTGGATTTGTAGTCAGTAGACCTGAGTTCAAATCCAAGCTCTTCCATCTTACCTGCTTTGCCTTAGGCAAATCTCTTAACCTTTCTGTGTCTCATCTTCCTCTAAGGTCCCTTCTAATGTTAAATATACCATCCAATGGACCTAGGAACCTCAATGATAGCCTCCAGTGTAATACAGTGTGCTTGACCTGTAAATAGGAGGGTCCCAGATTTGAATTCTGTCTCTGCTGCTTACTAGCTATGAATACAAGTTACTTATCTAAACTTCAGTTTCTTAATCTATAACAGGGAAATAATACCTGTAGAACCTACCTCACAGGGTGCTTTGTAAACCTTAAAGCATATAAATATCAGTTATTATTACTCATATCTAATCTATTTCTAGATCTTTTAATATTCCCTGGGTAATTAATACTTAACACAACACATGGGCTATTAGTCTCATGTTTCCTATATGACCCATTTCTTTTTCTGATGATACAAGCCCCTGAAGATATATTTTATGATGCTTCTTGTGTGCAAGTTGGTGAGGCACTATAGCTAACTCATATTCTCCATTCATTTCTCCTTTGCTCCTAGGGTCAGAGAAGATTTTGTCCTTCTGAGACAAAGTTCCATGATCCATAACTACATATCAGGAAGAATTCTGGTGTATAAAAGATAACCTTAATTTAAAAACAACTCTGGAATGCCATTTCACAACTATCAAATTGGCTAACATGACAGAAAAGGAAAAATGACAAATGTTGGAAGGGATGTGGGAAAATTGAAACACTAATGCACTGTTGGTAAAGTTGTAAACTGGTCCAACCATTCTGGAGAACAGAACTATACCCAAAGGACTATAAAACTGTGTATACCCTTCAACCCATCAATATCACTACAAGGGCTATATGCCAAATAAATAAATAAAGAGAAAGGATCTTTTTTTTATAGCAGTTCTTTTTGTGGTAGGTGAGAACTGAAAATTGAAGGGATGCCCATCAATTGGGGAATGGCTGTACAAGTTTTGATATATGATTGTAATAGAATACTCTTGTGCCATCTATAAGAAATGATGAGCAAGATGGTTTCAGAAAAACCTGGTATGGGAAATTCATATTGAATTGGGATATTTTTGAGAAATGGTTCCCCATGTGACCCCCAAGAACAATTTGATTTTAAAACTAAATAACAGGTCTTCCCCAGGCTATGAACCTGAGTTGTGTCCTCCCTTCTTTTGCCTAGATCTTTTGCAGATAGATTGAAAACCTTCTACTTACTAATTTGTAAACAAGGACTCTCTTGGGTGATAGAATCAGTTCTAGCCACTATGTTGGAAAGCTTGCATTGTGCAGTCATTCTGACAGCCCTAGCAAGTTTCTTATCATCCTTGGGACACTCCTTTTCCTGTGATAAAGATATTCCAGCCTCTAATTCCACTTCCTGTATGATTGTTCTCCAGTAAGAGATGTTCTGGGGAGGGACTCAGTGATGACATCAGAAGGGATATATATTGACCTGGAAGACAAGAAATTAACCTTTTTGAGGCTAGCTGTTTAGTTACTTGCACTAAAGCATTTCCTCTTCCCTGGCCCAGCCTGACTTCCTGGCTACTTGTACTTAAGTCCCACTCTCTCCTGGGCCCCTGCCTTCTGCCCTGTTCTGTTCTGTGGCTTCTGTTCAGACTATGAGGGAGTCCATTGTTAGTTAGATTTTCTTGAGCAACAGATTAATAAATTAGTTTTTGAAAATCAAAAATACAGACTTCTGAGAATTCCATTCATTACACTGAGAAGGCTTATATGAACAGATGTAAAGTGAAGTGAGCAGAATCAGAACATTATACATAATAATAGCAATCACATTATACATAGTAATAGTACAATGATCAGCTGTGAAAGACTTAACTATTGTGCTCAATATGTGGATATAAGATAATTCCAAAGAACCCATGATGGAAAGTGTTATCCAGTTCCAGAGATTGATCAACTCAGTCCAGATTGAAGCATACTTCTTTTACTTTGTTTTTCTTGTTTTGTATGTGGGTGGGTAGGTGTTTTCTTTTTCAACGTGGCTAATATGGAAATATGTTTTGCAAGACTTCATATGTTTAATCAAAATCATATTGCTTGCCTTCTCAAGAGGTGGGGGAGGAAATGGAGTTGAAAGAATTTATGACTCTACATTTTAAAAATATGAATGTTTAAATTTTTCACATGTAATTGGGACATATTTAATGAGACAAATAAAAATATATTTTAAAAGAATAACAACATTGTAAAGACAAACCACTCTGAAAGACTTAAGAACTTTTATAAATTTAATGATTAAGCAAGTTTCCCAAGTACTGATGAGTATTTATGCTACTCATCTCCTAACAGAGAGATGATAGATTCAAGACACAGCATGAGATAAACATTTTTGGACATGAACACTTTGGGACTTTGTTTTGCATAACTATGTAGAGCTGTTTGTTATGAAGGTTTACTTAATTGAAAAAATTAAAAATAAGTAGAAAGCCCATTTGAAAAAAACTGATAACACAAAAAAATAAGAACATTGGTAACTTTGGAGAGAGGCAAAGAAATGACCTTTAGTGTTAAGGAATAGTTTGTGATTGTTAAATGTATAGCTCAATTACCCCAATGATAGTTTAATTTAGCAGATCCAGAAACTACTTTCACAATCCAACATTATCTCTATCAAATGATTTTCAATATCTTTGACCCTGATATCTTTAAAAAATTATAAAAAATAAAGTCAGCAAAGCAATCTAGTAATGTGATTGTATCACAAGCTCAAAATCATATATTAAAAACATATTAAGATTATATGGATATGTAACTATAATATTTACTTGTGCTTAAGGAAATTGCACATAAGATTTGAAAATTCCTATAACCTTTCCATCAAAGAGAAGCAATGTAAAACCAAGCAATAAGAGTTCTGCTATGAATGGAAAAAATTACTTTTATGTGTGGGTAAAAAGGATTTCTTTCTTTTGCTCATGATTGACCTATGCCAAAGAAGTGAAGTTTCTCAAGAAACTTCATTTTAACACTTTTCTAGATCCTGCACTCACAAACATGATTACATTAAAAAGAATTTTAAATGGTTTAAGTGAGAAATATGAAAAGGATCATGCTTTTTCCAGATTATATTAGAAGGTATAGAGCTTCAAGAATCAGGTGCAACATTTCCTACCATATGTGGAATTGGCATATTAGAAAGTATCATGTGCCATGTATCATGTATCATGAACTATATGATAGGAAGAGAAGGGCTGATCAAGTGACATGGATGAGGGATGACAGGTGAGCAGCCAAAGTGCTCCGTTGGTATCCTCAAATTTTCCAAAGTATTCAAGGAAGCCCATCAATATACTCTGTGATGAATCTTTGGATAGATTTGGGCAAGACCTGCTGCAGAGGATAAGCAAGGATAGATATCCTGCAATTTTCATTGTTATAATTGTTTCCTTGTGTGGCTCAGAAATTGAGCTCAAAAACTGTGTTGAATGGGGACAGCTAAGTGGCTCAGTGGATTGAGAGCCAGATCCAGAGATGGGAGATCCTGGGTTAAAATCTGGCCTCAGACACTTCCTAGCTGTGTAACCCTGGGCAAATCACTTAACACCCATTGCCTAGCCCTTATCACTCTTCTGCCTTGGAAACCAATACATAGCATTGATTCTAAGATGGAAGGTAAGGGTTTAAAAAAGCTGTATTTCCTAGCAGATTGGCTAACAGGACAGCTATGGAAAGTAATGAATGTTGGAGGGGATGTGGCAAAGTAGGGACACTAATTCATTGCTGATGGAGTTGTGAATTGATCCAACCATTCTGGAAGGCAATTTGGAACTATGCCCAAAGGGCGGCAAAAGAATATCTACCCTTTTATCCAGCCATAGCACTGCTGGATTTGTACCCCAAAGAGATAATAAGGAAAAAGACTTGTACAAGAATATTCATAGCTGCGCTCTTTGTGGTGGCCAAAAATTGGAAAATGAGGGGATGCCCTTCGATTGAGGAATGGCTGAACAAATCGTGGTATATGTTGGTGATGGAATACTATTGTGCCCAAAGGAATAACAAATAATAAAGTGGAGGAATTCCATGGGAACTGAAACGACCTCCAGGAAGTGATGCAGAACAAAAGGAGCAGAGCCAGAACATTATACACAGAGATTGATACACTGTGGTACAATCAAATGTAATGGACTGCTCCATTAGTGCCAGTGCAGTGATCCTGAACAACTCAGAGAGATGTATGAGAAAGAACACTATCCACATTCAGAGGAAAAACTGTGGGAGTAGAAACACAGAAGAAAAAGAACTGCTTGATCACATGGGTTGAGGGAGATAAGATTGGGAATGTAGACTCTAAATGAACATCCTAGTGCAAATACCAACAATATGGAAATGGATTCTGGTCAAGGATACATGTAATATCCTGTGGAATTGTATGTAGGCTACAGGAGGGGAAAGGAGGGGGGAGGAGAGGGAGGAATAGAAAATGGTTTTTGTAACCAGGGAATAACTTTCGAAATCGATCAAATTTTAAAAAATAAATAAAAAAAAGTTCTATTGAACAATGGAAGCATTAATTAAATAAGTCTATAGTGGGAGAAAACAGAAGGAAACCAGCATTTATTTTCTTCCAGGCCTTTTGATAAGTGCTTTATAAAGATTATCTCAATTGATCCTCACAACTGTGGGACACAGGCAATATTATTATACCCACTTTCCATTTTTAGAAATTGGGGCAGACAGAGGAGAGGTGACTTGCCCAGGCTCACAAAGCTACTTTCAGAGATCAGATTTGAATTCTGATCTTCCTGATTATAGGGTCAGCACTTTATAGCATAGTGATGCTACCTAGCTAACTAGTCTATATAGTCATCCTAAGATAATTACCTGAGAGGACAATAATTTGTTAAATATAAAGAGTTACATATAAGTGCTGATTTATTTGTTTTAAAAATCCGTTTCATAGCTTTCTAGTCATCTCCTATGTCATACACAGTGCCATTTGTTGAGAAATATTCTTATTATAACCATTACTTTTAGAATACTTCCTAAGAGTCAGCTGAAATCCATGAACAAAGTGTTCTTTCAGCCTCGGGCAGAATCACAGCTAAATAACAGAGCAGATTAACCAATGTCATTATTATTTCTATGTCATCTTTAGAAACGTTGTAAAAAAATCAACATTCAACTACTTCTTTCTTCCTTTCATGCCTCTTTTCCTCACAACCTCCTCCCTTATTGCCTTCCTCTCTTCTAACTTCAACTTTTCTGGAGGCCATCATATCCCAACTGGCTGACAAGGTCATGATCCGAGGAAGGAAGGTCAGCAAAGCAGACCCCAGAATGAGGGCCCCCCCGATCCCCATCTGTGACTTTTCTCCCCAAATTTTCCCCACCAATGGACTTGTTATGATTATTATTCTCTCCCCCAATACAGGAGAAAGCATATGAGAGCAAATACTTATAGGATCAATAAACATATATCCTACTTTAAGCCCTCTAGGTTATTACCCCGAAAAGAATGCAGTTACAGAATTAAAGCCCAAAGATTACTGCCCATGACCCCTCCTTTCTCAAGCACAAGACATACTCCAAGGTCCTACAATAAACACCGCAAAAAGCTTGAGTACTATAATGAATCTTCTCCTACAGTTACCACACTCCAATGAATCTGTTGGAACAGAAGCCAAGCAGCATGGCTAGGCACTTCAAAGTAACACAAGAAAAACAGAACTTGTAAATTGAGGAAAACCCCAAAACTGGTCTGCCTTAAGTCCTCACACCTAGACACGAATATGTTTTGTTGTTTATCTCCCAAGCAATTATGATGGATAGTGAAAGCTGACCAAAAGCACAATGAGTCTCTCAGCAGGTCAAGGGGTACTAACCTACAATTGGCTTTATTCACATTAATCATATCTATCACAGATTATTGTAGAAATGCAGTAAATGATCACAGAATCCTTTGTTGTAGTAACATCATAATAGTGTTGTTTAGGTGATTTGATAATATCCAATCAAATTGTAGAATGTCACACATGTAAATTGATTGTGTGTATATATCTGAAAACCTACATAATAAACAAACCACAATACTATGGCAGAGCACTGTATGAGATGCCTGGACACGTGGGTTGAATGCATGGTGTTTCTCATCTCCTCATTCTGACTGTGACATCACATCTGGGCAGAGGGACCTTGGATCCTCAGAGGGGCCACTGGATGGACCCCTGTAAATGGCGCCCAAACAGGGACTCTCCTCCCTTTTTATTTTTTAATGTAAATGACTTCATCTCGATTTGGACTTGACGTATGGTGGATCCTAGGCATTGAATGATATTTGGAAAGCAAACAAGAATGAGAAAAAATAAGACAAGAGCAAATCCACAGACAATAAGGGTGTGAAAGAGACTGTTATGTGATACATAAGAAGAAACACTGTCATAAAATGAATTTGCAATAGATGAGGCCGAATAAAGGGAAGTACTGGAATGACTAATAACAACCATAATTTGTTTATGCAGTGTTTTCAGATCAACAGAAAATTCTGAGTTGTTCCAAATTCCAAAGATGTGTTGTTGTATATTCTCCCAAGGAATACCTGATTGATTATAAGGAAGGGGAGAAACACAAATCCATTTGTTCTCAGCATGGCACTTTGATTTAAACCTCACCTTTATATTCTGTAATTTATTGCCAATATAAATGATGGCTTCTTCTAAGATATTTAAATGAGCCTCTAACCCCTTATCTATGTGTTCTTGGGTTAAGAGGGCAAGTGAAACATTCTTAAAAAGATTGTCTACATGTTGTACAGCATGGACTGTTTGAACAAGAGCAGTGGTGGATTCAGCCAATGATGCGATTACTGAAATAAGAGCAGTTATATCCAGAATTAAGGCTGCACTAAAACATTTAGGATGACTTCGATTGTTAGAAATTAGTTGTAAGGCATAAACACCTGTATCATCATACCAATCAGTTGTCAAGTTCACAGGGAGCATAATAAATGGTGGTTGTTTAACAATGAATACAGTGATTGCAGAAATAGATGGATCAATACAGTTTGTCAAAAAACAACCTGAATAATAAATCTTGAAAGTTGTGAGAGATTCATGATGTAAGGAGGAGAAATTGTTGTTTGTTTGAATAAACAAAGCATGGGGAGATCTAACACATGCATGGATATATCTGGTCTTTTTTGTTGTTGGGATATAACAAAACAGCAGGACGAAGTGAGACAATAAATCTCCATAAAGAAAAATGAGTGATGGAAGACAATTTGTGCCAAGCCAACACTAAGATCTATATTGGAATAATAAAAGAACAAAAAAACACAAACACTTTCAAAAATAAAAATTTGGAGTCATGATACCTGAGCTCTTCTGAGGTTCTTTTCAGAACATTAAAACCCTAACCAGGGCTCACATATAGTCTATTTAGTTTTCCACTGGTAGGCCATTTCCAAGACAATGAGTCTGAAAGGAGCAGGAAAGAGGCAAAATTTATTATCAGCTGACTTCCATATGTGATTATTTTCCTAATACCTTTTATAAGAAATACAGAATCAGGAAGAAATCTCCTAATACTAACTCACTTTTTCATATCAGTTCAAGGCAGTGATTCTCAAAATTTTTCTCCAGTTACAGAACTTTAAGTCATAGTGTTTTTAGTGACATGTTATTATGGTAATTCAAGGTTCAACTATGAATCCAGTTATAGTGCAATGGAATGGCCTGAAAATAATCTAAAATTTAATGCTTCTGTCATTTAATTCATGTCTTTTTACTTAGCTAATTGACAAGTGTCCATGTCCCTACTTTGGTTTATTATTCATTCACACTTATTGTGTTAACATACTCATGCTTTGCTTTTGCTAATGTATCTACCAGCATTTCAAAGAGAAAAATTATATAATAAAGGCCAGATTTTGATAGGCGGCCTTTAATTTTTTTGCTTTAAGTTTTGATAATAAAGTATACATTTGAATCCAAACTCCTTAATTTCTATGTGCAAACTGCTTAGTTCCTGTTGAATATATTTCTGGCTATTCACAATCTTAATGGCAAGAAACATTCCTTCACTTAGAGAGAAATGTAAATGTATAAACTAAATTTTGAAAAATTCCTCCCTAAAAGCAATAGTTACACATGTAATGTGTAATGTGGGCCCCACATAATATGGCATCCCTTTAGAATCTTGGTTCTATTTGGGTTATCTCTATTCAAATTCACTACTCCCAGTCCATATCTAATGACTCTGAACCAGACAAAGCTATACAGTTCATGAAATAAAAGCAAAAGGCATTTAAATATAAGTATAGCAATGTAAATAACAAAGAGATGAGTGAAGTATTAAATATCCTTAGAGAATATTCCCAAATGACTGCCATCTCCAAATGTCTCCTACTAGTTGACTGCCATGATTCCTAGTTGACTTCTCAATCTCCTTAACATAACCAAAAAGGAATGTATCAGTTCACTTATGGAAGAATATTAAAGACTATGCAATTCTGACTTTACTTAGTCATTTCCTATTTCATCTCAGGGCAACAACAGTCTTGAAAGCACTGGTTTCCTGGCATAGCAAAACCTATGGTCATAGTCTTGCCATCATCATCAAGGGTTGAAGAGGCTGTTGATTCCTGAATGTCCAGGCAATTTCTTCTTGTTTTCCCTTTGGCTGTACTCATACCTACCTTTTTTCTTTTTTTGCACAACTATGCCCACTTCCCTAGCCCACAAGACTGCCATCCTCTTTTCAAACTGGAAATATAGAAAATATTCCTACCCAATGAGCAATTGTTGGACAGTCTTTTGGGAGCTGTCTAAAGAATTTCCCCCAGTCATAGAAGTTTTCTCTCAGCTCCAAGCACTGTGGGAATGTAGAGCCTATCCATAGCCATAAATCCCCACACAAACGTCTAGGGACAATATTTTCACTAGAAATAGTTATTCCTGGGGGGAACTGGGTGGCTCAGTGGATTGAGAATCAGGCCCAGATATGAGAGGTCCTAGGTTCAAATCTGACCTCCGGCACTTCCTAGCTGTGTGACCCTGGAAGCAAGTCACTTAACCCCCATTGCCTAGCTCTTACCACTCTCCTGCCTTGGTATTAATGCACAGTATTGATTCCAAGACAGAAGGTAAGGGCTTCAATTAAAAAAAAACAAAAAAAAAGAAATAATTATTCCTCTTGCCAGCTGATGATTACCCTTTTATCTCTGTGTCAACTAACTCCCTCCTTGTTGTTGTTCATCTTTTGTTTTTGAAGAATGAGAGTGATGTCTTAACTTGTACATGAGTTGGAAACTTCTTCCCACCCCCAAACAGCAACCCCTCAACTTCTCTAGTAAGTCCTTTCTTTCTAAACTCTCTAACAAATAAGAGGGATGTAGACTATAGGATGGCTGGCCGAGAATACAGTGTGCCCTCATGGAAAAGGGAAAGGCAAAAAGCTAATATTAAGGCCAATTCACAAATATAGTTCCTTTGGCTACATGATCCTGCCCACTGAGATAAACAGAAATAGAATTTTGCATGCATCATGCCAGGCACCCCCTTTGAGAGACTGTTCACCTTCCTAACAAGTCCACCCCAATTTTTGCCCTTTCTGTCATCAAAGGTCCTGGGGCTACTGAATCTTGTTCTTCTATCTCCACATACAGCAAAATGGAGACTTGGAAACAAAAGGAAAAACTTTAGACTTTTATAAACCAAAATCTTCTCTCTCCAACGGGGAGATGGACTTTTTTACCCCCAAAATGTCAATAGTCACACATGTAATATGGGACCCATGGATGGGAATGTAAAGCTGCAAAGATTTTTAGAAGCCTAAGGGAAAATCTGGTTCCTTACCTCCACCATCAAATAGATTTACCCTTATGCACACTCAAAATCTTTGGAGAATTTTATGTCCTATTTATGACTGCAATATTTTGCTGGTTCTTTTTCTGTAAGACTTTACAGTGTTTAGCTATTAGTCTATTTCTTGAGTATAATTTGCATAGTTAATTATGAAGGAATATTCTGAATAGTGACCTTGAGAAATAGTAGCAAGAAGACTTATGCTAGTACACAAGTCAGGGCCAAAATACTTATAGATTGTTCCCTGTATGACTAAATCTGAGGTCCCAGACAGTCCTATAACCAAAAATATCTCTCTCATTGCCTGTCATAATGCAGAATCATTGCTTTATAATCACACATTGTAAGCTACTTACTATTTGGTGGTTGCTCCATGGATTTCTTTCTCACTCTGCCAGAAACATAGTTGGCTTCTCATTAATCTGTAAGCTGCCATTTGTTGGAATGGCTTGGCTGCCCATCTCACAACTGAATCTAGATTCCAGATAAAGTTACTTATCTATGTCTTTCTCATGCCAGTTATGTTGCTCTGGTCAATAGAAATTTTTTTCTGTTTTTCAAAAGGGCAAATGACTTAATTGAACTTGACACACATTTTAAGCACTTACAGTGTGTTGTGTGAGGGAGTACACTGAAAATACAAAGATTAAAAAATGACACTGTACTTGCCCTCAAGAAGCTTACATTCTATAATGAACTGGAGGAATTCCACGTGAACTGGAATGATCTCCAGGAATTGATGCAGAGTGAGAGGAGCAGAACCAGAAGAATATTGTACACAGAGATTGATACACGGTGGCACAATAGAATGTAATGGACTTCTCTACTAGCAGCAATGCAATAATCTAGGACAATATTTAGAGACTTAGAGAAAGAACTGTGGGAGCAGAAACACAGAAGAAAAACAATTGCTTGCTCGAATGGGTTGATGGGGATATGACTGGGGATGCAGATTCTAAACAATCACCCTAGTGCAAATATTAATAATATGGAAATAGGTCTTGATCAATGACAATTGATCAGGAAGGGAGGGAAAGAACATGAATCACGAAACCATGGAAAAATATTCTAAATTAATTAATTAAATTAAAATTTTAAATTAAAAAAAGAAGCTTATATTCTACTAAGATCACTGACTATGACATACATTATTTTAATTTCTGAAATTCTTGGGGTAGTCCACATTAGTCAGTTTCTTATCTCCTCCTCAAGTCTACTAATACTGATTTCTACTTTCTTCTACAATATTAAACTAAAATAATTTTAATCGGTCCCTTCTACAAATACATATTCCCATGGAAACTAAATAAGTAAAAAAGAGAGGCTAATCAATTAAATTGCACTTTGGGGCAGGTTTACCTTAATTTCTTTAAAAGATAAATTTAAGCTAAAGCTTGTTTTCAAAGGTGAACCCCTTTTCTAAAGTCAATTCTACATAACAGAAAGTGAAGGGTAGAATTTGTAATTATTTACTTATTTTACTCTATGTAAGCAAATAAATATGATACTCCAGACCCCTGAGTAATAACCCCTCATACATGCATACTTTACAAATTACAGTAGGTACTTCCTAGTTAGGTAATCTTGGGCAAGAGAAGAACAACAACAACAACAAGGAAAGGAGGAGGAAGAAGAAGAAGAAAAGAAGAATATAGCCAATCTGATTTGTGATCCAAGATTCTGTCCATTCCTATATATTCCCAGCATCACAGAATTTCAGAATGTCCAAGGCTATGAAAACCATATCATACCTAAAAAATTCTCCTATTTTCAACATACCTGAAAGGTGATCACCCAACCATTTCTTAAAGAACTTAAGTGAGGAACTCATTGCTTCTGGAGGCAGTTCATTCATTTATGAGTAGCTATGAATTGTTAAGAATTTTTTCTCTATGTCAAACTTAGATTTGCCTCTCTACAACTTCCATCCACTGTTCCTTGTTCCAGACATGGCCAAATATATCTAATCCTTGAAAAGATTTTTATTTTCTTTCAAATTTTTATCTCTTTTCTACATATTGTTGTTTAGTCATTTGAGTGATATCTGATTCTTCATAACCCTATTTGGAGTTTTCTTGACAAAGATACTGGAGTAGGTTTGCCATTTCCTTCTTAAGTTCATTTTTCAGATGAGAAACTGAGGCAAGAAGGGTTAAGTAACTTGTCCAGGGTCGCACAGTCACTAATTGTCTAAGACTGGATTTGAACTCTGGTTTTCTTGACTCCAGGTCCAGTGCTCTATCCATTGTGCAACCCAACTGGTACATTTTTATTTATATCTTTGTTTCGTGTTTCATTTCTACATGATAATCCTTCAAATACTTGAAAATGGTTATCATGTCTCACTAAAATCTTCTTTTTTTCCAGGCTAAACAGTCTTAGCTCCTACAACAGATCTTCAAATGGAATGAATTTAAGGTCTTTTATTATATTGATTGCTCTGCTCTCAAATGTACTGCCTAGAAATGAACACAATACTTTAGATGTGGTCTGAGTAGGTGAGAATATAGTGGTAGAATCTCTTTATTTAAATATTCATTATTTACTTTTTCTGGTCCCCTGAAGAACTCACCTTATTTCATTGTATCTGATCAATCAGATCATTTGGTATTCTTTTATTGATGACCACCTTCACATACTACCAAATATATCAGTATAGAAATAAAGATAGCAGGATAGTTGGATAACTATAGTACCATTCTATAGAATAGCAAAATCATTGCACCCGGTAACACCCTTTTGGAATTCATTGAATTCCTACACACATCATACCTTCCTTACTTGGATTCCTAATCCTTGGAAAATTTCATCAATTCTGCAAGATCCAATCAGATCCACTGCTTATACTTTATCAGTACATCATGCCCCTCTGACTGGAGGATGGAGCCATGAACTCCAAAACATTCATTTAATGAGGGGGCTCAGAGCAGTCATCTCTTCATTTCCCAACTGTCTGAATTCTTTTGGACTTTTCTGGACTTTTAAAAATCATCCCACCACCCCTGCTACCTCCCCTATCTCACTTGTCCTTTTTAGCTTTCTTTTGTACATTATCTTCCTGTCTTAGATTGTAAGGTATTTGAGGGCAGGGAGTGTCTTTCTTTTTATTTGTGTATTTCTATCCCCAGCATTTAGTACAATATCTGATAGGAGGCTGGCATATGTTTATTGCCTGACTTCTATAAACTTTGGCTCAAAATATTTCATTCAAATATTTGAACATGGAACCCAACATAGGTATAATCCATTTAAAATCCCTATTTTTAAAACTGCTTACTATTAAGAGAAGATAAATCAATTTTATAAAAGAAATACATAGCAAATCCAAACCAAAGTAGACTTCTAAGATCTTCCCTAAGGCCAGTGTTTAAACTAAATGGAATAAAAGGGGACCCTCTGTTCAATTTTGAGTGGTGAAACTGCCCTAAGACACTATTCCACTTCAAATGGCTTCCTAGGACCTGTTCATATGATAGTCACACCCCTGCTTCTGACTCAGAGGCAAATGAAAAGCATGAATACATGACATTCATAGTTATGTATTCATGGCTCTTTCATCCTATTTTTAAGCTTGAGTTTGTGCTTTGCATAGTAGGGTGTGTGAGGACACATCTGATGCTACAATAATACCCCTCCATGAAGTAAGCAACTTCTTGGCAAGGGCACAATCTCTCAGGTAGAACGAATAGCTTTTAGAAAGAAGAAAGCAACAAAATAAAGACAAGTTCACTTTGTGTGTTCACTTAGATGTTGTTTACATGAACATATTATGTTAAGCAATATAGCAAAATTAAGTTTGAATGTTTATTTCTACCTGAAGTCTTGCCTCTTATACTACTATGTTATGCTGTCCCAGTGAATTTCCAAAATAAAAAAGTTGTGCTAGGTCGGGAGGTTTGACTAGCTCTCCCAAAGCAGGTAGAGATCAAAGTATTGTGATGCTCCAAACACAGAGTAGGTGCTTAATAAATGTCTAATTGAATTAATACCAAGTCATTAAGAAGAATTTCTGAGTAATGGGTTATTTCCAGGCCTTCTCTTTGCCCTCAAGTAATGAGTGAATGAATGGATGAATGAATAATAAATGAATAAGCATTTAAGTGCTTATTATTTGTTAAGGTCTGTGAAAATAAACAGAAAATTAAAACAGTGTGCTCTCAAGGAGCTCACATTCTAAAAGGTGAAGTAATACAGATAAAAGGTTTTAGATGCAAATCAGATAGAAAGGTCCCATGGTCCTTGGGGTGCACTAGCAAAGCAAATTGTAATGCCTCTCTTTTAATGTCATTTTCATTGATAATAATAGTATGTCTATTTCTGATTGTGTAAAGTGGAAGTTTAAAGGTTTAAAGTGACTTTGAAATATCAAGATACACCCTCTTTAGCCACTTTTTCAAAATATGCCTGGGGAGAACCATCAATTAAAATGCAATGCTTTATTTAGAGAGAGAGGGAGAGAGAGAGAGAGAGAGAGAGATGTGGGACACTGCTTCAAGTCATTGACCTAAAACATATGCCCCCCCAAATATTTACAGAGAAATGTGGGGCAATGCCTTAAGCCATTGACCTAAGACAAATGCTCCCCCCAAGATTTACAGAGAAATGTGGGGCAATGCCTTAAGCCATTGACCTAAGACAAATGCTCCCCCCAAGATTTACAGAGAAATGTGGGGCAATGCCTCAAGCCATTGACCTAGGACAAATCCTACACCCCCCTCCCCAAAGGTTTACAGAGAAAGCCCTTATTTATAGGAGTGCCTAAGGCAATTTAAATAGGCTTCCATTTGTCTAAGCTTTGTACCTCTATTCTAAAATAATAAATATGAGTTATAATAATTGTCAAAAACTCTTGCTCTTTGGCATAATGGCTGTAAGGGCTAGATTGAACGTTGGATGAGTAAGGGGTAGAGGAGGGTCCTGCCAGTCCTAAGGCTCTTGGCCTTCATACCAGTTGATGCCAACTGGTCAGCAGCTGGTGATGGTGAGAAAGGTGGAACCCTCCCCACAGTGATTGCACCCCTCATTAATGGCTGCCAAGCAGGCTGGAAACATAATCAGCAGTCTGTGGGAGCCTGCTATTTTTTCCCCAAAGGTCTTAGACTCAGAAACTTGGATTGTCTCCATTGGGGTCCAAAGGGTGGTGGTAGGTGGAAGCAATGGTATTGGTTTGACATGTCTAGTACATGTTGCCTCATGTCTTTCTCTCATGTCTTCTTTGTTACTTCAGCCTGACTGGCATACCTGCCTTGTAAGTGGCAGGAAAAAGGGCAGGTTATCCCTTCCCCCTAATAAGATGCAAGAAAAATACTCCCAGGGTATTCTTGCATAATCTGCTCTGCTGTTGGCTACACTAACTCCACCTTTCCCAGTTTAGAGTGTATGAGAGAATGAGCTTATTGGCTGGCAAGCATGTGCCCCTCCCCCCAACACCTGTGCCAGCTCATTTGGAGGAAGCATTTGTTTAATTCAGCAGTTGCTGGGTACATGCATTCTTGGTCTGTACTCTCTCTGCCCAAGTATGAATCAAACAACAAAGGGTAGTCGAGAATGTGACATACGGAAGCAGGTTTCTATTTTGCCATTTGCTGCTTACCAGTTACATTGGAGCTGTTATTACAGATCTTTCTCTAAGAAAGGTCTAACGTGGCAATCAAATTCTCTGACTTTTCTTTAAGCAAGGTGAAAACAGAGAAGACAGCACATTCAACTAATTTTTTTTCATGGGTTTGTACCTGGGAGAGTTCCTGGATACCAGCTAGTCAGACTCAGAAGATTCAATGTAAAAAATATTTGTGACGACAGACTGAAAAATCACACCAAACAGAATGAAACCAGAAAGGATACTTGAAGCAAAATCATATCCTGCTCTTATGTTTCTCTTTCTCCTCTTACTATGTTAATGCTTTCAGGAGAGTAAACTTAAAGAAATGGTCTATAATTTGGATGTGGATAGATCTTCTAGAAATTCAAGAAACGCAAGTTCAGTCTTCCTAAATACTGTGTGTACAAGGCATTGTCCTACAAGAACAAAGACCACGTGCAGTTCTCAAGCTGATGTTTCTGTGGGTTTGGACACTATCTCTCTCTGATCACCAAGCTTGCTTTCAAGTACTTTATTATTTTCTGGCACTTGTTTTAGGATGATTGATATAACTTATAGATTTTGGAAATACTAAAGCTGCTCATATAAAATCAAAAATATGCAACTCAGAAGCTAAACATTTGCCTAAAACTCAATCTGGCATTTGGCACTTCCCCAGAAAGATTTGGGGATTCCTGATTTTGTGGTGTTATATCTGTTTTATCTCTCATAAGCCATCTTCAGATACAGAAAGACCTTCAGATCAGTTTCCAGTTCGGTAGTCTTGTTTTCTGGCCCCATTCATTTTGCCATATGTCACATCAGATGGTGAATGTAGAATGTTTCCCCACTTTGTAAAATCATAAATTTAAAAGTTAAAAAGATCTTAATGACCAGCAAACTGAACCCCCTCATTTTACAATTAAGAAAACTGATGCAGAGAAATTAGATGACTTGCCTAGTATCACAGAACTAAAAAGTATCTGTGAAAGATTTGAACTATATAGGAAGAATAGAAATGGAGATGATGGATATGGTGGATATGATGTATAAAGGACAGGCCTTAGAGTCAGGAAGCTGGGGTCAAGCTTTGTGCCTAACCCAAACTAGTTGTGTGACTCTGGGCATCACTTAACTATTCAGTGCTCTAGGCAAATCTAAGAGATTATAAGTTGTCTGGACCTGTACCCCTACCACAAAATTAGAAGAATGAATTGCAAGAAGATTCTGCAGAAAAATTCTCATATAAACCATATAAACATTTTTATTTTTTATATGGGATACAGTTAAATTTTCTCCCTTCTTCTGATTATAAAACCTTCTCTATATACATACGTGGATGACAATCTTACTAAAAATCAATAAAGAAAAAAAACCCTTCCCATAAGTTGTCATATCAATTTCATGTGTTCACATGCTTATTTATCTATGAGTATAGATAAATTTTATTTAGCTAAGTGTATATATATATAAGTATAAAGAAATCTTATTTAGCTAAGTATTTCATACAAAATTTAACTAAAATATCATTATACCATAAGAAATGCATATGAAGAATTCAAAGAAAGGTGTGTCAATAAACATTTATTAATTACCTACTATGGGCCAAGAACATGCTAAGTACTAGGAATACCAAAAAAAGCAAAAGATAATAAGAGACTTACAGTCTTACGGGAGAGACATTATGTACAAACAAGATACATACAAGATAAACTGGAGATGGCAGACAGAAAGGAGACTTGTATGAACTAAAGCAGGGTGAAATAAGCCAAACTGGAAAAACAGTGTCCCCCATGATTATAGCAATGACAAAGGAAAAAACAATAAAAACATAGCTGAATTTGGGGTAAGTATGAAAACCAAACTTGGGAGAAGAGATGAGAATAAAACATATCCCTCCTCTTATTAAAGAGGCAATAGATTATGGGTGTGAAATGATGCCTAGGTTGTGAGACATGGTTTGTCCCATGGCTTTTGTTGGAGGTAGTTTTGTTTTTAACCTTTATTACAAGGGAATCCTTGCTAGGAAGTCGAGAAGAGTATGTTCAGAAACAAATATGATGTTATAGCAAAAAGTAACAATCAAAGATTAAAAAAACAAACAAACAGTTTTGTTGTTGTTGTTGTTAGCCCAAGGACCACAGTGGTAAAGATATGTCTTTCCTGTGAAAAAGTAGCATGGTATAGTGGGAAAAGAGAAAAGATAATATAAAGAATTACAGCATAAATTATGACAAGAGCTTAACCAGAGGTGGCATAGCCTGGTGGATAGAAAGTCAGAAAATCTTGAATTAAGTTCCACCTCTGACACTCCCTGGCTTTGTGACCCAGGGTAAGTCACTTGATCTCACAGTACCCCAATCAACTCTCTAAGACTTTAAGTTGCAAAACAGGTACTATTCTGAATTGAAAGGAAGGATTCCTCCCCAGGAGCTCACTCCACTGATGAAATTAAAAATCCCATTTTAAAAAATACTATAGGTCCAAATGGAGTCATAGGAGAGATTTAAAAGGGGAGAGATCACTAATGGGTAGAGAGAATCAAGAGGAGGATCCATAGATATCTGAGGTGAGACTTGAAGAAAAGGAGGAATTTTAAAAGGCAGAAAGATAGACCATTCAAAGTGTGAAAGATAGCACAAAGGCAAGGGGGAGGATGGAATTTGCAAAATCCCATCAGAAAATAGATAATAGTCCATGTTGGCTAGAACATAAAGTTGTGAAGGGAAAATAATGTAATATCAGACTAAAAAGGGGGGCCTATAATATAATACCATTATCTTATGAGATAAACCACAATAGATTTTTAAAGAAAGACATGAGATGATCCATCTATACACTGATAGAGGATCAGAGGATGGACTGGAGATGAAAGAATTTAGAGAAGAGACTACTATGATTAAAGCCTTATGAGGCTGGTAATAGATATCATAAAGGTAGAATCAATAGGAATTGGCACCTATGTAGATATAATAGGGTTGGGGGAGGAAAAAAATCAATTATAACTTAAAGGTTTCAAGTGTAGGTGATGGGAGAACAATCATACCACAATAGAAATGAAACATTTGGGAAGAGGGGTAGGTTTGAAGGAGATGCTAAATTCAGTTTTGGAACTGATAAGTTTATGATTTCAGAATATTCAAGTGTAGATATCTAGTAAGTAGTTATAAATGATGAAATTAAATGCAGGGAAGATATAAGAAATAACACGATAGATTTGGAAGTCTTTTGAGTAGGGATGATCATTGAAGCCATGGAAGTAGATGAGGTAGCTTAAAGAAAGATAAGGAGAAAAGAAGATGACAGTACAGAGTTTTGGGGGATATTTGCTATTGATGGAATAGGAATAAAATGGATCCACAACTGAGAAAGAAAAGGCTCAATCAGAGAAAGAAAAGAATTAACAAAGTATAGAAACAAATGCCAAAGAAAGAGAGTATCAAGAAGAAAAAGGGGTTAGCCTTGTTCTGCTTGGTTCCATTGGACATTACCAGGGTGGGAAGTGGCAACATATGGAAATGCTTCCCTATAATAATCCAAGTAATCCAAAAGTAGCTGTCTTCAAAGCTTCATATTCTGGATTCTATCCCACTTAGAGATTTTCAAGCACACTTGTTTTTCACCCTATAAAGGAGTTTTTGATTTGTAAAACCAGATGATCCGGACATCGCAGGTTTGAGGTTTTGTGATCTGTACAACTATATGAGAAAGATCAAATAGTTATATGAGTTTATAGAATAGAAAGAATGGTGCACTTAGAAAAAATTAATGAAACCTAACTGCATGCAAAACAATTTGATAGACACTGTAATATGATAGTCTTTACCCTCAAATATGGTAAAATTATAGAGAAGGTTGAAATCTCAAAGATCACAAAATCCCAAAGTTAGGGAAGACTGCAGAGATTTTGTCATCATTTAAAGCATAGGTAGGGAACACAGAATAGTTTACCTGGCAGATCTTTGGAGATGGGAAGGATTTATGACCAAACAATAGATAGAGAGTATTATAAGATACAAAATGAATAATTTTGATTATATTAAATTAAAAAGATTTTGTGGAAACAAAACTAATCTAACCAAGATTAGAAAGGAAACAATAAACTAGAAAAAATGTTTATAATAAATGTCTCTGATAAAGTTCCAATTTCTCAAATTTATAAAGGACTAAATCAAATTATAAGAATCTAAGCCATTCCCCAAATGACAAATGGTCAAAGGATATGAACAAGCAATTTTCAGATGAAGAAATCAAAGTCATCAATAATTATATGAAAAATTTTCAAATCACTCTTGATTAGAGAAATGCAAATTAAAACAATACTGAAGAACCATCTAACATCTATCCGATTGGCCAATATGGCAGTAAAGGAAAGTACTAAATGTTTTGGAGAGGATGTGGCAAAATTGGGACCCTAATGCATTGTTGGTGGAATTGTGAACTGATCTAACCATTCTGGAGGGCAATTTGGAACTATACCCAAAGGGCTATAAAACCGTGCATTCCTTTTGATCTGGCAATGCCCCTATTGGGTCTGTATCCCCAAGAAATAATAAAAAATGAGAAAGAAGATATTTGTACAAAGATATTTAGAGCAGCTATTCTTGTGATGGCAAAGAATTGGAAATTGAGGGGATGTCCATCAGTTGGGGAATGGCTAGACAAATTATACATGTTGGTAATGGAATACTATTGTGATATAAGAAATGATAGGCAAGATGATTTCAGGAAAAGCTGGGAAAATGTGTGAGAACTAATGCAGAGCTAAGTAAGCAGAACTGGGAGAACATTGTATACAATTACAACAATATTGGATGATGATTATCTTTGAAAATTGGCTACTCTCAGCAAGGCAATGATCTAGAACAGTCCTGAAAGTCTTATGACAGGGACTGCTATCCACCTCCAGAGAAAGAATTGTTGGAGTCATCTTTAACATTAGTGTATTTTTGGTTTTATTTGGGGGTTTTGATTATATATGACTTTGCTCTTACAACAATGACCAATATGGAAGTATGTTTTGTGTGACTATTAAAAAATGAAAAAAATAAATAAGTACATGCAGTCAGTCAATAAACATTTTTTAATCCTCACCTTCTGTCTTTGAATCAATACTAAATATCAATTCAAAGACAAAAGAAAGGCAAGGGTTAGGCAACTGGAGTTAAATGACTTGCCCAGAATCACCAAGCTAGGAAAAGTCTGAGCCCCTTAGCTACCCCCACCACTAGTATTATCATGTGACTAAGATATAATTCACCTAAAGAATATCCAATGATATTATAATCTTGCAAGCAAAATAGATGCAGCACCCCAAACTTTTTTCCTTTGAAACTATGATATACTCTATAATCCTTAAACTAGTTATTTTCCCCTTAGTAAAGCAAACTCCCTATCTCTTGAAAGACAGTTGCAGAATGAGACATACATTTCAGATATGGCCAATGTGTGGATTTGTTTTACATGACTCTGCTATCTTGTTACAAAAGAGATTTTTATTATGAATGGAAAAGGAGAATTAAGGGGAGAAAGGGGGGCGAGTAATAGTGATGTCAAAAAAGGGGAAGAAACAAGTATTTTTTTAAACCCTTACCTTCCATCTTAGAATCAATATTGGTTCCAAGGCAGAAGAGTGGTAAAGGCTAGGCAATGGGAGTTAAGTGACTTGCCCAGGGTCACATAGCTGGGAAGTGTCTGAGGCCAGATTTGAACCTAGGACCTCCCATCTCTAATCCACTGAGCTACCCAGCTGCTTCCAGAAATAAGTATTTTTAATGAAGCACTTAAAGAAAATGCACAGAAGAGATCAAAAGATTCAAAGGGCAATACAAACAACTAATACACCTTTGGAACTAGAATGCTGAACTGTATAATTTTTTACATGTTGATACAATTTTTAATATTCATTTTCTGACTTTTTTGATCAATGTTCCCTCCCTTTCACCCCTCTCTCATCCCCAAGAAGGCAGGTAATATAATATAGGTTGTACTTATATTATAACAAAATACATATGGACATCATATTGTGAAAACAGACACAAAAGGCTTGCACTAAGAGAAAAAAATAATGGAGAAAATAAAAGTGGAGAATGGTATGCTTCGTTCTGCATTCAGACTCTGTCTATTCCTTCTATGGCAGTGATATCATTTTTCATCACAAGTCCCTTGGAGTTGTTCTGGATCCCTGTCCTGCTGATAATAGTTAAGTCATTCACAATTGATCATCATACAGTATTGTTCTTACTGGGTACAACATTCTGGATTGTATGCTTTTTTCAAAAGCCAAACTCTATATAATAGATTCACAGTTTCAAATACAATACTCTTTTTTTTCTTTTTTGTATATGAAAATATTCATGTTTATGTTAATAAAATTCAGAATTATCAAAAAATAATTTTAATTTAATATATGTACTGCATGACATGTGGTATTATACATAGTAATAGTGATAACTAATAGTGATAAAATACACTAATCAACTGAGAATGAATTAACTATTATCAGCAGTGCAAGGACCCAAGGGGCTCAAGATGAAACGGACTATCTGCTGCCATGGAAGGAGTTGACAAAGTCTGAATGCAAATTGAAGCGTACCGTTCTTCACTTTATTTCCTCCACAAATTTTTCTCTCGTATAAGTGATATGTGTTTTCTATGATGAACTTGGGACTATGTATTATGTGATAACATATGTACAACATATATTATATTAGCTGCCATCATCGAGAGGAGGAAGGGATGGGAAGGAGGGAACATGGGTCACAAAATGGCAGAAAATGATTATTAAAAATTGTTTCAAGTAAAAAAATTAAAAATAGTATTAAAAAATTAAAGAATTAAAAACTAGAAAAGAAAGTATCTGTTCTCAGTAAGCTCACATTTCCAATGGAGAAGCTAAATAAATAAAAATTCACATTCCAATGGGGAGGATAAATAAATAGGTTTTAAATACAAGTCATATAGAATGCCTTACAGACCTTAGGATGTAGCAGCAAAGTAGATGGTAATTCTTCACCTTTAAAGTCACTTCCATTAATAAAACCATATCTATTTCTGATGTGAAACACAATGCCAAGGAGATTGGTGACAAGAACTTTCTTTTCCAAAGATAATAATATCAATCATCTTGTTGTAAAGATTAAATAAGGCAATATATGCAAAGTGCTTTACAAAACTTAAAGTGCTATACAAATATTAGCTATTAACCACACCAAGAAATTATTATCTTTGTTTCCTTCTAAAGAGAAAGTTAACACCTTTTAAAGGTTGCTCTGTCTTACTAAACATGAAACTTAGATATTCCCTGGATATGCTATCATCAGCTGCCATATTTTCTGTATTTGACAGCCCTAATACTATGCAAACAGCCAGGCTCTTATTTATTATTCCTTGTATTCCTTCTAAAGACAGGCAAGTGGTTTGTTTCCATGTAGAGTCAATACTATAATGAACTAATTATATTTCAACTAGCTTTACTTGGCTCCACTAGATCTAACTGATACAACCCATTATCTCCTTAATAGTATTGGTCAGCCTGGAAAGGCCATCACAATAGCATTTTTAAGTATTTTACAAAATTCTCAGGCAAGAAAAAAGGTTGTAAAATTCTATCACTGTTCAGCCAGATCACTCTTGTAGCAGACTGAGCCACACAAGGGTTCAGCATTAGCTGGGAATTCACTTTTTACTCCCTTCCAAAACTTGAAATACTTGACTTGGCTGCTTCAGTTTTTAACTGCAAACAAAACATGGTGCATACTTTATTTGCTTTCCTGAGTACTCTAAAAAATCTCTATGAACTGAAAAATAAATTTTTGAGGAAATGAACCTACAATATTGGCTAAGTCTTTTCATATTGTATCAAAGAAAATGGTAAGAAAAGATATAACATATGCTAAAAATACCCACTGTGTATGAGGAATGGATTTTATTGATTTGTTTAATTTGTATAAATGCTGATTACACACATTTTCAGCATCTAATGATGTGTTCAATTCATATAGTCCCCCAATGGGTAATATTCATGTGTTTGATGGGTCTTTATTTGAACTCTTAAGCATCTTCAAAATAACATTTATATATTCAGTTATAATCATTTTATTATTATAAATACATTTTATGTATGCAGTTCCCCTGGTTCTGCTACTCCCCTTTAAACTGCTTCTTCTTTGTCTCCTTTGCTGATTTCTCTTCCTGTTTTCACTTCCTTAATATAGGTACTTAGAATGTTCTGTCCCCAATCCTTTTCTCTTCTCTTTTTTCCCTTCCCACAGTAATTTCATGCACTCATGAAGATTAGCTAATGTCTCCAAGGAGATGATTCCCAAATTCTCTGTCCTGAATTTCAGGCCTATAGGTCTAATTCACTAATAGGCAGGGAAAATAAAATTAAATATGTTCAAAACTGTTTAAAACAATACTTCTCCCCCTCCAAAATTTTGCTTTTCCTCCTGATTTCCCTTTTTCTAGTCCAGAAACCACCATTCACCTGGTCAACTATGCTCCAAACCTGGATATTATCTTTGTTTCCTTGCTTTCCTTTATTCTTACCTCCAATTAGCTATCAATTCTACCACTGTAGTGTCTGTTGCATCTTTCTCCTACTTACCATTTTCATTGCTTTCATCCTATTCTAGGCCCTCAGGGCTTCTCACATAGACTATTACTGGAACCTCCTAACTTAGTTTTCCTGTTTTTAATTCCATTCTCTTTCCATTCATCCTTCACTGCCAGGCTAATCGTCCTTACATACTGATCTAATCATGTAACCAACTGCTCCAGATCCTTCAACAGTCCCACAAAATAAAGTTCCAGTTCCTTAGTTTAGCATTCAAGGCACTCCACCATTTTGAACCAACCTACCCTTATCTCTTATGTGTCTCACACAAGGAAGGGTTCTATGATTCAAACAAAAAGACAATTTCACCATCAGAAATGCCCCACATTTCTCCCTTACTCACTGCTGCTGCTTATACCATTCCTGATGACTAAAATGCTCTCCCACCTTATTTATTCTATATTGAAATCCTATCCATCTTTTAAGATGAAGCTCAAATACTAGTTTGTTAGGGGGAGGGGCACTGCAAGCTTCTTCTTAAAGCCTTTTCTGATCCTCTCAAATGAGAAGTAAATATTTACTTCCTTAAAGAGTGTTCCAGGGACCGAGAAGAGCCTATGAGAAAGAATGGAATTAAAGATAGAATGTCATGGGCAGAGAATATCAAGTCTGCAATTGGGCTAGAACAGAGACTATGAAGGGGTCTAATATGTCTTTAGACTAGAAAAACAGGAAGGTGCCAGATCAGGAAGGACCTTAAATGACAGAGAAGTTTATATTTTATACTAGAGGAGACAGAGAACCACTGAAGCTTCCTGAGCTAAGGATTGGCTTGTCCATACCTCAATGGTGTGGACGTAGCCCTGGATTCTCAAAGGGTATGTTGGAGTACTGCAAGTTCTGGCAGGTCCTAATAAGCTGAAAAGGCTTTGGATAGAGACTAAGCAATAGGCTATATGTCTGTCATCAGAGGATCATCCCAGCTAAGTTCAAAGAAGCGCATTTTACTAGATGATTACTCATTAAATGATGAATTTGGGGGCCCTTAGCAACTCATTAAGATAATCTACTAAGGTAGAGGCTGAGGGAGAAACTATATTTGTGAGATCATGGTTCTTTTGAAGAATTATAAATAATATTCATAGATATTAAATAATACACTTTAAATATATACATAAATATATAATATATAAAGAGAAATACATACACACAGATAGAAATGCCCATTCCTGTATGTATGCATACATATTTATTTACTTAGAGCTAATCCCACAATTTTCTCTTTGAGCCTTGGACTTTTTCATACACTAAACATATTACAGAGGAGCTTTGTTCCAGAAGGAAAAAAATATATGGCTGTATCTAGCTTTTCTAGACATTTAGATATTGTCTCAGAAGGCAATTATTTAAGTGCACAGAATGCTACATATGGCAAGCATGTGTTTAGAGATTAATATGGAAGGCAAGGGTGAAAGTAGAAGAATGAACAGGCTCCAATGCATGTCTTTTGCTCCTAATAATTTCTAATGAGAGGGAATTCAAGACTGCATAATTCCTAGGAAGCTGCTACCTCTTGGGGAACAGCTGAAGTTTCAGGTAAAGATAAGAGAAATTAGTCTTTGACTAACTACTTACAGAAAGCTATTAGCTGGAGTTTCTTCGGTTCTTGGTGTTCCAGCAAAGGAAGAAAAGCAGTGTTCCTAAAGAGATCAGAGAGTTCACTTTGAACAAGTTTTACAAGTTCCAAGTAGTAAAATTATTTCTTTCTAAAATTAACTTGTCCTAACCTTCCCTCCATTTTCCTCCATCAATCTTACCAAGTATTAAATATCTGCTATCTTGATTGGAATTTACTTTGAAAAGGTCCCCTCTCACACCAAGGTTTACCTAGAATAAGAAGGTTTTTTAAGGACTGGCTTAATTTCTTTACAAATTCTAATCTGCCCACAATTTTGGTTGGGAATAAAAGGAATGCCAATCCATAAATAGTTACACATTAACAAGTACACTGCTTTGTTGAAGATGATGGCCTCTGCCAGCAGTGTTCTCACACTTCATGGGAAGAAACTGACTGAAGGAGGGTGTTTTACACTGCACCACCCACTTTCACCAGTCCATCATCTTGTACTCTGATGACACATACATTGAGAAAGTTAGTAGTAGTTGCCATATGGTGTGGAGGCAGAAGGGTGGGTGTATAGAAGGGAATGGGAAGAATACACAGTAAAAGGAAGGCAAAGAAAGTGGGAGGTAAGGAGAGTAAGGAATCAGAGGAGGAGGAAAGATATGAGAAAGCAAGAGATTTTTTTCTTTTGAAACCTGAAAAAGAACTAAGAAGTTTGGAAGGAGGGAAAGACTAAGATAACAGGAATAGATGGTAAGCAAACAGGTGGGAAAACCAGAAGAAAAGCATATAGAAAGGTGTAGAATGATTCTGATCCTAGTTCTGTTCACATGGCTTCTTCTTTCATCTTGGTCCAGATGAGGATTTTAAATGTTTTCTGTTATATTCAAAAGCATTTTAATCAATCAATCAACCAGTATTTATTAAGCACCTACTATGTGCCAGGCACTATACTAAGTGTTGGGGATACACTAAGAGGCAAAAGATAGTCCTTGTTCTCAAGTAGCTCATATTCTAATGGGGGAGATAATAAATAAACATATATGTATAAACAATAGTTATAAGATAAATAGGGAATAATTAACAGAGGGAAGGCATCAGAATTAAGATGGGTTAGGAAAAGTTTCCTGTAGAACATAGGATTTTAATTGGAAAGTCAATAGTAAAGATGAGGAGGGAAAGCATTCCAAGAGAAGGAGTGTCTTGTTGGTGGAATAGCCAGGAAACTAGATCAAAGAGTATGTGGAGTAGGTATAAAAAGACTAGAACAGTAGGAAGGGGTTAAGTCATAAAAGATTTTAAATGCCAAGCAGATGATTTGCTCCTAAAATCAGTAGGGAGCCACTGGAGTTTACTGAGTACGGATGTGGGGTGTGTGACAGGGTCAGACCTGTGCTTTAGGGAAATCACTTTGGTGACTAAATGGAGATTATGGAGTGAAGGGAGACAGACCCACCATCAAGCTCTTGTACTCATCAAAGCATGAAGTGATGAGTGCCTGAAACAGAGTGGTAGCCATATCATCAGAAGAGAGACAGGCATATTTGAGAGATGCTGCAAAGGTCAAATTGATAGTCCCTGGCAATAGCCTGCATATGAGGGCTGAGAGATAGTGAAGAGTTGAGGATAATACCTGGGTTGCAGCCCTGAACAACTGAGAGGATGCTGTTGCCCTCTACCTAATGGAGAGGGTGGGAAAGAGAGGGTTTAGGGGGAAAGATGAATTCAGTTTTAGTCATTCTGAGTTTAAGATGGTCTAATGGTCATCCAGTTCAAAATGCATCAGAGGAGGGGAAAGGAGGGGAGGGGAAGAGAGGGGAGAGAATCTTGTGGGATACCTATAGTTGGAGGGTATGATCTGGGTGAGGATCTATCAAAGACTGAGAAGGAGCAACCTGACAGGTAGGAGTACCTGGAGAAAGTGGCGTTCTGAAAACCCAGAGCAGAGAGTTTTAAGGAGAAGGTAATCAACAGTGTTAAAGACTGCAGAGAGGTTGAGGAGAATGAGGATTCACAAGAGGCCATTGGATTGGGAGAGATCATTAGTAATTATATTTTATTGTTAATTTATATATATTATATATGGATCTAATGCTTAATTGTGGATGAATGTTTTGCTTTTACCTGTCAGAAATTAGAATATAAAGTTTATCAAAAGTTATTTTAAAACAAATATTTAATAATTAATATATGTATTCTTTATTTATTCTTTGTTAGTTTGATTTCTTTTACAACCTAGCATTTCAGCTATAAATATTGACCTGAAAGACAACAGCACTATTATAAAGCTTGTTCTTGAGTTGAGAAATAAAATATTTTTATGCAACTGAACAATGACTAATAATCTAATTACAGATCACCATGTTCAACTGTGGAGTGATTATCAATTTAAGTATGTGATACACAACAGGAGGGATGTGGTAATTTTTGTACATAATTCCAAAATAGAGGTGTGAAATTTTATTTCTTCATGTGAGTTTTTTATTATGTTTAAAATTATAATTGCTAAGATGGAATATAAATTAGATATAAGACCATGCTGACTTCTATTTTTTTTATTTCAAGCCATTTTTCCTGTTTCCTCCTGTTGGTAACAATCTTCCCTCATGGACCTCACACAGTACTGTTTTATGACTCCATCAAGCATTCATCACGTAATATTGTGTATTATACTCATTTGCATTTGTGTCTCACTCCTCTTCTAGCTTCATCAGGATAGGGACCACAGATTTTCCATTTTCATGATTTCCCCTCAGAGGCTAACACTGTTTCTTGGCCCCTAAAGGTACTTTATACACATCTTGTTGAATAAATGAAATTTGAGAAGTCATTACCATTTTGAGCCTCTTCAAGGCTCAAAAATATTTTTTGCAAAATACACTTCTGTGTGATAGAATGCAAAGTCTGCCTGACTCTCTAGAGAAGAATACTGTTAAGTTTTAAATATACATATGTATATTCATTCAGAAAGTTATTATGGAGATAGTAGTCTCAAATCTCACAGTGGCTGGGGCACTAGGAAGTTAAATGACTTCCTCAATGTATCTCTGCTAATATGCTGCCTCTTTTTGCATTATTACCAACTGAATTTTTTTTTGTTTCTCTTAAAGCTTGTTCATTCAATTATAAATTTGTCAGAATGAAAGAACAAAGACCTCTATAGGGTGACTTGAAGGACTGTAAGAGGCTAAAAAAAATCCACATCCTCACATGATGGCTAACTTTGAGGTCACTGGTGGGCATAGCATACTTATTTGGAAAATAGCTGTCCAGGGAAACATATTAATCCCACCCTAATCCTCAGATTTTCTACTCAGGACTCTGTCCATTTTCTAGGTTACATAATATAAAAGCACTTCTGTGTGTGTGTGTGTGTGTGTGTGTGTGTGTGTGTGTGTGTGTGTGTGTCTGTTGGTGAAAGTATAAAGTGGTACCATGATTCCCTCTTCCAGTGGCAAAACAAAAGGGAAAATTAGATTCAATATTTAGTATTAATTTCACTTTTTTAAAAACTTCATATGTGCCCTATATCTAATTTGCTCAACTACAGCTGTTTTTTGTTTTGTCTCTTAGGGAGCTGTCACTGCTTCCAACAGATATCAGCATCATATATTTTCCTGTCTAGAACAATAGAATCCTCCATGTGCTATCTTATTCTGAACATAACTCAGAAAGTCTGGTTTGACTTGAATACAAGAATTGTGTGTGATTGAAAGACAAAAAACATATATTTGTTTAATCTGTCAAGACTAGCTTTTTTCTTTCTCTTTAATAGTTTCAAGCAAAATCCTCCCTCTGGAGAGACACACCTTCCACTGAAATTGATGTACATTTTGAATATCTTTCTTATACACGGGCCCAAAGTATCTTTTATGCTTCTGAACTTACATGGAAGGAATGCAAAAATTCCATCGTGCCAGTGTCCCCACAGACACAGATGAGTAAACCTAAAATTAAATCAACCAAATTCAGTTTCCATGTGGACATTTACTGTTTCTTTGAGATTTTCTATACTGGCCTATCAAGGTACCAAAATAAATGATGAATAATGAAAACGGAGGACAAGTCCAAAATGCCCCCATATAATGCTCTGCAACAGACAAAATTAATTACAAAAGGATGGGAATGTCTAAATAAGTGACTTTTCCCCTCATAAAAGGATATACTTAAGATTATTTGTTCTTCTAACAAATCCTGAGCATGTTATTAATCTTAGAAGGCCTGGGGAACCACTTTGCCATTTTCTTCATTATATTTCAAATTAAAAGAGTAGCTATTTCTTTAAGAACATTCTGTTTTGAATCTTTTACTCCCTCTATTAATCTTTTACAATAGTAAATCTATAGTTCTTCAAAGAGGAATTAAGATTGTCTACTGCAAAAAAAAATACATCATGAGCAATAATCTTATGCTCCATTTAAAAAGAAAGGAAGCAAATGAATATAGTATGACAAACCATTAGTATGACAAATGCTATTACAAAAGAAATGGGAACCTTAAAAGTGCCACCTCCCTCATTTTACTGAGTCCCACACCATCACTTTGTATTTATTGTACATATGTTTTGTATTTGCTTATATGTGTATGTGTTGTTAGTCCAATACAATATAAGCTCCTTAAGGGCCAGGACTTATTTATCTTTATTTCTGTTCTTCCAGTGGGTAGCATGGTACCTGGTATATTGTAAAAATTGAATAAATGCTTATTGATGGGTTATGTGTAGCTGCATTATATTACCAAAATGGTCTATTCTAAAATCAATCATAACTAAAGTTATTTTGAGAACATGCATTTCTATAAAGTATGCTCTGATACTAGCAGTATGCTATGAGCAAGTCACTTAACCTCTATAAGCTTGAGTTTCCTTACCTGTAAATGGGAACAATTCTAATACTGCACTATTCACTTGGAAGGATTGTTGTGAGGAAAAAGCTTTTTTGACTTTAATGCACGATATCATGGTAAGTTGTTATTATCCTCATTATTATATTCATTCTACATAATTTTCCCATTTACAAAGTCCAGAATAAATAGACTTCATACCCAAAAGCAGAACCTCAGCTCAATTTGCACCAATTTATAGTTCCTTGCCTTATCCTCCCTCCAGCCTCCTTTGGGAAGAGGAATAGTGCCTTGTACTCAATGAAGAACATTTTCACAGTTAGACATACTCTACATATCCCAGTGATTCTTGGCATCTATAGGTCATTATCCAAACCTCCTTCTCTATCTCCTTTCATTTGATTTCCTTACTTCCAACCCCTTCAACTACAAAGACTTAAGAAAACACCACTCATTCCTTCTACTGTACCCTCTGGAATACCTGTTCATAGGCAACAAACTTCTCTTTACCCTTAATCTTTTCTTCTCCCTCTCTTTCCATTTCCTTGCAATCCTAATGATATGGCCTCTCTGTCCACTCTTTCCAGAACTGGTGGCGCCTTCAGTCATTTGGCTGCACTATTCACCTCTCAGTTCACATGACAAATTATAAAGCACTTTATAAATATTATCTCATTCAATCCTTACAATAACCCTGTGAGGTTAATAGTAAAGTATACATTGCACACAAAGGCTATAACAGTGATGGTGAACCATTTAGAGACCAAGTATTGTACCCTGCCCCCAGAGACCATGTGCCAATGTGCCCCACCTAGTGCTACCCCACAGAGGGGAGGGAGGAAGAGCTCCCATTGGACTGCTGGGCAGAGGGGCAGATGAAGTGAGGAATGTCCTCAGTGAGTGTAGAGAGGGGGGAAGGGAGTGGCCCAAGCACTCTGCTCCCCTCCAGCTCTGCCACCTGTGAACCACCCACTTTATCCATTGTGTGCTCCCATTGGACTGTTGAGTAGAGAAGCGTGGGATGTGAAAAAAAATTGTCCTCATGTGGTGGAGAGGGGGAGGGGAGCAGTTTTGCCTGAGTCCCTCTGCCTTTCTAATAATGAACTCTTAGGAGTGGGGGGTGGCAGCACACATGCCCAGAGAGAGTGCTTTAGGTGCTATCTTTGGCACGCATGCCATAAGTTCACCTTCACTGGACTATAGGATATAAAATAAAGGGGGAAGTTAGCCCATTTATTTCTATCCCCTCCAGATCCAGAATGAACCTAGAAATAACTCTTCTCTGAAAAGAGAGTGGAATGTTACTCTTTAGTCTCTTTTGATCAATGGGGCCACTAGAAGAACATTCTTAGATTACTGAGAACAGCTCTCCCAGGCATTCAATTGCCAAGGAGTATAGGATCTTAAAACAAATTTGCTGTATAAACTTGAGAGGGGCCTGAGAATCTGGAGGTTGGCCCCAAATTCCTGGAAAACTGCCAGAAGGACCTGTTCTCTCAGGTCCCTCCCCTGAGGGATATGCAGACTACATCACCTTTTGGCATCTTCTTGCCAAAATTATGCTCAAGCACAATCGCTGTCTTTCTTTCAAGAGAACTTAAAGCACTTTACTGATATGATCTCATTCATCCTCATAACCTATTAGAGACAATACAAATGGTATTTCTATTTGAAAATTAGGGAAAACCAACTACAGAGGGGTTAGTTTAACCCTACTCAACAGACAAGTAGTGTTAGAATTAGTCATAAAGAGTAGAAGGCTGTGATATCCAAAAAGCTGTATGAATGTTGGACAGCACTTAAGAGATAAGAGAAAACCCCTATAACCAAATTATTTCCTTTATATTAACTGAGAGTCTTCTCTTCACTTTACTTTGTCAGATATCCTGAAATTCCATCCAAAAGAAACTAGATTAAGTTAATAAGCATTCTATTTTAAAATGAAAATACCCTTATAAGCCTCGATGAAAATCATGTCATTTTTTTAAGCCTCTAGAATTGGAGGAAGACAGGTTCAAATCCTTCTTCTGACACTTAATGGCCAAGTGACAATGGCAAGTCACTTAATCTCTCATAGACTGTTTCCTCATCTGTAAGATATGGATAATACCTCAAGATTGTTGTAAGGATCAAATAAGAAGGTATAGAAGTTGTTTTGCCAACTTTAAAATATTATTCAAATGTCATTTTTTAAAAAGGGGTTAGTTTATAAATGCTCTGCATTTGTCCCAGTTTGCCTGACTTACATATTAACAGATCTGTATGTTACATATCACTGAACTTCACTGAAGTTCAGTCAGGTATGGGGTGTTACATTCATGTTAATTACTCACATGTGATTCACCTTTGTCCACCAGGAGCCACGCCTCTTGGCAAGGCTTGCTCTAAGCAAAACAAAATCATGACACTATTAGCAAGCAGAAACTTGTATTGTTGAGAAGATTCTCTCAATGTCTTCTTCTCAATTAAGAGCAAATGCCTGGGATGATGGAGTTTTTCATCAATTTTATTCCAATGTGAATGAAAAAAAGGGTAACAAAATGTTGGCAGAGCCAAACTAATGATTGATTTCATGCCAAAGAAGGTCTATCCAAACAAAATCATAAGAAATTCCTGAGAGAGAAGGTGAAATTTTAAAAAGAGTCTTCTCATTAACTGTTGATGAACCTTAGAAAACATTTTGGGGGGTTGAGAGTGGCAAGGCAGACAGGAAGGGAATGAAGGAAATGGGAGGGGGAAAAGAAGAGAAATTAAAATGCCTAAGTTTAGAAATTAGCCTAATGACTTTTTTTTTTTTGTTCAAATAATGGAGTCAAATGGCAAAGCACAGCCTTAAGTTTTCTCTACTAATCTTAAATTCAGGGATCAAAGACAGAATAGAGGATAGGCTGGACAGGTATATGACCACACAGGGCACAAGCATCTAGAGAGTTGAATGATGGAAAACTTTAAAATCACTTTGACTTGGAGGCTATAGGCAAAGGAAGTCTTCAGTGTATGGGGGTCAAGGTTTCTGGGAGGTGTGGTCCTGGATGGATAACATTGTTGTCTTTTTCTTTCCACCCTGAGAGGGACTGAGACTATTGTCAACTCAGAGCCCTGGCATAAAGCAAGTACAAGCAGTGAGATGAATTTCTACCACCACATTTAGAGCCTTGAACTGGGTATTATGGTAAGTGCTATAGCAGCATCAGTAGCTGTGATATACATCTGGAGCAATGGAGTTGGAAGAGAGGTTCTAGTGGTAGGTTAGAGCCTGGAAGTAAAATATTAGAAGAGACCAGCACTCAGTCATCACTAGGAACTGAGAGCTGAGGCATATCAGCCTTTGGGCTGTTACTACAACCCTGGCTATGGTAGTTGTCACCTGAAATTGGCTCCAGTGGAATAATGATCACTGACTTTCCATTTGGGATAAGAAGGATTTGACTATGAAGTAGAGCTTGCTCTTCACCTTTGCCCTCTTCCTTCTCTGCCCAAGTAGGGAAGAAATTGAATCCAAAGCTTGTGTTCTATAAATTTAATTTTCTAATTTCTGTTTAATTAATTTAAATTTCTTTTGCCATCTAGAAAAATCTAATCAGTCTAACTGCTGTTGATCTGTGTGCTGCTCTCTTTGCAAACAGTGGTTACAACACAGAGGAAGTCTTGAGTATTGGTGTCCTCCAAAGTGGAAGGCTTTCTCCTGGCCAGGGGTTAAATCAAAATGAGGAAGAATATTATGGTTTTGATCTATTAATTTTAAAAATAAACTCTCAAATAATAGCACTAAACTGAATCAGGGTTTCTCTCTTTCCTCTGAAGGTAAAATTAATTGAAAAACATTAAGTTGTTTGGGATAAGACTGAGCTGTCAAGTCACAAGGCCTCCTCAAATATGTACAAAGAAAGGACTCTGCAATGGGCGAGTGTTGAAAATGGTGACTAGGGAATGGCGACTGCCCAGAGGGAGGAGAAAATTTATTAAGTAATATTATGTTTCAGCCTTTGTGATAAGTGTTGAGGATGCAGAAACAAGAAAAAAAAAGGCTATTCCTACTCTTAAAGAGCTTACATTCTAATAGGGGAAGACAACACCTTAAGGGAAGTTAGAAGAGTGGGAGGCAGCGACAAGGCAGCTAAAGTGTAGGTGGTACAGACAGTAGAGTGAGTCTGGAGAGAAGTGAGTAACCTGGATTTTGGATGATATGATGATATGGAGCATGAATCAGTCTCAGAGTGGAGTCATCATCAGAGGAGCAAGGCAGATAAAATATAGTTGATGCGAACACATGCACACTGGAAATATATCCAAGGATATGCTGGAACCAACTTATTCCTGCTCAAGAGAAAAAAAAGAGTGAGCATTTATTTACCTTTCAGAAATTGGCAAACACTACAAATGAAGACTTACTAATTTGATAATTGTCTAGATTTTAGAAAGTGATAGATAAAATATTAAGAACAGATTAAATTTTAAAGTGTGTCCTACATATGTATTGCCCCAAAACCAAATGTTAAACATTTATCTGCACACCTCTAGATATACCCAATATCTGAAGGTCCAGGCCAGAAGAGGCAGTGAATATTTCTTTCTTTTTTGGTTTCACCTTCTTCCTCAAGTTTATATCTAAATAGGCATGGGAGGCTACACAAGAACTTTTTTTTAACCCTTACTTTTCCATCTTATAATCAATAATGTGTATTGGTTCTAAGGCAGAAGAGTGATAAGGGCTAGACAATGGGGGTCAAGTGACTTGCCCAGGGTCACACAGCTGAGAAGTGTCTGAGGCCAGATTTGAATCCAGGAGCTCCCATCTCTAGGCCTGGCTCTCAATACACTGAGCCACCTAGCTGCTCCCCATACACATTTTTAATGCCAGAAAATTTCACTCCCTGTGGCATGGGTGTATTGATGTTGAAATAAACCAAGTTTCAAAAAAAGATAGCATGGTAAGGTGAAAAGAACACAAGTTTCGTGGTCAAAGGACTTGGGTTTCAATCATAGTACTGCTCTTTATGACCTTTGGAATCTCAAGCAAGTTGCTTCACTGAATTTTATCTATAAAACATGGGAGATGGGCTAGATGACTGCTAAGATCCCTTCCAGACCAGATTCCATAATTTAAGATTTAATGTCATATGTTACCCTTCAGGCTCAAAGCTTTAAGTGAAGAAGGCACAAGAAAACTTCTGGTCTCTAAATATCTGCTAGATCTTTCCATTTAAATATATATTGCCAGCACTTCAAGTTCAGCATGTCCAAAACTAAACTTACCTGTTCTCCACAAAAAAAAAAAATTGTCCTTTGTCCCATCTTCTCTATTTCTGTTGTTTCCATTATCATCCCCCTTGAAATTCCAGTTCAGAATCTCTAGCTCCTATCACTCCTTCACCTCTCACCTTATATATCTGGCTATTTTGACTTCTGCAAGATAATTTTCATTCATTCATCTTTTATTCTTTACTCCTGCTGCCACCACTCTAAGTGGCCATCTTTCCTTACCTAGGCTATAGAGTAAAAGTTATTTAATTCATCTTTCGGACTTTAGTCTATCCACCTTTCAGCCTCATCCTTCTTATAGCTACTTGAGTTACCTTGTCTATTTAAAACTAATAGTGATGGGGCTCAATGAAAAAAGAGTGTCAACTGGATTTTGGGAAACCCCAATTTTACCCCTGTTCCCTGAGGACCCACCCCTAGGGAAATCCCAGACAGACCCCCTTCAGACTAAACAATAGACCTTGAAGTACTTAATGATCCCAGTTTAGGTGGGACTAGTAGATACAGTCAAATGTTAAGTACCCTTTTTGTCCTAGAAGTTTTCCCCATTGTATCAGAGATCTGTTCCCAAGAAGACCAACACCTGTGCAGAAACCATGCTTTTAGTGTCCCTTATAGGAGACTACTGCCTGATACCCCAGCCTCTGGCTACAGCCTCTTTCCCAAGCCTGCTTACAACCTGTCAAAGTATGTTTGATGCATCTAGTTCCCCAAAAGGTATGCAAGATCCCTATGTTTTATTGTTCTTCTGAGAATCGTTGCACAAGGTGATTCTTCCTGAGATATTGTCCCCAAAGCCCCAGGGTTCCAACTCTGTATAGTATTTGGCACTTAGCCCTGAGTAGCGCTGATTATGATGTTCCAATCTCTTTCCTGATTAAAGATTTGGTTCTTCTGACTACTTTAGTAGTTTTATGCTTTTCCAAGTTGACGAGCCAAGCCTAGAGATGGACAAATTTGGCCTCAGACACTTCCTAACTGTGTGAGTGACATTGGGCAAGTCACTTAACTCCAAATACCTATCCCTTACCACTATTCTGCCTTGGAATATCCAGAACTTAATATCCAGTAAAAGACAGAAGATAAGGGTTTAAAAAAAAAAAACCAAACCTACAGTGAATCTTCATTGACTAACCAAAAAAAAGTATAAAGTCCCAAATCTATTTACAATCTGTCAAACCTACTCACACAACATTCTCATTTTCATATATTCTATAGTTCAATTAAACTGATCTCCCATTCTCATTCTGCCCACTCACATATACCTGTCTTTGTTTATACTCTCTTACAATAATATCTACTAAAAATCTCCAGCTATTTTAAGTATTCTAACAGAACATAATCCTCCCACTCAAAAATTCTGACTTCTGAATCCATCAGTCACCTGAAACAGCTTTCACTATAGTTATTATTGAGCCATTAACTGCAAGATTCAATGGCCTATCTTCAGTCTTCACCTCTGGACCTCTTACAGCTTTTAACACTGTAAACTGTTGATGACATCTTCCTTCTGGACAGTCTCTCATATCTTGGCTTCCAAGTCATTCTCTCTTGGATCTCCTCCTTTCTGTCTGGTTCATCAACAGTCTCCTTTATAAAGATGGTTAATAAATACTCCATTCAGAAAGACTGGGCTACTAGAAGCTCTCTGTATACTACATTCCATCTCCTATCTCTATACCTTTTTAAAATTTTTATTTATTTATTCAATTTAGACCATTATTCCTTGATTACAAGAGTTACATTATTTCCCTCTGTCCCCTCCCCCCCCACCCTTCCCACAGCTAATGCACAATTTCATTGGGTATTACATGTGTCTTTGATCAGAACCTATTTCCATGTTGTTGGTATTTGCATTAGGATGTTCATTTAGAGTCTATATCCCCAGCCATATCCCCTCAACCCATGTAATCAATCAGTTGTTTTTCTTCTAGTCCTACAGTTTTCCCTCTAAATGTGGATAGTGTTTTTTCTTGCAGATCCCTCCAAGTTGTCCAGGATCACTGCATTGCCACTAATGGAGAAGTCCATCACATTCGATTGTACCACAGTGTATCAGTCTCTGTACAATGTTCTCCTGATTCTGCTCCTTTCACTCTGCATCAGTTCCTGGAGGTCATTCCAGTTCCCATAAAATTCCTCCACTTTATTATTCCTTTAAGCACAATAAATAGTAATCCATCACCAACAGATACCACAATGTGTTCAGCCATGCCCCAATTGAAGAGCATCCCCTCTTTTTCCAATTTTTGGCCACCACAAAGAGCAGCTATGAATATTCTTGTACAAGTCTTTTTCCTTATTATCTCTTTGGGATACAAACCCAGCAGTGCTATGGCTGGATCAAAGGATAGATTATCTTTTAGTGCCCTTTGGGCATAGTTCCAAATTGCCCTCCAGAATGGTTGGATCAGTTTACAACTCTACCAGCAATGCATTAATGTCTCAACTTTGCCATATCCCCTTCAGCATTCATTACTTTCCATTGCTGTCATGTTAGCCAATCTGCTGGGTGTGAGGTGATACCTCAGAGTTGTTTTGATTTGCATCTCTCTGATTATAAGAGATTTAGAATACTTTTTCATGTGCTTATTAATAGTTTTGATTTCTTTATCTAAAAATTGCCTATTTGTGTCTCTTTCCCATCTATCAATTGGAGAATGGTTTGGTTTTTTGTACAATTGATTTAGCTCTTTATAAATTTGAGTAATTAGACCTTTTTCAGAGGTATTTGTTATGAAGATTGTTTCCCAATTTGTTGCTTCCCTTCTAATTTTGGTTGCATTGATTTTGTTTGTACAAAACCTTTTTAATTTGATGTAATAAAAATTATTGATTTTACATTTTGTGATTTTTTCTAGCTCTTGCTTGATTTTAAAGTCTTTCCTTTCCCAAAGATCTGACATGTATGCTATTTTGTGTTCACATAATTTGCTTATAGTTTCCTTCTTTATATTCAAATCATTCACCCATTCTGAGTTTATCTTGGTGAAGGGTGTAAGATGTTGATCCAAACCTAATCTCTTCCATATTGTCTTCCAATTTCCCCAGCAATTTTATCAAATAGTGGGTTTTGGTCCCAAAAGCTGGGATCTTTGGGCTTATCATAGACTGAATTGCTGAGGTCACTTACCCTAAGTCTATTCCACTGATCCTCCTTTCTGTCTCTTAGCCAGTACCAAATTGTTTGGATGACCAGTGCTTTATAGTATAGTTTGAGATATGGGACTGCAAGTCCTCCTTCTTTTGCATTTTTTATCATGATTTCCCAGGACATCCTTGATCTTTTGTTCCTCCAAATGAACTTTGTTATGTTTTTTTTTTCTAATTCAGTAAAAAAAATTTTGGTAGTTCAATGGGTATGGCACTAAATAAATAAATTAATTTGGGTAGGATGTTCATTTTTATTATGTTAGCTCATCCTACCCATGAGCAGTCGATGTTTTTCCAATTGTTTAGATCTAGTTTTAATTGTGTGGAGAGTGTTTTGTAGTTGTGTTCATATAGTTCCTGTGCTTGTCTTGGGAGATAGATTCCTAAGTATTTTATATTGTCTAAGGTGATTCTAAATGGAATTTCTCTATCTAATTCTTGCTGCTGAGGTGTGTTGGAGATATATAGAAATGCTGATGACTTATGTGGGTTTATTTTGTATCCTGTGACTTTGCTAAAGTTGTTGATTATTTCAACTAGCTTTTTGGTTGATTCTCTAGGATTCTTTAAGTAGACCATCAGGTCATCTGCAAAGAGTGATAACTTGGTCTCCTCCTTGCCTATTTTGATGCCTTCAATTTCTTTTTCTTCTCTAATTGCTACAGCTAATGTTTCTAGTACAATGTTAAATAATAGAGGTGATAATGGGCATTCTTGTTTCACTCCTGATCTTTTTGGGAAGGTTTCTAGTTTGTCTCCATTGCAGATGATGTTTGCTGATGGTTTTAGATATATATTGTTTATTGTTTTTAGGAAAGGATCTTCTATTCCTATGCTTTCTAGTGTTTTCAATAGGAATGAGTATTGTATTTTGTCAAAGGCTTTTTCTGCCTTTTTCTTTTTTCTATTGAGATAATCATGTTGTTTTTGTTGGTTTGCTTCTTAATATAGTCAATTATGTGGATGGCTTTCCTAATACTGAACCATCCTTGCATTCCTGATATGAATCCTACCTGGTCATAGTGAATAACCCTCATGATCACTTGCTGGAGTCTTTTTGCTAGTATCCTGATTAAGATTTTTGCATCTATATTCATTAAGGAGATTGGTCTGTAGTTTTCTTTCTCTGTTTTTGACCTGCCTGACTTTGGAATCAGTACCATATGTGTGTCATAAAAAGAATTTGGTAGAACTCCTTCTTTGCTTATTCTGTCAAATAGTTTGTATAATATTGGGATTAGTTATTCTTTGAATGTTTGATAGAATTCATTTGTGAATCCATCTGGACCTGGGAATTTTTTCTCAGGGAGTTCTTTGATGGCTTGTTAAATTTCTTTTTCTGATATGGGGTTGTTTAGGTAGTCTATTTCTTCTTCTATTAGTCTAGGTAATTTATATTTTTATAAATATCCATCCATATCACCTAGATTGCCATATTTATTGCCATATAATTGGACATAATAATTTTTAATAATTGCCTTAATTTCCTCTTCATTAGAGGTGAGGTCTCCCTTTTCATCTTGGATACTGTCAATTTGGTTTTCTTCTTTCCTTTTTTTAATTAGATTGACCAGTACTTTGTCTATTTTATTTGTTTTTTCAAAGTACCAGCTTCTAGTCTTATTTATTAAATCAATAGTTCTTTGACTTTCAATTTTATTAATTTCTCCTTTGATTTTTAGGATCTCTAATTTAGTCTTCATCTGAGGATTTTTAATTTGTTCACTTTCTAGTTTTTTGATTTGCATGCCCAATTCATTGACCTCTGCCCTCTCTAATTTGTTAATATATGAACTCAAGGATATGAATTTCCCCCTGAGTACTGCTTTGGCTGCATCCCATAGATTTTTGAAAGGATGTCTCATCATTGTCATTTTCTTCTATGAAGTTATTAATTATTTCTATGATTTGTTCTTTAGTTCATTTTGGAGAATCATATTGTTTAATTTCCAAATAATTTTTGATTTGCCTCTCCATGTACCCTTACTAATTATTATTTTCATTGCATTGTGATCTGAAAAGGTTGTATTTATTATTTCTGCTCTTTTGCACTTGTTTGCAATGGTTTTATGCCCTAATACATGGTCAATCTTTGTGAATGTACCATGTGCTACTGAAAAGAAGGTGTATTCCTTTTTGTCCCTGTTTATTTTTCTCTACATATCTACTAACTCTAATTTTTCTAAGATTTTCTCTATACCTTTATACAGTTAATTCTCTATGTCTGGAATACTCCTTCCTTATATCTGATTCTTGGGATCCTTAGCTTCTTTGAAAGCATAGTTTTAGTGAGATCTATGAAAAGCCTTTCCTGATCCTCCCAGTTAATGCTCTTTCCCCCTTCAAAATACTTTGCATCATATTGTATAAAATGTATATTTAATCATCTGTATACTTATTGTGGATTTCAAAATAAAATATAAGCCCTTTAAGGGCAGAGGTTTTTATCATTTTTGTCTTTGTCTTCCCAGAACCTGGTATACAGCTTTGCACATAGTCGAATGATAAAGTTTAGTTGAATTGAATCATTAATTGAAGCTATTTTCTTCCTTTGAGGCCCTACTCAGGTACTACCTCCTCTACGAAGCTTTCCTGATTGTCCTACAGGAAAAGTCATCTTTTCCTCAATTTTATCACAGTACTTTTTTTCTGAACTTCAACTTTGCATTTAATATTTTTATTCTAATATTTTTAATTCTTTAATTCTAAATTCATTTAAATTCTTTTGTGCCAGAGTTATTTTGTATTTGTTTTTCCTCCCTATAGATAAGTTCCTTGAGAAGAGACACTGGGTTCTCTGTAGTACCAAAAGCCATGCTTTTTCATCTAATAGATGATTAATAAATGTTTGTTCAATTGAATGATGCAGCTAACTGTAGCCCTCATAGATAGGTCACTTGGATGAAAAATCACTTAATCAATAAGGATAATTTTCATTAAATGGTACACACAATATCCTGATAGCCACCAGGCATTAAAGTGTGATAATCAAATCTATTAGTTATACTTTCTTTCCCGTTATACTTTAAAGTATATTTATGAAACAACAAAATCATTGTAAAGAGGAAAAATGCTGTCCAGAATTTATCTTATAATGCTTTTTCCAGTGAAATTCAATTAAAGACAATTATTTAAATCCTATACCACACTCAAATCATGGGCTTCTTTTATATACAAGTGGGGGGAAAGGATTAAAATTAAAGAATATGATCTTTTATACTGTCAATGGAAAAAGCTATCATCAAAAATGCCATGCCTAAGTCATTCATTTATAGTCTGTCCTAATGATCTCAAAAAATTGATACTGCATTCATCCAAAAATTATGCTAAGGCACAGTATTATTTTCTAGACAGAGAAATTTGTGAAGCATATAAATGGAGATCTTTGCTATATCTATTTATGAACCTCCACATACATTTGGAAGCATTAGTAGAAAATTTGGCAGTCTGCCAAGTTATGTTAACTAGTTGGGGTTTTTTTAGTAACAAAAAATGAGGCTAAAATTACAAATAAAAACATGAGGGTTTTTTTCGATTGACATGTATTAAATTTTTGGCTTGTAATGGCAACCATTCTATCAAATGTATATATAAATATGAATCACCAAAAAGTCTATCATTTTTTACATTAAAGCATGACCTATTCAGTTAGCAGCCTTTTTCCATGGGAAATACATAAAAATGTTTAAGATTTCGTAAGAATCTTATTTTAATATAATATTTCCACTGTACTTCACACCTTAATCTCATTGCACAAAGAAATTTAACATTCTTAATTAATATGACCCCAAGACTTTCCAGGGCAACTCCAAACAAGGTTAAAGGTTAAAATGTTTCTGCAAGGTATCAACTCTCTCAACACTCATGAAATCAAAACTAGGGGATTTCAAGCTATGCCGTGTTAAGGATGAAGCCAAGAATGTTCCCTGAGGTGTGGGGTTTATAAACCCATCAGCAAAGCTTTGGGGAAAATGAGGAAAGGAAATTCAAAAGCAAATCAATTATGTTGGACTGTCAAGCAGGCAGAGACAAGGTGTCTTTTTACTTTTGCTTTAACTAAGAAGGCTACATATATATAGCTGCTGAAACAAGTTGTTTTCCTTTAAAGCAGAAGGCAATGGGACATTTCTTTTTTTTTTTAATGAGCTTCTGTATTACTGCAGTAGCTCCTGACCTCATCCAGGTGGGTACAGGGCACTTTTAGGGCAATTATTCAGCTGCTACTTGGATTACGCCTGCCATGCTAATATGTCAAAACACACCACTGAGGGTTTTTATGATTCTGTATCAAAATAAGCTCTTCATAAGGAGACAAAACTACTTTATGATCAAATGTTAGAAAAGAAAAAATATGCCTCTTATTTTTGAAGTGCTGCCCAGGTAATGCCATCATCATCATCATCATTGTTAATATTTTGTATAGTACCTATTATGTCCCTGGCACTGTGCTAAGCACTTTTTAATTATTATTGCATTTGATCCTCACAATAACTCTGGGAGATAGGTACTATTGTTATTCCCATTTTACAGATGAGGAAATAGAGGCAACTAGGCATTGACTTGCACAGGGTCACACAAAATCAGGCTAAATTTTATTAATTCAGGTTTTCTGACTCCAAGCCCAGTGTTCTCTCTGCTGTGCTACCAGAGGTCCTAGACTATTCCTTTGCTACCTAATTAACTAATTTTATATGGAATTATATGGTAAATTTAAGTTTTAGGTTGCAGAAAGAATTAGGTTTCCAAGAAGTTTATGTTGTAAAGAAACTTCCTCAGTAGATCTGTCTCTCTGGTCTCAAACTCAGATAATTTCTTTTCTTTTCTTTTTTTAATAATATTTTATTTTTCTCCAATTACATGTAAAAACAATTTTCAAACATTAACTTTTTTTAAATTTTGATTTCTAAATTCTCTTCCTCCTTTCTCTCTCTTACCCCTCTTTCCCTTTCCCCCTCTCAGAGACAGTAAGCAATCCAGACTCAAATCACATCCTTCTAGATGACACAGTGAGCTCAGGCTCACTCAAGAAGATTTGAGCTCAAATATGATCTCAGTCACTTAACCTCTGTTTGCCTCACTTTCCTCATCTATAAAATGGGTAAGATAACAGAGGTATGGTACAATGTCTGGTACCTAGTAGACATTACACAAATGTTTATTCCCCCCTTCTTAAAATACATAATAGTCTTTCATCAATGGCACCTATCTGAAATTGACTACTCTCTATTATTTAAATGCCATGAGTAATATTTGGCATTTTCCTCTGTGTCATAAGACCTTTTCCAGTTTTCAAAGGTTGTTTATTATGACAGCCAGAGAATTTGTAATAAAAAATAAATGTAAGATTTTCTCAAAATATATTGTCATCCCCACATTCAAACAATCCTATAAAAACAGCAAAAGGCAAATATGATGACCCTATTTATCATGATTCCTTGCAAAAGTTTAAATGATCTAAAGTAGTCACCACAAAAACAGCAAAAGATAACCTGAAACCAATTTAGCCAGCAAATGTTTGCTCTCCTTGCTAAGTGGAGAGAGATGGCAGCCAGGGACAAAACCAGATTAGAATATAAATTCTTTCATAAAGCATTAATAACCAGCAACGTTACTTCATAAAGCAGGGAAAAGTAGTGGAGGCTTTGTTTGAGATCTGATTAAGCCGCATTATTCCAAAGTATAAATAGATGAAGCTAACAGTCGGGCAAGAAATCAAGAGAAAATGGAACCCATTTCTCATTTGTCTATGTAATTAAATACTTCTATCACCAATGTCAGTGGAATCACCACATATGTACCCTAATGTCACTTAAGAAGATGAAATAAAGAATAGCTGGATAAGGAGAGACCCCAAACTACAAGTATACAAAGACTGCTTTCTCATCTCTTATAATCTTTATGAAAATGATCTATCTGTGTATCAAGAGCATCCTGAGGAAACAATGAAAAGGATAGGCTTTTGCAAAGGATTTTCTATAAGAGCATTTAAGTTGAAGCATAAGGCTTCAAATTTATCTCTAATGATCAGTATCAGGAGAGGCATAAAATAGGGAGACATTCACCAGTATAAGAAGTTCAGAGTGGAATTTGGATTCCTTGCAGAAGATATTCCAGCTGTCCCTATTGTTAATGGATAATTTTTTTGTTAATTAAACCAAGTTCCAGAATGCTATAAGAATTCTTTTATGAAATCTATTACTCAAAAAATATTGGTCTAACAGAGGCAACTAGATGGCACCGGACCTGAGGTCAGAAAGTCCTTAGCTCAATTCCATCTTTAGATACCAGCTATGTGGTTTTGGACAAGTCACTTGACCTTTGTTTGCCTCAGTTTCTTCAAATGTAATGGGGGATAATAACTACCTTATAAGGTCGCTATAAGGAACAAATGAGATAATATTTGTTTAAAAAAAAATTTTTAAGAGCCTAGCATAATGCCTGGCACATAGTTGTTAGTTATTCTTTTTTTTTAACCCTTGCCTGCCATCTTGGAATCAATACTATGTATTGGTTCCAAGACAGAAGAGTGGTAAGGGCTAGGCAATGGGGTTTAAGTGACTTGCCCAGGATCACACATCTGGGAAGTGTCTGAGGTCAAATTTGAACCCAGGACTTCTTGTCTCTAGGGCTGGCTCTCAATCCACTGAGCCACCCAGCTGCCCCCAGTTGTTATTCATTCTTCATTTTTCAAAGAGGATCAATGACATCATGGGATGATGTCTTGACTTTCACGTGAATTGGATTTAAGTGAGGTAGAGTTACACAAAATCATCAGTTGCACTTTCTTTTGTAGAGCTGTCAAAGTCTAGTGGCAAGACAAAAATCAGGATGCCTGGCAGTGGCCCAGGATGCAGTGGATGACCTAAGCATCTTCAATGCCTGACCAAGTTCCAAATGCTCCCTTGCACTTACTTCTGCCACCTTCACAGCCATTGGAACAAAGTGTCCTCATCCACCCCTTTTGCTGGGGTAAGTCTTCCCATGCTTGGGGTATCATCACCCTAATGAAAGGTTCGAGACCCATCAGTTCTCTAGTACCAGCATCCCTGGTATGAGGGCTTACAGACCCCTCTTCAGGGCTGCTCCTTGGATGTTGGCCTTGTAGCATGAACAAGTGACCAAATCCCAATAAAACTGTCTTCGCAGTCAGACGTGCTCATATTAGTTACTATAAATATTTATTCCTTCCACTAATGAACCACTAAAAAAAAAAAAGAGCTACATCAATGAAAAACACAGATTGCCCAAAGTACCATCTCCACTTGGAAAGTATACATATTTGTGAGACACTGTACATTGATAAAAAGTTGAAAAAAGATTTGAATAGAAAACAGAGAACAAGAGGAATCAGTTGCATTAGGGGAAATTATATAGCAGTTTTGATGACTAAGCTGCACCTTGGCACTTGGTACTTTAATTCTTGCCTTCAGAAAATGCCATTTTAAATGCACATTGGGTTTGTGGCTCTAAATTGGGCTATGATCTCTTATGCAAAAATTATGCAAAATTTCCATAGGAACGTTGTTAAAATACAACAAGCAGCAAAGTATTTTTATGTTCCTTGCTCTCTCCTTGATAGTCAATGTATAATAATAGTCCAGAAAAATAATTTTTAAAATTTTTCATTAAAAATTTCATTTACTAAATAAGTTGTCAAACTTTATATGTACAAGTTCCTCCCAAAATCTATGTGTGGTAGACTAAAAGCCTATTTGTTCTAACTCCTGGGAACATTTTTTCATGTACTACAATCTGAAAGTCTTTCTACATGTAGTAAACTCTTGTGTATTTAGAGGGGATCAGGGACCTAGTACTTTAATGAACTTGTTCAGTCTTTTCAGTCATGTCCAACTCTTCATGACCATTTGGGTTTTTTCTGGCAAAGATACTGAAATGAGTTGCCATTTCATTCTCTAGATATTTTTTTGCAGATTTTTTACAGATAAAGAAATTGAGATAAATGAGGTTAAGTGACTTGCCCAGGTCACACAGCTTGTACGTGTCTGAGGCCAGACTTAAACTCAGAATGATGAGTCTTCTTGACTTCAGGCCAGGGATTCTATATCCTGTGCCACTTTGATTAACTTAGTATTCCAATTAACACTTTCAATTCAATTCAACAAATATTTATTAAATTCCTACTATGCATGCACATGCATACACACACACACACACACACACACACATAAGTCCTTGTCTTCAAAGAGACAATATTCTATTGAGGGGAAGAATCAGATACGCAGATAAGTAAATATTTAATATGCAAACCAAACACAAAATAATTGGAATAGGAGAACATTAGCAACTGATAGAATCAGAAAAAGATCTCTTGTAGGTGGTGGAACTTCATGTGGGCTAGGCTCTAAAAACTGTGAAGAGGGAGCGAATTCCTGGCCTGGAGACAGCCTGTACAATGGAGGAAGGAGACAGAAGAATGCTATGAATGAGGTTCAGGTAGGCTTGTTTGGTTGGACCTGTAATCCATAAAGGGGAGTCGTGTGAAATCAGTATTGAAATACAGGTTAGAGTCGAATGTAAACAGCTCTACATACTAAACAAAGGAATTTGTATTTTATCTTAAAAGCAACAGGGAGTCACTGAAGCTTCTTGGAAGAGGAATAACATGATTAGATCTGTGACTTCAGAAAATCAATTTGTCAGCTATAAGGAGGATAGATGGGAGAAGAATGAGACCAATTTGATAATTATTATAATAGTCCAATAGTGAGGTAACAAGAGACTGAACTAGAAATAATAGTTTAATGATTTTAAGAATATAGAATATAATAAAAATATACCTCACTCAAATTACTTTGAACACAATTCCATATTTTCTTAATGATTCAAAAGGCACCAGAAGATTTTGTGGTAGCTTATTCATAATTAGGGTTGCTAAGCAGAGAGCACAGTTTGACCAGGTTGTCCAGTATTTTATCATATAATGCCCAGTTATCTCATTATGACTGTTTGGTTTGGTTTTAGTTTTGATTCTGACAAACCTAATCATTATTATAAACCTTTGTTATTATCATAGAATGTGGCAGATATAAGAGATACCAAAAATTGAGCTGAATTTGTATTGACATATCTTGAGAATTGTGGTTTTTAATAAGTTCCTGTTATTACTTTCTTTATTTGTCAAAGGATCATAGAATTTTTGAGCTGGAAGACAGTTTAGAAATTACCTACTTTTGTCTCTTGCAATAAAGGAAGAACATATTAAAAAGTCCAATTATTTCAGCTTTCTAGTTCTTTGGATTCCAGAGCCAAAAGAGTTTATTTTAGTGTATGGAAACACTTTGTATATATAATTTGCTTCAATATTGATATGTACTTTCAGTTGATGTTGAAGTGCTAAGATTTTTTAAATTTAAAAGTTATGTTAGACTTTATTATTTGATATAATTTTGGATCATAGAGTTACAACCATGGGGAATCTTAGTGATTATTCAACTCCCTCATTTTACAGATAAGGAAACTGAGGCCTACAGAAATAGTGACTTACCCAAGGTCACACAGGTAGTAAGTAGCAGAGCCTTAACTATGGAAAGGTGACTGAGGATTTATTTCTGAGGCACTGAAATTTAGGAGACACTGAAAGCACCTGTACTTCTTCATCTGGTATAAACACTTGTGCTTAGTACCTAGTTAGCAAGAATAATTAGGTAAAATAGGAAGCTCCCAGATGGATTAGTAATAATAGCTAGCACTTATAGAGTACTTTGGGGTTTGAAAAGACTTTAAAAATATCAAATTTAATCTGTCCAACAATCCCAGGATGCAGGTGTTATTATTGTCTTTATTTAACAGAAAAGGAAAGTGAGACAAACAGAAATTGACTTGCCCAGGCTCACAGAGCTGGTCCTGGGCTGAGACTAGAGTTGAACAGGTTTCTTCTTGACTCCTTGACTAATACTCCTGTTCCCAGGATATACTATATCACAGCAGCTATAACCCAGGGGAGTTACTCGAGAGCCCAGACATACCCTACTCTTTTGCCAGCAACAGCCTTATGGAATTATCATCCCTGGGGTTTATACTTTAGTGCCTCTGTCTTACTCCACAGAGTAGTATCCTGCCTGAGATCCCAAGCATCTCCCTGGGTTCTTCCTCTAATTGAATTTAACTTAAAAAGATGATTTTTGAGCACCTTCCACTCTCTTTGTTCTTACACATTTTGCAGTGTTTGACCCTGAAACCAGAATTGCTAATTATGCTTCTGAACCCAAGTCCTCTGCCTCTAATTTTATTAAGCCCCCTCCTTTTCCTAGCTGCCCAGCTGCAGCATATCACTAGTCAGGATAACTCAGACTTCATTCACTAGAAAAATAAATCTGCTAGTCTGGAAGACTAGCCAATCTGTACTTCAGTTCAAATGACAACATCTAGGAAGAGAGATTTACAGTTACAGAGTGGTGAAGCAAAGTTTATTTTTCAAGCATACGCAGGAAAGGAGCAAATCAGCAACCCTATTAGCCGAGTGGTTATAGCAGTCCCTGAACCAGCAGCTCTATTGCTCATGGCGCTCACCTTGGTCTCCAACTCCCTGATGCAGAGTGGCCCCATTAATCATCAACCAGAAACCATCTCTCCAGTCAACACCACTACTCAGTGCTGACTGAATCCATCCTTTCTGTTCAGAGGGAAGTTAAGCACCTTAGAGCACCTGGGTTTTCTCCCTGAGATCTGGTTGATTCTAGAATCTCCCTTGGTATAGAAAAATAAAGCTAAGTCTCATGACCTTGATTGACAATTCTTATCATTATTTTAGATAATCCTGCCTCAGATTATCTGACCCATCAGTTTCTTGATCTGTAAAATGGGAGTATTAATAGCATCTACCTCATAGGATTGGTGTGGAGATCAAGCCAGAAAAGGTGCTTTGAAAACCTTAAATAGTTATTATTACTGTCATTATCTAGAATAATACCACGTGATTTCCCCTTCTATATGTAAGATTTGAAATTCAGTTCTCTTCTATGTTACCCTAAAAGAACAAAGAATGTAGAAGACTCAAGATCAAGTCTTAATTGTTATTAATTACTATATGAAGTTGGGCAAATCACAGAATCTCTGGCTTTGATTTCCATGTATGTAAAATGATAAGGGTGGACTATGATCTCAAGGATGCTGTCCAGCTTTAGATCTATGCTCAATACTTATGGTCTTAGGTAAAAATTTGTCTCTACTTTGAGTGGTCAAATGAACCAAAGGTTAATTCAGAATTCACCATCATTCACCAACAAGAAAGAGTCATAATAAATTATAAATTTTGGTGCCTCTGAAGACAAAATTACTTTTAGTTACATCAAAAGTCCAATTCATAATGACAACTTTACCCTGTGCTTCCTTCTAAGGTTGTATATAAAGCTCCAAAGAGTTGTATTTGATATAAAAAGTCATTGCTTGGTCTTTCTTTGTCTAATTGTTTTTTTATTTCATCTTAGAATCAGTATTGATTCTAAGGCAGAAGAGTGATAAGGGCTAGGCAATGGGGATTAAGTAATTTGCCCAGGGTCATATAACTAGGAAGTGTCTGAGGCCAAATTTGAACCCAGGCCTTCCCATCTCTAGGCCTGACTTTCAAGCCATTGAACCACCTAGTTGCCCCCTACCCCTGCTCTACTTCTAAGTAGCCACTGAAACTACAAACTTTCAGAATTGATTGTCTAGAATTTGGAAATTAAAATTTCCAATTCTTGGTTTCTCTAATTTCCTATTGTCATGGTGGCTAGTTTTACCAATATACTTTAATCTTAAAGTTTGGAATCTCAGATTACTGTTATGAATCTTCAAGTCAAGTTTCATCACAGATGGTTGATCTGCTAAAACAAGACAACCCACTCTCCTAGAATCACCAGTGTCTAACAGGACTCACAAATAGGACCCTAAGGTAGAACCATGTACCAGGGAGAAGCATATAAAACAACCCTCATCTAAGTCTGAAGCCCATGATCCTGGGGAGCACCCAAGAAACTCACAAAAGGAACAGCCACAGATTATCAGCTGTAGAGGTAGAACCTAGTCTGTGGTCTGTCAAACTAGGGCCTATGTTAATATACTGAATATTTCAGGGATCTTTTGCTGAGAGATGTTACCAGTATTGGATTTCAGTCCATCTGCTGGTTCATAGAATTTCTTTACCAAAGTGAATGCGTAGATACTGCTTCAACTCAAATACTGGTGATAAGTAGAACCATCCTGCTGGCATCCCTAATTCTGAAGGGCTTATTTCTATTATTTACCTTTACACAGGTGGTCTCCATATTCACAATTGTTGAGTGACCTGCAGGGCTAGAACACTGAACATGAAAGTGTTAAGTTAAGCATAAACCTAAGAGCATTTTCTAGGTAGTATAGACATCTCTTCTACATTGGCAGGGAAGGGACTGTTAATGGCATTGCACCCCTTCTATCTGGAAAATAAATCTCCCCAAAACTTTTGACCTTCTCTTTGTACCAGAGAAGTATGAATTTTTTTCTTTTTCCTTTATGGGGTGTTTACAATACCTTATGTGCATTTATGAATTACTAAACTTTTTAAGATATCTCTGGTTCTAGACTTTGTCATCTGCTGGTTTTCCCATTCTTTTTGCAACCTTTAACTTTTTACATATTTTAACTTTAAAAAGAAATTATATATATATATATTTGTGGTATTAAAAGATAACTATTTTGATATTATGCAATGCTATACATTTATTTTATTCATTTCTGAGCTTCTAAGTATTTTCTGTGTCATCTGCTGGGCTTTGTGTGTCATCTGTGGCTTTCACAAAACTCCTAAAAAATTCCCATATAATTTCTTATGCCAACCAGCAATATATCAAAATTGTAGTGGAGAAAGTCATGATGGGGAAGGGATATCTGTATTAGTTTCAGAAGTGTTAAAAGGACTATTTTTCTCCTTCTATTCCTGTCTTCGCCATTTTATGTCCATTTTATTACTACACAATAAGGATTTTTGCTAAGTTCCTTCACATTAGTCAGTCAGCTGATCTGACTTGAAACTGAGATCTTCCTTGGGTTTTAGACTTCATAGGAGATAAAATGTGCTTTTCCTCATTCTCATAAACATTGTTGAGTCAGGTCATTTTGACACTAATATCCAGGTGTCCATCATAGTGATAATAATTTATACTACTAAAATTGCCCAATTATCTTTCTTTAAAGGTACATATACCAATAACCTTTTTATTTGCCTTTGCTTCTATATTTTAGAACCTTCTCTGAGGACAGTAGCTAAAAGCTTTGAAATTCAACAGTTGGGTGAGAGGCAGCAGTATGTGTAAATACAAAGTCTAATGAACAAAGGGAATGTTTCACCTTTTGTCAGGGGAAGCATCCTAATATAAAAGAATTTTCTAGGATAGAGATTCCTGAGCTGGAATATTCCATTGTGAGTGGATGATCTAGGCAATGCTTCATGAAGGGTTGGGTTAAATGTGTCACAATGAGAATTATAGAAACCACAATTTTAGAATGAGAAGTCCCTAGAGTTGAGAAGAGATCTCTTAGTGTGGAGAGGCAAATTTTATGGATGCATATTCCAGAAGAACAGTAAAAGATATCCTGAGGAAGTAGTTCTGGTTAACATTATTGATAGATCTAGTCCTGAGAAAAACTCTTATGGATGCTTTTGATGAAATGGGATTGTGGAATCGTCCAAATAAAAGGCTTCTTGAATTATGAAAATAAGAGCCATTCTCTAGTTGATAAATGGTCAAAGGATAGGAACAAGCAATTTTCAGAAGAAATCAAAACAATTTATAGTAAGATGAAAAAAATGAAATCATTAACAATTAGAGAAATGAAAATTAAAACTCTCTGAGGTACCAACTCACACCCTTCAGACTGACTAACATGGCAGAAAAGGAAAATGATATTCACTGGAAGGGATGTGGAAAAATGGGAAAAACAAATGCACTGTTGGAGGATTATAAACTGGTCCAACCATTCTGGAGAACAAAATAAAACCGAGCATCTTTGACTTAGCAATTCCACTACTGGGTCTGTATCTCAAAGAAAATAAAGGAAAGGAAAAGGACCTGTCTGCACAAAAATATTTATAGCAGCTCTTTTTGTGGTGGCAAAGAAGTGGAAATTGAGGGGATATTCATCAATTGGGGAATGACTGAACAAGTTTTGGTATTTGATTATGATGGAATACAATTGTGGTATAAGAAATGATGAAGTGTATGGTTTCAGAAAAATGAGGGAAGAGTTATGTGAGCTGATACAAAATGAAGCAAGCAGAATAAGGAGAACATTATACACCATAACATTATTACTTTGATCAACTGTGAAAGACCTGGCTACTCTGATCAATACAATGATCTACAATAATTCCAAAGGACATATGATGAAAAATGCTAACCACCTCCAGAGAGAGAACTGATGAACTCTGAGTACAGATGGAGGCACATTTTTTAAACTTTATTTTTCTTGCTTTTTTTTCCTTTTTGTAAAATGGCTAATAAAAATGTTTTATATGACTTCATATGTATAATAGGTATCATATTTCTTACCTTCTCAGTGGATGGGTAATGGGGGGGGAGACAGTAAAGAGAGGGAGAGATTTGTAACTAAACACTTTAAAAAATATTTAAAAAAAAAACTTCCTAAATAGCTGTGACAATGATGTACTTTTTCACTGTGACTACCCAAGGAAGAGATCTCCACTTTCACTTTTTTCCTTCTAACACCCTTACTTGAAGAATTTTCTGAATATTTTTAGCCCCTGTTCTAGATTGTAAAGATATTTAGGGCTCTTCAACTCTCATCTAAAATTTTAGTTATCCCTCCTAGCTGAAAATAAAAATAAAATATTGCCCATTTCTTATACCAATAAGAGGAAATTAAAACCATTGTTCTTCATCTCTTAAACTTGTCTCTCCCCCACCTTTATCCAACATTTTAAAATTAGCTTTCTCCTCTGAGATAGATCCTGGAGCTCAAATAAACTTGAATCTTTGGGTCCTTCAACCTAACCAATGGATGGTTATAGGACTAGAAGGGAACTTGTTTCAGGTTCCCATATTTAAGTCCTCATATTTAAGGAGAATGCAGTCAACAACAACAAATTCAAAAATAATTTATGAATTTTACAGGCAAGTCTTTGTGCTAGGTTCTTGAGATTGGTTTTTAAAAATGTGATTCCTTTACTTAAGAAACAAATTTCTCTGGATAAGATTTGGTCTACATAGACAAACATAATGCAAGGTAGGGTGAGATGAGGACAAAAGAGAAAGATTTTGACAAACTGTTGTTCAACAATTAAAAATATCTTTATTGGCATTATCTTCATACCATAGACATTTCTGAGGGGAAAGTAAAACCCTTTCCCTCCTCCAGACTGAACATTCACTTATAAAGAAGAAAAACAATTAAGCAAAAATATAAGATACAGTGACCATAGCTGATATGTATATTATATTCTGCCCTACTAGTCCCACCCCCCCAACCCATATCATAAGTAAGAAAGTCTGTTTTATTATCTGTTTTTTGGGATCTCCATTGGTTTTTCAGTTGTGCAGAACTCACCTTCATTCCAGTAATCTTTTCCTTTATACTGTTGTGACATTATGCATATTTTTCTTTTGGTTTTGCTTCTTTCTGTTTTGGGGTAGCGAGGTGTGAAGTAGATGAGTGCCAACCCTGGAGTCAGGAAGACATGACTTCAAATCTGGCTTCAGGCACTTATTAGCTGTGAGACCCTAAGCAAATCATTTAACCCTGTTTGCCTCTGCTCCTCACCTATAAAGTGAGCTTGAGAAGGAAATGACAAACCATTCCAAGTATCTTTGCCAAGAAAATCCCAAATTGGGCTCATGAAGAGTCAGAGAGGACTTTTTCCTCTCTCTCTCATTAGCCTCTCTTTAAACATAACCTTGAGGAATCCTGGAAAGTCTTTTGGATCTTTGGACCAGGTTAAATATGAAATATTTATTGGACCCAGTAGATAGCAATCTTTTCAGCTCTGCAAGAAAATGGATCTGGGAAGAATCATAGGACTGGAGAAGATAGAACATTAGAACATAATAGTGCAATAAGGGATTGAGGTGGGGTTCTGAAAATTAGGGAGAAGAACTGTGGGAAGTTGATTTTAGAAATTTTAAAACATCACAGTTCATTCTTCATCTTTCCTCTCAACACAAAAGTAATACTGAACTATGGCAAGGTAAATTGCCTAGGTGAGATGGGACTTATTCAACTAGATGCTGTACATTACTTTTGGCTTGTTTATTTTCAATTTGTCAACCAAATGTTTTGTTTAATGGACAGATAGTAGAGGCAGTTTTCATTATTAGCAACTTAAAAGGATGGACAAAGTAGAGACTGTTAGTTTTCATTATTAGGAATTTAAAAGAGTGGATAAATTGAACATATCTTTTTTTCTCTTTTGTTAAGAACGTTATTTCTTGCTTTTCAATTACCCTCTTAAAATGTACTACTTTCCACTAATGAAGATTAATCGACTTAACATTTGTTTGTTCAGTAAAGGAATTATTAGATTGCAAAATTAAAACTACACAACCAAAAATTCCAAATGTGCTATTCAATTAATATTAGCCCCTTTATTACAGTTAACACTTGATACTAATTTTCACTATAATATATAGTAAGATATAGAGGCAACACAGCATAGGGACTATATAGAATGCTAGGCTTGTCAGGAAAACCTGGGTTGAAATTGTGCCTCTGACACATTTGTTAAGTGACTTTTGACAAGTCACTTAATCTCTATGTCTCTCAAGCAACTTACTGAAAATTTCTGCTGTCAGTAATAGAGCAAATTATTACAAAATTAGTATACAGCACTGCCACTAGTATTCTGATTATATAGATAAGGAGGAGTATAAGGCACAGGGAAAAATCATTAAAATGTTTTTAAAAATTTTATTTAGCTTTGAATAACTTTTCTGAAATAAGTATTCCTTTGCCTCCTTAAAATTAGTTTTCCAGTTTAAAATGAGAATAAAGTCATGACAAATTTTTCTGATATTTCTCATGAATCAGTATTAGCTCTTTACTTCACAGAAATGTAGAATTCAAAAGGTAGAATAAACCAAAATTAATATTTCTTTTGTTTGAAAAAAGGCTTTATTTCTCTCAATTACTGGTTCAGTATACATTTCACTGGCTTTTTTCTATCATGACATTCAAAAAGGGAAAATTGTATCTGAATCCCTACCTGCTTTGGTCAAGGGAGACAGCTGGATTTAGAGTTAGGATTTGGGCTAATATTTCTATTCGGTCATTTCTCATTCCCTGGGTTTCTAAGGTACTTAGATAGTTTTCCCATCTACAAATGCACTCATTTGTAAGATGAAATGACCTCTAAGGTCCCTTCTACCTCTGATTCCATGATCTTGTGATTAATAGCTAGCTATTAGCATTGTGCTATAAAAAATGCCCATCATAATAATTGTCACATTGTGCCTTAAAACTATAGGATATCAGGTTCTCATCCATCATTTCATAACTTAGTATATTCCATAACTGACAGGGTGTCAGAGCAAATCATACAAATATTCTTCTGGAGAGGCATCAGAGAAGAGTGGAAAGTTAGTCACTGAACTGAGAGCTCTACTATTGTATGACCTTAGGCAAGTCATTTAATTAACAAGATTCGGCTTCCTTATTTGTAAAATGAGATGGTTGAACTAGGTAATCTCTAATGTAGCAATTTAAAACTTTTTGGTCCCTAGTACATTATTTAAAAATTACTGAAAATTGCCCAAAGAGTTTTTGTTCATTGGGTTATATATATCAATGTTTACCATTAGACTGAAAGCTCCTCTAAGGCAGGAAATGTTTTTTACCTCTTTATGTATCAGCTCTTTGCACAGTGCCTGGCACATAGTAGACACCTAATAAATGTTTATTGACTGATTGATATAACACCTTTAAATATCTAGTATTATTATACAAATAATTTTAAGACTGTGGACCTCCTGAAAGGGTCTCACAGAACCCCAAAGATTCCTAGACCAGTCTTTGGGAACCACTACTCTAATCTATCTTCTAGCTCTAGCATTCTATGATCCCAAGATAGTAATCTTTTTAATCCAAGAGAAATTTCTCTAATTGTTTATATTTTTTCTAACTTTTATATTACTCACCCAACAAGATAGGGAAACCAAAAAACTTGATAGAACAATATAATATTTCTAGTGCCTACTAACAAACAACATTAAGGTTGATTAAAAAAAAAAACTTGAGGTATTTTAGGATTCCTGGCTGCACAGTTTGAGGAACACTGATTTAGATAAGCATGTAGACTTAATTACAAATATAATGGGTCACATTTTTATACTGCTTCACCATTTATAAATTCCCTGAATCAAAGCAAGCATTATTCTCATCTTATGGACAAGGAGACTGATGTTCAGAGAGGGTAAATAACTTGCCTATGGTCACATAGTCTTTGGCAGAGCCATGATTTAAACTATTTAACAACATTTATGGGGAATCAACAATAGTACTGAAATTTTATCATGGTTTCTTTTCTATTCAAACATTATTTTTTAAAATTTAAAAGTTTCTTTACTAACTTGCTCTTGACATTTTAGGAAGATATTTCAAATGTCAGACTAAACATTTGGGGCTAAAAATCTTTTTGAGTGAAAGCCCAAGCCTTCCATTTATGTGCCATTCACAGGTTTAAAATAGGAACATTGTCCGTGTTGACTATCTGTGGTCTTGGCAATTAAGAAGAAATAATTGCTTTTGGGCAAAGGATGTAATAAAGGGATAAATCTGTTTGATGGTGTGGCATTAATCATGTAGCTAACATCTCACATGTCTATAATACAGTACCATTCATAGAGTACTTTTACATACATAACTCATGGTCTCTTTCTAACTACTCTGACAGGTAAGAAGGGTAGCTGTTATTATGACCATTTTAAAGATAAGAAAAGTGAGGTTTGGAAAACTGGAATGGCCCAGGGTCACCAGTCTTACAACTGGGACCTAGGCTTAAGTCTTATGTCTCCAGGACCTTATGGTATAGTGGAAAGAATGCTGGATTTAGAGTCCTGAAATAGACAGGTAGATTCAACCTCTCTAAATTTCATCTTCCTCTTTTATAAATAATAATCTGTAGTGTTTTCTTCACAGGGTTGTTGTGATAATTGGATGAAATGAGTTAAGTAAAGTGCTTTGTGAAACTGAAAGTGTTATAGAAATATCAGTGACTCTTTTCTGTCACTCTTAAATTCTCTAAGATTGTTTGAAATGCTTCCCATTGCTATTTTTCTTAAGAGTTTAGGAAAACCTTTGGCAACACCAGAAAGGGGTAGCTCTGGGGTACCGAAGAGAAGCATGTCACCTCCTCCTTCACCTTTTACCCCTACTTTAAGGTCTCTCAAAATTGGAGCAGTCTTAGTTGGCAAGAGCCAAATCAAGTTAATGAGCATTTATTAAGCTCCTACTATGTGGGTTCAAATCAGATAATATTTGTAAAAGGTTTGGCACAGTGCATCAAACATAGTAGGATCTTAATATAGGCTTCTTCCCTACCCTTTCCTACTGTGTAACAGTGCTATAGTCTGGAAATGCAAAAAAAAAAAGGCAATGGGCAAAAAACCCATAATTCCTGATCTTAAGGAACTCATCATGCAAAGGAGGAAGATAAAACAATTATGTATGAGCAAGATATACAAACATACATATATACATATAAGCATATATAATGTATATATGTTTATATATATATATGTATATATATATATATGTATGGGATATATAGATAGATAGATATCTGTTTAGTTGTGTCCAAATCTTCATGACCTCATTTGAGGTTTTCTCAGAAAAGATACTAGAGTGGTTTGTTATTTCCTTCTTCAGTTCATTTTATAGATGAGGAAACCGAGGTCAATAGAACGAAATGATTTGCCCCAAATCATATAGCTATTAAGTATGTGAGATCAAATTTTAACTCAGAAAGCAGAGTCTTCCTAACTTCAGGCCTGATGCTCTATCCCACCAAACTGCATATGTGTATGTGTATGTACACCAAATTAATCCTACTGGTTAATATTACATGTGTTCCTTCTGTTGATTAATATTGTTAAATGTAATTGTGGATTGGACTTGAATATATTAATTAGGTGGTCACCAGGGATTTAATTTCTAAATCCCAAAATGAATCACTAAAGTAAATGGAACTTATGGTTATTTTATTTACAATAGAGGAAAGATATTAAGGAATGAGAGAGAGAGAGGAAACTCTGGCTTCCTCTGAGCTAGGTAGAAATACTAAGGCCCTAATCAGGGAAAAGAGTCTCAAGATGATGGCCCTTTCTCAGAGGTTTAGACCTCTGAGAAATGCAGGGTCACTAAGTCAGCCTTTTACTCATCAATGGTGACCTTCTAAAATGGAAAGCAATCTGAGATCTGCACAAGCTCCTCCAGGGGTCCAGTTCCTCCAGTCCAACTGAGTCAGAGATCTTCCATCCAACTTAAATCTTGAATTGAATATCAAATATATATCTTCTTCTGACCTCTGGTCCTCTTTTAAAGATCTTTTTCTCTTGTGTCACTTCCCCTAAATTTCACATCTATCAATCACAGCAGATGCTTTTCTCCAAGATTGCCCACATTTTACTTCACACCTTCTTTGGTTAGATTATTCCTCTTGGGTTACTTAACACCTTTTTTGGTTAGGTCACCTTAACACCTTTTTGTAGTTCAAATGGATAGATCTACTTAAAACACTAAGTTATCACCTTTTGGGAATTAAAATCTAAAAATAGATTCTGTATTACAATTCAATCTTCCCAATAAAGGAAGAGGTACCTTCATTGTTATAAACAGGGGATTACAATTTAATCTTCACAATAAAGGAAGAGCTAAGTATCTTCATTGTTACAATCAGAAGAAAGCGAAATCCAATCTTTACAATATATGATATATATGTCACATATAGAGCAGATATAATTATATAGAAGATAATCAACAAAGTGAAAGGCACTAGCCTTAAAGGAAAATCAGAAAAGGTAAATGATGCACTTAGATTTAATGCAAACTTAATTTACTTCCAAAATCAAAATTTGTCCAAGGGCATCAAGAAGTCAACTGTCAAGTTTGAATAAATATTCATTCCCAAAATAGTCAATGAGTATTTAAGTACCCACCAGGTGCCAGACATTATGCTAAGCCGTGGAAATACAAAGTAAAACAAAGTACCTGCCCTCAAAGAGCTCACATTCCAATAGAGTAGCAAACAATTACAGTATGTATAAACAAAATATCTAAAAGTTATGAAGAATGTCAAACAAATCTGCATTTGTTCAAGTGACAGGATGCTAACAATGATAATATGTTACCATAGAGTAGTATTCAGATACTCATACTTTTTTTTCGCTGCCCTTGAAGTGGGGTGCAAAAAGGGGTTGAGAAGTAATAAGAATAGGGAGTATGGGTTCCTGGCTCTCTGGTTGCACTCTGGAAAGTTTTACAACTGTTACAGACTGTAAATCTTGAAGGGAGAAACCAGCGTTTAAGATTTGAGGGGGGCGGGAAGGGCTGTGCAAAAGAGGAGAGAGGTTTGTAGAATAAGAACCCAGGGCAACATAGAGAGTACCACGGGCAGGAGTTCCTGGAGGGGTCTCTACCAACGTATCTTCCCTTAGAAATTCTTCGTGAACTAAGGGATGGACGCTGTGAAAGACAGCGAAAAGCTCCCGGGTGGAGTCCAGAACCTCCCCAGGGGATTAAAAAAAAAAAACCACAACGGGAAAAAATAAAAAAATAAAAACAGCGGGGGGGCCGAGAGGGCTGGTCTCGGTCAACAACACTAGAACATCCTTTCTCCACTAGTGTGTCTGTGGCCATGGAAACGGGAAGGGACGGACTTAGCCTGGGCAAGCATGCGCAGTAGCTCAAAGTGGTGCGGGTTGTGTGAGGTGAAGCTCTCCCCAGGTTTTTTTCCTCCCTTTCCGCTTGAGAACTACAACTCCCAAGAGGCCTCTGGGCTGCACCGCGTCTCCTTTTCTCCCCCTCCCTCTCCCCTCCTCCGCCTCCCGGGCCCTTAACCCTTCTCCCCCTCCTTCCTATTCTCCTCCCTTCTTCCCCCGCGTGTCTCCTCCCATCTCTTTCGCTGTGTGTCACTGACCCAGAGGCAGGGTGAGGCGGAGGGGGGACCGTGGGGGGGCGCCGCCGCCGCTGCGCTCGCTGCTCGGGTTCGCGGTGCGTGCGTTCTCTTCCCCCGCCGGAATCGCCCCCACGCCAGGGGGCTCCGGAGCCTCCCCATTTCTTTTTCTCTCCCTACTGTCTTTCTCTCTCTGCCTCCTGGTTCCGTCGCTCAGTTCCGGGGCCAACTTCTCCTCCACTGTCGGCGCTCGCCGGGCTCGAGAGAAGCCCGCGGCGGCGGCGGCTCGAAGGACTGGGGCTTCCGTCTAGCCTCTCGCTTCAGCCACCCCCCAAGCTCCTTTTTCTCTCAGTGTCGGTGGAGGGGCTGTGAGGGATCCGAATCATCCGCCAGAGATCGCCCGGTGAGTATCACGACGGTCGGGAGGGTGCGCGCGCGCTCCTTCTCTGGGGAGGGGGGATTAAGGGGGTTGGGGAACAGGACCGGCGGACAGACGCTGTGTGTACGGGGGAGGGGGGTAGGTTGTGAGGGGAAGGTTTTGTTTAGAAAAGGAGGTGGGAGAAGGGGAGACTCCAACTCCCCCCCCCCACTCTTGCTACGTTTCCTGGGTTTATCTTTTCCCCTACCCCCCCCCCACCCCCAGGCCGAAGGAGCCCCGTATAAAGCACAGTTTCTTTCTCCTCACCATCCAGAGCCCTGGGAAGAAAGAGGAAGTGCCTTTGTCCAGGAGCTACCCGGCCCGGACCCTTCTCTCCCTCCCCCCACCCCCTAACCCTTGCGGACTCTGGCCGGGGTTGGGGGGGTCGGGGAGGGGGCGAGCACCCGCCAACTCTCTGCTTCTCCTTCTCTTCCCCCCATCCCCCGCCCCCGCCCCCTCACCTTAGCTCTTCTGGCTCGGGGCCTTGTGTTTTCCTGCTGAAGAAGCCGACCGGAGTGGGGAAAGAGGGGGAAACAAAGGGGAGGGAAGAGTTTGGGGGAGTGGGGTGTGGGGGAGAGGCGCGGATTTTTCTTTTGTGATTACTGGATAAGTTCCCCCCCCTTCCCCTTATATAACGCCGACTTCGAACTTAGTATTTTTTTTTATTATTATTAGGATTATTGTCATTATCTCAGCGTGTCTCTCGGGCCTCCTTTCATCTCTAGATCTCTGAACACTTTACAAATAAGAATTAATTAAGCCACCTAGCATCCCTGAGGGGAGAGTCGATAGACCCGTTTTGTAGGTGGGTATACTGAGGACTCTGGAGAAGCCCTATAATTGTAAATCAGCAACTGTGAGCTGCGTGAAACTTGTGTCTGGGGAAATCCCAGAGTGCTTAATGGGAAAAAATTCGGTTCCCAGAATGTCCCTGGGATGAAGGCAAATATAGCCACTTTACTCGTATGTCAATTGAAGTCTCTTAGTCTTAGTAATTGTTGGGTAGTTAAAACAGTACTACCGCTTATAAAGACTTGGCTCTTAACATCGTGAGAGGGTTTCTTCACTAAAGCTCATAATTGGCTAAGACTTAGAGAAGTATTGTGAAGTAGGTACTTATTTTGGGTGGACAGCCTAATTTTTTTTTAATCACTATAGAAAACTTGAGTTTGTATCTTTAAATAAAATGTTTTTACCTTCTCATATTCATGCATTTTTAGTCTTTGTAAATATTCTAGAGAGCCTTTTTATAAGGAAGATGCTGCTCCAGCTACCTGGTTTTGTTAAAAGTCCTTTGACTTTTTCCTACTCTTCAAAATGTTATCATTTGGACGCATAGCAGTTGAACATTCCATTCAAAAGTGACCAAAAACCATCCTGCGAACTCCTTAAAATTTCGAACTCCAAAGATACTGTCATAACAGTGCTAGTTTGTAATGCCCCTTTTTTTATTGCTTTCAGATAAGACATCTTGTTTTCTTAGGCTGGCTAGATGTGTATCTCTTAAAAACATTCTGTTCCTTTATTCAAATAGAGTTTTTCAAGTTTTTGTTTTGTTTTTTTTAGTTTGTATTCATCTGCACAGCATGATCTTGTCCGGCTTCTTAAACTGGTCTGTGAATGTTTATGACTGTTTTTAATAGCCTGTTCTTCATGAGTTCATTTTTATTTTGGTAGTTGAGCAAATTGAAAGTTACCAGAAATGGCTTTAAATTTAATACATTATCTCTGTGGCTGGTTTCCTGTTTCTGTGAACTATTGCTATAACCATAACAGGTGTAAAGAAGTACTTTATAGTAAATTAAGGAAGAATTTAACTTGATATTTGCATAGGTGCTTCCATTTGTAGGGTACTGCTGTTAAATTGTGGTCCAGCCTTTTGCCCCTCTGTCTAAATTTATACATTGATTGATTGTATTTAAAAGTGAAAGTGAGTCATTGAGAGTTGCACAAAGAGAGAATTATCAAAATAACAAACTGCATCCCTTCCCTTGCTCTTCTTAGATCTTGGATTAATAACAAATCAGGACTCTGGGTGTGGAAAAAATTAGTATTTGTGAAATTCTGTCCAGAAGTAAGTATAGTGTGTCTTCTAAGAAATTTACCCCCCTTTTTAAAGAATGTGCCATTCAAATATAATTCAGAGCATTGGAATTAATGTAAAATGGCATATTGTCTTGATGCTAACTTTTATTTTGACTTGAAAAATGAGATAGAAATGGATTGTGCCAATAGAGACAGATATATTTTGGTTCCCTCCCCTTCCTTAACATCATCAGTTAAGTGGCCATACTGTTGGTTGACATTTACATAGCTCTATGACAGATTAGCAAATGAGATTTATCTTGGACCCTTTGTACTTTAGAGAAGCTACTTGAAGGTGCTCTTTATTCAGTTACTGGAGTCCCTAGTTCGGAGGCAGCATTGACTGGGGGAGTTAGTTATCTTTGCACATTCCCCAGCTTCTAGCTTTTAACCTCAGGATCCATACCTTCACTGACAAAAGAGTCTAAAGGAATGAGAGGAAAATACATGTGGAAGAATTGGGTGAGACACTGTTAAATACTACCAAGGCAGTTTTGTGAGTATTTCAACTTCCATGCAGCTTATCAGAAATATGTGTAGCTGAGTGTATACTGTCATCTGAAGAACATCCTGGATTGTGAGTGTTGAATAGTTTAGGTAATGAGTAGTTGTGTTTTATGAACAACCATTGTTTTCAAGCAAATCTTAAGTTTTGATAGCTGGTAAAATGGACAAAACCTGAAGATTACTTCTTACAGATAACCACTGAAGCATATTTTGTGTGTGTGTGTGTTATTCCTTCTCATTTTTTTTTTAAGTGCTGGAGTTAGCCTTAGAGGCAGAAGACTTGAATTCAAATCCTGCCTGAGAATTTTTTTATTAGCTGGGTGAAAATAGATGTCTCTTAACCCAATTGAAAACAATTTTATTACCTGTAAAATAGAATACCTTACTTAACAGAGTTATTGGGAAGAAAGCACTTTGTGTTACCTCTGAGTTAACTTTCAAAACACTACTAAATGTGAGCTATTATTAAAGATTTTTTTAATTACAGAATTTTCAAAACAATCATTTTGGAATATGTGAGAACATGATAGGATTTTTGAGTGTTTCTTTTGAGAAATTATTCCCAAAGGGGTAGTTAGCTTAATTTTTTTTTTAATTGGGGAAGGCAGTAGCAAAAATAAGTTTGAGACCAATCTGAGGAAGGAAGAAATATTGTTAGTGGTAGAGAATCATGATTTAAGTATGGTACCTTTCCGAACTAAGATCTACAAAGTAATTTCTATAGAACACAGGTAGCGGCCACATTCATTAAGATTACATGCTTTTGTTTAACATTTTATACTTCACTCCTGCTGAAGAGCTAGCAAAAAAAAATTTCAGTGCACCTCTAATTGTATCACACATAAAAACTAAATAGAAACAATACTTTCTAGGATCAGGACTTGTAGTGTATTGTTTTTTCCAAGTTTAAACACTAAACCAAATATTCCCTAAACTTGTTTTATATTAGACCTTTAGAAGAGACTAAAGATCATTGATTTGGGTATGATTTCAGGACCTGCTACTAACTTTTTTTGATATGTTAGGTAGGACATATCACTTCTATGAATGTTATATATTACACATGATCATAGCCAGTACTTAGATGTAAATGCTATTTACCTGGCACAAGTAGCATAAGTTCTCAAATATTAATTTGGGTGCAAACTAAATTTATCACTAAGAGTCAGAAAGACCTAGGTTCACATCCAATCTCTTATATTTACCAGCCTTTTGGCAAGTTACTTAAACTTTAGTTTCCTTATCTGTAAGAACAGGATAATGATATTTATCCTTTCTACCTCACAGGTTTTTATGGTTCAAATAAGATAATGTATGTGAAGTACTTTGCCAGCCTTGAAGCACTATATGAATATCAGCTGTTGTTAACCTTTCATGAAGGAATATGAACATTTACAAGGTTTCTCTACAATGGAATTGTTGATCATTAGCAAGTATTCTATAACTTTTGGATATTTGATTGAAGCTTTTCATTTAACATAGTTACCTATTTATCTTCAGAAATAAGCCAAGAAGAAAGAAGACTTAAAGGTGACATTAATAGAAATAAACTTTAAGGAATTCCAAAGAATTGGAAGGATATGATTTTTTCTAACTACAATAATGCTTTGCCTGCTAATCAGCATTGCAACAAAATTAATGAAGAGCCATGTTGACATAGTATTAACTTCTTTAATATAATAGCCCTACATTACAATAAACCATTTTTAGGAGGAAAACTGATGTTGACAAGTATAATTGGGAAAAATCTGTGACATTAGTTAGCAACACCCACCTAAGCAGAGGGTTTGGAATATATGTGTGTGTGTGTGTATTTTTTTTTTATCTAAAATTCAGCATCTATAGCCTCAATGTAAGTAAGGTAATTGTCTTACTTTTTCAGTGAATCTGTAGGCAATTTTTCTTTTGTAATCTGCCTCCTGAGAGAAGTTGCTAATTCTAAAAATATATCAGTTACCCAGTTTCCTATTATCCACTACAACTTTTTGTTGTTGTTTACTTTTGCTAATGATTTTCTTCCCTGAACCTAGGCCATAATATGCTTAACTATGCCTCACAATACAGATAGTTGGTATAATTATTTGGTTAGATCACAGCTAAATTTCAGCATCTACTCTAGAGAAGCCAAGTTTTTGTTAAACAGAAGGAATGCTACTTAAAAAGTTTTTTTTTTTTAAGAACAAACAAAATGTGCAAATGAACATTGCCCATGAGAAACTATAAGCTCCTAACATTTTTGTTACTAAAATTGTATATAGGGATTCTATTTTAAAATCGCCTTTAGAGCTAGCTTGGAAACTACAGGGAAAAAAGCTGGTCATGTTGCTCCATAGTGTTTTTTAACCAAAGCTGGTAAATAGTAGCAAGATCACCTATCTATTTCATCAGACATGAGTAAAAAACTAGCTGTTTTAAAAAACCAAATGTAGTATCAAAGAATAAAGACCTTCAATAGCTTAAAAGGCTTTTCCAGAAGAGAAGTTCCAAAACTATTTCAAGCAGAACAGTATTATTGGCATAATGATGTAGCCTCCAGAAACACTATCTTGAGGATTACAACATTGATTTGGATATATTATTATATAAATTTCAAAACTATATTATTCCATAGTTATGGTCTATAAAAATTCAAGTATGTAAAGCAAAGACACTCTAGATATAGATTTATTACATCATAGTCTGAAGAAATGGAGCTTTCTAAAATTCCTGTGAACCTTGCATGCTGAGTAGGTGTTTTATAGTATTATTCATTCCAAAATTCTTGTGTTGATATAAATATTTCCATTTTACAATTGGGAAAACTCAGGTTCTATGACTGTTGTGATAAGAGATGAAGGTTAATTCAGGTCTTTATGTTATAGCTATACCCTCATTTCCAGGTTTTAGTTTGAGAAAATGTTTATTTCTTGGAAAGAATTATTTATTAGTGTTAGATCGATTGGAATTATTCCAGAAGTTTGAAAACAATATGCCAGCACGGACATGCTCTGCCCCTCTTTGTGTTTTTGTATTTGACAAAGAGACTTTTTTGCTCAAAGGAGTTTTCAACTTTTATTACACAGGTCTCCATATGTTTTTAGAAATATTTTTCCCTACCTAAATAATTGAACTTAACAGTTATCCCTTCCTTTATTTGTTTAACTTATGTCTGTAAATATACATAGATCTTTTACATATACATAGATCTTTTAAAAGTCATTTACATATACCTGATTTAAAAGAAACAATGAGATTTAAAATAGTTTGTAAAAAAAACCTACTAATGTCTTACCCTAGTACTTCATTTGGGTAGAGAAATAACCCTGAATTGAGATTGCAGATCCTACAAAGCTGAAAACCTTTCAAATACAGAGCTGGTAGTGGACTTTGTATGTATTGTTGAAGGACCTGCCCTGCAAAGTTTGAAGAAGTACACCACATCACCAGACAGTGGCCATCAAGTAGTAATTTTTATTTTTTGGTAACAGCAACTTTATAATAAGATCTAAAAAGGATTGAATCTGATTTTAATGAGAAATCTAGCCCACGAGCTCAGTTTTCTTGGAACATAGGACTTATGCCCCATTACTGGCTTCCCTGTTACACTGAGAGTCTAAACAAGCCAAACAAACTTGTATACTTTATTCATCTATAAAATAAAGAGTAGCATTTGTTCACAGTGGACTTTAAAATCCTGCAGGCAGTGATGATGACAATTCTATATGATAGCTCATTTTTTAAAAGACGTCCATAAAATAGAATCCCAGGCAGTTCTCTTGTTAAAGACTTGGATTTCCTGAAGTTATATGAGTGAATATAAGCCTTATTACATATACTGAGGAAAGGAGATTCTTTAAAAAAAAAAAAAGATAAGATACTATGTACTTTATGTGTACTTAAGTGTATTGATCCTTATAAAGCCCTTTGGGGCACCTCAGTTTTTTAGTTTATCAAAAGTTTAGTTCAATTTTATAGCTCTCTAGATTTAGCATCACATTACCGTTGAACTCTATGCATAATTTCTTACCCTATATTCCTCTAGGTCATTTTTTGTCACTTATGTTCTCCTTCCTGTTGTCACCCTAACCATTATTTTCCCTCTTTGCTGCACCTGCCACCTCTCCTTTTTTAGTGGACTTAGAGGCAGGCAGAGCCTTTTGCTTCATGCTATACCTTAAAGTGACAGCAGAGATTTAAGAGTTCTCCCTTATTTGGGAGATTAGAAACCATTAATCTGCAGTTTAATAGTTGGCCAATAACCTCAGAATTTCCCTTCCTTTATCTTTTCTTGCTCTTTTTGGGTTACAAATTTTTGAAAGAATGGTGCCCTCTTTTGAATGGGTTACAGGCAGACATTTTTTGTTTAGTTACTGATTTGAGAAACAGTCTACGTTTAGAATGATGCCTGATGATGCTCTAATCTTGCTTCTCTACAGAAGCAAAAGTACATTTGAATTAACTGCCTAGCTGAATTTCAACACTGGTTTTCTGTTTTTCCTATTTGTTGCCTTTCCTGCATAATGTTAGACAGTTGCTATTATCTTAAATGGTAATCTAGCCATGGAACAAGCTGCATGTTTCTGAACTGTTAGGCATCTGTCTATTGATGTTTGAGAGGGAGAGGATAAAAATATCTGTATTGTAGTGAAGTTTTAACAGATGTTCTTGACCTTGCCTTCCATGTAAGTGAATTATGAAATAATTAGCATTGATTCTTGCCAGCCAGTGGGTGCTCAGTCTGCCTCTTATGCCAGTTGACTCAAACTTAATTCTGTCTCAAAAAGATCGCTTTTATTATGTTCATTAACACTCACTGGGTGAAGAGAAACAATTGGAGGTGCTTTGTTTGTTCTTCAAAACCTAAGTGCTATATTTCTGGTTTTTGGCAGACAATATTACTAAGTACTTCATGTTCCTCTGGGTTTTTGCCAGATTAAATGTACTGCGTGTACTCGAAACACCAAAAGCAGACTTTAATTTTAGAGTACAGCTAACTATTGATTTTCCTTCGAATTGCTCCTTCCTACTGATCCTTTTAATTTACTATCAAAAGAAGAGTGGCCTTTGTTAACAAAACTTGCTCACAAAAGCCTTGCATGAGAAAACCTGTTGAATTTGTGATATTTGTAACCAAACAGCTTATAAGGCTCCAGGTTAGAAGCTGTATACTTAGAAGTTGGACCATCTCCCCTTGTCCAAAACTGCTTTTTACTTAAATAGTGCATTATTTTCCTTTTCATTGGAAAGGGTACATCAATTCCCAGGCTAAGACTTAACTCCTTTATCACCAGACCAAAAGCAGCTTTGATGAATTTGAGGCAATCTAATCAACATGAGCCAGTTGTGAGACCTTATTGATTAATCTCAGAAGTCTTTTGGCTCATAATTGACTCTTTTTCAGCAAACAAAAATGCTTATTTTAATTTTATCTGTTTTAGAAATAGTCTTTCTGAATAAATTTGTATCTATTTCAGTTTTTGAGTACTGATTATAATGCATTTATCAAGAATTTATCACTAAAGAACATATAAAATTATTTGCACAAAAAGCATTTGCTAGGTTTCAGAAGTGAGTAGGCTGTTAGTGATTCAGTTTGCCCCCTCTTGTTTCCCACCCACTTCTTAAATTGAATTGCCTCCTTCTTAACATCTAGTAGCCCTGAGTCATAGCCTCTACTTTTTGGCAGAACTTCTAAAGAAGGATTGTCATTTGGAAAAGCTCACGTTGAAGTGAAATTTTCAGAAAACTATCTGAATCATAGATGGTTGACTATAGTAATACAAATTAGTTGTTATGAACTCACTAATCCATTATCTATGAAAATTCTTGCGCCGAGAGTGGGACTGTCTCTGTGCATCAACTTTTCCACTTGAATCTCCTTCATGCACAAGTGTTTTTGTGCACACTCATCTACATCACAGATGAAAGGGCACAAAGACAATCATCATCCTCGGTTCCCAAGAGACTACTACTACTACTAATCCATTATCTATGAAAATTCTTGCAGGTATATTTTTACCATAGGGCTTATAAATGCTGAGAAGTTTCCTTTTAGCCGATTTTCTAGTTTCTATTTTTAACATCTTCAAGTGAAGTTTCTTTTGCAGTTCATTGAATAAGCTCATCAGATAAAATTACCTATAGAAAGTTCTTCTTTTGGCATCCTCAATTTCTCTTTATTATTGAGCCCAAAAGGCTCCATTCAAGAAAAGAAACAAGCATTTAAGTGCCTTTTGTGTGCCAGGCACTGTGCTAAGCACAGGCCTGGGAGGTAGGTACTGTTATCCCCATTTTACAGCTGAGGAAACTGAAATAGATGTTAAATTATTTGCCCAGATGTGTAAGGCAAAATTTGAATTCATATCTTCCTGACTTCAGGCCCATTTGTCTATTCTATATGCCACTTAGCAACCTTGGAATTCATCTGTTTTTAGCTTAAAATAAAAAAGATTTGTATTTCATGTGACTGCATCCCAGATAAATTGTACAGAAAGTTCACCTGCACCCTTAATTCATAATTGAATGCAAACCTATACATCATTAATGATGCCATATGATATCAACTTGTTGATAGGAATAAGGTACCTAAAAATATAAAAAATAATCCTAGGTTAAATTCACTTTTGGGAACAGGTTTTTTCTCCCCAGCAAAGCATATAAGAGGAGAGAACATCAGCATTAATAATGAGTAACTGTATATGAGGTTTTGCAGAGTGCTTTAAATATATTATTTCATTTAATCTACATAATATTTTGAAGTAAATATAGGTACTTCAAAAGCAGTTATTTCAATGTGGAATAGCTGTTATTATTCCCCCCCCCCCCATTTTTTAACAGATGAGAAAACTTGGAACTAAAAGAGGTTTAATGACATCATCAGACAGAAGCTATCAAGCAGGATTTGTTCTTTTTTAAAATTTATTTATTATTTTTAAAGTATTTTCCTATGATTACATGATTCATGTTCTCTCCCTCCCCTTTTCCTTCCCCCCTCCCGGAGCTGACAAGGAGTCTTCCTGGGTTACATGTATTATCATTCAAAACTTATTTCCATATTATTCATTTTTGTAATAATCTTTTAAAACCAAAACCCCAAATCATATTCTTATAAAGAAGTGATAAATCATTTGTTTTTCTTCTACATTTCTACTCGCACAGTTGGTTCTCTGGATATGGATAATAGTCTTCCTCATATGTCTCTTGAGATCATCCTGGATCATTGCATTGTTATTGGTAGCAAAGTCTATTTGATCATCCCATAATGTCAGTTACTGTGTATAATGTTCTGGTTCTGCTCATTTCACTCTGCATCAGTTTGTGGAGGTCTTTCCAGCTCAGTTCATCGTTCCTTATAGGACAATAGTATTCCATCACCATCCTATATATTCAGCCATTCCTCAGTCTAGGGACACCCCCACATTTTACAATTTTTTAGCACAGCTATTAATATTTTTGTACATTTTTTGTCTCTTTGGGGGTACAAACCTTATAGTGGTATTGCTGGATCAAAGGGCAAGGTAGTCTTTTAATGCCCTTTGGGCATAATTCCAAACTGCCTTCCAGAATGGTTGGATGAATTCACAACTCTACCAGCAGTGCATTAGTGTCCCAATTTTGTGTCAGGCAGTATTTGAGCCTAGATATTGTCTTGCTCCTGTTAACTTGGAAATAATACAGAACTACCAAAGTAGTGAGAAAAACCAAGTCTTTAATCAAGAAAGAGATACGTCCAATATTTGGCCCTTTACTCAGAGCTGTCAAAACTTTTACAGGGCCTATACCCTGGAACTCTAGGGACATTATCCCTGGGAGTGACACTGTGCTAGATGGCTACTCGGAAGGACAAAAGAATTTGGGGAACTTATATACCTTTTGGGAAACTGAGGGACTGGGAAATATGATTGATGGACTTTTTTGTAGCCATTGCTACAAGCAAATGGGAGTGTCCAAACTAGCTGTCTGGCTGGGGAAAGAAACCATAACCAGAGGCTAGGGTGCCTACCTTACAATGGATACTAAAAGGATTGTCTCTGCCCTGTTGTTGGGTCTATTGGTTCAGTCTGAAACTTCCCTAGGACAAACTCCCCTGGGAACAGGGACAAAATTGGGGTCTCCACTTACATGCTAACTCTAAAACTTGAGGTTCATCAGAATCTTACTAGGCTTACTAGTTTGGGAGTTTCTAGATTCCACTTTGACACTCCAATTCTCTTCTACACAATTACAAAACAAAATTTTTATAAGTGGAAAGGTATAATAACTTTTTTTCTTGGTGAGTGAGAATAGCATGTAAGTTTGCTATGATCTCCACAATAATACTTGATTGTAGAAAGTATACAAGCCAGGAAAAGGCCTTTTTTCTTTTGCCCATGTGACTGTTATTGTCATTTAGTGATTTTTTGGTTATGTTCGAACTTTTGTGACTTCTTTTGGGATTTTCTTAGTAAAGATAGTAGATTCGTTTTCCATTTCCTTCTCATTTTTACAAATGAGAAAACTGAGGCAAACAGTTATATGACTTTCTTGGGTTTATACAGTTAGTCTGAAAACAGATTTGAACTCAGTAAGTGGAGTCTTTCTGACTCTAGACCTGGCATTCTGTCCACTGCCCTACTTAAAGTCATTTAACTTTTCTGAGCCTCGGTTTCCTCATTTCTAAAATAGAGATATGAACCAGCCAACTACTTCCTATAGGGCAAGCAAACTAGCAGGCACAGTAATGCATTCTGAAAGAGAGATGATGGGCAGCATGTACCAAGCAAGTCATACCACTATCACCATCCTAGCTACCACTTCCCCATAGACACTGATGGAGATAGCTGAGACTACATAGCCATCTTTGAGAGGAGCAATGCTATGAAAGAGTCTCCTTTTTACTTCCCCCACTGATACCAGTGCCAATCAAGCAAGAGTGGTCAGCATCTTCTCAGACCACCAGTCCTTCAAACCCCTAAAGACTCTTCCCCTCTTTTTCCAGCTATTAATCTGGGAAGCAGGCCCTATGGAAATGCAACCTGGTAGGTACTTTATAGTTACTAAAGACTTGGAAAATAAAGTTCTTACCACCAAAATTCAGAGCCTGTTAAATGATTCAACATCATAAATAGGTAGGATGTTATCAGTGAAAATGACTGATTAAAGAAGAGGCCCCACCATCTGCTTTGCCACTATTACCTTAACAACTAGGGGACCTTTCCATGATTTGAAACTGAGTTCTCTCATGTATTTTTTCCTTATTATAACAAGCTTCTTGAGCAGAAACATGTTTTGTTTTTCTGTATCCCCCAGCACTTAGTTACAGTTTTTCAATCTTAATAGGTTTTCATTCCCTCAGTACTGCCAGCCTCACCAAGTTGCTGTGAAGGAAGTATGCTGCAGATATTAAAATGATATTGTCAACTGGGTTTTTGGGCCCCAGGTTTGCCCCTATGCCTTAGAAAAACACCTTAAGAGGAGTCCCCAGACTGACTTTGTTTCAGACTGAACAATAGATTTTAAAGTACTTAATGAACCCAGTTTAGGTTCGTAGGCTTGATCAAATGTTAAGTACCCTTTTTTGTCTTAGTAGTTTCTCCCATTATATCAAAGTCCTCTCCCAGGAATCCCAGACCTTGGCTGGCCTCTTTCTTTAGTATCCATTGTAAAGCATCAGCCTCTCTTGGACTCCTCATTTCCTTGTAGCTATTGTAAAGCCAATCAATCATACTTCCCTGTCTTTTGTTTCTCAAAAGGTATACAAGATCCCTATGTTCTGTTGTTCTTTGGAGAATCTCAGAGACTCTGTCTCCAGAGCCCCCAGGGTTTGACTCTGTGTGGTATTTAGCACTTTGCCTGATTGGCTGCCAAAATTTAAGGACCTGTCTCTTTCCTGATTAAAGATTTGTTTTTGCTAACTACTTTGGTGGTTCTGTGTTTTTCCAAGTTGGCAATATATAAATATGAAATACTAACTAATAGTAATTGCCCCTGTTGACTTTCATCATTTTAAATTTTAGTGTCAGCTCTTTAAAACCCTAAATGATCCAAGACAAAAATCTTAGTTTAGTGAAGCACAAAATAAGAGTTAAAGAAATCTGTTTCTAAAAGTCCCTGGATACTATTTTGTTTTCCATATTAGCAGTTAATCTGGTCTGTAGTTAATCAGTATCCATAGTGTATATATTCAAGTTAAATTTTTCTTGTCAAAGCTTCATTTCCTCTTTAATGAGGGAAAGTTACTGTCCAGAAGGTATAGCTTGGATTAATGCCACCAAACAGATAGTATATAGGAAGTAGAAAAAAGTAATAAGATCCATGTGATGCATCACATATGCAGTGACCCTATTTCTGGTTTATTACTCTATACAGAGATCCACTTTTAAAGTATTAAAGCCTGAAGGGATATGAATATTCTGTATTGTGGAATCCTTTTCATGACTTATTTTAGTTTATTAATTGAAATGTCTTACTGTAAAATGCAGCAAGAATGGTGAGTTCTATGACTGCCAACTCCTTATGGTAGGTGGTTTTATTTGAGGAGGTTGTGTTTTTTGACAAATAATGAATCCTTGATATAACATGATTTCTATAGCAAGGATATCTTTCTTAGAATTAGTTTTTAAGTTTAAAAATTAATATCCAAATATTCCAAGTATTAAATTTAATAAGATTTATTCATAATAACTTGAAGTAAGGAAAATAAGCTAGAGTAAAAACTTGAGTAAAGCCAGCTTTCTCAACCTCACACACCAGAAAAAGAGAGCAAATGAGGAATTACATATAACTTAAAAACAATAACTTAAGGATGCTAAGATGAATGAAGGGAAAAGGATTCTGGGAGATGAAGTCCAAGGGTTCGAGAATTTCTAATTATACAAGTTAATGATCGAGGAAGGAAAATAGTTACTGGAAGCAAAGTAGAAAAATAATCTTTGTAGTATTTTTCTCATGTAACACATTCTACGGTATATCCTGGATGGACAGCATTATAATGAAGCTGTAGAGTATATTGGTAACATTTTTCTGGAACATATTTACTTTGATTCCTTTACTAAGGCAAGGAGCTTTGCATATAGCAATCCCAAATATGTATTTAAATGATTATTTAATAGTTAAGTATTTCTTGATTTCTTATTATAGGCCTATTGGACTTGAGAGATAATCTAATTACATGTGCACCACACTCTGCCCTACTTTTTCATTGAGGAAACTGAGGCATTGAGAAATACAATTACTTTCCCAGGCATAGTTCATGATTATGCTGTTTTTAAATTATGTCAAATAAAATAAGACATTTAATTATATAAAAAAATAGGATATATTTCCCAAGGGGAGAAAACAAGGGAAGCTACATATTATTAGCTAGCTATAAATTGAGCAGTCTTATCTCATAATATTCCCCAATAAATAAGGTAAACATTTGACTACAAAGAACTAATATTAAGTATTTGTAAAATAAACTTCCAGGTGCTAAAGCTCTTGAATTTTAGCCGATGTTACTAGAGTATATACAATCAAGCAATTTATTTTGCCTGCCACGAGGCTCAGTTTCTTTCTGTGAAATATGGAAAATAATTCTACTCTTTTTATAATTTTAAGGAAAGTAATATAACCATTTAGGCTTCTCATGTTTGAATTATAGTACACATGATATTGAAGTTTATATAATTTTCAGACATTAGCTCCACAGGATTGATAGGTAACAACTGGCTTAGTACTTTATGTACATTATTATCTCATTTGATCCTCACATTATCTTATCTGATGTTCTCAAGAACCCTAAGTAATTATTCTGAGTTTAGTTATTCCTAGATGAACAACACAGGAGTTCAGGGAGGCAAAGTGACTTCCGTGTTTATGTCAAAATCATTTAGGTAAAAGAGTTAACTTTCCCTCCTCCCCCCCAATTCTCTTGATTATTAGTATCAAGTTAGGCATAAAACTGAATAATTTATGCTTGCCAAAGGTGTTTGCTCCTGTCGTGGAGGATCTAGTAGAGTTTGAATTGGAGTGCCATTTTCCCTGTACATGATGAAGACCCTCCAGATGTTCCAGTTTGTTGATGATACTCCTCTGTCGTGTTGTTTTGACTCCTGGAACAATGCAGAGACTCCTGATGAGATCCATAATTACTCAGAAATCTGACCTATCATAGCAAAACCAAGTGGATAAGGAATGGCTATTGTCTAATCTGTAATTTGGAGAAACCTGAACAACCAATAGAGCTGTTCCATTAATACATAGTATCTTGAATAGATAATATATACTTAATGATTTTATGAACATGTATTTTGATGATAAGGTATCAGAAACTATTTTTGTCTAAAAATGTTCCCAATTCATCATTGTATTTTTCATACAAAATACAATGGGAGTTTCATGGGAGTACCAACTTTGTAGTCATAGGACCTGAGTCCAGATCCCTGCCCTACCACTGGTGTAACTTTGGGCAAGTCACTTAGTCTCTCTGGATCTCAGTTTCATTATCTATAAAATGAGGAGGCTGACCCTGATGACCATTTAGGGCCCTTCCTTTTCAAAATCTAACTATGGGACTTCCAGTTAAGATGGCGGCTTAGAGAAAGCTAAAGTTCAGATCTCCGGAAAACCCTTCCCGACCGATCTCAAACTATAAGCTCCTAAGGCGCCGAAATTCAAAACGATCAACAGCACAGACCCTGGGAACCCTCCTCCTGGATCTGGACCCGGATCAAAAGGTACGGCTCCCCTCAAAAGCCAGAACCCAAGATCACTCGGACCTAAGGGGTAGGAGCGCAGAGTCCAAGGCTCCGGGAAGCCGCAGCCCGGCCTGGCTCAGAGAGCAGGGTCCTCGGAACAACAACCCTCAGGGCCTTCTATACGAGTCCCAGTGAAAGTCACTGCCTGGAGCAAGACAGCCTCAGGGGCTGGATCCTGCTATCCAAGTCTCAGTGAAAGTCCCTGCCCTCGGAGCTTGGGGAAGCTGCAGCCCATCCCCCCGCAGGCCGACGAAACAGCCTCACGGCCAGCTATTCTGAAGGCAACTTCCGGAAAGCAACGTTGTCCGACCCTTCCATTCCAGTTCCAGTGAGGCATATTCAGTTTAACCCAGGGAAAGCTCATAGAACGGACAATCTGCCCAGGACTAAAGCCTCTGATCACCAGACAGAGATAAGAAAAGCTAATCCTCCACATTCAGAGATGGCAAACTCCACAGAAGCACAGAAGCCCCAAAATACCAAGAAAAATAAGAAGAAAGGGGCAACTTTGGACACATTCTATGGAGCCAAAATACAAAATACAGAGCAGATAGAAGAAGATATACAAGAAAATGCTCCAAAATCTTCCAAAGGAAATGGAAACTCTCCACAAACCCATGAAGAATTTGAATCAGAAATGACCAAAAAGATGGAAGCCCTCTGGGAGGAAAAGTGGGAAATAATGCAAAAGAAATTCACGCATCTACAAAACCAGTTTGACCAAACTGTAAAAGAAAACCAGGCTTTAAAGCAAGAACTAATAAAGCAAAGCCAAAACACCAAGAAATTAGAAGAGAACATAAAATATCTCACCGACAAGGTGATAGATCTGGAAAATAGAGGGAGAAGGGATAATTTATGAATAATTGGACTCCCAGAAAAGCCAGAAATAAACACCAAACTGGACATGGTGATACAAGATATAATCAAAGAAAATTGCCCAGAGATTCTAGAACAAGGGGGCAATACAGCCACTGACAGAGCTCACAGAACACCTTCTACACTAAACCCCCAAAAGACAACTCCCAGGAATGTAATTGCCAAATTCCAAAGCTATCAAACAAAAGAAAAAATCCTACAGGAAGCCAGAAAAAGACAATTTAGATATAAAGGAATGCCAATCAGGGTCAAAATCTAACTATGCTCCCTGTGTATTTATATGAAGTCTGTTGGCAACCATATTTTTCCCCACCAGTAACAGTACTTGGTAATTCCAAAGATAGAGTAGATTGTATTTGCTGGTTCTATGCTTTTTACTTGTATCTCTATACTTCCAATATTTCATTTACTAGTTTCAGCAATTCCAGTGGATTTTTTCTTCAAATTGGTCATAAAGGGATATTATTTCACTTAGAAGATTAGAAACTTTAGGAGATTAAGAGTTTTAAATTTCATCATTGAACATTATACATTTTATAACTTTAGTTAGCTCAGCTTTTTAAAATATAAGTCTTTTTTTGAAAGTAGCTTAATGTATTATATATGTACATATATAAACATGTCTATGTGAAAAATGTAACAAATATAATAGCAATGCAAACTTCCATGAGATTATTTAACTTCAAATTTCCATGCCTCACCTTAGGTGCAACCTAGCTAGCATCATGACAACACAATCTTTGTCATGAACTTAGGTCAGTTAATAGTGAAGATGAAAGTTTGCACCCATGTTATTTTGACTCCTGTGGATTCAGGTTTGACCTCATTTGCACATACTATTGTATTAAATATTTGCTTTATTGCCATCACTTTCCATGGATTAGGTTTATACCATGTCACAGAGCTTTCATTGACAAAGCCAATTTGGCATTAATCATGAAGGATGTTATCCTCAAGATTCAAATGGAACAGGGATACTCTGTTGTTGATGGTGAAGTCCTTTGGAAGTTCCCATTCAGAAATAATACAGTATCAATTAAATCAAGCCCCTTCTCTGGGAGATCATAGATCCAAAGCTAGATGAGACCTCAAATTAAGCTGTTGTGCCTCATTTTACAGATGCTGAAACTGAGGCTTAGGGAGGATAAATGACTTGACCAAGAATACACAGGTAAGCTTCAGAGACAAGAATTCAAAACCAGCTACTCTGACTTACAGAATCTCTGATCACTGCATATCTGAGAGAAAAAGAGATAGAAGCATTAAGTATTTACTATGTGCTGAGCACAGTGCTAAGGATACAAACACAAGGGAATGAGACAATCCCTCCTCTCATTTACATTCACATAGGAGAGGACAAAACATAACTGAAAGTTGGAGGGGTGGTGGTGTCTGTTTGGGAAAAAGGCAGCTGGTATGGAGGTGGTACAGACAGAAGGGGAAGTTGGAAATGAATTGTTTAGCTAGGGCTCCTTAGAATATGATGATCAATGAGCAGGTCTCAGGGCTGTCTTTACTTAAATATTTACTTAAAAGTAATCTATTAAACAATTTAAATAGGAAAAATTAAGTGGATGAAAAATGCCAGTTATTCAGATGGTTAAATTACCTCCCTTACCTCCAGAAAAATAACCTCACCTCTTTAAAAGAGTGTATCTTGGCATAGTAGAAAGAAGTCATACTGATTTTCTCTTGGTTAATATTTAAGATCTACAGAATCATAAAATCCTAGAACCAAAGGGATAGCTAAATTTATCCAGGATAGAGTTGTCATTTATCACCTCATAGGTCATTTCAGCTTTATTTTTCTTTTCAGAAAATGGCATAGTTCGTGGCTAAGTAAAGCTTTGTGAAGATAAAGTAAAATTTGAAAAAGAAATTCAAATTGTCTGTTAACATAGAACAAAATTTCATTCTTCCAACTCTACATACTATACATGTAATGTTATTTCTGCCATTTCCTGTTTGATAGTTACTTATTTGATGTTTATTTTAATAGGAAAGGATTATATAACAAAGTGACAGGCCCCTGGTGTTTAAAGCCTCTACCAATAAGATATGTTAGCATATAATTACTTACCACAGACCCATCATGCAGAAATATCCTATTAAGAAAAAAGGTTTGTTGGTTTTGTGGTATAGCCTGGTCTTCACAGTATGTGAGACTGAAACTACCCATTATATTGTGAAATTGAGACACCTTTACTTATTGCTTGAAGAAGATTCTGGGCCCTGTACACGTTAATGAAGCAGTATCATAGATTTATCAAAATTTGGCAATAGTAATAGATGTAGGGGCAGCTAGATGGCTCAGTGGGTAGAATCAGGAGATAGGAGGTCCTGAGTTCAAATATGGCTGCAGATACTTCCTAGCTGTATGACCTTGAACAAGTCACTTAACCCTGTTTGCTCAGCTCTTACCAGTCTTCTGTCTTGGAACCAATACTTGTATCAAGTCTAAGACAAAGGTAAAGGATTTTTTAAAAAATAGTAATAGTTTGCATATTGAGATTTGGGCCCACTTCAACAAAATTGACACATCTGAAATATATATATATATATGTATTTTTAAGTTTAAAAACCACTTTTATGTAGCACTTTAAAATTTATCAAGCCTCATAATAACTTCATGATGTAGGTAGTTAAAATGTAATCTTAGTCGTAAGGAGAACAAAACCAAAGTTGAAAATTGTTCATTGGATTTGCCTAGGATCAACTGAGAAATCTGTCTGACTTTGAGACCAGGTTCTTTCTTCTATCCCATATTGCTTTTTACCCAAAATGATAGAATTTGCAGGATTAGATTAAACCTTGCATTGTTTAGTGACTTTCTGGCATAGATAACATAATAAAATTCCATTATAATACAAGATTGAGTTATATACCACATGTCAAGTTGTATGTCCCCTGCCCTAAATTACAGTATTATAAGACTAGCCTTAGGAAAGTTTAAGACCTTAAGGTTCTAAAGGAATTCAGATGTGTGTTAGAACTACCCATACCAAGAACTTTGTGAATTAAACATCCATATAAGTCAATACTAACATTTAAAAAATTATATTTTAAGTCTCATTCTGAATAGGCTGAGAACAACAGATTAGACAACACCGTTTATATATAGTCTTGTCTTATGGTAAGTCAGCCAATTAATAGGAAAAATTGTCAAAATTTTAAAGTTTAAAGAAATTATATTGCTGAATTGTATTCTAAGAATTATGTATTTATTGAATGTTAGAGGTAGATGAATATGCTTAAATATGTATGCCTTTAGAGAAGATTGTTCCAACAGAGCAAATGTAAGTGAACATCACAGTTTATTGCCGTCTAAAGCTTTCCCTCTGCTTAACATTTTGTTCTGAATGTCTTGCTTTTTTCCACCTACCCACACATGTAAGAGAATGACAAAGAGCAATACAGTGAATTCAAAAATTTGGCTTATTTCAAAACAGAATAAACCTTCTTTGTAAGAGTTTTACTATGTCTCTCAAAACAGGATTTTTTTTTTGCACAAATCTATTCAATGCGAGCATCCTTATTAAATAAAGATCTATGACCTTGTGCTTGCCAAGAGATTTGGTGAAAAAAACATTAATTAGAATCATATTTGTAGTTATATTCAATCAAGATCCTTTGCTTTATTTTTCTTATGATATATGAATGAGGTGACAGAGGAGGTTACTTTAGGAAATATAACATGTACAAAGATTAAATATGCTTATAGAAATTCAAATGCATTATTCAATTGGTATTTCTATAAAACACTTTGCCAGAGTTCTTACTCTCCTGGAGCTTACAGGCTAGTAGGGAATGTGATACATAAAGAACTGTAATACAGCAATAGATAAAAGAAGCCCAAATGCTCTGTGCTGCTGAAGGATGGAAAAGGATCATTATTGCCTCCTAGATTGATCAGGGAAGGCTTCATGGAGGTGCATTTGAAATGAGATTTAGTTGATATATAAAGTTTCAGTGGGGTAAAGAAGGGTGGGAGGAAAGATGATGAACTCCAGGCATAGGGGAACTCATTATGTGTGCAAAGGCTTGGAGTACTGTACCAGAGATAACAAATAATCTAGGCATGGTATTTAGAACTATGGATAGCAGGCTAAGGGATTTGAAGTTTATTTGATAGGCAACAGGGAATAATTGGAAACTATAGCAGAGGGGTGACAAGACCAGGTCTTTTGAGAAAAGAAAGCTAATTTAATAGCATTTAAAGGAGTAAGGCCTGAAATAGTAAAAAAAAAAAAAGTTGTTAGAGGACTAGTTAAGTTTTTATAGTAGTTCAGGTAGGAGACAATAAGTTTCTGTAATAGACTGGTGGCAGTGGAAATAGAGATCATGAGATAAATTTGAAAGAGATTGCTAGACTTAGCTAATGATCATGTATGAGAAATAAGGAAAAGAGAAGAGCCAAAGGTAACTGATGTTTCAAACATGATGCTATTTGTAGAAATAGGGAAGTCAGAGGAAGGATTGGGTTGGGAGTAGGGAGGAGCTAAGTTTGATTTTGAACAGTCTAATGAAGCCTCTGGAACATTTCTCAGAATGTTTTTAAATTCATAAGATTACAAAGAAAACCAATTATATTGAAATAGTTATTAAAATATATTTTTTAAATTTAAATACATGAACCCTAGGTTAACAACTCTTGGTATTGTTGAAGCCTGGGCTTCACATGAAGGCCAGACTGAGAACAGCCTTGGGGAATCACTAACCTTTAACAGATTGAAGAGACTTGATAAAGTTTTTTAGAAGGACTGGGAGAGAACCAGTGGGAGGAGTTAGGAAATAGAAGGGTCTAGGAAGTGTGGGAAGTGGTCAGCAGTAAAGTACTAACTATCAAGGATGATGAAGATTTGATAATCAGGAGGTCACTGATAACTTTAAAAGAGCAGTTAAGAGTAGAGTGATGAAGAGTGGAAACATCATGGGAAAGGAAACAAGCATTTATTAAACACCTACCTGGTGCCAGGCACCATGCCAAGTATTCTATGATTATCATTTCATTTGAATGTTACAACAAAAGATAGGTGCAATGATTATGCCCATCTTACAGCTAGGTTAACTAAGGCAAACAAGTTGATACTGATTAGTATCTGAGGGAAAATTTGAATTTAGTTCTCTTGTATTACTAGCTTCCTTTATAAGAGACTGAGAAAAGAGTAATAAAAAGAAGGAAGTACTTTACACCAATCTATGGATTATTTTTCATAAAGTTTGGTGAAGAAAGGAAAAAGACGTTGCAGTAGCTAGAACAAAAGGTTCTGTTTTGTGATTGGAGAATACTGAATATACTTAGAGGTAAATGGGAGAGAATGAAGCTGATGATAATAACTGATGTGTATATAGCACTTTAAGGTTGCAATGTATTTTGTATAAAATATGAGGGAAAGAATGATTGCTGTAGACATCTTAAACTCAATATGTCTATCTTTCCTTCTAAAACCTCTTCCCCTCCTAACTACCCTCTTCTGTCTTATAGAGAGCACGATCCTCCCTGGCCCTCTGGCTCACAACCCAGGAGTTATCCTTGTCTGCTCACTATCTTTCACCTCCCCGTGTCCAAGCTGAGGCCAAAGCCTATTGATTTCATATTTGTAATAGCTCTTAGCACTACCATCATTTAGTACTGGACAATTACATTAGCCTGCTGGTGGGACTGCCCACCTTAGGTCTTTCCCCACTTCAGTCTGTTCTCCATCCAGCCACTAAATTGTTTTCCTAAAGTTCAGGTCTGATTATGATACACAATAAATGCTCACTAAATCCTAGTGGCTTCTTATGGCCTCTGGGATCAGATACAGAACACTTACTTTGATTTTCAAAGCCCTTCAGAACTTAGTTGCTTCCTACCTTTACAGTCTTTTTTACATCTTATTCCCTGCCACCATGTACTCTTTGATCTAGCCTACTGGCTATTTTTTCTTTTGGCTCTGGGCATTTTCTCTGGCTGTTCCCCATGCCTGAACTGCTCTCCCTTTTCTATTCAGACTGCTGACTTTCTTAGCTTCTTTTTAAGTCTCAACTAAAATCCCACTTTCTACAGAAAATCTCCCCCCTTAATTCCCATTTTCCCCCTGCTAATTATTTTCTATTCTTTATAGCTTTGTATGTATTTGTTTACATGCTGTCTCCTCTAATAGATCATAAGTTTCTTGAGGGCAAGTACTGTCTTTTGCCTCCTTTTATATGCCCATTGCTTGGCAGTTCCTGGCACATAGTTTGTTTGTAATAAATGTGGATGGATAGAAGGGAGCAAGGAAAGAAAAAGGCTCTGGAAGCAAATGAAGATAGTAAAATTTAGAGGAATTTTTCTGGGCTCTGCCTTATTCAGGCCAACCCCACTGATCTGTCTTCAATATTGGAACAAAGTGAGACACTCAGATTATTCAGCAGCTAATAATAAGCACAGGAGATTTACTTAGTCATAGAAGAAGGATGTTCAATAAGAGTATGTATTAATGACACCTCAAGCTGATTCAGCTCAACTTCCTTGCACAGTTAGCTCCTGTTACTTTGTTTTTTGAAGACCAGAAAGTCTTGTCAACAGGCTGAGCCTGTATTCACCTTAGCCAATCAAGGGTAAGTGTGATTATATTTTAAGGGAACTCTAGCTAGCCTAACTTGCATAGGAATTTGATGGAAGTATAGGGGAACCTTTTCTGAAGCTGGAGGAAACAATATTAGAATGAGAAAAAGATGATACAGAGTTGAAGGAACTCTTACACAATCTTCTAGGAAAGAAACTAGATCATTTGCCAAGAAAAAGCAACTTGTGAGGACTAGGCGATTTTGTTAAGTTTCATTCATTGCTCAGAAATGTTATAGTAATGATTTTTTTAGTTTAATTAATTTCAAATATTTCTCCATGCTTACATAAGTCATATTCTTTTCCTCCCCCTCCTTCAACCCCCCCCTCCCATAGCCAAGGGGCAATCCCACTGGGTTTTACATGTGTCATTGATCAAGAACTATTTCTATATTATTAATATTTGCACTAGGGTGATTGTTTAGAATCTGCATTCCCAACCATACCCCTATCGAACCATATGATCAAGCAGTTGTTTTTCTTCTGTGTTTCTTCTCCCATAGTTCTTTCTCTGGATGTGGATAATGTTCTTTCTCATAAGTCCCTCAGAATTGTCCTGGATCATTGCATTGCTGCTAGTAGAGAAGTCTATTATATTCAATTGTGCCACAGTGTATCCATCTCTGTGCATAATGCTTTCTTGTTTCTGCTGCTTTCACTCTGCATCAATTCCTGGAGGTTTTTTCAGTTCACATGGAATTCCTCCAGTTCATTATTCCTTTTAGCACAATAGTATTCCATCACCAACAGATACCACAATTTGTTTAACCATTCCCCAATCAAAGGGCATCCCTTCATTTTCAAATTTTTTGGCCACCACAGAGAATATGGCTATAAATATTTTTGTACAAGTCTTTTTCCTTATTATCTCTTTTGGATATAGACCCAGCAGTGGTATGACTGGATCAAAGGGCAGGTAGTCTTTTTTTTTTCACCCCTTACCTTCTGGCTTGGAATCAATACTGTGTATTGGTTCCAAGGCAGAAGAGTGGTATGGGCTAGGCAATGGAGGTTGAGTGACTTGCCCCCAGGGTCACACTGCTGGGAAGTGTCTGAGGCTAGACTTGAACTTAGGACCTCCCATCTCTAGACCTGGCTCTCAATCCACTGAGCTACCCAGCGGCCCCCAAGCAGTCTTAATGCCCTTTGGGCATAGTTCCAAACTGCCTTCCAGAATGGTTGGATGAATTCACACAACTCTACCAGTCGTACATTAATATCCCAATTTTGCCTAATCTATAGATGGTTTTTGATGTTGATATTTCTGTATACTCTTAAGAACAAATTACATAATAAATTCAGCATATTATTTTCACAACTATCCTCTTTGTGGCTTCTTCTTAATTTCCTTTTGTTTTTTTCAAATGCTACTGTGACTGTTTACTCTGTAATCACTATATTTTTTTTTAAACCTTCCCTTGTAAATAGTAGCAGCTAGGGTTTCATGTAGCATTTTAAAGTTTGCCAAGAGCTTTACAAATGTCCTCTCATTTTAACCTTATAACAATTATGGGAGCTAGGTATTCTTCAAATATTAATTCTGCAGCTGTATTTAATGTTCTCTTAAAGAATAACTTGTGACTGTCCACGTCCAAAGAAAAAACTGATAGAAGCATGAAGAATAATCTACACATATTTTGTCAGGTGTTACCTTCAATGATACAGGTAAGGGACAGAAGGAATAGCATGAAATACTTGGAAATAATTTTTTAAAATTTAATTAAAAAGAAAAAAAGAACATTAACTCTCACTAGTGCTTGGTAAAATAAGCACATAAAAATATCCCCAAAAGTAACAATTTTTAAAACAATTGGATTAATGGGAGAAAAAAAAGATTAAAAAAATTTACCAATGAAAATAATTCATTAAAAAGCAAAATTGGCTGAATGGAAAGAGATACAAAAATTCACTGAGGAAAATGGTTTCTTAAAAATTAGAATTGGGCAAATAAAAGCTAATCAGCCCATGAGGAATCAAGAAACAAAAGAAAGTCAAAAGACTGAAAAAAAATAGAAGGAAATGTGAAATATCTCAAATGAAAAACAATTGATGTGGAAATGAAATTAAGGAGAGGTCATTTCAAAATTATTGTATTGGGATCATCTAGATGGATAAGGAGACAGGTCTAGAGGTGGGAGATCTTGGGTTTAAATCTGGTCTCAGACACTTACTGTTTATGTGACCCTCGGCAACTTATTTGACTCTAGTTGCCTAGCCCATATTGCTCTTTTGCCTGGGAACCTATATAATTCCTTACCTTCTATCTTAGAATTGATATGGTAAGGGATTTTTTTTTAAAGGAGAAGAAAATAGAATTACTGGATTACCTGAAAGCTGTGATCAAAGAGTTTACATGTCATATTAAAAGAAATTACCAAGGAAAACTGCCCTGATATCGTAGAATAGAAATGGAAAGAAACAGATTTCAAAATGAAAATTCCCAGGAATTTAAAGTGACATTCCTGAGCTAACTGGTCAAAGAGAAAATACTTCAACAAGAGACACTTCAAATGTTACTTAGCAACAGGATCACACAAGATTATTCTAGAAGGCAAGAGAGCTAGGATTACAACCTAAAATCATCTAAACAACAAAATTGAGTATATAATCCTTCAAAGGAAAACAATGGGTATTTAATGAAACAGAAGACTTTCAGGCATTCTTAATGAAAAGAGGAGCTATAAGAATCAAGAGAAGCATAAAAAGGTAAACATGAAAGGGAAATCATAAGGGACTCAAAGGTTAAATGGTTTACCTCTCTAAATAGGAAGATGATATACATATCTTCTAAGAACTTTATCATTATTAGGGCAGTTACAAGGAGCAAGAGCAAACCAGTCATGTTAAGATAATGTAAAAAAAAAAACAATGGATAAGGGAGAAAGGGCAATGCTTTAGGAGAAAAGGAAAAAGGAATTAGGGGGGAGCAGAATGTCTCACATAAAAGGCATGAAAAGAAGAGCTTTTGCAAAACATGGAGAAGGAAATGGTGACCGGGTAGGCAACACTTGAGCTACACTCACATCTAAATTGATTCAAAGTGGGCAGCATTTATCTATATACTCAGTAATACAACTCCATCTTACTCAACAGGAAAGGATAGGAGAAAAAGGAGTTGATTTTATAAAGGACACACAAAAAGATAACAATGATGGGAAGTAAAATAGACTTTAGAGAAGAGGATTAAAAAAAGAGAGAAGGTGGGGGCAGCTGGGTGGCTCAGTGGATTGAGAGTCAGGCCTAGAGATGGGAGGTCCTAGGTTCAAATCTGACCTCAGACACTTCCTAGCTGTGTGACCCTGGGCAAGTCACTTGACCCCCATTGCCTAGCCCTTACCACTCTTCTGCCTTGGAGCCAATACACAGTAAGGGTTTAAAAAAAAAAAAAGAGAGAGAAGGATAAACAGAAGAAAATAGGATGGAGGGGCATACACAGTTCTGCATGTGAATGGGATAAATTCATCCATAAAAGGAAAACATTGCAGAATGAATTAAAAACCAGAATCCAAAAGTATAGTTTACAAGAAAAACATTTGAAACAGACCCACACAGAGATAAGGACTGGTACAGAGTCTATGGTGCTTTACCTGAAGTAGAAAAAGGCAGGGTTAGTAAGGACACTCAGACAAAACAAAAGAACTAATTAAAAGGGAAAAGCAGGCAAACTACCTCTTGCTTAAAGGAATCATATCAGTACTAAACATACATACCAAATGGCATCCAAATTCTTAAAGGGTAAGTTAAATTACTGGAGAAAATAGACAGTAAAACTGTAGGGGGGGGCACCTCAAATAATTATATTATAGATAAATAAGAAGTTAAGATGAATAGAATCTTAAACAAGTTAGATATGATAGAATGTTGGAGAAAACTGAATGGGAATAGAAAGGTCTATGTATTTTCTTGACTAGCACCTTCATAAAAATTGACCATGTGTTAGAGACATAAAAATCTTACAACCAAATGCAGAAAAGTAAAAATATTAAATGCTCCCTTTTCAAACCATAATTCAGTTAAAATTACATTTAATAAAAGGCCATGGAATCAGATTAAAACTAATTAAAAGCTAAATAATCCTAAAGAATGCATGGGTTAAAGAATAAATCATAGAAACAATCATTAATTTCATTAAAGATAATAAAAAGTGAGACATTACAAAATTTGTGGGATACAGCCAAAGTAATTCTTTGGGGGAAAATGTATGTCTCTAAATGCATATGGATCACTAATAGAGAGAGAGAGAAATCAATGAATTGAGCATGCAACGACTTTTTTAAAAATGGAAGTCCTGAAAAATTACAGGAGAGATTAACAATTGAAAATAAAAAATACCAGCTAGGTGGTACAAAGGATAAAGTACATCTAGAGTCAGGAAGTCTCATCTTCATGAGTTCAAATCTGACCACATAGACATGTGACCCTGGACAAGTTACTTCACTCTGTTTACCTCAGTGGCTTATCTGTAAAATGAGATGGAGAAGAAAATAACAAACTGCTATAGTATCTCTGCCAAAAAAAACCAAAGTCCATGTTAGTGAACCTATGGCAACTGTGCCGGGAGTGGGGGTGGGGGGGGCGCATTGCTCCCCTCCCTCTCCACACATGCCCAAGGACATTTCTCACTTCACCCACCCCTCTGCCTAGCAGCCCAATGGGAGTACTTCCAGGTTGCAGTTTTGGCACTTGGTCTCTAAAAGGCTCACCATCACTGCTGTAAGTGGAGTCATAAAGAGACACAACAGAGCAACAATAAATAAAATTTTCTCCTTTTATGGGGGGAAAACAATAAAATAGATAAACCATTAATTTGATTTTTTAAGAGAAAAAAAACAAATTACCAGTATCAAAAATGAAAGGGGCAAATTTACCACTAATAACGATGAAATTAAAGCGATTGTTAGAATTTATTTTACCTAATTATATGCCAGTAAAACTGACAACCTAAGTGAAATAGAATAATCTTTATTCCCCCAAAATAAAAAACTGCCCAAATTCACAGAAAAAAAAATAAGATAAATAATCTGTTCTTAGGAAAAGAGACAAGAGTATCCTTTTCTTCCCTTATTTGTGATAGGAGTTTTAAATATTTAGGTTATGTGATTGATCCTTTTTGAATAATAGTTCCCTCTTCCAGAACCATATTCCAGCTATAGGATAGATCCCAGTTCACCAAGTGTTAGTGATGGCTCAAATCAAATTTGCTTCTTTGTATTTGATTCTCTAGTTTAGTATGTTGCCTATGCTTTATATTATGTATAAATATTCAAGGAACTTGAGTTTTATTACTAACTCCTTTCTTAGATTTTAATCTCAAGAATTTCTGGCCATTTCAGTTGCTATTTTTCTTACATTGTAGCTGTTTTTTATGCTATCTAGCTAGTGTAAGAATTTAAAATTTAGATTTTTATGCTAATATGAGGATTCTATAGCAATATTGTGGTCACCGATTCAAATATATTATAACTAAAGTCAAAATGACCTTTAGTAGCTTTTTTTACAAAGAGGTGGAAAGAATGAAAGTGGGAAAATGTAAGAAGGTAGAGAATTATCTAGCCTATCACCCTAACCACTGTTATTGTGTGGGGTTCATCCCTTGTCCCCACATGGATTTTCCAGTAATTCTCAACCAGAAGTCTAGTGGTGTCCTCAGCAAGGGTTCTACCAATGCAGCCTCCTCCAGGAAAGAAAGGCCAGCTACTCAATCACCCAAGACAAAGTTCTGCAATACTAAAGTCCAAAAGGAGAAGATCCAAGAACAGTCCTCCAAAAGCCAAAGTCCCAGCTTGAAGTGAAGCCGAAGTCAGAAGTCCCTTGGATGGAAGTTCAGGACTTTTTTTTTTATAGTTCTTTTTCCAAGTCACTTCCGGTCCCTTCCTCCACATTACAGGAACAAATTGCTTAGCACTGCTCAGGGGTAGGGCCATGGAGTTGTCACCCACTTTAGCAAGTGACTCGCTTAAGAGTTTGATTAACTTAAAAATTGCTGATGAATAGACAAAGTTTGATTCAAACTCTTAATAGATGTAGTTAGCTAGTTTGCGCTCTCCTTTCTTTTTCCTCTAAAGTCCATTAATAAGGTTTGCAAAACTCTAGACAAATACATTCTTACCTATGGCCTGTCAGGCATGCCTGCCAGAACTTATCATTTGGATATTTTAAGCCATAATCTAGAAATCAAATGAAATTCCAGCCAAGAGCTTACTATGTCTTCTTTCTTTTGAACTCTTTCTTTTTAATCTGTAAGCAGTGATAAAAACATCTCTGCCCTTAAAGGGCTTCAATTTCTCTTAAAAAAAATATTTTCCTTTTCCTCCATTTACATATAACAATTTTTAGCATCTGGCCGGCCATTGAGGAGTTTTCAGTCTGAGGTGAGGGGCCCCAGCAGACTGCAGGGGGTAGCTTGGTTTCAAGCATCTTGTTCCACAGAGTTCAAATCAAGCAGAGATATAGGTGGTAAATGGAGAGTGAGCTGGAAAGTTCAAATCCTACTCTCCATAAGAGAAAGAAAGCTATGGGTGAAGTTTAATCTTCCACTCTGGGGGAGGAGAAAAGCACCTGAGGAAGTTGAGAAGCTGGTGCATATTCAAAGCTAACAATGATGACAGCTATCAGATGATAAGCTTATTCTGGTAGGGACCTCATCCTGTTCAGTGGAATTCAAACCAAGCAAAGTCACTGATGGAAAGTGGACTACAGTAAATAATCTTTTACTAAGCCTAGAACTGTTCTAAAATCAGGGAATACAAATGCATGCAAAAAGCTAGACCTCCTTTGCCCGACTGGAGTTTACCCTTTAAAGGAGGAAGACAATGCATAAAAGGAAACTGAAGGGGGCAGGGAGAAGGAAATTCTCAGAGAGAACCTGATGGAACTTACTGCATATTGAAAAATGTAATGATGACTGGCCAGGAAGAGGGGGAGCCCTCCTTAAATATAAGTCATCCAGTAAGGAGGAGCCACCTCACAGCTGAGTGAACTGCAGGCTGAAGTGCTTTTCTAGGATGAAGAGTTTTTTTTAGCATAATGGAGGAGTCTGAATTGCAATCCATTGAGAAATATTTTTTCTTTATTATTATTCAGGGATTATACTCCAAGTTTTCTCTTATGTGATTACTCTATTCTTCAGACATTCCTCTAACAGGCAAGAATTCCCCTGTCTACCTTCTCTTGTTTGTTTCATCAAAACCTTCCATTTTTTAAAGAGTATTTCATTCTTTTTTTTTTTAACCCTTACCTTGGATCTTGGAATCAATACTGTGTATTGGTTCCAAGGCAGAAAAGAGCAGTAAGGGCTAGGCAATTGGTATGAAATTGGTGTTTTTAACTTAATCCTCTAAAGTTTTTCTGAGAGTTGTATTTTTAGAGGTGTAATTAAGTGGAATGTACCTGTTCTCCATAGTGGCTTTAGCCACAGGTGTTTATTATTTGATGAATTAAAGAATGAATTATTGGTGAATACGGAGGAATAAAACTGGAAAGGCATGTCTATCTACAAATTAATAAACAGAACTGATCAAGCAGTTTGGTCGGCATAGAAACAAAGCAGCTTTTTATCTGAAAACTTTGGCAGAAGAAATAACAAATAATTTGTGGGTGATAGTAATAGTGATAAGGAAATTAACCAAGATTATCTCTCTTATCTTTTAGTGCAATACTGAACTAAGTAACATCAGAGTTTGTCAAACAATAAGTCTTCTGGTTACTTTGCCAGATAAATTGGGATAAGTATTTAAAAGACCAGATATTTACTGTCTTTTGTTTTGCTAGTGTTTCTAGTCTAACTTTATCCGTTCCCTAGTTTATTCCTTACACCTAGTGTTCCAAATTTTTTTCTCCTACTTCTCACCCCCAACTATACCCCTCTATTTCCAAATAGTTCTAGCTGAGGAGTTGTCTTCCAATTCATTGTAAAGATTAAGACCATTTTTTCTAAAAGTTGCTGTTTTATCAGTCACTTTCTCTTCCTTTGTCTTTGGCTACAGAAATTTTGACTGATTTTTTTTTTTTAACCCTGGGTAAGTATTTGCCCCAAGGCAGAAGAGTGATAGTTAAGTAATTGGAGTTAAGTGACTTACCCAGGGTCACACAGCTAAGAAGCATCTGAGGCCAGATTTGCTTAGGACTTCCATTCACTGAGCTACCTAGCTGCCCCCAGGCTAATTTCTTCTACCTCCTTCCTTGAAGTCATTCTCTCCCTGTTCTTCTAGTACCTTGCTCTTGGCATTCATCAATTTTCTCTTCTACATTTTAAATCTCTTCTCTCTTCAATGGCCTCTTACCATCTGCCTGCAAAATTAAAGACCACTTTTCCCCTCTACCTGTTCAGCTACTATCCCAGTTCTTTTCCACACTTACTAAACTTCTTGGGAAAAGTTTTCTATATCCAATGTCTCCATTTCTTCACTACATCCTTCCTATTCACCTTGGAACCAGTATTGATTCCAAGACTGAAGGTAAGGGTTTTAAAAAAAAAAGTTGACCCTTAGTTGCTGAGTTGACTCATTGTATGTATGTACATAATAGAAGGAAGCAAAGGAATATAGTGACCCCTCCTCCCCATCACCTGAGTTATATTCCAGAGACTCCTGTGATAGGTGAAAATCTGTGAAGTAGTGGTGTTATTTATTTTATTATTTATATATATATTTGAAGATTTTATAAACCGTTCCCACTCTCCTATAAACCTTTTCTACAATCTTATAAACAATGAGCCAATCACTGCCCAGGATATAGAACACAATGCTGTGGTTGGTCCCATGATATAGGGAAAACTCTGTGATACAGAATTAGATTTTTTTTTTAAACTCATGATATAGTGAAGTCTGGATAAATGAACTGTGATATAGCAAGGCATGACTGTATTTATGGTTTTCTTTTGTCAATCACATTAGGCAAAACAAATGCAGAAAAATAGATTCAGGCCATTTTCCATAGTAAATGTTTCGGGGCTTATCAAATCTTGCCACAGTTGTGAAGGGTGTCTAAGATTAAGTTTTTTGTTGTTGGGTTTTTTTTTTTTTAGTATGAATCAGGACCCTTATTGGATTAAAAGAAAAGAATAGAATAGAATTATAGCTTAGTCTTTTCTGCTACAAATGTTGATTTGAGCTTCTACTCCAAAGACAGAATAATGATAATCTACTCAGGAAGCATGAGGCTTTCTTCACTCGAATTTTCTAATTATATTCCATTAAGAAAAATAAAGCAGCTCAGGAATTTGGCATTAATATAACTGAAATATGTAATGGAATTTAACCTTGTACTAATTTAACATTGAGTGTGTTAGTTGTGTTAAAGTTAAAATTCTCTAGAGACTGCATCTTAATTTATAGTTATTTATTAATTAAGTTAAAAGAGTAGATCAGAGAAAGAAAAGGTGCCAGCCAGCCACCTGTGGCTGCTTGTTCCTGTACAAGCCTCCTCCCCTAGCTATGCTGGTATGAGACTAGGGCTCACCTAGCCACCTCCTTTTACTATGATTCCAGGGCAAAAGAGTGAGCTGCATAGCATGGTGCACCAGCATGCTCTCCTAGCCATTTCCTCTCTCCTTGGTTCCAGTTAAAATAGACATTTCCTTCCTGGACCCAAACATATGTTTCTGTATCGTCACTTTTCTGAGTCCCTCTGATTTGGTGGACTTGGCCTCACTCTCCCAATTAAAGGTCAGTCTTCTGGATGTCAGAAGTCACTTGGGACAAAAGGCAAGCTACTTCAGGGTGCCAGGGAGACACAAGGCTTCTGGGTTTCTCATAGAGTGTGTATGCCTCCCCCTTTTGCAGATAAGCCCCATGGATTTTTATTAATTCAGTCAAAGGGTGGGGTTGAATTGCAGCCTCAGAGAAGCAGCTATATTGAAACTTATTATGAAAATTTCCCCTTTAAAACCCAAGACTGATCTTAGGGTACCCCTAAAAGAATAGGGGTTGAGACTAGTGTTAAATTCTCATGGTTGTTGGTAAGCATTTAAAACTAGACAATTTGTGGACACTTTTCATTAAGGAAATCAAATTCAAAAAGCCAGTGTAATGGGTTGTTAAGGAGAATGGCATCAAAAAGTCAATAATAGCTGTATTCTCTTTGTGAGTCCTGCATCTTTCATCTGACCGGAATAGTTTACTCATGAGCCATACTTCACATTAAATGGTGACATAAGTTCATGAATATAATTGTGCCATTATTTTCAAAATTATATTTACTGAGCTTAAAGCACAATTCCATTAAGCTATCTGTTTACCAAAGTTGAATGAGAGCTATGTATTTTAGGAACATGCTACATAGCAATCTCAAATGAATCTTCTACCCACAGAATAAACAAAATGTCATTTTTTGAAGTATAACCCCCTGTTTCCTATCATTTAACAGCCAAAGCAGTCTAATCATTGTTGTGTGGCAATCATATATGGCCCAGTTTGAACCAAAACATTAGGTGAAGAGTTAAAGATGGGGTGGTAGTCTCTGTAATCCAAATATACCAAAGGTTATGTATTCACATCTGCATAATATTGAAAGGCATGTTAGACATACCTGTCTTTTTTAACATACTGTTTTTAATATATTATACATAATATATATAGTCATCAAAACAATTTCCATACTTTCTCAAAAGTCACCGGTGACATCCTAATTACCAGTATAATGACTTTATCTGTACTTAATACCTCAATTTTTTTGGCAGATCCTTGACAGTGTCTCCCACCCTGCTTTTCATAATACCATGCTCTCCTACTTTTACTGTTTGTCTTTACTGGCTCCTCTTTCTGACTTCTTAAAGTAGGTGTTTGCTAGGGTTTTTGCTTTTGCCATGCCTATCTATCTCTCTTCCTCTCTCATGCCTTCAAATAACATATCTGTGGGTAACTCAAAACTTATTGTTCCTATCCCTATGTAGAGAGCCATCATACACTCGCTGTCTGACAAGGCTGCTCTGTCAGAAATTTAATAATTCATACTTAAAATCTTGACATTGTCTTTGGTTTTATCTCCCCCCACCTTCCAATATCTAATGAGTTACTAAATCATGTTAGTTCTTCCATAATATTACTTGAATCCATTCCTTAAAATTTCATTTGCCACTACCCTACAACAGGCCCTCGTTGCTACATATCTGAATTATTGCAACAGCCTCCTAACTTGTCTTCCAAACTTCCAATCTATCCCTCACTCTGTTGCCAAATAATTCAGGTTCAGCTGTTATTCTTTGATTCAGATTTCTTCAATTCTTCTTTGTTGCCTGCTTAATAAAATTCAGGCTTATACTTACCCTTACATATATTTTATACTCTAGCTAGACTGTGAGTTCTCCCCTTTACAACTCTAGAGATTTTTCACCATCTGTTCTTCCCATCTCTATCTACTTTTTGATATATAGCAATTCTTTAAGACTTAACTCAAATGCTACTTCCTCATAAATTGTTTTTTATTCTTCTGACCTCTCATTTGATACTTGATAACCCTCTGTTCTCCACATTCAACAATTTAGCACCTGATAGGCTCTGAAGATGAGACAAAAAAAAAAAAGAAATAATTCTAACTCTCAAGGAGTTAGTCTATTGAGGGAAATAGTATATCCCTCCCCATTATGTCGCTTTATTTGATGTCATCAATCAGGGACCTGAAGATCCTTTACCATTGAGATGTGCAAGTATAAACAAACCCTCAGAGAAAGGAAGTTGAAACCAATGAGCTGGGAAACTGATCCTAGGCAAATTAAGGAATTATGATTGGTTCCTGAGACGTGACATAGGAGAGCTAGTGGCTGGAGAAAACTGCTTCCCTCACCCCCTCCTTTGTTGGTGGTGAGCTTCAATCTATCAATGGTAAACTCTTTACTTCTTTTCTACATTTCCCTCTCTTTATTATTTACTATTACTTTGATGTACTAAAGCTACTAGCAGCCTTATAATTTAATTTAAACTATTATAACAGAGATCTCCTGTACAACATGACTTACTTATGTTCATCCAGCTTTTGCTTAAAGACTTCTAGTCCTCAGATACCAACTTCCACGTGGGACAGTGTATTACATTTATGGAGAGCTTGGATTATTAGGAAAGTTTTCTTTACATTAAACCCTCTATATTATTGTGTATTTACAAATGAGGCAAATGAAGCCCAGAGAAGTGAAATAAGTTGCTCCAGGTCACATAGGTAACAGCTGAGATTTGAACCCTTTCCTCTGACTCCAAAGCCAGGACTTGTTCACATGATATTAAAGATGTGATTAATGGTCTTCTTTTTAAAGATTATAAGATGGATTCATACTTTTTCTTAAGTGTCCAGTCTTTCATACCAAATTGAACTGTTAAGTTCCTAAATTTTATATTTTGGAAGAAATTATGTTAACTGTCACCAAGTGACAGTTTGGCAATTTAACTATGCTTTTGGAAATAACAGGATGCTTGAGCTAACAATTCGTACAGTTATAGCTCAGTAAGTCTTTCAAGAAATAGAATGTTCTCTTTTGAGATATATTCTATAACTCAAAGTCAGGCTTGTGCTAAACACAGTTATTAATTTCTCCTTTCACTTCCATTTCTTTGGGTTTTGGTTGTGTACCTCCTCAGGGACAAAATAATAAGCAAGATGTTGATTCTGATTTCAGCCCATAGAATGTAGAACAATGTGGTGTGTGCTTAGTTTTATTACCCAATCCTGCCCCCACACATGAACTGCTTAAATAAAAGTACATTGAGCAGAGTGTCAGTGCATGAATCTCAAGTGTGATTAGGCACTGCTTAGACTACCTGGACTGAATCCTTTAAGGAAAATTGGGTTGTTGGTTTTTTTTTTTTTGTCTAGCTTGTAGTGATAGAGAGCTAATAAAATTAGGTAGATGTTTTATCTTTGATTTACCTTTAAATATCACCTTGCTGATTTCTTAGGAGGCCTCTGATCTCAGATAAAAATGTAGTAACTATGTAAGGGATGTTAATGTAGATGATTTGTAAGAAATATCTCAGATTCTTTTTCACATTAAATAGAAATATATAAAACTGTCCCTCATTTAGGGAAATAAATAAATTTTGTCCTCCTAGGGCTTCATATTTTCACTTGCTGTTCATCTCCATTCTGTAAGCATCTTGAAGAAAAACAAAAGAACAAAAAAGACTGCTATAACAAAAAAAGCTTAAATAAATGCATTACAAATTACTGAAAAAACATTTTTTCCTTCATCTAGGCTGTATAGTACTTAGTTTTTCACACAATTGAAGATTGATTATATCCATAATCATTTTTCAAATCATTGGATGAATGGATTGTGCTAGTGTCCAAAGCTTATTCTTTTGTATCTATCTAATGACGGGTATTGCAGAAGCATTGGCAGATTTTAGTGATTTCATTGACCACTTGTTCTGAATCTAGATCTTTAGCCATAAATACTGGCTCTGGGTCCATTCTATTGTGTATATCTCTGCCAATATGAAACATTAGAATTGACCATCAAAACAGACACAAATCTTTTTTTTTTAATTTTAATTTTTAATTTGATACATTGTTCTTTGGTTACAAAAATCATTTTATTTCCCTCCCTCCTCTCTTCCACCCCTCCCATAGCCAATGCGCAGTTTGACTGGGTATCACCTGTGTTCTTGATCAGAACCTCTTTCAATGTTGTTGGTATTTGCAATAGGGTGTTCATTTGGAGTCTATTTCCCCATTCATATCTCCTTTGATCCATGTCATTAAGCTGTAGTTTCTCTTTAGTGTTTTTACTCCCACAGTTTTTCCTCTGGATGTGGATAGTGTTTTTTCTCCTGTACCCCTCTAGGTTGTTCAGGGTCATTGCATTACCACCAGTGGAGGCAGATGCACAAATCTTTTGACGAATTGAGGGTAGGGATCTGAAAAGTGTTTTTTAAAATGAGGCAAGTCAATTGTGTATAGGAATTGGTAAGACATATGCTTTTCTTGCTTAAAGGATTTTCCTCTCTAAATAGGTGTATGATGTAGGGAGGAGCTGAGATTTAATTATAGATCTTATGATTAGTATTCTTTTTGGAGTTCTTTCTGCTTGAAAACTTGAAATACTCTTCCTCCTTTCCCTTTATCTTCATTTCCCCCTTATCTTCATTCAAGATGGTATAATACTGAAGTTTTTCCTTCTTAGGGCTGATATAGGAAAAGCTTAGCATGCATTCTAGAAGAGTTGAGAGTCCTCTCAGAACTGGTCCTTCTTATGTTTTTGAAGGAGAGAACCCTAACTTTTTTTTTTATAACATATATTCTACCTGAAATTGTAATGTAGTGAAATTTAGTCATAACAACCAAAAGACATGAGTAAATTTATAAATCTTTGGAGGAGTGAAAAAAAACTTACTAATCAAAATTTTGCTTATTTGGGGACGTTTTTAGTGTTTTTGTACGTAGGCATCTTTATTTGGAAAGGGAAAGAGGGAAAACTAGTAGGTATATAATACACTTTTACACTAATAAAATGGTTTAACATGTAAACCACTTTAAAATATCTACCTTACTGAAAAATAAACATTCTTAGCTTTCTACACATGTTTCAGAATTCATTTTTTAAACAGAAATAATCTTTTAAATGGTTTCTGTTATTATTAGTCCTGATTTTTTTTCTCAGCTCTCTTATTTGAAACAATGTATCTGAAATTTTCCTTCAAGGCTTAACTATATTTATATCTAGAACTCATTTTAAATCTGTATTTATACCTTCCAAAATAGAGCATTTATCATCTGAAAAACTACAAATTTTTATTTTAGATATATATTATATCTTTACATGTAGGCTTTAAAGTTTTTTTGTGAAATTTGAAAAATGCCCAGTCCAAGTAAGTGATCTGGTTTTAGGGTAATAGCCTTTGAATAATGGGAAGCAGTGGCATTACTTTGAATAAAACTGCAGGGAAACAGATGTCATTCATGTAATAGTCAAACATCCCACTCACTGCTTCTCAATCAGCATTTTCTGTTAAAACTTGTATATAAATGTTCTTTTGGTTGTTTCACATATACAAACTCAGTGATAAAAAAAAAAAATTGAATGATGCTCATTTTGAGACTTGTACATGTGAAAATGATGTAGGATTTTAAGTCAGAAGTTCTGGTTTTGAATCCCACCTCAGCTGCTTACTACCTTTGTAGTCTTGAAAGTCATTTAATCTCATTGGTCCTTAATTCCTTCATCTGTAAAATGAGGAGGTTAAAGTAGATGACCTCTGAGGTTCCTTATGGTTCTAAATCTATGATCCTAAGATCTAATTCCACTTGTTACTGAATGAAAAGGGGTTTTGGTGTTAGAATCAGTGACTTAAAAGAAAACAGCTGCATTTGACCTTTAAACTACAGTTACAATAATTGATTTTTTTAATATACTTGAGTGCCTGTAATATGTCAGAAAAAAACTGTGTATTATTGATGCAGCTAGGTGCCACAATGGATAGTGTGCTGGATGACTCCAGAGTTCTTCCTGATTTCAAATCTCACTTCAAAACACTTGCTAACTGTATGACCTTGAGCAAATCACTTCTCCATTTGCCTTAATTTCCTCATCTGTAAAATGAACTGGAGAAGGAAGTGACAAACCACTTCAGTATCTGTTAAGAAAACCCCAAATGGGGTCACAGAGTTAAACATGACTGAAAAACTACTGTTCAACAAATTATTGATGTCCTTCTTTCCTCCTTGTGCTAAGTGCAGATATATAGAATAATCAAGACAAAAACCTGCATCTACAGAGCTTATGTTCAGAAAGGAAGTGATAGCACACATAAGGCTTAGCTATAAGTTAAATGGAAAGAATGTTATATACTTTTTTGTGATTATTATGCTTAACATGTATGTATCATCTTAACTTTGTGAAAGAATATTAGTATTGGAAAAGTGATTAAAGAAATCTAATTAATAGCTTCCTTGACTATCAAGCAAGCAAGTTTTTTTTTAAACCTCCTTTATACTAATATGCATGCTAGTTATAGTGAGGATTAAATTAAAACTTTGTTATTAATTTCTTTTGTAAAATTTGGGCACCTGAAAATTGGCCCCCCCTTATCAATTACTTAGGCAAACTACTTATAAACTCTTTTGGGATTCAGTTTTCTTCCTATATAAAGTGAAGAGCTATTGAACTAGATGATTCCACAGATATTATTGTCTGATAAAGGGACAGTTACAAAGAAACTTTAGAAGATTGGTATGAACTGATGCAGAGTAAAGTAAGTAAAACCAGAGCAATTTATAATAACAATATTAAGATGAAGAACCTTGAAACACTTAAGAACTCTAATAATATAATTACTAACCATAGTTCCTGGGAAGTGATGATAAAACATCCTATTTACCTCCTGATGGAAATGATAGACATACTGCAGGATGAGGTATATATGTATATATGGACATAAATAGTGTAGGAATTTGTTTAACTAAATTATGCATATGTTTCAGGGGTTTTGTTTTTGTTTTTCCCCCTAAGGAGGAATGGATGGGAGAGAGAAAATAATGTGCTCTTTAATTTAAAAAAGAAAAAAATAGAAAACCTATTGTCCTTTACTGCATTTCCATAATAGTCCTCTAGACTAAATGTCCTATTTCTTTTAGCCAGTCCTCATATGTCATCCTGAGTCCCTGTACCCATTCCAGATGCTTTCCAATTTATTTACACTAAGGGATTCATTTCAGCTACCTTTTAAAAAATGAAGCTGAAGCTTCAAAATGGTAACGACTTGATCACATAGCTACTTGGTAGCAGAGGCAGTGCTAACAAGGCTTCTTACTCCTGGTGTAGGGTCCCTAACCTAGTTGCACTAGGTATTAGTGACATATCTCACATTTATATAATGCTCACTAGTTTTCAAAACAATTTTCTTACAACCAACTGGTGAGGTAGGGAATATAAATGAGATACTGGGATTTGGTGCTTAATGGGACTTTTGGAGTCATCTAGCCCTTTATTTTTGTAGATGAGAAAACTGAGGCCCAGAAAGGAAAATGTGACCAAGGTCACATTTGTCAATTAGGAGAGTCATTATCTATCCTAGGGTTATAAATTTATTTAGAGATGTTTTTTGAAGCTTATTCTGTTGCCAAATCAGATGTTCTTTTCCTATACCAAACCACTTTATAATAGTAGCACCTACTTCACAGGATTGTTGTGAGGTACAAATGAGATAAAATATGTACATCACTTTGCAAACAGTAAAATGTTTTATAAACTGAGATTATTTCTGAGACTTGCTGAATTTAAGTTACTTAACCAAGGTCACAAGGCTAGTGATAATTATTTGCCCCTCATTTCTAAGTGTGCTGATAACATAATAGGACAGTGTCTTGATTTGTGTGAATTGGATTTAAAGCAGAGTTGCACAAAGTCTTCAGCCTCACTCTGGATTCCAGAGTCATCCAAGTCCATTGGCAAGACAAAGTCAGGACAATTTTCAATAGCACATTGGCATCTTCAATGTCTCACCAAGCTCTAAGCCTTCAACAGTGCCTACTTCAGCTGCCTTCATGGCCACTGGAACGAATTGTTCTTATCCATCCATTTTGCTGGGAGAAGTCATCACATGCTTGGGAAAAACAGCCCCCTAACTCAGTGATGGGTTCGAGGCCTGTCAGTTACTCTCCACCTGATTTAGCCTGTCTGCCAAAACAGTTTTACTGGGATGTGTGCTGCAGCTTCTTGGAGCTGTAAATGAGAGTTGGTGATTTATAGCCCTGAAAAGGACTCAGTAAGCTCTCACACCAGACGTGCTAGTCCTTCCTAAACACCCTATATACCCCAATGATAATCATAGCTCATATTTATATAGACTTTAAATATTACAAATACTTACCTCATATGGCAACATTTTATAGACAGTTAATTATTACCCCATAATTATAATGAGGAATATGACTTAGAGAAATTATGTTGTCATGTCCAGAGTTACATATATAAACAGGACTAGAAATTTGGGTCTTGTGTCTTTATAAAAACTAAGCATTTGAGAAACTTTTCAGCTCCATTTGATAAGATTTATTAATGTTATGTCAAATTGCTAATGACAACTTAATTGTTTTACCAGTTCATTTGTAGAGGTTTTTGTATACAAAGAAACCAAGCCCCACGTTTTGAATTTAGTTTTGATAGACTAAAACTTGACATAGAAATCTTTTTTTTTTTTTTAAACTCTTATCTTCCTCTTGGAGCCAATAACATGGCTCCAAGGTGGAAGATTGGCAAGGGCTAGGCAATGGCGGTTAAGTGATTTGCCCAGGGTCACACAGCTGGGAAGTGTCTGGGATCAGATTTGAACCTAGAACCTCTCATTTCTAGACCTGGCTCTCAATCTACTGAGCCACCCACCTGCCCCCTTGACATAGAAATCTTTACTCTTAAAGGTTTTGTAATAAAATGGGTACTGAATGCTATTGAATTTTTGATCTTCATAGTATAGCTAACCTGTACTTGACTTTATTTGATTTAAATAGTTGTGAAAATCATTTTTATAAGGAATTTCTGTTATCTCTAGAAATTGGTGCTGTAGTATAGTTGTAGAGAAAAATCTTTTCCATTCTGAGGCTGAAGTGAATACAGAGCAATGAGTTTATGATTAAAGTATCTTAGTTGTTTAAAACAGAGTAAAAACTTGGTGATTTTCAAGGGACTAACTAAACTTACTGAAAGGGAACACCTTTTGGGAGATAACTAGGGAAAGCTACATAAATTAGGCTTTAAAAAAGAAGAGTGCTATATAGGAAAATTCAAATTTTTCTTTGACACTTCAGCTCTTTCCCCAAGATCCTGCACACCTAATTTGAGAATTCACCATATCTGATCATCCTTAGACATATGTAATGTTCTCTTCATGCCATACTTTGTCAGTCATGTTCAACTCTTACTGACTTGAAGTTTTTTTGGCAAAGATACTAGAGTGATTTATCATCTCCTTCAGTTCATTTTATAGATGATGAAACTGAGGAAAAACTGGGTGAAGAAAGGGTCACATAGCTTGCATTTGAACTCAGGAAGGGGAGTCTTCCTGCCTCCAGGTCTGGCATTCTATTATCTGTACCACCTAGCTCCCCCAGTACATAAGTACTTAATACCTTTTCAATATTAATATGTGATCAGTGTCATAAGACTTTTTTCTATGATTAAAAGCCTTTCTCATACATTAAAAAAAAGAAAAAAAAACACCTTTTCTTATCAGAATGTGACCAAGGTGTATTTGAGGTGGATAGGGGTGTGTGTAGAGATAGCTAGATGTCTCCATGAATAGAGCACTGGGCTTGGAGTCAGGAAAACTGGAATTCAAATTCAGCCTCATGGTACTTGATGTGTGACCCTGGGCAAGTCACTTAACCTCTGTTGCCTTAATCCACTGGAGAAAGAAATGGCAGACCATTCCACTATGTTTGCCAAGAAAACTCCATAGACAGTATTGAAATGCTATTGGTACACAGGTTCACGAAGAGTTGGACATGACTGATCGACTAAACAACAACTGTACATATGTGTGTGTGTGTGTGTGTGTGTGTGTGTGTGTGTGTATATATATACAAGCCAATATACAAGCAGCAGGGTAGCCATTCCACCTTCAAATTAGTGAGCCTAGGCTCACTTATTAACTTAAGACATACATGTACTTTGCCATCATGTCAATAATAATGGGTTGATGGAGGCTGGTCCTCATAAATAAAATGTAAGATTTGAGACTTAAAACACTTTTATTTGCCATAACCACTAGGCTTAATTATCTTAGTTAAAGCAAATTGTAAAAGCATGATCTCTAACAAAACAAATTTTCTAATTTTTCCCTTGTCAGTCTTAAACTGACTACTAGAGTGACATATGTTAATTTTTTTCTTTTGTCTGTTATTTTCATTCTGAAAATGAATCTCAGGAGAGTAGAAATTACATGAGCAATTTCAGTTATAGTAGGATACCAATGTTAGTGTCCTTCATTAACTTTTGAAGTTCTCATTCAGTCATTCATTTAGAAAGGTGTTGGAATTGGAATATTAAATTTATCTTTGCAGGTATTCTTTGATTCTCAGAGAGAAAGACAACATGGACAAACACATTGCAAGAGATTTGATGGGGATCATAAGATAGGAACTTAGAAGGAACTTTAAAAATTACCTAGTTCACTTTCTACTAAAGGCATCTCCTTTCAGAATTTCTGTGGTAGCCCTTTTATGCCAAGGGAAGAAGCACTTGATATTTTTTTAAACTCCCACTTGCTATCCATGTATTTCCCACATGTAAGATGGTATATATTCCTCAGCTATAGGTCAAATGCCAAATATTTAAAGGTTTTGTAAATTTATGATTTCATAATTGATTTTCACACAAATGTTGAAGTTTTTGTTTTTTTAATTAACCATTGGTAATTGTCATTTACAGATTGTACAGAGAGTACTATAGTTTACCTTCTATTCAAGTATATACCTTTAGTAACCATAGGGTCTTGTTGAAATAGTTTTCAAAACCATATTTAAAAGTTTTTTTAAATCACTTTTTTTCAGTCAACGAGCATTTATTAAGTGCTAATTACATACCAGATCTAAATGCTAAATGCAAGGAATACAGAAAAGCAAAACTAGTTCCTGGTCTCATTGAACTTTAATTCTAATGGGAGAGGCAACACTTCCATAGTTTTTATCTAGTTACAATATTATAAAACAGTATTAACCGTGTGAACATTAACTGGAAAAAAAGGGAATTTTACTGTAAAAGTGGCTTTGAGACTGGATGCTTTAATTTTTATCATCAATTACTGTTCTAAATTAAGAGGTTGACTAATGCAATTCACATGTGGTTTAAATAAACAGTTTTGCTACAGTATGACTTTATGTTCATGTTAGAGTAGCTACCCTGTTCAAGTCAGTGTTGGGATAAAATGAGTCACTCGTAAGTCATTGAACAATTAGTGATTACTTAGCCCCAACATAACATTTGTAGATATAGACCTACTTTGTCTCCATATGGAAATGTATCTGTTAATAGGGTTGGTTGTACTGACTTACATAGTTTTTAGAAACCTACCAAGTCATAGGGGCCCAAACCCCATGTGAGTGGTGCTTTTTATACCCCTGTGTGAACAGGAAGTTGGGGCAAAGGGGGCACAACTTGAGCATTGTTTATCCTCTACCCCCATATACTTTGGCCTCTGACTATCCAAGTATTTTCTTTAAAGGAAAACTTTAGTCTAGCAAGTATAATGTTGATTACATTATGAGCAACTAGTGTTTCTTGAGCAGGTTAAGCATGGGTGTATGGTGTATGTATATGTCTAAAATAACTAAATTGGTGGTCTGAATATCTGTATGCTAGATTCAAGAAAAATGTGAAATGTTCCTACTATTTCACTGGTTTCCAATGAAAGCACAAGTTCTTTCTGTTCTATTAAAAATAACTATTTCATCCTCCAGATAAGAAGGTAGTTTTTTTCTAGTAATCTCTTTTATGAAAACTATATCCTTGCTCCTTGGTAGATGAAAACAGTGCTGCCATTTATAAAGCATCTTCCTCATGGATAAGGGTTGTGTAATGAAATTACAGCTTTAGTTTTGACAGGAGAGGACAGATGAATGGAACTCAAGGTCTTGACTCAACCACAGCTGAAATGAACAATCTGAACATGTATATTTTAGTGGGTTTGGGATTATATGAGTTGAGAATCAGTTATTCGTTTTTCCTTTCTCTCATATCTTACTTTATAAAACATGAAAACGTTTCATCAAATATGTGACAACCAGTGATACAAAAGGAACCCTTTGAGCAACCAGACTAGTTTTGGGTTCCATCATTTACATCATACATTTTCATTAGACCACAGGGCTTTATATAGTTACCAATCAACAAAGCTATATTAAGTGCTTACTCTGTGTCAGTTATAGTGCTAGGTGCTTTAGATAGAAACAGAAGTGAAACAGTGCCTCCCCTCAAGAAGCTTACAATACAAAGAAGAAACATGAACATAAATATATTTTTAAAAAGATAAGCTAACCATGGAGTGGAAAGCACTAGTAGAAAGAGTGTTTGGGGAAAGGCTTCATGTAGAAGGTCTCGTAGTCTGAATCTTAAAGGAAACCGGGAGTCCCAGGTTTAGAGATAAGGAGAAAGGTCATTATTGGCATTGAGGAATTGAGTCTTGAGGATAGGAACAGAATTGTAGGTGGAAAGAACAAGACCAACCTGGCTGGCCTATGGGATCCATGGAGAAAGAGGAATGTGTAACAAAGCTAAAGGGACCAGGTTGTGAAAATCTTTAAATGCCATACAGAGGAGTTGTGGATTGTGTGTAGAGGGAGAGGGATAGGAGAGAATGTTGTGATCAGACCTTCACTTTAGGAAAATCAATGTGTGAAGGATCTATTACAATGGAAAGAAACTCAAGGCAGAGAAACCTGTTAAGAGGCCATTGCAGTAGTCCAGACAAGAAGTGATGAGAGCCACAACTCAGGTGATGGTTCTGTGAGTAGAGAGAAGGGACAATTGCAAGAGAGGTTAATGGTGATGGAAACAAAAAGATTTGGCCATTGATTGGATGTTTAGGATGAATAATAAGGCTGTCTCAGTATCATCCTCAACTCTGAGTGACAAGAAGGATGGTAGTGCCCTTAACAGAAACACAAGAGGTGTTGTTCAGCCTTGGGGGTGGGGGAGGATAATGAATCCTGTTCTGAATATGTTGAGTTTTGAGATGCCTAGAGATCATCAAACTCAAAATGTCCGTTAGCCAGTTTATAATGTAGAACTGGAGCTCAAGAGCGCAAGCTGAGCTGGATACGTAGATCTAGGAGTCATTTCCATAGAGATGATAGTTAAATCCATAGGAACTGATGATATCAACAAGTAGGAAATTTTTGAAAGAAAAGCAAAAAGAGCTCAAGAAGGAATTTTAGAATACATCCAGTGTAGAAAACAAAGGTCTTATACTTTCTGATCATACCAGTTATGTCAACAGATTGATATCTAATTGTATATAGACATGCAAGTATAACGAAATTCATTTTTATGCTCCTAATGAAAAAATTCTCCTTTTCTTTTAGGAAATAATGCAAAAGGTGTCTCAAGGCTCCTGACCAGTGGACAAGTATTTGAGACAAAAAACCAAGCTCATGTTTTCTCCTGATCAAGAAAATCATCCATCTAAATCACCAGTAAAATATGGTGAACTCATTGTCTTAGGGTAAGGCTTCATAATCACAGAATAACCATCTCACATGAGTAGGAACTGGGTTACACTATAAATTGGTATTCATGGGTCAGGCTACTACAAAAATGAAAACACTTATTTGTATATCATTTTATTCTAAGACTCTCAAAAGACTAAACAGACGTATATTGTCAGTAAAAACAGCATGTTTGTCAAATGGGGAAACTAAGGTAGTTACCCAAAGGCACATGACAATTCATTAAAAACCTTCCCCTGGTGCTTTCTTTCTCATCCCTCACACCATGTTTGCCACACTGAACTTGGCAAAAGATCACTATCTTTTACCAGTGGCATTTTATCTATGTATTTCATAGATATAACTCTGGATTTCAAAGCAGGAAGAAATTTATTTGTTCCTTCTTGCTGTAACCAGTTGTCCAAATGAACCAGTATCCAGTATTAGTTACTGGTAACTAAGTCCACTCACACAAGAAACTACTTCACATGTTCAAAATCTATATAGTAGTAGCAAGATTGGTACAGATGTTACAGTGTAACAAGGGAATCACTTTAAAAGACTGATATATCTTAATTTAAGGTCGCCAAGGAATCAGATATGTAATTCCTAAATGAAAAACTCAAGTCAGCCGTCAGCCTTTTTTGGAGTTTAATTACAATAGGAGTAAGAAAGGAATTAGAGATAGAGAGAGAGAAAAAGGGAGAGAAGGGAATAGGGCTTAAATACCCCTTCTGTTTAGGCTAGGCCAAAAGGCCCAAGCCCTTAGATAGCTGGGGCAAAGAAAAGAGATCAGTCCCTATTACTCACGTGTCCAAAATGGAGAAACAGTCTCAGAGGCCCCCACCTTCAGCTTCCTTCAGAGCAAGCCTTCTCAGAGCCCAGCAACCACACCGACCAAAACTCCTCCACCTCCTCCAGTCTCCAGACCCTCCTATCTTTCAGGAAACCATCCAAGTTCCTCCCCTCAGTCCTCACATCTACCAATCCCTCTTCATCAATTTCCCTGTGCCAATGGAGGCTCTAGCTTAACCCAGGACCGCCCAGAGGTTTCTGGCTTTTGCACATGTCTGTTGAAGGTCATATTTTCAAATGATTAAATCTTTACTCCTTTGCTACAGCCCTTTCTAAATCCTGTTAACTTGAGTATGGTAGAGATTGGAATAATTAAATTTTGATCTAGGCTGCAGCCCTTACTCAATCCTATTAGGACTGAACAGGGTGGAGATTTATTCCAAGTATCTCCATTGTATCAATTCTAAAATCAATCAAGACTCAAAGAAATTCCTGTTCTATGCTTAAGCATAGGTCAAAGTCCTTTCCATTGTTCAGCAAAGGGTTTCTGTCCTAAAGTAATCTTAAGAAGGGAAGAGAAGGAACCTCCCATGCCAATGGGGTTCCCATTCCAATAGACTATCAGTAAGAAATTTTCCAAGTATGAAATATCCCAATGGTGAAATTTCCAACATTTATAAGTCTAAGGAAATTTGAGGTTTACAACAGGTATGAAAATGTTCTGTGCCACAGAGAAGAGAGTATTAGTAATTAAGAAAGCAGCGTGGTAAGATGAAAACATTACTTAAATTTGGAAATCAAGAGGTATATTCTATTCTAACTCTGTCACTTGTGCCACTTTGGACAAGTCATTTAACCTCTAGGCCAGGGATTCCTGGAGTCTACAAAATTTTTACTAATCTTTTGACAGCTGCATTTCGTTATGATTGCTTTCCTTGGTAGTCCTATGTGTTTTATTTTATGCATTTAAAATCATTCTAAGAAGGGATCCATAGACTTCACCAGACTTAGGAGGGCCTTTCAAAAGGCCCTTGTTTGTCTTAGGGGAAGTTAAGAATAAAAATCTCTGTTTATAGGGTTTGGTTTTCTTTAAAATGTCGGGAATTTGATAAGATGATCTGTGTCCTACCAGAAATGTTGCTTTTAGAATATCTTTTGAGGGGGCAACTGGGTGGCTCAGTGAATTGAGAGCCAGACCTAAAGACAGGAGGTGTCCAAGGTTCAAATCTGGCCTCAAATACTTCCTAGCCATATGACCCTGGGCAAGTCACTTAACCCCCATTGACTAGCCCTTAACCGCTCTTCTACCTTGAAACCAATACGTGGTATTGATTCTAAGATGGAAGGGAAGGGTTTTAAAAAATCTAACATTTGAATTTGTTGTAGTAATTCGTATACTATTTCAACATTAAACCATATAGATTTCAGATGATGCTGGGGATGACAAATAGCTCTTCACTTCTGAGAAAAACTGTGTTGTCTTTTTATTCCCTTTCCAAGAGAGTTTAAAGCCTTTTGAGGAACAGTTTGAAATTCAGTCCACATGTTTTCCCATATTACATTCTTTTCCACCTAGCATTTTGTTGTCTTTTCTTCCTTATTTCTGTTAATCCCCAACTGTAGCAGTCACTTCTACATAATGCTTCCTTTCTTTAAAATGAAAGTGATGCCTTCCCCCTAACAATCTAGAAGTAACAAAATAAAGCTGGAAAGACTTGTTAATTTTATGCCGTTGCTACTTGGGAAAATACTTTGAGCTTCAGAAGCACAATTTGAGGACAGATAAAATACAGATTTTTAGGGGGGGTTTGAATCAGAACTAAAGAGAAGAGGTTGGTAAGGGGGTGGCAGAGAAACTGCAATGGCATTATTGGCACCACATTGGTTTAAAATAGCAAATGTTATATTAGTAATGGATTAGATTCCCCAGTGTGAGAGATGCAACGATTTTCTCTAGAAGATATAATATATATATATAATGTGTATATATATTTTAAATTATCAGTTGAATATCTGAAAACCAATATTCCAAGTATTAAGAAGTATATTTTTCATGTCAACTAGTAATCTTTTCCCATCTAAATTTGGTTTAAACAAAAATTTAAGAAGCCACATTCAGACCTTTAGTTTAAGATAACCACTTCGGGATTTTTTTTTAGGCTTTGGCCTGTTCTGCAGGCTCATACTAAACATTTAGAAACAAACCAAAGGAGTGGCCCAGTGTTGAATTGATACAGCTCAGGATGGGCCAAAACCTCTAACCTGAAGGAGATCATTCTGAAACTCTTACTTGTCTGGGCCTTCGTTAATATTAGCCTGATATTTAACAACACTGTTTATGGGGATGGAGTATGGATCAGAGAAGAATGCCTGTAGAAATATCTTCTAGTTGGCATGTATCTATTGAATGTGTCCTGTTACATTTTTCTTCTGTCACAATGTGTATGTGCATTTGAAAGTTAATTTTCTTCATCTGACACATCTAAAAACTACTTATTTCAAAAGTTTAAGCTATTTTAAGCTTTTGCTCCACAACTAAAGCAGATTCTATTTTGAACAATACGTACTGTACTTTTAAAGGTTGTGTTAGCGCATGCAAATAGTCACCATTTTTAAAAAGTGAGTCATAAGTAGATAACAGCTATGCCATTAATCAACCCTTGATTATCTTTGATAGTGAAAGGGAAAGATGTGCCATTAATTCAGAACAATAGATAATCCAAAAGCCATCTCTGTAACTCTAAAGACAAACCCTGTTAACAGATTCTTCCCTCCTCTCCCCTCTCTCCCCCCCCCCTCACCAATCCCCCTGCTATCAATAGCTAGTTTGGATCACCTTTAAATGGGAGAAGATTGTTTTTAAAAAAAGGAAATATTTGAAGGTTTATAATCATATGTAGTTACTTAACTTTTTTTCTCTATCAGATATAATGGGTCACTCCCAAATGGTGATAGAGGAAGGAGAAAAAGTAGGTTTGCTTTGTTTAAAAGACCTAAGGCAAATGGGGTGAAGCCCAGCACTGTGCATATTGCCTGCACTCCTCAAGCAGCAAAGGTAAGTAATTAGACTTTTCTATCAAGGGGAGAAGTGAACTTTGAGTGGGGAAATCAAGTGTGTTTGAGTTGATTATCCTATTCTAATTCCTCCTTATGGTGTAGAGACCTCCCGTTTCTCAATAGCTATACCAGCAAAGACATAGAAGATTGGTAAGCCTTAGTGAGCCCTACCAAACTTTGAATGCTTCAGTTAAGGTTGATGGGGGTAGGGCAGAGTACTCTATTTCTCTCTTTCTCTCTCTCTCTCTCTCTCTCTCTCTCTCTCTCTCTCTCTCTCTCTCTCTCTCTCTCTCTCTCACTCACTCTCTCTTTCTCCTCCCCCTCACTCTCCCCCTTACTCTTCCCCCATCCATGTATTTACACATGCACATAACCAACCCCCAGCATCTAACAAAGTCTAAGGCATGGATGGAAATGTTACTGTCTAACAGATTGAATCACAGATTCTTTATGAGTTGATTGTATTCCATAACATTATTTTCACATTTATGCTTCCTTTCTCAGAGCTTAGAGAGTATATGTCTCCTGCTATAAAATAGGTTGAAGGAGTATTTATATGAGAACTAAGTCTTTCACATAAAGTTTTGAGGAATGACTTAGATGTGTGATATCTCTGCCTTCAAAAAAACTTATGGCCCAAGGTCATAACTAACACATGATTCATGCCAAAAATAAAATTTAAAAAAACTGTAATCATGATATCATTTAAAAAAATATTCCACCCCCAGATTGAGCCCTCCCTTGAGGAGAAGAAATAGTTAAAAGGGGGAAGAATTATTTAGGTTCTCAATTCTCCTGTGACTTTCCTCCCACCAATACTCAGAAAAAAAGACATTTCAGTTAAAGGATATACAACTCTAATTTTTCTTATTTTGCTAATATACCCATTTTTGCACAATCTGAAGTCTTTAAGAAATGTATATATTTTAACTTTGGAAAAGAAAAAGAATCAGAGATTTTATTTTAACTATAGTACATGTAACTTTAGATTATCATTTCCAGTGTGCAGTCCAGATATTTGTGTTGATTCTATACCACAGGCATTGCCTTTAATCCAGTTGGTTCCCAAGGCAAGAATCTTTGCATCTTCTCTAAACTGAGAATTTTCCTGCCCAAGAAGCAATTCTATCATTGTCTTACCATCAGGATCCAACTGTTATGGTGGAGGTTCTGGAATATAACTAGCTCTTTAGCTGCCTCCAGTATCATCCTATCTTTGCAGTAGGAAAGGAATGATTAGAGCATTTGATGTGATATATTAGTGAAAAGTTGAAATTTGGGGAGCTTCTAGATTTTGAGAAGGGTAAATTGACATGGGGTGTGTGTGTGTGTGTGTGTGTGTGTGTGTGTGTGTGTGTGTGTGTGTGCATGAGAATTCTTACCTTTGTTAATGGTAAATTTTAGACTGAATATATTATTTAATATATTAATATATTAATATACCAGGGATTTAGATTCTAAATCCCAATGAAATACTCAGAATAGAATTTTATGATGGTTTATTTACAATAGAAGGAAGAAATTAAGAATGAGGGAGAAAGAGGGAAAAGGGTAGATCTACTCCCGCCTGGCTTGAAGCAGGAGGAGTTCAGAGGCCTCAGCCAAGAGGCCTTCCCAGAAGATCAGACCTTTAGACTTGGAAATTTCACTCTAGGAATGGCCTTTCCATTAAACAAACTATTACCATGTTTCTCTTCTATGATGAACAACTCTGAAATTCCTGTCTGGCCATAACCTGTCCTTCCATCTCTCCCTCTTCTTCCCTCCTTCTATACCTAGTTTTCATCTAATGAAATCCAAGCCCTTCTTCCCTCAATAGTTTCCAAAACTTTACCCTTCCTCTGGCTTAATTTTTTTTTACTTCTCAATCTCGACCTTATTAGTTAGTAATTCAACTATGCAGTGCCCTTTATGCTTCTGTTTATTTTCTTCCGGTCCTATTACCAAACATGCTTTTTTTTTTCCCTTTCAAAACACCAACCCTGAAGAATTATCAGTACCATCCTTCCTATTCACATGCTGCTGAATCATGCTAGAAAAAAATTGTATGTCTGCTGGCTAGCTCTAACTACTAATATGTGTTATCTATTCTCAACTGTCCTCAATCCTACAAAACAATCTTTTTTATTCCTTTCTAATTTACTGTTTATCAAACTCAACCAAAGCATCTTTTCTAATCCTTTTCATCCTCATCTCCTACATCCCTCATCAGAAGGCGTAGAGACTATCTACCATGAGTTTCCTCTTTCTCTCTTATCTATATCACCAAACCCTTTAACATTCCTAATCTCTTCTCCTTTGGCATTCAATGATAAAGTGGCCCTTCTCATTACTTCTTCTTGTGTCCTTGACCCTCTCCTCTCATGTTTTCTCTGACAGTCTGTCTCTACACTCATCACATATATTTCCCCAATTTTCCACCTTTTTTTGCTGGCTCCTTTGCTTAAAAATACAGCCAAATCTTTTCCCTTCTTTAAAAGAAAAAAACAAACAAAAAACATCCTTACTTACTATCAGAGCTATATTGTTTACCTCAACTTCCTTTCCTCTCCTCTCACTCTTTTCCAATTCTCTTACAGTCTGGCTTCTGTCTTGTAATTCAATTGAAATTTGTTTCTCTAAGACTATCAGTTCTCTATCAAAGCTATTTTTACTTAGCTTTCATTCTTCATTTGATCTCACTTCAGCTTCTGAAGCTGTTGACACCCCATTTCTACTACCACCACCACTTTTCTGTATACTTTTTCTTCCTTGGGTTTTTCTGACATGGATCTTTCCTGGTTCTCCTTCCTTTCTGATCTTCCTCTCAATCTTCTTTGATGGTTCATCATCTAAGGTATATTCCTTAATGCTCTGCCCATGGGTAATCCCCAAGCCTCTGCCTTATTCCCTCTTTTTCTCTTTCAGCACCTTCTCTTGCTTTTATCATGAGCCTGTGGGTTTAATCATCATCTGTACATGTGACTCTCAGTAATCCCTATACAAGTCTTCCTTCTGAGTTCTAATCCCATGTCCCAGCTACCAGTTGAACATTTCCAACTAGATGTGCTATAGGCATCCCAAACTCGATTTTCCAAAATAGAACTCATTATTTCTCTATGCACCTTTACTCAAACTATCCTTTTTTCTTAACCTCCCTATTTCTGTTAAGATCACTACCCTTCTTTAAGTCACCGAATTTTGCTATTTCAATCTGTAATATCCTTTCCCTAATTTATCCTCTACCCCCAAATAACCAATCGTTCACTTTCCTCAGCTCATTAGTTGTATAATTCTACCTCCATCACATTTTTACATTTCTTTTCTCTACTCACACAACCAACATGTCATTTTTGCACTCTTTACCTCCTCCTAATTAGAGTCCTAGCCTTAAAGATGCCTTCATGTTGTTGTCCCCCTCCCCTCCCTGGCACATAGCTTCTTGGGCTACAAATACTTTTCAGATTCAGAAAGTTCCTATAGATGGGTTTATTACTCAAGTGAGATTTGGGACTAACAACTGAAACTTTGGATTTCAGCCCAATAAAACCTTGCCAAAGACCTAATTTGACCAAATTTTCATCAGTTAGCTGAAAAATATTTGAAATTTTTGTTTTAATAAATTAAGCTTAACTTTAAAATGTAGTCCACACTTAAAAAGTCTGTCCTTATGTTTTATCACTTTCAGATAATCTATCATATTGAGACCAAATAAAAATGCAATTTTGAAGTTTTAATCAGGAAATATATTTGTTCATTAGTTTCTTTGCTGTGGAAAAGTTAGAAGTATAGTCACATCAGCATTATGTTCATTTCCTTTTGTGATTCTTAATTATTATATGTACCTTTTTATAACTGTCTTTATATGATCTTTTGGTTTATATTTCTTAATTTGTAATATTGTATTGACAAGTAGACCCAAAGATTTATTGTGTGTTTTTAAATTTTCCTAAGAATTATTAGTCAAACATTTGCTACTTTTGTTATGTTCTTTTTAAATCTGTTATTGCAAATCACATTGAATTACTAACATCTAACCCATCTCATTTTATGTTTAAAAAAATTATTGTGTATTTATAAAAGCCATTCTTAGTTATGCTATTTACCTTTTCTTTCATAGGCAATAAGCAATAAGGACCAACATAGTATATCATATACCTTGTCTCGAGCTCAGACAGTGGTGGTTGAATATACTCATGACAGCAACACTGATATGTTCCAGGTAACCACAAATCTTCATTTTTTTTTCTTTAGGAAAATGCTTTGCTCTTAGTTATTCTTCTGATAAACTTTTAAAAATCCTAACTAAAATTTTTAAAATATTTTTTAAAGTCTATACTCATTTATACAATCTATTCTTCATACATCCTCCCAAATAAGGCCATTTCATAATATATACATTTATAGATTATTTGTGTTGATTGTAATTCATCTGTGGTTAGTATTTACCTGTTACGGACTGATGGTAGCTCAGCAGTCTGCTTTCCAGAGGAGGGCTAAGGCTCATTTTCTACCCAGGGGATTCTCTAGAGGTGACTGATTATAAGCTAAGTTGACCCTAGTTAGCCCTATCTTCTTCACTATCAGGGAGGTGCTACTGCTTATATAAGTTCTTGATGATGTCTCATTAAAGGAAGTTCTAAACTCAAATAGAAAAAAAATAAAATAAAACTTGTTATGTACTGAAAATTCTTTGGGAGGGTTTTCAAAATATATTTTTAAGGGGCAGCTAGGTAGTAAAATGGAGGGAGTACCACCCAGGCCCTCAGTTGGGAAGACTTGGTACTTCTTAGCTGTGTGACCTGGGCAAGTCACTTAACTTTTACCATTTTCTGCCTTGGAACTGATAGTATCAATTCTAAGAAAGTAAGGGTCTTTAAGAATCACTTTTAATGGAATATGGAGACTCCAAGTATTCTCTTTGTAGGTAATTAGCAACTTCAATAAAGATTTGGATTAGAGATCTTGTTAGAGCCCATAAAACAATTATACTGTACAATTTGCAATTAGTGTCCTTTTCAAATTCAGTTTTTCAATAGATTAGAATGTTCTTTTTAACAAAAACATTTTATTGTGACTTTGCTGGTAGAAAAGCCAGACATTTTCACATTGCATCAAAGTAGTATTCAAAAAACATTATATTCTATTCTGTAAAAGCACAAACTCCTCTGGCATGTTAGTTTGTGATTTGGGGAATTGAATTTCTCTTAAAATTTCCTGGGACCTAGTTGTCTGTTTGGATCATTAAGTTTTCTAGTCATCTAATGAAGCTTCCAACTGTGATTGCCGTACCTGGCAATAGAAATCTATATTATGTTCTCGTTGTTGCCTCCCCAAAAGCAATCATTTAGGCCATGTATCTTCCACTGTTTCCTTTCACAGTCAACAAATTTCAGGTATAGTTAGGAGGAGTACTGGTGACATGTTTTTAGAATTGACACACACCTGCTTTTTCATATGTAACTTCATTCATCCTTATTGATACATGTTTTCCAACTTCAGTCTGTGATGAAAGGGTGGTTCTTCTTGCTGAGGTTAGCACCTCTCTATTCACCCTTTATCTATTCCTCTATATCTTCTCCAGAAAAATGCTGCCACAATCATTCTCTTTGTGGGCTGCTTCCCTATCTGCCTTTTCTTTATATGTTTCTCACCGTGCCTATCTCTATCTCATTCACTCATTCTCTACCCTTCCCCCCCCATTCAGTTTCTCTCTTTTTTTTACAAATACCAAACTTTGCCCTATCCTCCTTTTTAAAGATAAACCTTTTTTTAATATAATTTTACTTTTTAAAATATTTTTCTAATTACATGACTCATGTTTTCTTCCTCCCCTCTTCCCAAACACCTTTCAATAGTCTCCAAGTACATCACTGCATAACAGACCAGTATTAGAGCCATGTTGGCAAAGACATGGCATGCATGCCCTACTGGTATGGAGAGGGGCTGCTTCATTCCTGCCCCTTTTCCCAGCAGACCACTGTGAGCACTTTCTTCCTCTGCTGTCTGGGGCAATGGGGAGGGGGTGGCTTCACAGGGGTCCTGAAGGTGCAGTTTGGGATCTCTTCAGTTCACCAAAACTGGTAGAGAGGTTGCTGTTCATAATTTAGCAATGCTCCTAAGTCACTTAGAAGTTTGTTCAGTTATATTCAGTATATTTTAAGAAGGCAAGAGAATGTGTTTAAGAATGCATATTAAACAAGTTTTGAGGTTTAAAGAGACTAACCTTTAGCTCCACAGAAGGATTCCAAAATTTATAGTCACAAGTTTATCCTTAAACCCATGCTCCAGATTATTCAGTTAAAAAAACATTCTTCCAAAATGGTTGGTTTCTAAGGATATACTTTCACATCTGAAGGTGCTAACTTTGAGCCTTAGAAATTTAAGAAGGTTGTTGCTCTAACCCTTTTGTTTTCTGTTATGTTAAATAAGTTTTCTTTGGTATAATCTATTATTCCTTCCCCAGATTGGACGATCTACTGAAAGCCCCATTGATTTTGTGGTAACTGATACAGTTCCTGGAAGTCAAAGCAATTCTGATACACAGTCAGTGCAAAGTACTATCTCAAGATTTGCATGTAGAATCATATGTGAACGGAATCCCCCCTTCACAGCCAGGATATATGCTGCAGGATTTGACTCTTCAAAAAACATCTTCCTTGGGGTAAAAAAATCTTTTTCCTGAGTCAGATTTTTGATCAGCTTATAATTCAGAATTATAGCTAAATGGATGTTCTTTCATTGTTACTTTTCTCCTAGGAAAAGGCTGCCAAGTGGAAGACCACAGATGGGCAGATGGATGGCTTGACCACAAATGGAGTTCTTGTTATGCATCCACGCAATGGTTTTACTGAAGATTCTAAGCCAGGTGTGTGGAGAGAGATATCAGTATGTGGAAATGTATTCAGCCTGCGTGAAACCAGATCAGCTCAGCAAAGAGGAAAGATGGTAAGTTTGGAGAGAGAACTTTTTTATTCAACTTTTCATTCAAAAAGGCACCAACTATCAATAGTGATTTGAAATGAATGGATTATGATACTTTCCAAAGAACCACTTCTTCACACCCCCTAACACAAGATTACTAAATAATGTCATATATATGTAAACTAAATATGATGCTAGATTATATTTCACTATTTTACATTCTTGTAATTTCCTTCTTGTGTCTCATACTTAATATGTCATTCTAAAATCCAAAGTTTCCTAAATTGAAAGCTCCAAAGGATGAAATTTGTGTCTTTTGATTCTATATTAACTAGTTGCATTTGGTCTGAGATTTCCCATCTTTTGCCTAAAGTTTTTTATTTGGTTAAAATGTCATTTCTAGTTCAGTTATCTACCATTACCTTGCAATTCAAAAAAAGTATGTGTCATTATCTCAAGTTATAGCATCTTCATTTCTAAACATCCCTTTCTTTATAACTGTGTCCCAGGGGTTTTGATGAGTTTCTAAACAGAAATAATATGGGGTATTTAATGTTCTTTGTAAGCAACATCCAAACTTAAAGTGGTCGTGTGTAACCAAATTAACACTGATTCTTTTTCCCCTCCCCACTCAGGTGGAAATCGAAACCAACCAGTTACAGGACGGCTCCCTCATTGACCTGTGTGGTGCCACTTTGCTTTGGCGGACAGCAGAAGGCCTTTCACACACTCCAACAGTAAAGCACCTGGAAGCTTTAAGACAGGAAATCAATGCAGCAAGGCCACAGTGCCCTGTTGGGTTCAACACACTTGCTTTTCCTAGTATGAAAAGGAAAGATGTGGTCGATGAAAAACAGCCCTGGGTGTATCTGAACTGTGGACATGTTCATGGGTATCACAACTGGGGAAACAAAGAAGAGAGAGATGGGAAGGACCGTGAATGTCCCATGTGTAGATCGGTTGGCCCCTACGTCCCCCTCTGGCTTGGCTGTGAAGCTGGATTTTATGTGGATGCAGGTCCTCCAACTCACGCGTTCAGCCCTTGTGGGCATGTGTGTTCAGAGAAAACAACTGCCTATTGGTCCCAGATCCCACTTCCTCATGGCACTCACACTTTCCATGCGGCCTGCCCCTTTTGTGCACACCAGCTGGCCGGTGAGCAGGGCTACATCAGACTCATATTCCAAGGACCTCTAGACTAATAAACACAGGCATTAGGGTGGCACTAAATTTATAAGCTAAGCAATGCAGGTTTTTCCCACCAATTGTCTACAAATTTCTCTGCTTTGATCATTTACATTAAGATGAAGACTTTTTTTTTTTTAATTTTTGTATTTGTAACAAAAATTCCTGAGCAAAGTCTGTAAAAGTCAAGCAAAGGAATCTGGTGCAATTCCAGACTTCCACATTCTGTGTCTGAGTATATATTTTGAAGAAAGAATTACAGTCTAATTCAATGCCTTCATTTCTGTGTTGTTTGAATCACTCATCCTCGGTGTCTGAGATGTTTTGTATAACTGAGGTACTGTTGATTCAAACTATGTTAGTTTACAGTTTGGATGCAAACATTGTAAAATACAACAACATGTACAATAACTTTCCTTTTCTATTTATCTTCGTTATAGAAAATATCTGAGAGTGTATTTGCTAGAGTAGCACAGTAGGAGCAATGTAACATCCCTGGCATGGATGCTTTGAGTTGCTAGCCAAGGGCAGGGATTTGCAAGGTTAGGAAGAATATTATGAAAGAATCTTTTCTTTCTTTTTTTTTAAATCAAAAATAATGTTAAATTTGGTAGATTTAGAAGAATGCTTTGTAAAAAATTCAAGCAAATTACATTGTGTAAGATTTGTTTGTTTTTAACCACATTAAAGGTAATCAGGAAGAATTTTCTTAAAATGTTTCTTTAGTGTGTAGTACTATAATAAAAGAACTTATCACTAAGAAACATTTTATATGTTCCCTTGAATATGCAACTTAATCTAGATTATATATTTTTCTCCCACGATAACTAATCTGTTTTTAGTATTAGCAGCATTCGGCAGGTTTATTTATTTTTTTAGGCACAAACTGTGGTTCATCCGTTCACTGGAAAAATCATTTATAATTAGAGACTGCATAAATTAACAAGAAAGACGAGTGACTTGACTTAGGAAAGAGATTCTTAAATTAGATGTTCTTCATTTGGCCTTATCTACAGATTTGGGTATATAAAGATACAGACATAAAAGTACAGTGAACTGAGTGGCAAAACATGTTTGCCTTTCAATGCAAAAGACCAGTACATACTTATGGATTTAGTTTCTCAGAATAGTTGATTTACGTTAGAAATTTCAGTGAAAATGCGTTCAATTCCAAATATCCCCACAAAGCACTTGGCTACTTCAACAGGTGATAGTGAGCTTTAGTGACAGCAGCACTGACGGAGACTGTACACAAAGTCTGTTAATGAGACAAAACACCCTTTAAAACTTTGCTTTTGGAAGCATGAAAAATACCCACCTTTTTTCATGCACTTCCTGGCAGTAATAGGTATACTACATCAAAAGGGGGGCTTGTGACACATTTGTAAATCAGTGTACCTTGGGATAAGGTTGAGGTTTTTCCATTTATGATGTTTTTATTTTCCTTTTTTTTTTAAGGAAAAGTATATAATAAAAATTGACAATAGCAAATTCCTGAACTTTATAGCATAGCTTTGATTTTCTTGGTAAAACAAAATAAAACAAAACAAAAGAATCTTCTGTTTAGAAGCCATGGACTGTTTTACTTCAACTGTCCGATTTTCCTTGGGTTTTTTGTTTGTTTGTTTTTTAACAAAAAACAATTGTTTGGATTCACTCAGGAAATGCATGTCAGGAAACCTGTATTATATGTGTAAGCAACTGCTGTTAAACCCTTTTCATAGAAATATAATTGATTTTGAAATTTTCTAGATTGTTCACATGTATTGTGACTGATGCAACAAAATATCAACTCCCATATTGTGTTTGTTTTAATCATTTCTGTTTGGGTATACCATAGCTAATTTTTTTTTTTTGCAATTTAATTTATTCATGCTGTAAGTAAATACTTTTCAAAATAGAATTGTGAAACTTTCTTCTTTCGGTTTACAATTGTTTTTTTATAGAAAAAGACAGGAATGGAGATTGGAGAGTGGGAAACTAGGCTATCCCAGACTGAAAGAATTTATTTCAAGTAGGTGAGAGGTTTACATTTACTGTATCAGTTCTCTTTCTTTCAAAAGCATTTATTTACTTAGGATCATTCAATCAATAAGCATTTGTTATTTAAACAGGTACTATATTATGATCTAGAGATTTAAAGAGTCCCTGCCCTCAAAGAGCTTTCATACAAAAAAATATGTACAAAGCAAGCCATAGATAGGGTGAAACAGGAAATAAACAAAAAAGAGGGAAGACCCTAGATTTAAGAGGGGTTCAGAAAGGATTTCTGTAGAAGATAGGGCATGGGACTTAAAAATAGCCAGAGAAGTCAGTATTTATAGTGGAGAAGAGAGAGCATTACAGGCAGAGGAGCCAGAGAAAATGCCCAGAAGCAAGAGATGGAATGTCTTGTTCTTGGAGCAGTCAGGGGGTCAGTGTTACTAGATCAAAGGGTACATGCCAGGAAGTGAGGTGTAAGAGATTAAAAAGGAAAGAGAGGACTAAATTATGAAGGGCTTTGTTGGACTTCCAGGTTAACGTGGCTGCAGTGTAGATGTAAGACTCTTCCTCTCCTCATCACCTACCAATATAGACTACCTCAAAAGGCAAAAAAAACCCAAATTCATATGAATGAAGGGACTGCACAGTAGGGCACAGCATTGAAGGTATGTGGGATTTGGACATTTCCAGACTATAAGGGAGTGGAAGTTTCCACCAAAACATGAGCTAATCAACCCTCCCCCACCCCACCTACGGAGCCAGAGAGCCATCGAGTTAGAATCAGTGAGCGAGAGGCACCTCTACGCCATTGGTAGCTGACCAGGACCACCAAGGACCTACCCCTGAGAGTAGCTAGACTTGAGACCCCAGCAGGCTAAAGAGCACAGACCTTGGGTGTGGAGAAAAGCTTGGCAAACAGTACAAGCTGGGGGTGGCCTCAGGCAAAAAAACATTCTCCTCAGCTCCATACACAGAGAGCCTGCCCTCCTCTCAGACTTCTGACTGGAAAGGGAAGGAAAAACTAGCATAGTGATGGCAAACAATGCCCAGGAAAAACAACTTCCAAACACCAAGAAGGCGTTGACCCCGGATAATTTTTATGGAGAAAAAATCTAGACTATAGCGGAAACAGCAGAAGATGACAAAAAAGCAAATGCATCCAAACCTTCTAAAAAAAATGTAAATTAGCCACAAGCTCTTAAAGAATTTAAATCAGAGCTTATGAGAAAGATGGAAGAGTTTTGCCAAGAAAAGTGGGAAATAGTTTAAAAAAATAACAGTTTAAAAGCCAAGAACTCCCAATTGGACATGAAAATTAAACAGCTAGAAGCCATGAAAAGCAGGATAGAACAAACAGAAAAGGAAAATCAAAAGATTACAGTAGAAAAGCAGTCTTTAAAAACCAGAATTGGGCAATTAGAAGCTAATGATCTTGCAAAACAGCAAGAATTAACAAAGCAAAGTCAAAAAACTGACAAAATAGAAGAAAATGTGAAATAACTCATTGAGAAAACGAATGATTTGGAAAACAAATTGAGAAGAGACAACTTAAGAATCATTGGTCTACCTGAAAAGCCAGAAATGAACAGAAATCTTGACATCATACTACAAAAAAGTATCCAAGAAAACTGCCCTGCTGTTCTTGAACAAGAGGGCAAAATAGACATTGAAAGAGTTTATAGAACACCGGCTACACTAACTCCTCAAAAGACAACACCCAGAAATGTAATAGCCACATTCAAGAACTTCCAAGCTAAGGAGAAAAAATTTTACAAGAAGCCAAAAAGAGACAATTCAGATATCAAGGTGCAACGATCAGGCAGCTTCCACAGTAAAGGACCACAAGGCTTGGAATATGATATTCAGAAAGGCAAGAGAATTGGTTCTTCAACCAAATATCACCTACCCATTAAAACCAACTATATACTTCCAGGAGGAAGTATGGGCATTCAACAAAAAATAGAAGATTTCTAAGTATTTATAAAGAAAAGACCAGAACTAGGTGGAAATTTTGATATCCAAACAAAAATCAAGAGAAACATGAAAAGGTAAATAAGAAAAAAAATGTTAATTACATTTTTATTTAAGGGCTTCAATAAGATCAACTTGTTTATATTAATACATGGAAAATGTTATTTGTAACTCAAAAATTATATTCACTATTATATTAGAAGAATCACTCACAGGAAGAGATTGGGATAATAAGTGGTCTAAGATGATATGCAAAAAAATAAGTTATGAAGGGCTTTGAATGCCAAACAGCATTTTTTATTGCTCCTAGAGGCATGAGGAAGCCACTGGACTGTATTGAATAAAGGGAGTGACATGATTGGACCTGAACTCTAGAAAATCATCTTGGAAGATAATAGACATCGACTTGAGGCAGGGAAACCCACCAGAGGCTATTGCCATAAGTTGTCAGGTGATGAGAGTCTACACTAGAGTGGTAAGGGTGGCAGAGGAGAGAAGGCAACAAATTCAAGAGGAAATCGACAAGCCTTGATAACAATTTAGATTTGGGGGAGTGAGATGATGAGTAATATAGGGTGACTTCTAGGATGTGAGCCTGAGGGACTGGGAGGATACTGTTGCCCTCTACAATAAGAAAGCAGGTGGGGGTTAGAGGTAAGCTTTTAAGTGGGAAAGATGAATTTTGTCTTAGACATACTGTGAGGTCTACTAGACATTGAAGATATCCAAGAGGTAGTTAAGAGATGTAAGATGGGAAAGTCCACAAAGAGATTGAGGCAGGAAAGGTAGGTTTTAGTTTTAATGTTCGCATAATGATTGTAATTAAGTCCATATGAGCTTATGAGATCACCAAGTGAAGGAGCATAGACTGAAAAATGGTCCAGGACAGAACCTTGATAGATGGTTATGGTTAGAGGATGTGATCTGGAGAAATGCCCAACAAAGGAATCGAAGAAGAAAAGCGTCAGTTAGGAGGAAAACCAGAAGAGTGATGTCCTGAAAACCTAGAAGAGTATCAAGGAAGAGAGTGATCAGCAGTGTCAAAGACTGTAGAGAAGTCAAAAGAGAATGAAGATTGAGAAAAGGCCATTAGAAGGAGCTTCAGAGGTCATCTAGTTATAACCCCATATTTTTTTTAAAACCCTTACCTTCCATCTTGGAATCAATACTGTGTATTGGTTCCAAGGCAGAAAGTGGTAAGGGCTAGGCAATGGGGGTTAAGTGACTTACTTAGGGTCACACAGTTGTGAAGTCTGAGGCCAAATTTGAACCTAGGACCTCCCATCTCTAGGCCTGGCTCTCAATCCACTGAGCTACCCAGCTGCCCCCTTTATAACCCCTTACAAATGAAAAAATTGAGGCCCTGGGGGGCTACAAATGACTTTGCTAAGATCAACCATGTAAGTAGAAAGTGGCAAAACTGGGATCAAACTTGACTCTTATGAATCCAAATTTTGTCACCATGCTACATCTTCTGTGCTAAAGAAACACACTTCTTATTCAAATTATTGAAACAAAGCCTGGTTTGGAGGTTGTTGGTCCCCTGGTAGAGAATTGGTTCTTCGGGAACCTGTGTCAGAAGGGTCTTAAGACTCCATCTAATCCATCATGTCCTTGAACAAAGCCATTTGGTAATTGCTGCTTAAGTGGTGTTCCAATGGCCTAAAAGAATTAGGGAACTTCCCAAAAATTCTAACCTCTCCAGAAACTTCAGAGAATAAAACTGAGGAAATTTTGCCTACAAGGTAGGTAAATTTAGTTCATTGCTTAAAGAACTCAGACTCTCGGGGGTGCCAGAAGTTTAGAATACTGTCACATTAGCATAATGTTACCTGAGGGGAAAAGTTAATTGATAAATTATATCTAAGTCTAACTAGAACTTAATAAGGTTCCATTATAAAGCTACTTGACCAATCACTGTAACATTGTTCCTATGAATCTTAAAAACCTGTAGTTTAAAACACACACATAGCCTTAATATCTTATGACCTAATTGTTAGATTCTGCCTTTTAGTTTGAATTTTGAATCTCAGCTCTTCCTTCCACCAGGGCCTGGTGGTAATGCCTTCTACTGTTAGATGGAATAATCTGAATTACAGATATGTAGGAATATTCTCTAATGGTTGAATTTTAAGCCAAGACCTCATCAGCAGGCTCAAGGGAGAAACGTGTTGATATTTGGAGGTTAGGTCTTTTATCTGAGTGGTCTCTGGTTCTTCTGATTTGCTCAACAAAGGAAATACATTTCTTAGCCTCATTTTACCTTAAGGTTATGAAGCAAGTCATGGCAAAAGATAAGAAGTAGGACTATTCAGTAGTTGTTTCCTTGAAACCATTAGTCCTCCCTACCCTCAATATCCTTTCCACAACATGTCAAGCAGTGTAGGAAAGTGCCTTCTAGTAATGTGAACTTATACTGAGTAATGTCAGAAATTCTATACTGCCAGAAATATTACTAAATTCAAACCTATGTTAGTCGATGACTGATTTATCATGCTCATAGGTCCCTTTGTCTTCTTTGAGGCCAATCATTTTTTTTTGAGTAAAAACCCTTAACCCTTACCTTCCATCTTGGAGTATTGGCTCCAAGGTAGATGGGTGGTAAGGGCTAGGCAATGGGGGTTAAGTGACTTGCCCAGGGTCACACAGCTGGGAAGTGTCTGAGGCTAGATTTGAACCTAGGACCTCCAGTCTCTAGGCCTGACTCAATCCACTAAGCTTCCCAGCTTCCCCCTGAAACCAATAATTTAAAACTCATTCTCTGTCAAAACTTTTAAGGTGCAAAAAACTAACACAATTGACTGCAGTTTAAATTTGATGTTTTTCAGGGCATTAATGTGCCTAGTGCCATGCACTTGTTTTATAACTACCTATCTTCTGAGAGCAAGAAGGAAATGGGGTAGAAAGGAAGTGTTGATAGGCATGAAATAACAAAGAAAGAAAAAAAGGCAAAAAAACTCCCAATGGTCCAGACAAAAATGTCAAGACTAATAGACCCATCATAATACAAAATGTTCTATGTAATTTTTTTAAAGTTGTTTCACCTTAGTTCATTATGGTAAGGCAAGTAATAGGTATAATCAATTGTACTTGATGAGTAAAAACTCCAATAACTTGTGGTTGATTTATTTTGGAGGGTTGGGGTTGGGGGGGGCGGGATAAGAAGGAAGGGAAGAAAATAAGTATTTATTAAATATTTCTTATAGGCCAGGCACTATGCTAAATGCTTTCCAGTTATCACATAATTTGATCCTCACAGCAACCTTATAAAGCAGGTGCTGTTATCCCCATTTTATAGTTGAGCAAACTGAGACAGACAGGTGAAATGAATTGGCCAGGGTGTCACAGCTAGTAAGTGTCTGAGGAAAGATTTGAACTCAGATCTTCCTGACTTTCAGCTCCTCTATCCACCCAGCTGTAATAGGTGGGTTAAAAGAAGGGTTCAAAACTATATGTATAAAATAACAGATTTATTTAGCTAAAGGGAATTAGGGAATAACTAACTCTTAACCCAAACAGATTAAAACCCTTATACCTTCTGTAATTATTCTAAACTAAATTCTTAAATTAGTAATTAAGGTTAGGGGGTTTGGTAGGAATGAGGACAAAGGACAAAGAATCTCACAACATAGGAGTCCTCTTTGATTCAAGCAGTTGTTCCAGTAACAGCTCTGTTGAAATCCACTTGACATCAGCAGCACTGACAGCAACATCAGGCAGGAACAGGCAGAATATCAAGAAAGCCAAAAAAGAGGGAATCACTGGCTCTCTAGATCCACCCCAGAAATACCAGCCAGAAACCCTCTTGGTTCTCCTGACTGCTAGAGAAAAATCAGCAGCCTCTATCTGTTCCAGAGGAGTCCAACAACTGCCCCTGTCTTCAGTTCCCCAGTTCCTGAGAGTTCTGTGTGGAATGTTGGTTTGCAAAATCTCTTGCTTCTTGCTTTTGCTAAAAGCTAATCCTTACAACACAGCCCAGTATCACTCAGCTGTTTGGGGGAAGTTAGGGAAGGGGAGATGGGTATAGCATGAGGGGAAAGAAGAGAAAACATGTGGGAATTCTTGAAATTCTCTCTACCCAGTCATAATCCTCTTTTTTCCAGTTATTTTGCTTCCCAATTAAAGATATTTGATACTATCTGTCTCGAGGATTTTTGATGATTGTTAGTTGTATACCTAAAATTGTTGCAGAGAAGAAAGATAAAAAGAGGCATTATAGAATAGTAGGTAGCAGCTGGATGGCACAGTGGATAGAGCACCAGGCTTAGAATCAAGAAGACTCATCATTTTTCTTGTCTGTAAAATGAGCTAGACAAGGAAATGACAAACCATTCCAGTATCTTTGCTGAGTGGGGTAACAGGGTTATTCACAACTAGAAACGACTGAACAACAATCAATAATGCATTATCCATACAAAGTACAGGCATCCCTGCCACATTTGGGGGGTTAAGAGCCTGGCACTCCTGAGATCTGGAAAATCCAAGTCAAAAATTTTGGCCCTCTCTTTGTACCAGAAAAGATGTCCATTTTTTTTCTTTTTCTTTTATGAGGGGTTTAGAGTACCTTATTATAAAATTTGCACTTAAGTATTTGATCAGAGACTATATGTAAGTCAATGAAAAGATTTTTAGCTTTCATGTATCATCTGCTGGCCTTCATGTTCTTTTTGCAAACTTTAACTTTTTATTTATTTTACCTCTGAAAAAGAAATTGTATGTATGAATAGTATTAAAAGAAAAAATATGTTGATATTGTACAAAACTATATATTTTCTGCATTTCTGTGTTTCTAAATGTTTTGTGTCACCTGCTGGCTTTCACGTGTCATCTGTGACTGCTAGAGTTTTGACTCCCCCCAAATTCCCATTTAGTTTCTTATGCTGACCCACAATATATTGAAAATGTCATGGGGAAGTCATGATGTGGAAGGGATACCTATCATTTTAATTTTTCCAGGTTCATAGTAAAGTATAAGCACACATCGTCAGAATTAAAGGGACCTCAGTTAGGAGGTTACTTATAATACTACTTATTTTATAGATGAGGAAACTGTCTTAATGATAGATAGTGATTTAACCAAGTCATTTAGCTACTAAATGGCAAGAGCAACAGGATTTATCTAGTTGACAAACCTGGGACCAATGGAGAGAATGTCAGGAAATCCTAATTCAGGTGCTAGAGCAAACTTTGCTAGGTGGGCAAAAGGTGAAAAAACCCATGACATTGGTGTTTTCCACCTGCCCCCAAATGGTGCTCATAAGAACGTGCTTGCATGTTGAAAATACCACGTGCACAGATCTGGTTTCAAATGGCATGGATTTTTTTTTTGCTTTTTTTAGTAATTTTTTACAAATTTTTCAATAATAATAGTTTCCATTAATATTTTTAATCCCAATGAAACTCGTAATTCAGATACAATTATCTTCATGAAACTGATGTACAGAGATTGTGACTTGTACAAAATCATAAACAAATCACTGGATGGCACAAGTTCAAAATCTGTGTCTTCTGAGGATAAGTCCTCTTTCTAAAATACTCCTCCTAAGCTATACTCATGGAAATGAGTAGAAATGTCAAAAGGAGGAAGCATTTTTCTTCATTGTTGCCGAAACTACCTCGAAATGGGAATAGTCTTATTTAAGAGAGTCGTCTATCTAATTCAATGATAGAATCAGACTTCTTAATGTTGGGGGAGTTTCTGTTGACAGCTTCCTAAAACACGAGCCCACTTCGAACCTATATCCCAGCAGTTGTAACAGGTCATAGTTAAGTAGTAATCGAGGCCCAGAAAAGTAAAGTGACTTTTCCAGGGTCTTTATAACCCAGATGGTATAATAGTACTGTAGTACACAAATTAGGGAAAGTGGAGAAGAAACTGGGATTATTCCCAAGCACCATATTTGTTTTGTTTTCCCAAGATACCTAAGCTATTTGTTGAGGTTTAGTCATTTCAGTTGTGTCATACTCTTTGTGACCGCTTTTGGGGTTTTCTTGGCAAAGATCTAGGAGTGGTTTTCCATTAATTTCTCCAGTTTTGACAGATGACAAAACTGAAGTAAATAAAAAGTTGTGACTTCTCCAGAATCACAGGAAGATGAGCCTTCCTGATTCCAGGCCCAATGCTCTACGCATTTCATTTCACTGCCTAGTTTCCCTATCTAAAAGAATGCTAAAAGGGAAAAAAATGGTCTACAGGGTACTGGGTAGATCCTCTTTGGAACATATATAGAAGGGCAGGGACCAGGACCGAACGGGTTAAATTACAATCTGCATTTGCAAAGAAAATGTCAATAGTTCCAAAAAAGTCTGTTTATGGATCCAAATGAGTTGATATATTTACAATTTTTTTAAAATTTAATTCAAAATAACTGCCCTGGCAAAGTCACTAGGACTCTTACCAGGCCAAAAAAAAAAAAAAAAGCCTGGCTGCTCAGCAGGAATAGCATGCCAGAGGAGGAACCAAACCTGGCAAGTTAGTGAAATGAAAATCTAAGCCAGAACTCTGGGGAATCCAGGTAGGCTTGGCAGAGAAAGAACAATGTAGAACATTCCTTGCTGCTTTTCATTGTATCTACATGTTAGAGGCCACATAAAACTTACAGGTTATAGGTTAGAGGCCTGACTAGCAAGATATTTATCCTAGGATTTGTTTATGGTTCCAGTATTGTTAGCAATTTAAAATACTCATTTGTTTGCCAAAATGTTTTAATTTCCCCTTTAATACAAAAGCACCATTGGAATAAGATTTGGGTGGGGTTTCCCAGGTACAAGGAATTCTTCTAACAGGGCTGGAGTCCAACCTTCATCCACAGTCTGATCTTTAGATATCAGGATTGAGATGGTCCTTTGTGGCAGGGCAGTAACAATGGGCATTTATTCATTGTAAATAAACCAGAGACTGGTGAGCTAAAAGAAGGCATGATGGAGCTCCTGACCTTCTAGTTACCTTTCATTTTATGTTTTCAGTAATTCCATAACATTGATCAACCAGCATTAATCAATAAACATTATTAAGTACCTACTATGTGCCGGGCACTGTACTAAGCCATGCTTTTCTATTTAATTCCTCATATACTCTTGAATCTCATTATAAACTATCCTATGGAGACTAATTCAACCCTTTGACAACAATAAATTGATAATCTCTACCTTTTTTTCCCTTAGTGCTAGAGGAGAACAGCAGATAGCACAAGGCTTAATCTATGACCTCTTCTCTTATGGAATTCTATTGTCTCAAAGAAAGAATGCTAAGGAAGAAAGCCATAAATGAATTATAGAATCATAACTAGTACATCATCCCTGAGTCTTTTGAGGAGAAAAGCCATCTAGAATATTGACTAAGGGAAAGATTTTTGGGGGTCTTTAGTTTGCAAATAAAGTATCAGGCAGTGACTTTTACAGGCTAGATGCTGTAAGACTTTGCATGAAAAGTTCAAAGGGTGTCCTTAAGCTTTGGGCTCTCAGGCCTGATTTGGAAAACTTCTGTTTTGGGGTCTTTTTTTTTTCTTGTGATTATTGAGATTTTAATTCACCACTAAACAATAAAATAGATCATTGGGAAAGGAGAGAACTGCATACTGTAAGGATAATTTTAGGGTTGTGACCTAAACTAAATTAATTTTAGGTCTCCAGGGGATATCACAAATAAAATACCCAAGTCAGCTGGAAATTTATGGTGATTTTAATTAATATAGAGGAAATAAATTAAGGAGAAGGGAGAGGGAAAGGGTGTAGGATTTCTCATACCTGGCCTGTGCCAGGGGGAAGATTAGAGGCTTTTAAGAGGATAGTGTTTGGAAGGTAAAGGAGAAAGGAATAAGCCTAAAACTCCAAGAGGGCTCAGTTAAGATGCCTGAACCCAAACTAGCTACTCTGCTTCTCCCAGTATAGCAGCAAGGGAAACTCACCACTGGATAATAGCTTCCGCCACACCAAGATGCTGGAACGCTTAGCACGTTGCCAGCCAGAGCCACCTCTCTGGGGAAAAGAGACTGAAGAGAGAAAGTGATGCAAAATATATAGACGGTTTTACATCACTTTCCTGCATCTCATCTGTACCAATGGTAACTTAAGTTTGACTTAGGACAGCCAAGGGGTCTGTCAGCTATTTCTGATTTGTCATTCCTAGCACATGTCTATCAAAGGCCATCCTCCTAAATACTTAATCCTTAAGTGTGGGTGTAGACATTCCTGATTTTGTTAGACTAAGTAGGGTGGAGTAATGTAATGTAAGATATTCCTGATTTTGTTAGAATAAGTATCATCATTGTTACAATCAGGAGATAGCTAAATCCAATCTTCACAATACAGGTGAAAGAGTATTAACAAATGCCATATTGCCATTTTAAAATGTTTTTAATATGCACCTAGAGGCAGCTATGGGAAACAATTCCTCCTGGAATCTGAAAGTCTGAAAATCCTATTAATGCATATGTTATGATTATATAAGATTTCTCTTCTTCCCTTTGTTGCTAAATTCCGTAATGTAATAACAGAATTGTCTATGTTCAATAATCCTAAATAATCAATATCAACCTAATTTTAGGATTGGTTCCAATAAGTATCAATTTCAAGTCTTGGGAGGATTGTTTTAAGTTGGGAATATCACATATGACCTCTAATTAGTCCTTCAATCAGTAAAGAAGTTGACAACTCATGGATAAAGAATACAAATACAAAGAATACAAATTGGGTTGAAAACCCAATGAAATGGTCCATTAGACCACGAAAGACACTGAAAATGGAAAATGGTTAGGAGGCATAGTAGAAGAGGTCAAGTTTGATTGTGTTTGGGAAACTACGTTTTCTGTAACTCTAAACTATTCCTTGAAACAAAGACCTACCTTTTTTAACACTTTTTTTTGAGATTTTTGTTTTCTTATTTGGGGGTGATGCTACATGCTTGTGAATCATGGAATGCCACCATTTTGGAAAAATCAACATATCTGGAGACTGAAGGAACAATGGAGAATATAATATTAACAAATAGATTGCAGCATATTACCAATGATGACAAGAGATTTATACTTAAATTTTTTCACACTTTGAGAAGATCCATATGGATATTCTGCCAAACAACACATACCACAACCCACCAATGTCTATTATGTAATTGGAAATCTTATGCCTTTGAACTACATTTCCCAGGAGCTTACTGACTTCTTGTCCATACATGCTGAAGTAGACAGAAGATAATTTAGGAGGAGTTCCATGTCTAGGCCTTTTTTTCCTTCCTGGATTGGGACATTGGTGGAGAGGGCTGTTTGAACTGATACATTAACCATGGGCACATGGTTTTATTTTGTTACTTCTAGTGATCATTAATATATCTTATAAAATGTAATATTTTAAGTTATTGTATATTAATTTTAATTTTTACACTATCTTTCTGGACTGAACCTTGTCTGTATAAAACCTGCACAGACTTTCTAGTCAATATGATCAGGGGCTTCCTCTAGATCTTTTGGCATTCTATGCATACACCCAGTGCACAACCATCATTTATTGTTCACTCTTCTTATGTGAATATCCCATCTCTTCCCCTCCCCCCCAATTATACATCTTTCTAGTGTTGTTCATTTGCTTCTCCTTCACTTGTAATATATTACAACCTGCTTACACCCACATGTACTACTTGACTGCCCTTTAAGTAACCTTCAACTTCAGTTTTTCAGACTATGGTATCCCATGACATATATATACATATATATGTATGTATGTATGTATGTATTATATATAGTAGAGCTGTAAGGAGCTCTAATCACTCTAGAAAGCTATGCCCAAATAGCTATTCAATTATGCATTCCCTTTGACATAGCAATATCCCTGCTAGGTCTAGACCCCAAGGAGATCAAAGAAAGTAGCTAACGGCTCATGTGTACCCAAAATACAGTAACTCTTTTCCTGGTAGCAAAGAACTGGAAACTGAAGGGAGGTACCCATCAATTGGGCAATTAAAAATTCCTTGGTGATTACAGTTGAATGATGAGGTCAGAATTCAGATTGCAGAGGATTTAGCATCAGTGAGAGGGAAAGAGCAGGCTATCAAGATTTTCTCAAGAAACGTATTCATTCCTTGAGTGATTGAAGAGAAGAGAGGTATGCAACTATAGCAGGAATGGTAGACCAGGAAAGTATTTTTTAAAGATGGCAGAGATCAAATGAGAATATATACATATATACATACATATATTCACAAAAATAGTGCTTTGAAAGCTATTTATACTAGCCATTACTATTATCAGGGCATGTTTGTAGATGGCAGGGAAGGAGACAATAGAGAAATAGATATTGAAGATTTTTCAATAGTAGAGATGTAAAAGGGGCACACTGCTGGAGAAGATGGAATGGCATCAAGAATGCTAGTAAAATAATTTATGTTTGCAAGGAGGGTCATAGCTTCAAGTGAAATGGGGGCAAAAAAAAGAGATAATGGAATAAAAGGACAAAAGCTCCTGATATACAAAACAAAATCGGGTGCTTGACAAACTCCTGTGCTTCAGAATCTGGCTTTGACACTGGTAAAGTGCAAAGACCAGGCAATGACAAATGGCTAGTTAAAAAAGGAAATAAGCATTTATTAAGGACCTACTAGGTGCTAGGCACTGTGCTAAGTACTTTATAAATATTCTCATTTGATCCTAAAAATAACCCTGATGAGTAGATGCTATTATTAGTCTTATTTTACACTTAAGGAAATTGAGGCATTCTCTGAGACCTGATTAACTTTTCTAGTGTGGTTCACTGAGATAAAAGTCAATTTTAACATGGAACTATAACTATGAAACAAAGTTTTTCCCATTGAGAAACTAATGGACCCTGGAAGGGTTGGAATTCATGACTGACCTCATTAGCATCATACTTCAATCCATCATCAGAGGCAATATGATGTAGCATTTAGGACACTAGACTTGGAGTCAGAATAATCTGGGTTCATATCCTGCCTAAGACATGTATTACCTATGTGATACTGGACAAGTCACTTAACCATTCTGTGCCTCATTTTTTCATTTCTAAAATAAGGTAGCAGGACTCAATGGCCTCCAGTTCTAAATCTATTATTTCTCTGATTATCTTCCTTCATACCCTCTCTGGTACTACATATAGAAACCCATTCACTGGACCTTCTCATCTGGTATGATTTCTTTTCCATGTCTGTCTATAAATATTCCAGCGGAGGTGGGGTGGGGGAGGTATGGAAAGTTTGTTCAAGGTGTTGGAGGCAGCTGGATGGTGTAGTAACTAGAGTGTTGAGATGAGAGTCTGTTGGGAGCCATCACACCCCCCACTGGCTAACAGAGTCACAGTTTGGGAAATGGGGCCTCCACTGATCCCCCCTCTGTGACTTCTCTCTATATATAACTTCCTTCAATAATAGGTGATTATTATTCTCTCTCCAATACAAAAGAAGTGATAGAAGAACAAAGACTTATAGAATAAATATACATCCCACCCCAATCTCCCCAGATTAGTACCCCCAAAAGACTATATTCATAGAATTAAAACCTAAAGATCACTACCCATTACCCCTCCTTTCTCTTTCAAGCAGAAACATGTTCAAAGGCCCCACACCCAACACCCGCCAAATGCTTAAGCACCACAATAAATCTTTCCTCTAAAACATACACTGTTAACATACTCCACTGAATTCGTTTATGGATAGAAAGCAGGCAACATTGCTAGATACTTTAAAGTAACACAAGAAAAATAGAACTTGTAAATTGAGGAAAACCCCAATTCTGGTCAGCTTTAAGCTACCCTTTAACCCTGTACCTAGCCATGAATGTTTTGTTACCCATCTCCTAAGTAATTGTGATTAATTGTGAAAGCTGATCAAAAGCAACAATGATTCTCTCAGCAGGTCAGGAGGAACTAATCTCCAGATTGCCCTATCCATGTCATTTATCTCCATCACAAAATTCTCTGTTGTAGCAACATGGTAAATGATCACAGAATGTTGGTTAAGTGATTTGTTAATGTGTGACATCCAATTAAATGTAGAAGATCACATATGTAGAAAATTGATTGTATGCCATAAAAGTATGTATTCACTGAACCTATATAATCAATGAACCTTATGCCTTGGCAGAGCACTGCATGATGCCTACGCACATAGGATTGAGCACATAATGCCTCCCATTCATTATTCAACTGACTCCTGCACCTAGACAGAACAACCCTACCCTCTGAGAAACCGATGGCTTGTCTCTCAAAGAGAGTCAAGAAGACTTGAGTTTAAATCCATCCTCAAACACTTAACTGTGTGACCCTAGGCAAATCACTTAACCCCCATTGCCTAGTCCTTATCACTCTTATGCCTTGGACCAATGTTTAGAATTGGTTCTAAGATGGAAAGCCAGGGACAAGATAGATAGGTATATGTAGGTGACTACTCATAATTACTCATGGGAAAAATCCAGATAGAACCAATCTGTAAATAATTTATATATTATATTAAATGATTTATATGTGTTGGAACTATATAACTTCAATATTAGCATCTATAATTACAACTAGATTGAGTTAGTTCTGTTTGCTAAATGCTAAGGACAGGGGTTAAAATAAAGCCCTTTCTTTCCTTTAATTTCCAAGGCTGAAGAATGGTAAGGACTAGACATTGGGGATTAAGTGACTTGGTCAGAGTCACACAGCTAAGTGTCTGATGATGGATTTGAACTCAGGTCTTCCTGACTCTTGTCCCTAGTTAAGAGGTTATTGAGCTGGCTGCAACCCATCCCACAAATGCAAAAAAAAAAATTCACTTAAGGATTCAGGTAAGAAGTAAGAGGAGTCAAGACATGAAAGGGGCAACTTGTTCAAAGTTATGGAGACAACACAATGGGTAGGAATCAGCTCATGAGTCAAGGACTCTATCCAGGAGGAGTTTTTGGCTAGATAAAGAAAAAGGAAGTAAGTAGATGTCCAAGGCAAGGTTCACTTAGAGTCTAAGAAGGTAAAATAGACAACCCTACCATCAATATAAATATATGTAGATAAAAAGGATAATTACAAAAATGTACTAAGAAAGAATGATTCATGGAATTCCTTGTAGATTGGAAATTAGAATTAATTTAGATTTGGGGGTATCTGCTCTTCTGTCTTTGGAACATTTTGGGTTTGGGCTTTTATCAAGAAATATTTCTTTCTTGGCCTTTGTATTCCCAGAGTGTATGAATGTTCAAGGAGGACCAGCACCCATGATGTGAATCCTTGCCAAGCCTTTTGCAGGGCTGTTCATCCATCTTTGGTATACCCTGTTACTCAACTCTTACCTGTGGCACCAAGAAGCTGGAACATGAATGGCAGCTATACCATGGTAAACCATCTTGGCAGATGAGCTAAGCCCAGGTTGAGGGTAACTATTGAATCACAAACTTCACGCATGTGAAGGCTTCCCCTGGGAGTACAGGAGAATGAGAACAGTTTGTTCCAATGACTGTAAAGGCAGCTGAAGCAGGCAATGTGGAGCTATTAGAGCTTGGTCAGACAAACAAGATGCCAAGGTCATCTTTGTCTTGCCACAAGACTGGATGACTCTGGAAGAGAAAATGAGGCTAAAGACTTTGCACAATTCTGCTCACTTTAATCCAACTTATGAACAAGTCAAGATGTCACCCTTTGATATCATTGATCCTCTTCCAAAATAACAATATTCCCTATATCTAGTATGGGATCTGGCACATAGTAAGTGCTTATTGATTCATTCATTATCAGCTTTGAGATACTGGTGATTCATTGAGGTTATTTTATTTTGATTTGAGGAGTTTAGAGAGGAAAGGCGACTTCTAATTTCATTGTTGTGGAGAACTCCCTACGTAGAAGCTCCCTCTACTAATGCAGACAAAGGTTTTATCCTTAATTTAACTTACCTTACTGGGACTTTGATAGGTTAAATGTTTTTACTTTGGTCATTCAGCCAGTATATGTCAGAAGTAGGATTTGAATCGCAGTTTTCCTGACCTTACTTGATTCAAAACAGTCTCTCATAGTTTGAATTATCTTCAAATAACTTTTAAAATCTTACACTTCCTAGCATAAGCTTTGTTGTTTGTTATTCACAAATGGAATCCTTTAATTGATTAGATGCTAGAGGCTAGACTGAGAATAAAGAAATATATATGTTTTAAACCCCTACCTTCCATCTTAGAATCAATACTGTGTATTGGTTCCAAGGCAGAAGAGCAGTAAGGGCTAAGCAATGGGGGTTAAGTGACTTGCCCAGGGTCATACAGCTACGAAGTGTCTGAAGTCACATTTGAACCCAGTACCTCCTGTCTCTAGGTCTGGCTTTCAATCCTCCAAGCCATCCAACTGCAACCAAAAGAAATGTTTTCACTGAATAAAAATAAAGAAAATTGGCTAGTGTTTGATTACTTCATCAAGTTATTGGGTGTTACATTGCAAACAAGGTTTAAAAAACACAGTTAATTTACTTCTAGGCAGAAGATGGACTCATTTACTTCCAGAGAAGGACAGGACAAACAAATGTGGGAAGCTGTTTCTAGAGCTGCAGTTCTGCCAAAAGCACAAAGACCTTAGGCATATTATCACAGACCAAAAAAGAAAGACTACAGCCTCAAGGGGATATAGGCAAGGGCAACTGCTTCACCTTCTGAGTAAGACGTCAATGAATGATGCTTGTCCTCTAGTCTTCATATCAGGACAACTTAAGGTTTATGTAATTCTGCTCAGTTTCCCCAGAGAAGTGTGCATATGCCATTTTTGAAAGAGGCAAGAAGAAGCAGTACCAAAGGACAAAATATCTCACAGATCTTAAGTTGTCAGTGAGACTGAGTTCCACCTCTGATACCCATTGGCTCTGTGACCCTGAGCAAGTCTCTTAAGTTTCCAGGAAATCCTGTAAACCTTCAGTTTCAGATCAATTTTGTTTAAGGAAGTTTCTTTACTGGGAGATCTCAACACGCACAAAAATCACAACTTTGAACTAAAACTCTAGCAATCTGATCTTTGTTTGAATTGAGGAGCCGAGCAGACAAGAGAACTTGTTTATGCTCAAGAACCAGAAGATCCTAGCACAGTGGTTCTCAACCTTGCTAATGCCATGACCCTGCAATACAGTTCCTCAGGTTGCAGTGACCCCAAACCAAAAAATTATTTTTGTGGCTACTTCAAAACTGCAATTTTGCTACAGTTATGATTCGGAATGTAAATACCTGATATGCATTATGTATTCTCATTGCTACAAATCAAACATAATTTAAACATAGTGATTAATCACAAAAACAATACTTATATGTTGAAAAATATTAATCCAGCGGGAGGCAGCCTGAGCACTGGGGTGGGAGGTAAGTCCTGCCTGGATAGGGGGTCCACAGACATTGCCTTCTTCTTCCTGTCGTCTCCCTCCAGCTCGAGCTGAGGCTTTACTTTGCTGGGGTTACTCGGCTCTGTTATCCACTCCAGGAGTTATCCGCTCCAGGACTCATTCTTAACCCCTCCGGAGCCAGCACCTGGGTGCTCTCTCTGGGTCTCTGTTTGAGTCTGGTCTCCAGGCAACAGGGTAAATCCATCACCTCTCATAGGGGGAGGGCTACTGATAGATAACTAATATTAGTACAATGTGTGGGATAGCAGGGTCCCTGTTCTTTCCAAGATCTTGCTGTAAAGTAGCGCGATTTCTCAGCGGTTAAAGCCATTGGAAATATGTGTTTTCCAATGGCTTTAGGTGACCTCTGTGTTTTGGTCATTCAACCCCCACTAGGGTTGTGACCCACAGGTTGAGAACCACTGTCCTAGCATAAAGGAGGACTGGCACATACTCCACAGATTGGGTCTGCACTTGGGCCACTTATATCAGCTTAGAAGAAACTAGTGATGATGTCAGTTTCTATTTAGGGTCAAAGTGAAATAATATTGTTGGGTTTTTTTTTCATAAGAAACCTTATTGGGGGCATCGAGGTGGCTCAGTAGTTTGAGAATCCTAGAGATGGGAGGTCCTAGGTTCAAATCTGGCCTCAGATACTTCCTAGCTGTGTGACCCTGAGCAAGTCATTTAACCCCCATTGCCCAGCCCTTACTGCTCTTCTCCCTTGGAAATAATATACAGTAGTGAATCTAAGATGGAAGATAAGAGTTTATTTAAAAAAAAAAAGGTGAAACCTTACAGAAACTTATTGAGGCTATGATGAGTGTCTATATTTATGCCATGCAGGGAGAGGGGGCAGCTCTTAAAAATAACCAATTAAGATAGATCAGGGTGTAAATTGTGGGTAGTTATAAAATTTGAAAAATTAGCATGTGGATCTGTGTGTATTTAACCTGCTGCAGATCAACTGCTATTTTAGGGTTCCCTGATTGCCCAAGCTCTCAAATGTGTTTACTTCATTTCTTTCCTTTTAAATATTGCTGAAGGGGTGGTAGTGGGGTGGGGAATATGTTAGCCAAAGAGGGAAGAGCTAAAGAGTGAGAGTAAGTTGGATGTCATTCTAATATTTTTCAAGGGTTCTGCCCCTTGACAATAATCAATCTATAAGCATTTATTAAATAATTTCTACACATGTCACACATCTCTAAAACTAGAGATACAAAGAAAAGGGGGGATAGTTAAAAATATCTCTCTTACTTAAAACAAAAATAAAATTGTTATTGTGTTAAAAGTTTTAAAGTACTTATTCACAAGAAAATAGAGAAATTATTACCTGAAGAAGAAAACCAAGTGTGAAGTAGAATCTTGGAGAATATGGTCAAAGAGCTGGGTGTTTCATATGCCAACATCTAGGAGAATGTTGCTGGGCTTTCCTTAATGTAGAATGGGGATGTACTCAAGTAGTGGAGGTGATGAAACCTAAGTGTAAATCCCAACTCCCTTCTTTACTGCCTGTTACCTTAGGGAAGTTATTTAATATCTCTGGACCCAATTTAATTCGTCTGTAAAATTATGAGAAAGTGATGATTCCAGCCCTGCTACCAAGGCATAATCTTTTGAGATCTACCCTCTTTTAACCTCAGGTTTGGTGGAAAAAGGCATCCTCAGTGGAGAGTAGTAGAGGTATGCACCAAAAATCTCTTTCATTTCATTTCTATCCCAGGGTACTCTGAGTTCAGATTCTGCTTCAGTGTGAGGCTCATCTGTTCTCACTCTTGTTGCTCTTTGAAAATTATGAGGAAATAAGCCTTATATGGGTTGTATCCATTTTAAAAATTAATGCATTAATTTGTTACATTAAAATTCCCAGGTATCTTCCTTTCTCCCTCTCCTTCCCACACCAAAGAAGACATCTTTTGATAAAATTCAAAACCACCAAAGAGTTCTTGATGAACAGTACCTAATCAATGGGTATCTTCAAAGAAAGAACTGATAAGGAGAAATAAACAAGATATAGTTTTATATATACCTCTCTATATATATAAAACTGTATGTTGTTTTGAATCATTCATCTGGTGGAGCTAAGGACAGTAGCTTGCAGATCATTGGCTATTATTTAGCTCTTAAGACTGTATAGCCAAAGAATTTCGATTCCTTTTTCAGGGAAAAGTTATCTGCTAAATCAATTGACCTTAAAAATTGGTCCCAAAAACACTGTGGCAAAATCAAATAAATGTAATGGACTTCTCTACAAGCAGCAATGCAATGATCCAAGATAATTCTGAGGGACTTATGGGAAAGAACACTATCCACATCCAGAGGAAGAACTTTGGGAGTAGAAATGCAGAAGAAAAACAACTGTTTGATCATCTGGTTCAATGGGGATATGATTGGGGATGTAGACTCTAAACGATCACCCTAATGCAAATTATTAATAATACAGATCTTGATCAATGACACATGTAAAACCCATGAGAATCATTGACTATGTGATGGGAGGTGGAAAGAGGGAAGGGAAAGAACATGAATCATGGAGCCATGGAAAAAAACTCTAAATTAATTATTTAATTAAATAAACTTTTTTTAAAAATTGGTCACAATACTGGTAGTTGACAATGAGAAAGTTCCAAAAGGAGAAGATAAGGGAAGTGGGACAAATTAGGCCTTAGAATCTGGTGTTTTACCTTTCTTCCCACTTTTTTGTACCCTCCCCAACCTATACTGAGAATCTTAGTGCCACTGGAAAATATTCAAAGGAAAACTTGTGAAGAAATAGTCCACGTAAATAGCAGGTGAATTGAGAACCACTTTTCCATGTAAGCATTCCTCAAAGTTTTCCTAAGTGGGATCTTCTGGAGATATCAAATATCTCAATATGATAGATTGCCTTATGAAGCATCCTTGATTTCATCCCATTCCCCGTTCTCCAGGAAATTGGTCCAACTAATATCCCTTCTCTCTAACCTCAAACTTTCTCATCTACTTGTTCCTTTCCTTCTGCCTTGACCTCTGCCCAAGTGTCCCCCATTCTTTGCCAGGTTGTGCCATTCCTTCTAGCCATCATTCTATATTTCTCCTCTTTGGCAATCAAATTCTTTAAAAAGCTATTTTCACTGCGTTTACTTCAATCATACTTGTCTTCTGGGGCATTTGATATTCTTGAACCCCTTCTCCTCCTGAACATTCCCTCCCCTCTATATTTTCATGATATTCCCCTCTCTTGGACCTTTTACTAGCTGTCTAACTGTTCCTTCTCCATCTCCTTTTCTGGTTCATCATCCATGTCATACCAACTCCACTAACCATGAGTATGCCATTCTAGCACTCTTGGGCTCTCTTCTCTTCCCTCTCAACATTCTTTTGGTCATCTCCTCAGTTGCCTTGGGTTCAATTTTCATAACTATGCAGATGACTCCTAAATCTGTATATTTATTCTGTATTTCTATAGCTTCAGTGACCTGCATCCTGCAAATGCTGTTGGATATTTCAAACCAGACATCCTCTAAGCATCTCAGACTCAATATGGTCAAATAGAATTCATCTTTCTTCTTAGCCTCAACCCCCAAACACCTTTCTAAATATCTTTTTTTAACCCTTACCTTTCATAACTACAATAAAACAATTGCATGTGATAAACCAACATCAATTGCAGAGGATGAAAATGCTGAAAATTCCATGAAGAACTCATTAAGAATTTACATATTAAATCAGTATGTCCTTAAAAAAAAAAACAACCCTTACCTTCTGTCTTGGAATCAATACTGTATATTGGCTCTAAGGCAGAAGAGTGGTAAGGGCTAGGCAATGGGGGTTAAGTGACTTGCCCAGGGTCACACAGCTGGGTCTCTAGACCTAACTCTCAATCCACTGAACCACCCAGCTGCCCTTTCTAAATGTCTTTTGAGATTTCCATCACTTCTAGAATCCACACACCTCTTCTAGAATCTAAACAGCACAAGGGTCATCCATGTGTACCAGCAGAGAGCAGTGTGGAACAAAGTAGCCTGATTATTTATGGCTCTTCTTATTCTTCCCTACCTTTTCTAGACTCTAAAACCAAGCCCCAACCATACGTAACTTGCTCCACACCCCCTTCCAGTTCCTTTTTATGTGTTTTCTTCTATCATTTGAATGTAAGCTCCTGGGAGGCAGGAAGACTTTATTTTGGCTTGTTCCTATACCTTCAACACTTAACCCAGCCACTTAGCCTGGCTAATATAATATTTGCTTTACTGTTGTGCACAATTTGACATTAAGTTCACAAGATTCGAATGTATACCCTCTAAATCTTCATCATGAAACCACACTTTAATCCCATTGGCTATCATTTATCTCTGATGAATAGTCCATTTTTCTATATCTAGCCTTGGATACAGCTCAAAGGACTTTGATGTTGCTTTATTCAGTGAGCTCCCAGGTCATCAAAGCAGTTTTATTTCCTTCTCTTAGAAACACTTTAACTTTTCGTGACATGTAGCATGCTTGAAATTACAGTATGCCATCCCCTGTTAGAATATAAACTTCCTTGTGAGGAGAGATTGTTTCTTTTTTTGTATTAGTATCCTCGGTTCCAGGTACATAGTAGATGCTTGATAAATATGTGTTGACTGATTGACTGGGAAGTTCTCTCAATCCTAGAACAATTCTTCTCGTACAATTTTAAGTCTTCTCTTGTATTTAATCTTTTTAACTTTTAATTTCTTTTGGGAATTTCTATAATCTCAGAACAATTCTTCTAGTATAGTTCAATTCTGTGTGCCCTCAGATTTCATACATTAGAAGTGTCCTCAGTGTGGCAGCCTCTCCCTTTGATTGACTAGTTCCTCCGTCTATTTTAAGTAGGAGGTCAGGTCAGCCATAATTTCATTCCTCTCCAGGATAAATTCTTGAATCTCCCATACTTTCTCTACAGTGCTTCAGACTCTAAGCTCACCCCACTCCAGGACTTCCTCCTTGGATTTTACATATTGGAAGTAACACAGCCCTGAAACTGGCTAGCTCTCCCTCTGGCTGGTTCCTCTTCTTGACTCTCTCTTGACTACCTCAAAAATGTTTGTTCTGGGTACCATACCTTCCCCCACCCAGTCTCCCTTTTGGCTCCCTTTTGTGCTGTATTCTGCTCCACCTCCCCACCCCCCATAGAATATAAGCTATTTAAGCAAAGGAGCTTCCTTTTTTTTCTTGTATTGGCAAATACAATAATATACCTAGCACTTAGCATGGTGTCTGACAAAAAGTACTTAAAAGCCTGATGGCTAAACTAAATATACTATGGAATACCAATATATTTTTTAGAGTTCATCACTCCTTCAGTGCGGACAAGAATTCTAGGTTTGCTAGAAATACAGTTTCCCCAAAGCTTTCTTTGGATCTAGATTCAGGTCACCTGGGCTTCTTGTGGCAATAGTTTGGGGTATATCTTTGAATTATAAAGTGATTTAAATCAGCAAAAATGACCCAATTTTCAGTACTCCAGTCATTGTATTGACTTGCCTCTGATGAACATTTTCCCCTTTATGTCTTATAGTTAGCAGTCATTTGTTTTTAAACTGGTCTTGCTCTTCCAACTATAAGAAGCCAATGATGCCATTTAGGGTAATCAGCCTGTGCAATGGTCAGGTCTCTCTGAAGGACTTTGCTTATTTCCTGAGAATTAATTAGGTGGTTTGACTGTAATAGTTTGATATTGGCCTTATTTTTCATTTTAAACTGAACTTTCCCTTTTTAGGTTTTTGTGCAAGTGACTCTGTTTTATTGTGAGCCTGAATGATCCTTGAGATGCTTGACTTTCCCACACTTAACAGCCACCATAATGTCTCTTGAAATGCTACTATTCTTAAAAATGACAGAATTAAAAGCACAACAAAGGGTGCAAGGCAATGGTGTTAGTGAAAACCTAGAGAACTGTTATTGCTGAAATCTAGAGAACCAACTAAAAGGGAGAAAATCAGCTTAAACTACTTTCATCCAATCAGAATCTGATGTTCTGGGTCAGCCTAATGTCAGGGTAAATATGCATTGATGATCATTGCTGTCCCCAAATGAAACTATATTAAAATTATTGCTTGTCCCCAAGAATTCCCATACTATTGTAAGAGTACATGCTATAAGCCCATAGAGCATACATGCTATTATAGTATACATGCTCTCTGTGTAAATGTTCGCTGGGTACACGTGTTTCCTATACCCATGTCTCCCACATATAATCTCTATGCATCTCTGCTTTTCCCAATGATTATATAGATGGTCATAGATGCCCATACATATGAATATGTATGTAGATAGGTAGATAGATAGATAGATAGATAGATAGATAGATAGATAGATAGATAGATAGAGATAGGTAATAGATAGATAGTTATAGAGAGATAAAGAGATAGAGATGGATAGATAGATCGATGGATAGAGATAGATAGATAACAATTTACAGGAGACGGGGCAGCTGGGTGGCTCAGTGGATTGCGAGCCAGGCCTAGAGACTGGAGGTCCTAGGTTCAAATCTGGCCTGAGACACTTCCCAGCTGTGTGACCCTGGGCAAGTCACTTGACCCCCATTGCCTAGCCCTTACCACTCTTCTGCCTTGGAACCAATACACAGTATTGATTTCAAGGAGGAAGGTAAGGCTCTTAAAAAATAAATTTACAGGAGAGTGTTCCCAGGTCTATGGGAGAGAATGTCGTATTGATGCTTTTCTTAGCATGCTCTTACATAAATTGTCTTTGCTTCAAACTGTTTTCTGGCTAATTGGTTTAAGTAAATACCTTTTGTGGGGAGATGGTCACATGAATTATACTGTGGTATAGATTGAGAACTAGAGAATACCTTTAAGTTGGGGGCCTCAGATTTTGTGTGGGTTCATGAGAGAAATGGGATTGCTAAATGTATATCAAGTTTATATATACTAAGGTATACCTGTATGCAATCTGAGTTGCATTAATTGGATTTTATCACTTTGCATTTCCAACATTCTCTAGATTCCTATGATATGTCCTTATGTCACTGAGAAAATTTCAGCTATGTTTCTATCTTGAGTAGTGCTAACCTTACTACAAATAGACCTTTGTGCCTACTTGTCAATAACTGTTTGAGAAATTAGAATTGTGCATGCACTACTAACAACAGTTAAGAGAAATGTGCAAATAGCTCCACTAAAAGGTATTAAAACAAATTGGCTTATTAGGAAGAACAAGGAATGCTGCTGTAATTAACACCAAAGGGTGCCATGCCCAGAAAACTCCATTTGAGGATCTCAGATAATGGGTTACTGAGGTATGCTGGAGTCTCATGTACCTGGACTTCACCCCATATGTATGTGTGTGTATATATATATATATATATACACACACATACATATATATGTATGTATATACACACACACACACATATATATATATATATTCCTATTCATTCAGATTATGAAAAGACTCAACACCAGACCAAGGATTTATATTTTATTTGGTAGTATAAGGATAATTTTAGTGTTTTTACTTAAAATCTAAATAAGTGGTCGCCACGGGAAATTCCCAAATATGAAAATATCCAAGTCAGCTGGGGATTTATGGAGATTTTAATTAATTAAGAGAGAAGGAATTAAGGGAAGGAGAGAGAGAGAGAGAGAGAGAGAGAGAGAGAGAGAACTAATTTAAACTGCTCTGACTCAGGCTGAGCCAAGCAGTAGTTAAAGGCCTTGGCCAAGGTGACCTCCCTGAGCCTAAGGGAGAGGTAGTCAGTCTTATCACTCACCACAAGACCATCTCCAAGCAAGCTCCAGTCCTCCACTGAATCTCCTGAACTGAGTTCAGAATCCAATTACACTCCGAACTCAATTCTGAACTGTCTTTTAGCCTCCTTCCTTTTAAAGAAAATTTCTCTTATGTCACCTCCCCTAAATTTTCATGTCTACCAATCACAGTAGACACTTTTTTTCCAGGATTGCCCTTTCTTAGTTCTCACCTTCTTTGGTTCTCACCTCTGGTTAGATCATGTCTTCTGAGTACTTTACACCTCTTTGTTAAGCTTGCCTTTTGTAAGTTACTTGACATTTTTGTGATTAATTTAACCTTTACAGGTACTTAACACCTTTTTGTATTAGATCTAAAAATAGAGCTAGCTTAAGGTTCTAGCTTCACTATAAGGTATGAGTTAAGAACCTTCATTGTTCAATCAGGAGTTTATAACTTTTATCTTCCCCTAAAGTATGTCTAATTAGAGTGGAGTAATTTTAAAAGTTCCCAATACATTCCTGATTCTTATTAGACAAAGTATCTCCATTGTTATAATAAGGGAATAGCTAAACCAAATCTTCTAAGGTACAGTCTGAGTAGTTTTTAAGATTCACAGTGTAGCAGTCCACCCCTAGCTATCGGCAAGGGAAACAGTTAGTATGTACAGAGTGGCTTAGAAGAGAGCATGCTCAGTCTTGCGCATGGCTAGGAAAGCCTCTGACCCTTGACCCCAGCTTCCCCCAGGTGAGGTAGGAAAACAAGTTTCTTTGTGCTCACCTGGCTAAGAGAAACCAGACCTATACCTTGTCGTTAACCAATGATAATCATCCCTATGTATTGTGTATATTTGTATATCAAAGACATTAAAAGCAGCCACAGCAATCTCTGCCCCTCTCTTGGATCTTAGCTCTCACTGATATCTGTCCTTGCTGGAGCCTGGCCTCTGGCCAAGCTCCATCTTTAATTCCTTTCTTTCTCTATCTCTCTCACCTGGGACCTGGCCTTTGGCCAGGCACTTTCTTTTCTCTATCATGTCTCTGACCTGTGTAGTATTAAATTTGGATCACTGGACAGGATTAGCTTTTTGGAAAGAGGTCCAGACTGATCGGGGTTCTGCTGTGGCTCCATTATAATTAATAAGGCCTGGTTTCTGACTCATTTCTGCCATCTCATATCTAGAACTTGGCTCCCTCATGCCCTTTGCGGTATACAAATCTTCTATCCTTTTTCTATCTTCCTGCCTTGTGGCTTCTCACGGGTTCGGGAAGCCTCACACAGTAGGCACTGGGGAGCCACTGAAGATTTTTGAGCAGTGGAGTGACATGATTAGGTCTGCACATGAGAAGTTTCATCTAGCAATGAAGGATATACTGTCAGGGAATGAGACTAGAGTAAAGGAAGCCAGCTCCAAAGCTACTGTAGGATTCTGATGGGAAGTAATCCCAAACCCTGGACTAGGATGAGAGCAGAAAGAGAAAGAAAGAAACTGATCTTGGTCCAAAATTGTGACTACATTGGTATAGAGTGAGGAAACTTCCTTTACTGTTTTATGATTTACAGTTGCTTATAGCTGTGAGAGATTGTGAGACTTGCCTGTGGTCCCAGAGCCAATATATCACTGTCAGATGAAGGACTTGAAACCAATTTTTTTTTGTGATTCGAAGGCCAATCTATCTACTATACCCATCATGGTGGGATGGAAGTGGGAGGATTTTATGGGAAAAGAGTTTATAAATATCCAGATCAGTTGTGGAAGACTGCCCTTGGCTTCATTTCACCCATCCTTTCTGGTCTAGAAGTTACTATTCCTACACCTACCCTCTGGCCTAGGGTCAGGCTTCCATCTTGATTTTCTCTCTGTTTTCTCAAGGGCTACCATGGAAATCATTCCTGAATCACTTCAAGACCTATCAGGACCTATCAAAGAACCAGGACCTAGGGGACCTTCTCCAGAAGTTCTAGGACCACTGCATCCTCCACTGTTTCCTTCCTCCCTTTCCTCCAAAATACAAGACTCATTCCTACTCATTTTATGGTAAATCCTATTGTGACTTTGGGCTTTGAAGGATCTATCTGAAACTTGGCTCTAATGGAAGCTAATATAAAGGGGAAAAGGGAAAAAATCATCCTATACTCCTTCAGACTTATTCTTCTCTGCTTTCTGGAAGTCTGGGAAAAGGCTGCCATCTGCTGTAATACATTAGCATATGGTTGTTAACTGAGACAATGAAAAAAAAAGAAAAAAAGGAATCAAAGATCATGCAAAATTAATGCATGCATAGCCCCATCTGCCTCAATTTCTCCATGTCAGGATCACAAAGAAGAGGGCAAACAGAGCAAATGAGGGACATCCTTCTGATGCATTCTAATGAAGGGCAAAAGGCAAACTGATCCATATGAATGAGGCCAGGAGGTACTGATGTTACCATAACGTCTGAATACCAGAAAACATGTTTTCTTCTGAGTTTTATAGTGTTTTTCAAAATAACTCACAGATCATTCATTAATGGCCCAGAAAAAAATTTCTGGGAATTCGAGCCATCTTACTTTTGTGCAGAAGCATGCTCTATGCATTCATACCTCCTTCAATACCTTGAATGTTAAATTGATTTGTTGAGTAAGAAAGCAAAACATTTTAAAGATTGAAGGTACCATATGGTTCAGTCCCTTAAACTGACAGATGTGAAAACTGAGGCTAAATGACTTGATCGAGTTAGAGGGAGAGCTGGAGCTAAAATTTGGCAAGTCTCCTTGCTACCAGCCAGGTAAATGAAAGGGAAAAGAGACAAAAAAATTAAGAAATTACAGATCTTGAAAACAGTATCATAAACTCAGAACTCTTCTTTATCCATCAAAACCTCAACTTTCATCTTGAAGACAAAGGTTTCTGCCTTACATTTCATTATACCTCCCATATTATCTGCAATGGGGGCAGAGTTGCACCTAATAGGTGCTCAATAAATATCTCTGATTTATTGACTCTCGGAATTTTTTAAAATTGGAAACAGTTTTATTGATTTTTAAAATATTGCTATCATTTCCCAATTTTCCAGTACCATAAATCAGATTTTACAAACTCTAAAGTACTGTGGAGATGTTAGCTGTTATGGTTGTTGTCATTACAGTTAACCAAAACCAACACTGGCCATTTATGATAGCCCATGTCTAATTCTGCTTCTATACTTTATCACATCTCTACCAAGAGGAAGAAGATATGTTTTATCATCATATTGTCATATCTGGCTTGCTGATGCACCCTAGAAATCCCTGGGTCTTATACCTTAATACACCTCTAGGAATTCTGGACTTTTCCATCCGCCCTATAATTAAGCTTCCTTACATGTGTTGTCTTCCCCCAGATATGGGGCAGCTAGATGGCACAATGGATAGAACACTGGTCTTGGAGTCAGGAAGACCCATATTCCTGAGTTCAAATCCAACCTCAGACACCAGTTATATAACCCTGGGTAAGTCACCTAACCCTGTTTGCCTCAGTTCTTCATCTGTAAAATGATCTGGGGAAGAAAATGGCAAACGGCTCCATTATCTTTGCCAAGAAAACCCCAAATGAGGTGATGAAGAGTGACTGAAACTGAAACTACTGAACAAGGTCTCCTCCAATTAGAGTGTAAACTCCTCAAAATCAGAAACTATTACTGGGCATATCCCAAGCAAAATTAATAAATGCTTTTTCATCTATCTGACCATTGTTTGCAGTGAATTTAGATAAAGCATTATGTAGAACTTAATTTTGACATCTTGGGTGGTCTATTTCCTTGACTTTGTTGAGTAAATATATATATATTGGTCTCTCAGCTCTATTTATTTGTCTTTGTTCTGCATCAGCTCATGCTTCCCAAATCTTCCCAAGTTCTCGTTGGTTATGTTGGTTATTTATTATAGAGTAATACCTTTCCGTTATATTCATGTAATATAATTCATCTAGCCATTTCTCAATTGAAAGCATCCACTTTGTTTTCAGATTTTGACAACCACAAGAGGTGCTGCTTTGAATATTTTGCCATCTATAGGATCTTTTAAATGTCACTGATTTCCTAGGAATAGGATATCTACCTTTTGTGGGGAGGATCCTCTCCTTGAAGACCAGCTGATTATCTAATCTATTTCACTTCACCTCAATTCATTAAGCATTTATTAAGTGCCTAGTGTGTGCCAGGTACTTTGTTAGGCACTAGGGATAAAAGGTAAAAATGAAATAGTATCTGTCTTCAAGGAGTTTACACGCTAGTGAGAGAAAACAAATCTCCACATATCAAAATAAGAAAATGTAAAATATATGCCAAGCAAAAACAAAGTCTTTTTAAACGTAGGGTTGGAGGAACAGATTAGCAACTTAGGAAATCAGAAATAGCTCTTATTGAAGGCCTGAACCTTGAAGGGAGCTAGGTTTTCCACAAGTTGAAGGTGAAGAAAGAAAACATTCTCAGAAAAGAAGACAAATTGTCAAGATGCCTGGAGAAAAGAATATGCATGGGGACCACTTTGTAGGCAGGTTTGGCTGGAGCATATAGACTTTGAGAAAGAAATAGTGTGGAATTATCTTGCCAAGAGCTTTCAATGCCCAAACAAAAGAGTTTGTGTTTTTTATCATTCCATCAGTAAACATTTACTAAGCATCTACTTCATGCCAGGCATTGTTCTAGAAATAGAGGTAGTAGAAAAAGGAGAATGGTGACTAGAGTAGCAGGGAAGTAGCAAGAACAAAAAAACCTGGTTGCCTCTCCTTTACCTTCTGACTGGATCCCAACACCATTCGTTCACAACCTACCAACTGTCCTCATCTGCTGTTCCTACATCTTTTCAAGAGCTTGTGTCTCTGAGAATGTCATCATTAGCTTTGCTCCACCTGTGATAGACCCTTTCTTGAGATTCTTCAGCCTCAAGAATATCATCCTTCAAGAAACCTGGTAGGGGCAGTTAGGTGGCTCAGTGGACAGAGAACCAGACCCAGAGATAGTAGGTCTTGGGTTCAAATGTGATCTCAGACACTTCCTAGCTGAGTGACTCTGGGCAAGTCACTCATCTGTAATTGCCTAGCCATTGCCACTCTTTTGTCTTGGAACCAGTATTTAGTGTTGATTCTAAGATGGAAGGTAAAGGTTTAAAATAATAATAACCTTGCTATTTGCAAATAAAGATTAATAATCAACTATTCAAGGAGTTCTCAGTATAAGCCAAGAAGACTCAAGGACTGGGAACTTCCATAGGACATCACCTTGCCAGGAAACCAAAACAAAACAAAGAAAAAATGGTTTTCTGTGGATGACAAAAGAGATTTCCATTGGTTACATGTCCAGTCACTGAACTGGCTATGTGGTTCTGCTTTTTTAAAAAAAGACCAACTAAAAGAAAATTATTTCATAACCTTTGGCAATCCCTTCAGGAAGCTGTACTGCTGTTTCTAATCTAAAGAACTGATAGGGCTGTCTTTTACCACTGAGTCACCTTTCACCTGAATTCATAAGCAGGAAGGAACTGTACATAGAGGCAGGAAATGAAAGAAATGCTTTCTGAACTAGTGGCAGAATACGAAAACTAAAAATGAACAGCTACCACCAATGAAATGTACACTGTATGTTTGTTGGGCCATGCATCTCACTCACTTCCCTATAAGATTTTTTAATCTCTCAACTTGAAAATATATTATCAGTATTTCCCCTTTCAAACTTATGAGTGTCCTAGTGGGACTGTATTTCTTTTTTTTTAATTCAGTTTTTATTTTCAGTTATGAATGCTCTCCCTCTTTCTTCCTTCTTCACTCATCCACTGAGAAGGCAAGAAAAACAAAATCTATTACAAATATGTATAGTCATAAAAACAAATCCCTATATAAGCCATGTAAAAAAATATACACGTATATATGAAATAAAAAGCATCTATCAATTGTTTACTATGTGCCAGACACTTCTGAGCACTGGGAGCATAGATTCAAAAAAAATTATATCCTTTTAAAGCCATATTCCAGGCATAAGTCTATGTTACAAAGTCCCAGTGATACTTATGGACAAGTTTGTTGCCTTTCATTGAGATCTCAATTTTACTTTGTTTATTCTTTTTAGTTTGTCTGTTTCCTTGGAGAAATCTGAATGACACCTTGGGTTTTATTGCTGGCTTTCCTTTCAGGTATTGTCTCTTGCAAATTGCTGGTATTCTCTTTCTTATGTTTTACCAGCTAATGGCTATGGTACCTGGCTTGTCAGAAATATGTGGGAAAAGGTTTTTTTTTCTTCCTTTCCCTTTTCAATTTAATCAGGTTTTCTAATATGTTTTCACCAGCTCCATTAGCTATATCATGCATTATATTATTATATCTACATATAATATTAGATACTTGATATTTGACATATCATTCAGTCATTTCAGTCATGTCCAACTCTTCATTTGAAGTTTTCTTGGCAAAGATACAGGAAGAGTTTGCCATTTCCTTCTCCAGCTCATTTTCCAAATGAAAAAACTGAAGCAGAGTTACACAGCTAGTGTCTGAGACCAGATTCAAGCACAAGAAGAAGATGGCACTCTATTTACCTTGTCACCTAGCTGCCCTTAGATACATCCACACCTGGCCTCAAGTCTACCACTTCAATATTTTAAGCACATTGGGTACCAGGTGGGCACTTTGGCCATTAGAAATCATGAAACAGATAACAATACAGAATCATCTCCAATTCCGTGTGGCCTTCTTCTACTTCAGTGGGGAAATATAATGGACAAGGGGTTAAGAAATACTAAGACTCACCCAGTTCTCAGACCATCTACAACTATTAATTGAACTTTTGGTACTCTGTACTTTGTCCTAAGGTCAATGAGATGATATACATGTGGGAAACTTAAATGATCCTTTTTAACATTCTTACTGTAAGTGAAAACATGGTATCATGGAAGGATATCTTAACCAAACGAAAAAATGGCTCAGTTTCTCCATTAAAGGGATTTATTGTGTGCCCAAGGGAAAAAGAACCATTATTTAATGAAATACCTTGTCTTACCTTGCAGGGATTATGATGAGCATAGACATGGGAATTGGCATCATGGTAATTGTACCTTATGAACTAACAGCTGAGGCAAAAGATGGTATTTAGCAGGAATAAATGTAAGTTATTTTGTTTGAGTTTAGAAAAATCAGATGTACAGATACAGGATGATGATAAAATCCCCAGTTGCTTTTTGTTTCACAAGGCTGTATGAGCTAACAATGTGGTGTGAGTTGACTTTGCCTTCTCCTTAACACAGGAAATTGAGGCCATTAAAAAGCGCTTCCTCCTCTCCCCTCCCACAAGCCCTCTTTACATCTTTACCTATTGCCTCTTCATTTATTCCAGAAGCTGATAAAGAGATGACATTTCTACAAGGCCAAGGATACACTCTTTTTGTGTTTTCAACCCTGTTCCTTCCCATATTGCCTGAGGAGGGGAGTTGTCCTATGCATGTCTACAAACATGCTTACTCTTTCTTTATCCTTAAAAAAAATCATAACGTTGCTCTCCCCTAAGCCTATCACCCAATAATTCTCCTCCTTTTCTAATGAAAAATTCTTAGAAAGAACTGTTTGCATTTGCTGCTTCCACTTCTCACATCCCTGAAATACAAATTAAAACCCAACCACTTTACTGAAACTGATCTATTCAAATTCACTAATAAACATTAAATCGAATGGACTTTGCTTAGTCTTCATCTCTTCTATGTTGGATCAGCCTACTGATATTTTTAGTGAGACATAGGAATAAAATGAGACATTGGTAAGGTCTATTAACAGTTAACAAAAGATTTACTTAGCCTGAGCAGAAGAAGGATATTCAACAAGGATAGTCATCTAGAATATCTTGAGTTGATTTAGCTGAATAAAGCTTACAAGGAAATCCACCAGACAAACCCTCCAGCTCTTCTTGGCAACCTGTTTTCAGGTAATGCAAAAGTGATGTCAATAGTCCTCTGAAGCAACCATGTCTTGAGGACACTACTACATATTGGTTCTAAAGCAGAAATGCTGTATGGGCTAGTCAATTGGGGTGAAGTGACTTGCCTAAGGTCACATAGCTAGAAGTGTCTGAGATACGATTTGAATCTAGGACCTCCTGTCTCCAGGTCTGGCTCTCTATCCACTGAGCCTTCTAGCTGCCCTTATCTCAAAGCTTTTTAAGGAAAAAGTAGCCTAACTTGCATGAGAGAGGTTAGGATATTACTTCTATCAAACTCCCCTCCCTTTGGACCCTAATGGGAATAGCCTTAGGAAGAGAAATATCTCCCAAATGAACAACTTCAGTTCACCTTCCTCATTACCACCAGCAACAACTTGCTGACCAACTTCCACTACTAGGCAGATGGGCACAGGAGCTCTCAGAATGGCAGCCACCCCCAAAACACTTGCCCATTCTTCAAGGCAACATCTGAGGGATAAGTTGCTGTGCAGAAAGGGTAAACCATCCTTACCACTGCCTCACATATGGTAGGCAAGCCAACCTGACTGGAGCTGCAAGCAAGAGGCAGAAGGCAGCATCTACCAGGCAAGTGAAACTACCACCGCCACCTTGACCAACCACATCTCTCTTGAGATCCTGATGGCGACAGCCCAGGACTCCAAAAATAAGAGCTTTTGGAAGAGTATTGTTTCCAGCCCAGTGTCCATAGCCATCATCCCATGAAGCAACCCCTGTGAAGATCCAGCTTCATAACTGTTCCTTCGGTGCTATGACCACATTTATAGAAGACCAAAAAAGAAAATTCTTGTCACCAAAGTCAAATAGTTCAATACCACAAACAGCTATGAGTTTTTTCAGAAGAAATGACATTTAGGATGAAGTATTACCATCTGTTTTGACACTGTACTCTAAGGACTATAGGACCTTTGCATCTGGCTTGCAGCTGAAACCTTTCATGTGTGTTGTCTTCCTTACCAGAAAGTGAGCTCCATAAGAGCAGAGACTGTCTTACTGGTCTATTTGTGTCCCATGGGCTTAGCACTGTGCTTTCTACAAAGTAAGTGCTTCATAAATGCTTTATTCAGTCATTTAGGAGAGTTTTTATTCAACTCTGACCAAGAAGCCTTAATGTAGGCAGCATTAATGGAGGAAGAAAAAAAATGAAAACAGAATCAGGAAAAAAAATGTGGCTGGAGTCTGAAGGAATGCTTTGACCTGGGAGTCCCAGGAAGGACTGAGTCTTGGGTCCATATGATCAGGTCCTCGTGGGCAATGCTAAATCTTTGCAGTTCAGATGACACATGTATAATGCAATGGAATTTCTTGTCAGCTCTGGGAGAAGAGAAGAGGGGTGGTAAAGTTCATGAATCGTGTAACCATGGAAAAATCTTCTAAATTAATTAATTAAAAAAATAAAATATAAATCTTTGCAGTTTGAAGTGGGTCTTTAATGTAGAAAGATAACCATAAGAGAGACAGTACTAGAAACAGCAGGGATACAGCAAAAATAATATACTTTCTGCATGGTCATCTGGGTTCAGATAGAACTGCCCTGTATACACCCTAATCTATTTTGTATTCTTTGGCCCATTAGAGAGAATGTATCATCCATGTGAATCCAACCAAGAGAAGGGATATAAGAACTTTGCTCCATGAGTGACTTCTAAAGGACTGTCCCCAACATCCCACACCCTACACCAAGATAAACTCAGAATGGGTGAATGACCTGGATATAAAGAAGGAAACTATAAGCAAATTAGGTGAATATAGAATAGTATACTTGTCAGATCTTTGGGAAAGGAAAGACTTTAAAACCAAGCAAGAGCTAGAAAAAAATCACAAAAATAAAAATGTAAAATCAATAATTTTGATTACATCAAGTTAAAAAGGTTTTTTACAAACAAAACTAATGCATCCAAAATTAGAAGGGAAGCAACAAATTGGGAAACAATCTTCATTACAAAAACCTCTGACAAAGGTCTAATTACTCAAATTTATAAAGAGCTAAACCAATTGTACAAAAAATCAAGCCATTCTCCAATTGATAGATGGGCAAGGGACATGGGCAATTTTCAGTTAAAGAAATCAAGACTATTAATAAGCACATGAAAAAGTGTTCTAAATCTCTTATAATCAGAGAAATGCAAATCAAAACAACTCTGAGGTATCACCTCACACCTAGCAGATTGGCTAACATGACAGCAAAAGAAAGTAATGAATGCTGGAGGGGGTGTGGCAAAGTCAGGACATTAATTCATTGCTGGTGGAGTTGTGAATTGATACAACCATTCTGGAGGGCAAATAGGAACTATGCCCAAAGGGCACTAAAAGACTGTCTGCCCTTTGATCCAGCCATAGCACTGCTGGGTTTGTACCCCAAAGAGACAATAAGGAAAAAGACATGTACAAAATATTTATAGCTGTGCTCTTTGTGGTGACCAAAAATTGGAAAATGAGGGGATGCCCTTCAATTGGGGAATGGCTGAACAAATTGTGGTATATGCTAGTGATGGAATACTATTACACTCAAAGGAATAATAAAGTGAAGGAATTCCATGGGAACTGGAACAACTGCCAAGAAGTGATGCAGAGTGAGAGGGAGCAAAACCAAGAGAACATTGTACACAAAGACTGATACACTGTGGTACAATCGAATGTAATAGACTTCTCCATTAGTGGCAATGCAGTGACCCCAAACAACCTAGAGGAATCTACAAGAAAAACCACTATCCACATCCAGAGGAAACACTGTGGGAGTAAAAACACCGAAGAAAAACAACTGCTTGAATACATGGGTCGAAGGGATATTGTTGGGGATGGAGACTCTAAATGAACATCCTAGTGCAAACAACAACATGGAAATAGGTTCTGATCAAGGACACAAATAATACCCAATTTAATTGCACGTGGGTTCTGGAAGGGTGGGTGGAGAGGAAGGAGGGAAATAATGTGATTATTGTAACCAAGGAATAATGTTCTAAATTGACTAAATAAACTAATTCAAATGGAAAAAAATAAAGGACTGTCCCATTTTCAAGTAGCCTTTAAGTCCAGTGGTAAAGGTTGAAGGGCATCATTTGCTTAATGTTCACAGATCATGCAAATGAAGGCTGAATTATAAACTGTCTTAGTCCTGAAGAACAGTGGTTGAAATGCTTCTTTCTTCTTTTGATTGAGAAGTGAAGTCAATGAGGTTCTGAATGCTGCATACCCTGTCATATGCAGATATTTCCATTTGGGTTTGCTGAACTGTTTTTCTTTGTTGCAAGGCAGGGCTAATTGGTGGTAAGGTATATTTGGAAATGATTAACACTGTAAAAAGATATCAATAGAGCATGGTTAAAATACATACATATGCACACAAAATAAAGAAAGAAAGAACTGTCCGCCTTTTTCTTTGCGGTCTAGACACTTTCACCTCCCTCATAATGGTCCTATTGGTCCTCCAAGTCCTCCCTGAAGAGTTGTTCAGTGATCACTGGGCAGCAAAATACTGGTAACCATGAGGAGGCGCCATTTTACATTAAAGTAAGCAATGAGCTACATACAATGAGCTTCCTATTTGCCACTATGTATGCTATTACTCACTCTTCTGCTACTGGGTGGCTGCTGCTATTGTCAGAGTCCATGATGCTGGGCCAAAGAAACTTATTTGTTATGGGGGTGCAGATGTGTACCCCTGGGGTTCGGGAAGGATACCTTTTGCAAGAATGCAAGACTCCAAAACTTAGCTTAAAAACAAAAAGAGAAATTTATTAATTTAGGGAGTAATGTTGAGAATAGCCAGGAGGATAGCAAGGTGGGACAGCAAGATGGGGAGCAGTTACTGGGAGGACAGCATGAATGGAAAGGCAGTTGTTCCCCATGGGGACAGCATGGATGGAAAAGCTGTCCCCCAGAAGACATCGGTTCTGGGGATTTTATACTCTTTACAACAGATGCCATGTCATGGTGTGGACTTGACCTAGAGTGCTAGTCACTCAGGCATCTGGTGGGGTGAGGTGGTCATCTGACTGGGGTCTGCCTGGAGGAATAAAGATTCCTTAACAAACAGATCTCTTGAGATGTCGCCTGATCTGATCGAGGTGTAGCCTGGAGGTGCATCTCTCTGTCCATAATAGTTTGCCTGAGTTTCTGGACGCACAATGCCCATGTCATATGTATAAGCTTTCTTTCTTTCCTATTTTAATTTGAAATTTGAGGAATTGAATGTGATTTTCCCACATATATTTTCTTCTGATTCTGTGGTGCAAACTTTGGGGAGAGACACTTCAGACCCGCTGTTGTCACTAGAACTAGAACTCACATCTCTGCCTGCTGCTCACTCTGCCAGAATCGGCTGCTACTTCCTGTGGCACAGCATGATGACAAGTGCCAAGGCTGGGCCCCCCCTCTTCTGCCCTCTGCCCTATGGAGTGTCACTGGAGGCTATCCCTGCCCAGGGTTGAGACTGCCTCACTGGGACTGGCCTGACTCTGCCATGAAGGTTTCTGTGGGCCTACACTGTCACTGACATCTTGTGTTGGTCCAAAGTGCTGCAACTGCCAGAGCCAACAGGCAAAGAACAAAAAACAACAAAGCCAGGGGCTCTTCTAGGCTCTTCTCCATGGGAAAATTGTAACTATTTCTGCTGGGTTTGGGAAAAACACTTAGGGGACCTGAGTTTTCAGCTCTTCTGGGGCCCTTCACTGGAAGTCCAAAGAAAATTACAGCTCACGGTTCTGGGGTAAAAGTGAAATGTCAAAAATGGACACAGCACCCTTGCTTGTCCCTCAGCTAACTAAATGGAATAGTTGGCATATTGGTCCACTGTGCTCATGGGAAGAACTAAGTGGGGCCCAATGAAGGGTCTTTCCTTACAGTTTGCACCAAAGAATCATAAGAAAATACATGTGGGAAAAAACACAGTCAGTTCCTCAAATTCCAAATTTAAAAAGGTTAGAAAGAAAACTTAACCAGTTTCCTCCACACAGTTGTTAGGCTTCAAATTCCAAGTTCTGTGTTGCTTTGCATTTTCTTACTGTTTTTGTCCCTCATGCTACCCCTCATTGGCCAAATACGTCTCTATACAAATATAGGACTGAAGATTGCTGATATGGCTACAATATCATTTCCAAAAAGCCATTCAAAAGCAAACAGTTTATAAAAATATGACCCCTTAAAGATAGGAAAGTCCTTCCTCCCTTCCAAAGGATCTTCCCCTGAGGCAATGGGGGGGGGGGTGATTCCTTCTGAATTTGTTCTTTTCTAATTAGGGTTACTTTTTTTGCCATCCCCCCAAATTCAGTCCCCTTAGATTATTTTGAAGGAAAAATGGATTCTGAAGAGATATATTTAAACTTAGAAGAGACTTAAATTACCACACCAGAAGGTCTAAATGCCCTTAGGATATAAAAGGTCAATTATCTGTGTACTATATATACATATATACACTTCATGGGTCATTTGGGGAAATTAACAAAATATTCCAGGCTAGGTCTCTGCTGAATCTAAACATACTTAGAAGTCATCCATCACTTTATGTATTAGTTGTATATTCAGAGAATGAAAATGAGATTTATATTATCCAAAGAAAAACTTGTGATGATAAAAAATAATATATGTACATAATATATGTGTATATACACACAAGTATATGATATCTTGTGATCCAAAGAGAACTTGTGGCATAAAAATAAAGTACAGTAGCAAAGCAATGATCCAGGACAATTCCAAGGGACTTATGAGAAAGAATGCTATCTACATCAAGAGAAAGAACTGTGGGAGTAGAAACACAGAAGAAAAATATATGACTTATCACTTGTTTATATGGGTACATGATTTGGGGTTTTGGTTTCAAAAGATTGCTCTATTGTAAAAATGAATAATATAGAAATAGGTATCAAATGATAATATTTGTATAACACAGTGGAATTTCTTGTCAGCTCTAGGAAGGCAGAGAGAAGATGGGAGGGAAAGAAAATGTATCATTGAAACATGGAAAATATTTTTGAAAAAAAGGAAAAATGAGAATAGAATATTAGATGAAACTTCAGTCATGAAGATCTGGGTTCAAATTATAAATGTATACATTATAGAATCATAGATTTAAAGCTGGAAAGGATCACAGCTGATGTCATTCTGCCCCTCTGGCTTATTTGCTGCCATGTTCTCCCTATCCTAGTAATTCTGACAAACACTTCTCTGTTATATTAGCAAGAACTTAAGTGCCCACCTTAATAGTAGTAGTAATAATAATAATATTAACCATTTTATTGGGATTAGCCATTTAATGATAATAAACCCTATCCACTTTACAACTGAGGAAACTGTGACCCATGGAAAATCAATGTGACTTGCCTAGAGTCATACGAATAGTAAGTATAAGAGGCAGGTCTTTCTGACTCCAAGCCCAATATTTGATTAACTATGTCACTGACTAGCTGGCTGACCATGGACCAAGTTACATAGCATCACCCAGTCTCAAGAAATTCTCAGTAGACTTACATGGAGAGAGTTCACATACTATGAGAATTTCAGATCTGAAGGTATTGAAATGAATACTGCATGAATTATGGTTTCTCTTACATCGCATTCATGCTACTGTTTTCCTTCATTTGTACATATCATTAAGAGTTGACCAGACAGATCTTTCTTCAGTATTTCTATCTTCTCTCTAACTTTTCTTACAAATGAGTGGACCATTGTTTTTATTAAAAATATTTACTAGCATTTCCCACACAATTCAATGGCAAGAATTAGAAAGAGAAATTCCATTTAAAATCACCTTAGACAATATAAAATACTTGGGAATCTATCTGCCAAGACAAACATAGGAATTATATGAACACAATTATAAAACACTTTCCACACAATTAAAGCTAGATCTAAATAATTGAAAAAACATCAATTGCTCATAGAGCTAATATAATAAAAATGACAATCCTACCCAAATTAATTTACTTATTCATTGCCATATCTATCAAACTACTAAGAAACATTTTTAATGAATTAGAAAAAATTATAACAAAGTTCATTTGGAAGAACAAAAGATCAAGAATATCAAGGGAACTAATAAAAAAAAGTGAAGGATGGGGGCCTTGCAGTACCAGATCTTAAGCTGTACTATAAAGCTGTGATCATCAAAACAATATGGTACTGGCTAAGAGACAGAAGGGAGGATCAGTGGAATAGACTTGGGGTAAATGTCTTCAGCAAGATAGTATATGACAAACTCAAAGATCCTAGCTTTTGGGACAAGAACCTACTATTTAACAAAAACGGCTGGGAGAATTAAAAAACACTATGAGAGAAATTAGGTTTAGATCAACATCTCACATCCTATACCAAGATAAATTCAGAATGGGTAAATAACTTAAATATAAAGAAGAAAATTATAAGTAAATTAGGTGAACATAGAATTTTTTTTTTAGTTTTTAAAACATTATTTTATTTGGTCATTTTCATATATTGTTCATTGGAAACAGATCATTTTCTTTTCCTCCCCTCTAGGCCTCCTCCCCAGCCACCCCTTCCCTAGCCAAGGTTCAATTCTTCTGGGTATCACATGTGTCCTTGTTCTGAACCCATTTCCTTGTTGTTGGTATTTGCATTAGGGCACTCATTTAGCGTCTCTCCTCCATCTTGTTCCCTCAACCTCTGTAGTCAGGCAGTTCCTTTTCATCAGTGTTTTTACTCCTTCAGTTTGTCCTCTGCTTGAGGATAGTATTTTTTTTTTCTTTCTCGTAGATCGTTGCAGGTTGTTCAGGGACATTGTAAAGCCATTACTGGAGAAGTCCATTACGTTCTCATGTACCACAATGTGTCAGTCTCTGTGTACAATGTTCTTCTGGTTCTGCTCCTCTCACTCTGCATCACTTCCTGGAGGTCTTTCCAGTCGCCATGGAATTCCTCCACTTTATTATTCCTTTTAGTACAATAGTATTCCATCACCAACATATACCACAATTTGTTCACCCATTCTCCCAATTGAAGGGCATCCCCTCGTTTTCCAGTTTTTGGCCACCACAAAGAGTGCAGCTAAGAATATTCTTGTACATGTCTTTTTCCTTATTATCTCTTTGGGGTACAAACTCAGCAGTGCTATGGCTGGATCAAAAGGCAGACAATCTTTTATCACCCTTTGGGCATAGTTCCAAATTGCCCTCCAGAATGGTTGGATCAATTCACAACTCCACCAGCAATGCATTAATGTCCCAACTTTGCCACACCCCCTCCAGCATTCATTACTTTCCTTTGCTGTCATGTTGAACAATCTGCTAGGTGTGAGGTGATACCTCAGAATTGTTTTGATTTGCATTTCTCTGATTATAAGAGATCTAGAACACTTTTTCATGTGCTTATTAATAGTCTTGATTTCTTTAACTGAAAATTGCCTATTCATGTCCCTTGCCCATTTTTCAGTTGGAGAGTGGCATGATTTTTTGTACAACTGGTTTAGCTCTTTATAGATTTGAGTAATTAGACCTTTGTCAGAGGTTTTTGTAATGAAGAGTGTTTCCCAATTTGTTGTTTTCCTTCTAATTTTAGTTACATTGGTTTTGTTTGTACAAAAACTTTTTAATTTGATGTAGTCAAAATTATTTATTTTGCATTTTGTGACTCTTTCTAAGTCTTGCTTGGTTTTAAAATCTTTCCCTTCCCAAAGGTCTGACATGTATACTATTCTGTGTTCACCTAATTTACTTATAGTTTCCTTCTTTATATTCAAGTCATTCTCCCATTCTGAGTTTATCTTGGTGTAGGGTATGAGGTGTTGATCCAAACCTAATCTCTCCCACACTGTCTTCCGATTTTCCCAGCAGTTTTTGTCAAATACTGGATTTTTGTCCCAAAAGCTGGGGTCTTTGGGTTTATCATATACTGTTTTGCTGAGGTCATTTACCCCAAGTCTATTCCACTGATCCTCCTTTCTGTCTCTTAGCCAGTACCAAATTGTTTTGATGACCACTTCTTTGTAATATAGTTTGAGATCTGGGACTGCAAGGCCACCTTCCTTTGTATTTTTTTTTTCATTATTTCCCTGGATATCCTTGATCCTTTATTCTTTCAAATGAACTTTGTTATCATTTTCTCTAATTCAGTAAAATAGTTTTTTGGTAGTTCAATGGGTATGGCACTAAATAGATATATAAGTTTGGGTAGGATGGTCATTTTTATTATGTTACCTCATCCCACACATGAGCAATCAATGTTTTTCCAATTGTTTAGATCTAGTTTTAATTGTGTGGAGAGTGTTTTGTAGTTGTGTTCATATAGTTCCTGTGTTTGTCTTGGGAGATAGATTCCTAAGTATTTTATATTGTCTCGGGTGACTTTAAATGGAATTTCTCTTTCTAATTCTTGCTGCTGAACTGGGTTGGAGATATATAGAAATGCTGATGACTTATATAGATTTGTTTTGTATCCTGCAACTTTGCTAAAGTTGTTGATTATTTCGATTAGCTTTTTGGTTGGTTCTCTAGGATTCTTTAAGTAAATCATCATATCATCTGCAAAGAGTGACAGCTTGGTCTCCTCATTGCCAATTTTAATACCTTCAATTTCTTTTTCTTCTCTAATTGCTACTGCTAGTGTTTCTAGTACAATATTAAATAATAAAGGTGATAATGGGCATCCTTGTTTGACTCCAGATCTTATTTGGAAGGCTTTGAGTTTTTCCCATTGCAGATGATGTTTGCTGATGTTTTTAAGTATAAACTGTTTATTATTTTTAGGAAAGGCCTTTCTATTCCTATACTTTCTAGTGTTTTCACTAGGAATGGGTGTTGTATTTTGTCAAAGGTTTTTTTCTGCATCTATTGAGATAATCATGTGATTTTTGTCGGTTTGCTTGTTTATATGGTCAATTATGTGGATGGTTTTCATAATATTGAACCATCCTTGCATTCCTGGTATGAATCCTACCTGATCATAGTGGATAACCCTTGTGATGACTTGCTGGAGTCTTTTTGCTAGTATCCTATTTAAGATTTTTGCATCTATATTCATTAGAGAGATTGGCCTATAGTTTTCTTTCTCTGTTTTTAACCTTCCTGGCTTTGGGATCAGTGCCATGTTTGTGTTGTAAAAAGAATTTGGTAGAACCCCTTCTTGGCTTATTCTGTCAAAGAGTTGTAGTATTGGGGTTAGCTGTTCTTTGAATGTTTGATAGAATTCATTTGTGAATCCATCTGGACCTGGGGATTTTTTCTTAGGGAGTTCTTTGATGGCTTGTTCAATTTCCTTTTCTGATATGGGGTTGTTTAGGTAATTTATTTCTTCTTCTTTTAGCCTAGGCAATTTGTATTTTTGTAAGTATTCATCCATATCACTTAGATTGCCATATTTTTTGCCATATAATTGGGCATATTAGTTTTTAATGATTGCCTTGATTTCCTCTTCATTAGAGGTGAGGTCTCCCTTTTCATCTTGGATACTGTCAATTTGGTTTTTTTTCTTTCCTTTTTTTAAATTAGACTGACTAGTACTTTGTCAATTTTATTTGTTTTTTCAAAGTACTAGCTTCTAGTCTTATTTATTAAATCAATAGTTCTTTGACTTTCAATTTTATTAATTTCTCCTTTGATTTTTAGGATCTCTAATTTAGTCTTCATCTGAGGGTTTTTAATTTGTTCACTTTCTAGTTTTTTGATTTGCATGCCCAATTCATTGACCTCTGCCCTCTCTAATTTGTTAATATATGAACTCAAGGATATGAATTTCCCCCTGAGTACTGCTTTGGCTGCATCCCATAGGTTTTGAAAGGATGTCTCACCATTATCATTTTCTTCAATGAAGTTATTAATTGTTTCTACAATTTGTTCTTTAACTAGCTGGTTTTGGAGTATCATATTATTTAATTTCCAATTAATTTTTTATTTATCTATCCATGTACCCTTAATGATTATTTGTATTGCATTGTGGTCTGAGAAGGTTGCATTTATTATTTCTGCCCTTTTGCACTTGTTTGCAATGATTTTGTGCCCTAGTACATGGTCAATTTTTGTGAATGTACTGCTGAAAAAAAGGTGTATTCCTTTTTGTCCCTATTTATTTTTCTCCATATGTCTACTAACTCTAATTTTTCTAAGATTTCATTTGCTTCTCTCATCTCTTTCTTATTTATTTTTTTATTTGATTTATCTAGTTCGGATAGGGGAAGGTTCAGATCTCCCACTAGTATAGTTTTTCTATTTCATCCTTGAGCTCCTCTAGTTTCTCCTTTAAAAATTTGGATGCTCTGCCATTTGGTGCATACATATTGAGTACAGATATTTCCTCATTGTCTATACTGCCTTTTATCAGGATGTAATTACCTTCACTATCTCTTTTAACTAGATTTATTTTTATTTTGGCTTTGTCCGATATCATGATTGCTACTCCTGCCTTCTTTTTTATCATTTGATGCCCAATAGATTTGGCTTCATCCTCTTACTTTCACCCTATGTGTATCTACCTTCCTCATGTGTGTTTCTTGCAGACAGCATATGGTAGGGTTTTGGATTCTAATTCACTCTGCTATTCGCTTGCATTTTATGGGTGAGTTCATTCCATTCACATTCAGAGTTATGATTACTAGCTGTGTATTTCCCAGCATTTTGATTTCTACTCCTGGTCCTGCCTTTTCTTCTTTCACTATTTCCTTCTATACCAATGTTTGTTTATAGTCATTCCCTCCCATTCCCCCCCTTATTTTACTTCCCTTTCTACCCCCCTCCCTTCTTATTCCCTCCCTTATTTTCCCCTGTAGTCTTTTTAAGATTTCGCCCCCACCCTCTCCCTCCCTTGTACTGCTTCCCTCCCCACCACTCCGTTTTTTACCCTTCTACTCCCCTATAGGGTGCAAATCTATTCTCTTCCCCAATGGATTGGATTGTTCTTCCCTCTTTGGGTCAGTTTCAAAGTATGTAAGAGTTGAGTATTTCCTATCTCCAACCTCTTTACCCTTCCAGTGTATCAATGTTCTCCCCCCTCCCGCCATGAGCTTCTTTGTGACATATAAATTTAACCCCATTTGTTTCTTTTCCCATTTCTTTTAGTCATAACCTCTTTTTTTACCTCTAGTCATGTATATATATATATATATATACATACACATGTATATGTATTTATGCATGCATATATCTATATACCTATTTATGTCTTGTCCTTTCATCCTATACAGTTTGTCACTGTTCCCTCTGAGTGTAATTCTTCTAGCTGCTCAGGTGATAGCAACAGTTTTTAAGAGTTACCAATGATCTCTTTTCTTATAGGGATACATATCATTTTAACTTATTGAGTCTCTTAAAAAAAATCTTCCCCCCTCTTTTTTAATTACCTTTTGATGATTCTCTTGAGTTCTGTGGTTGGACATCATATTTTCTGTTCAGGTCTGGTCTTTTATTTATGAATGCTTGGAACTCTTCTGTTGTGTTGAATGACCATACTTTCCCCTGTAAGAATATAGTCAGTTTTGATGGGTATTCTTTATTCTTGGTTGTAGACCTAGTTCCCTTGCTTTCGGCAACATCGTATTCCATGCCTTTTGGTCCTTCAGTGTGGATGCAGCCAGATCCTGTGTTAACCTCACCATGTTTTCATGGTATCTGAATGGCTTCTTCTTGGCAGCTTGTAATATCTTTTCTTTCATCTGATTGTTTTTGAATTTGGCTATAACATTTCTTGGTGTTGTCAGTTGGGGATTAAATATAGGGGGTGATCTGTGGATTCTTTCAATCTCCACTTTCCCCTCTTGTTCTAGGATCTCAGGACAGTTTTCCTGGATAATTTCCTCTAGTACTATGTCCAGGCTTTTTCTTTTGTCGTGGTCTTCTGGTAGTCCAATTATTCTTAAATTGTCTCTTCTTGAACGATTTTCTAACTCGTCTGTTTTGTGAATGAGATACTTCACATTTTCCTCAATTTTTTCATTCTTTTTGTTTTGTTTTATAGTGTCCTGCTGCCTTGTGAGGTCACTTGATTCTAGTTGTTGAATTCTGGTTCTTAAAGATTGGATTTCATCTCTGGCTTTTTGGTCGTCTTTTTCCTTCTGGCATGATTTTCTTTGAAGATCATCTTTCATCCTCTTTACCTTGTCTTTCATCTCCTTTGCCTCATTTTCCAGCTGGTTGATTTTGGCTTTCAGGACACTATTTTCTTGTTTAAGTTCAAGTGCTTGTTTCCAGATGACTTATCTTAATTTTTAAGTTCTTTTCCCAATTGTCTTCAGCTTCTCTTAGTTGTGTTTTGAGTTCTTCCACAGCCTGTATCCAATTTGCTGGGATTTCTGGTTTATTGTTTGCTGATCTCTCCCCCTCTGTTCCATTTGCTGAGTAGTAGCTATCTATTGTAGTGTCTTTCTTCTTTTTCTGTTCTTTCCTCAAATTCACCCCTTCTTTACTCCCCATATTTGTCTGTGCTCTTGTTCCTCTCATTTTTTTTTGCTTTGGGGGGACTTCTATCAGTCTCCCCTCTTGGAGCTTTAACAGAAGATCTCTTGGTGTAGTCTCTGAGGGAGGGTTGTTGGGGGTTTGAGCTTCCCTGTCCTCTGGAGGCTTTTGATTGGCTTAAAGTCCAGCAGTCAATGAGGATGGGTGGGGAGCCTGGGCTTCCCTGGGTTCTGGAGACTTTTGATGGGATTAAGTTCAGCTTGGTTGGGCTGGGTTTACTTTGAGTTTTAAACTTCCTGGACGGCTGGAGCAAATATGGAGGATCTCCAAAGCTCTGGCCAGGCTGCCAGGTCTATGCTCCATCTAGGCTGCCATCTTGACTCCGCCTCCAGGTTTCTGTTTTTTCAGAAGACCATGCTCTCTAAGGGGGGAGGGGTTGTGGCCTCCCTGGGCTCTGAGGGCTTCTGATGGGATTAGGTTCAGCTGGTTCTTTCAGAAGACCCTGCTCTCTAAGGGGGGAGGGGTCATGGCCTCCCTGGGCTCTGAGGGCTCCTGATGGGATTAGGTTCAGCTGGTTTGGACCAAATGAGCCCTGAAGCAAAAAACCTCCTCCTCCACAATCTGTGTTGAATGTCCGGAGACTGGCCCAGGTTGTTTTCAAAGTAAGCCCTTCGCCAGCCCTGAGGTTTTTGTTCTTTCAGAAGCTCGAGGGCTCCTGATGGGATTAGGTTCAGCTGGTGTGGGCCAAATGATCCCCAAACCAAAAAAACAAAAACAAACAAAAAAAAAACCAACCTCTTCCTCCACAATCTGTGTTGAATGCCCGGAGACTGGCCCAGGTTACTTTCAAGGTAAGCTCTTCCGAGCGACCCCTTTGCTGGCCCTGAGGTTTCTGTCCTTTCAGTAGCTCTTAGGGCTCCTGATGGGTTTGGGTTCAGCTGGTGCCCTAAAGCTGGGACCTCCCTTGAGACTCAGATGGAAGGACCCAGCCAGGGAGCTACAGGCTTCCCCCTTCTCTCTATGTTTCCCTGCTGTCTGTGTTGGGCACCCTGGAGACTGGCTCAGGTTGCTTTCAAGGTGATTCCTCAGAGCCCTGAGTTTCCCGCTGCTGCCGTGGGCTCAGCACTCTGGGTTGGGGGGTATGGGTCCTGGGACCTTCCTTCTGCCTACCTCTTAGATCCGAGTGATCTAGGGTTCTGGCTTTTGGGGGGCTGTACCTTTTGATCCAGGTCCAGGAAGAGGGTTCCCCAGGTCTATCCTGTTCTTCAGCTTGAATTTCGGTGTCCTAGGAGCACTCAGTTTGCAATCGGTAAGGAAGGGTTTCCAAGGTCTGAACTTTCGCTGCTTCTACGCTGCCATCTTGACCAGAAGTCTGAACATAGAATATTATACCTGCCAGATTTATGGGAAAGGAAAGAATATAAACCCAAGTAAGAGATAGAGAATATTACAAAATGTAAAATAAATAATTTTGATTACATTAAATTTAAAAGGTTCTGTACAAACAAAACAAATGCAACCAAAATGAGAAAGGAAGCAACAAATTGGGGGGGGGGTCTTTATAGAAAAACCTCTGACAAAGGTCTAATTACTCAAATTTATAAAGAGCTAAAACAATTGTAGAAAAAAACCAAGCCATTCTTCAATTGATAAATGGGCAAGGGACATGTGAAAGGAAATTATTGGTTCTCTTCTTGGTCAATTCTGAGTTTACACTTGTGAAAAGGGAATCCTTTATTCTCTTTGCCTAGTTGGGATTAAAACTTTGGTTAACAATAACTTGAGTACCCCTACTTAGTACCTCTCTAGATTGAGTACAGGATTAACTTCTTTTTGTCTAATCTTGAATTAATCAACAAAAGCTAATTCATCCATACTTAACTCTAAAGTAAGGGAAGTCACAAACTCTTACTAGAGGAGTTTACACCTCCAAAAAGAAGACAACCCCTACTTAACCTTAAGTGGAGGGAAGTCTGCAACCCATGTGCTAAACTGGTTGATAACTCAGAAACATGTGAATCCAAACTGGGTGACAATTCAGAAATGTGTGAATTCTAGGAGGGAGAGTTAACTCAATCTTACAGACATGGCCCCTGGGCAGGGCTCGACAATTTGAAAACTGTGATTGACCCCTGTGAAGAGGGGCAGGGACAGGAAACCACCACAAAAGCCATGAAATCCTTTAGCTGGGGTAGTCTGGTGAAGTTCAATCTCATGGAGAGTCTCTCCTGGAGGTAGTCTTTGAGGGAACCTCATTGGAGACTGCAGTGTGGATCATGACTTCAAGTAAGACTCTGACTCCTGGACTACTTGGTTGGGTGAGTGAAAAGGCTGATTCCCTTCCTACTTTCCTAAGAGTAGCTTCCATCTTGGAGGAGGTCCTGTGGTTACTTTTCCCAATTGTCTTCGGCTTCTCTTAGTTGTGTTTTGAGTTCCTCAGCCTCCTGGCTGAGGACTAGTAACCTCTTTCACATTTTTCTGCTTTATTGTTTCCTCTCTATTTTGGTAAATAAACTTCTGACTTGAGATATAATAATTTCAGCAACCATGTTATTTCATATAATTTAAGTCCAACCATTAAATTTTATATTTACAGATATGAATAGGCTGTTTTCAGATAAAGAAATCAAAACTCTTAATAAGCACATGAAAAAGTGACCTAAATCTCTTATAATTAGAGAAATGCAAATCAAAACAACTCTGAGGTACCACCTCATACTTAACATATTGGTCAATATGATGGCAAAGGAAAGTGATAAATATTGGAGGGAATGTGGCAAAATTTGAACAATAATACATTGCTGGTGGAGTTGTGAATTGATCCAGCCTTCCTGGAAGACAATTTGGAACTATGCCCAAAGAGCTTTAAAGACTGTCTTCCCTTTGATCCAGTCATAGCACTGCTGGGTTGGTACCCCAAAGAGATAATAAGTAAAACTATGTGTACAAAAATATGTATAGCCGCACTCTTTGTAGTGGCAAAAACAAAAAAACAAAAAACTGGAAAATGAGGGGGTGTCCCTCCATTGGGGAATGGCTGAACCAATTGTGGTACCTGTTGGTGATGGAATATTATTGTGCTGAAAGGAATGATGAACTGGAGGAATTCCATGTGAACTGGAACAACCTCCAGGAAGTGATGCAGAGTGAAAGGAGCAGAACCAGGAAAACATTGTACACGGAGACTGATACACTGTGGTACAATCGAATGTAATGGACTTCTCTACTAGCAGCAATGCAATGATCCAGGCCAATTCTTTTTGTGTGTGTATGTGATTCTGGAACTCTTGTTTATTTTTTTAATCTTATATCATCCCTTGTTCAATGCCTTTAAAACAATAGATCTTTAATAAACTCTTTGTTTTTATCAAGGAATGATAGTAGGGGCAGCTAAGTGACTCGGTGAATTGAGAGCCAGGCTCAGAGACAGGAGGTTTGATCCAGGACAATTCTGAGGCATTTATAAGAAAGAACTGTGGGAGCAGAAATGCAGAAGAAAAACAATTCTTGATCACATGGGTTGAAGGGGGTATGATTGGGGATGGAGACTCTAAATGATCACCCTAAGTGCAAAAACTAATAATATGGAAATAGGTTCTGAACAATGATACAAGTAAAACCCAGTGGAATTGCTCATTGGCTCTGGGAGGGGGGAGGGACAGAACATGAATCATGTAACCATGGAAAAATATTCTAATTTAATTAATTCAATAAATAAATTTTTAAAAATTTACTAGTCATTCATGCAGAACTACATTTCAGAGGAAATTTCCTCATCCAATAGTTCTTTGTCCTAAAAAAAATCACTGGTCCAGTCCAAGATCCTACTCTTATTAATTATGCACATACTCACTCACAAGCATAAACTACTGGTAGAGGTATTGTGAGGCTCAAATGGGTTAATGGATGCAAAGCTCTTTGCACATTTTAAAGCATAATATAAATCATCACCATCATCATCATCCTTCTTATTTGCCTCCAATCGGCTGATGATATCATTCCCTAAGCATCCCACTACATTGTGCTTAAGCAATGTTTATAGAGCAATATAAGATGTATTAGTAAGTGTTTAACAAGGTGGGGAGGAAATTGAAAAAATATCTCCACTTGCTTTTTTAAAAACCCTTACCTTCTGTCTTAGAATTGATACTAAGTTATCAGTTTCAAAGCAGAAGAGTAGTAAGGGCTAGGCAATGGGAATTAAATGACTTGCCCAGGATCACACAGCTAGGAAGTATCTGAGGTCAAATTTGAACCCAGGACCTCCCATCTCTAGGCCTGGCTCTCAATTCACTAAGCCACCCAGCTTCTCCCAGTGACTAATGATTTTTGAGGTAGAAATACCCTTACTGAAAATTTAGCAGTCCTTCTTGCAAGCTGATTAGACCTTGTCCAAGCACACAACTGGGCTGCTAGTCACAATAGGAACCAGATATGATACTAGGGTTAGGTAAGTGTAAATCTATATTCATATTACTAATAAGGGTCAGTCATATAATTTTGGAATAAGGACAACCCATCATCTTCAATATTGCCTACTGAAAAATGCACAAAAGCTAATTTTTAGTTATTCTGCAGAATAATATTTTTAATTATAGTTGATATTATTGCCTTGCCCATTAAGCTTATTTACTGCTCTGTTTTTCCTGTGCTGGTGATTATTACAATCATTTTTCTCTCACACTAGCAGGAATTTAAGTGCTACCCTTAATAATAATAAAAATAAATTATTTTATTGGAATTAGTCATCAAATGATAAGCCTAATTACTTAGTTTTGTTTTAATTCTGTCACGGTATTTTTTCTTGATGTTCCCCTCTACAGTTGTGAACATCACACTTTCAATATCTACTTACTCTCATTCTTACATTAACTTTTTATTTAAAGCTCCTTCGTCACTGTACTATTTAGACCTATAAAAAGGAAAAACAGATCAGTTTTCACTATGCCCTCTATAATTACAATTTTTAATACCTCAATCAACCCCCCTACAAATTATCTTTTGCAGGCTAAATAATGACTTTGAGTTGGTTGTCTTGGTAAATTTCCAAATCAATCCCCAAGGAAGCCTGTAATTTCAGAAAAACAAAAACCTGGAAAACAAGCCACCCCAAGATATTCTGTTCCAGCTGCAGATTTAGAATTCTAAGGAAAGAGAGAGAAAGGAAGGAAGAAAGGAGGGGAGAAAGAGAGAGGAAGAAAGGAAGGAAGAAAAGGAAGGAGGGAAGGAAGGAAGGAAGAAAGGAAGGAAGAAAAGGAAGGAGGGAAGGAAGGAAGGAAGGAAGGAAGGAAGGAAGGAAGGAAGGAAGGAAGGAAGGAAGGAAGGAAGGAAGGAAGGAAGGAAGGAAGGAAGGAAGGAAGGAAGGAAGGAAGGAAGGAAGGAGGGAGGAAGGAAAGAAGGGAGGGAGGGAGGGAAGGAGAGGAAGGGAGGGAGGGAGGGAGGGAGAGGAAGGAAGGGAGAGAGAAAGAAGGGAGAGAGAGGAAGGAAGAAAGGAAGAAAGAAGGAAAGAAAGAAAAGAGGGAAGGAGGGAGGACAGACAGAAGAAGATAGAGAGAAGGAAGGAAGAGAGGGTGAGGGAGGAACAGAGGAAAAGAAACAAAAGAGAAATAGAGAGAAAGAAATGAAAGAAGGAAGAAAAAGAGAGAAAGAAAGAAAAGAACTTTCATTTGTAGTTGTTCATTTGCCATACAGTGGCAGCTGTGGTGTTTTTATTCACCTCTTAGTATAGAGTAGCTTTATTATAAACACATGGATATGATGTGATACTGAGAAATGTATGCCTTTGTGTTCCACTATCGTAAAACACTCATTAGAATTTGTGTGGGAAAGTCATATTCTGGTTAATTGCACTTTCTGGTTCATTTAGTGTCAAATAAGAAGACATTTTTTGTTCCCCCCTTGCTTTTGGAAATCTTTCCACAATATGCCATTGTTCTTCCTTGCTTTATTACACACCGTTATAATGATAATAGTGTAATACTTAATGATCTTGCAGTGAATCAGTGCTACTGTTCTGGCCACCAATCACAATTCTAGGGCACTGTGAAAGGCAACTGAGTTGAGGCTGTATCACTAGGAAAAATCTGGAAAGAAGTGGGCTCAAATCAAGTGGATTATAAACTGGGTGAATGGCCTCACCAAAGATCACAGAATTATAGTGCTAGAAAAGACCAGTAGTGCAACCTCTGAATTTTAGGCCTGCATACTGTGCAGGAAACTGAGACCCTAAGTAGCTAGGTTATTAATATGGGTCATTCAGTTAAATACATGTGTGAAGCAGGATTTGAATACAAATCTTTCTATATTCAAGTTCGGTGCCCTATTCACTATACCACACTGCTTCCACAATATGTGACTAATGGTAAGTTGTTAATTTAGAAACAGGTCTCCAAAGGAGTGATCCAGGAATCTGTGCTTGGCTCTGTGCCATTTAAGATTTTTGTGATTGTAAAGACATAGCAGGCTTAATCAAAGTTGCAAATAATGTGAAATTAGGAGGAACCACTAACACATCAAATCACAAAAGATGTTAAAATGATGTGAAGTTACAGCTAAAAAAGATGAAATTTGGTAGGAGGTAAATATGATAACTTGCATTTGTAGCCAAAAAAAAACCCAACTTCACAATTAAAAAATATGGACGCTGAGGCTAGAAGCTCAGTATGAGTCAATAATGTGATGGTCCTAAAAGCTGATGTAATTCAGAGTGCATTAAGAGAAGCACAGTATGCAGGGCTGAGAACTCTATAATAGTCCTTCTGTTCTCTTTCTTCATCAGACCACAGCTGGAATTCTCTCTATATCTTTTTTGTATGCAGTAATTTGTACTGGGTTGGCTGCAGATTCTCTCTCCTCCCCTGTTAGATTGAGCTCTTTGAGAGCAGAGACTAATTCATCTATTTGTTTGGTTGGTTGCTTTTAGTCTGTCTGTTGATTATCTAGCTGTTCATTCATTTGTTTCTCTATGTGCTCATTTATTGCCTAGTTTACTTATTTGTTCATTTGTTAGATCATTAATTCATTCATTTATTTTGCCTTTCTTTGTATTCTCTTTGTATTGTATGTATGGTTGTTGGCACATAGTAAGTCTTTAATAAAAGTAAGTATGGTGGTATCTCTGCTGGTCACGCAGAAGAAATTTATTTTGGGTGGCTAAGTAGTACAGTGAATAGAATTCAGAGCCTTGAATTAGGAAGAAGAGTCATCCTGAGTTCAAACCTAGACCCAGACACTTACTAGCTGTATGACCCTGGACAAGTCATTAACCCTGCTTGCCTCAGTTTTCACATCTGTCAAATGAACTAGAGAAGAAAATTGGAAACCACTCTAATATCTTTGCCAAGAAAACACCAAATGGGGTAATGATGAATCAGTCACAAATGAACAACAACAAAGAAATGTATTTGTAACAGAGTTTTGACACATACCCAGATCACCTAAAATAGAGGCTCCTCTGTAGAAAAGACCGAAGACCTGCTTCTGGGAGAAGACATTTTGTGCTCCCCTACTCCTTTGGTGGGAGCAGCTTTTTCTGTTGACTGCCTAGACAGAAAATGCTGCATCTTTAAAATCACAAGACTGAGACAGCCTCTTTCCATCTCTGTCTAGAGGGAATGAAGGTCCTATTCACCCACATCAAGGTGTGTAATAGATGATATTTGCAAGGTATATTTGATGGATACCAGATAACTAATAGATCAGGTAGTTATCTTCCTTTTGCCTACCTTCCTTCCTCTATACCTCCCATTTTCCTCCCTCTTCAGAAGCCTTTCAGCCTCCCCTTCCCCCTTCTTCAGTCTCCCTCAAGTCACTCAGTGTGAGCTCTGAGGTTTCAAAGAAATAGTTTTAATCTTCTTAGTCAAACAAGGCGTTTATTTGGAGAGGACAGGACAAGGGTGGGGTGGGATATCCCTATTCTCCACAGTGAGTCTTAGGTTGGAGGATATAGAGAGAAATGACAATTCAGTCACTAGCATGAAGCAGAGTCAGTCAGAGAGAGAGAGAGACAGAGACAGAGACAGAGACAGAGAGAGACAATGGGAGAAGCTTCTGGAGGCAAAAAGAGGTGCACTCAGCTTTTCTACCTGACTGGAATTGTCATTTGCCTTAGGTCTATTATTCAGTCTGAAACTGCTAATCTGAGATTACCTTCAGAGTAGGTTCTCTCCGGAACAGGGAACAAGTACACACTTTGGGGTCTCCAATTTACAAGCTAGTCTTAAAACTTGGGGTTCCTGGGATCCTATTAAGCTACAAGTTTGAGGTTTCTAGATTCCATGGTGACATAAGCATTTTACAATTATTATCTCATTTGATCTTCATAACCACCCTGAGAAATAGGATTATTATTATCTACATTTTATAGATGAGGAAACTGAGGCAAGCAGAGGTTATATTGTTGGGGGCCTATTGTTGGTCCAGGGAGAGTGCCCTTTCAAGAATGCCTAACTCCATTGGAAACCCTTTAAAGATAGAAAAATTTATTTAGGTTGAATGGATAGGAGGCAGAATGCAGGACCAACTGCCTCCCTGAACAGAGAAAAGTTCAGGATTTTTATAACCTAAAAAGATGGGGTCTCTGTTACTTGGAAAGGAAAGATGGGGATGGGAATGAACAATGGGAACAAATGGGGGCCATCTAGGGAGAATAGGTAACGTAATAGGTGCCTTTGGGTCTGGGGGCTTAAATGTAAGCATACATCATTTATGACATCCTGATCATAAAGGTGGGTAAGTTGCCTATCTTGAGAAATCTAGTGATGTTTGAGATGATAAGTGATGTTTGGGATACAAATATCCCTCTGTGCTAAGATCCTTATCACAAAGCTAGTGTAAATTCCTCCAGATTCAGGTCAGAGGATCCTCTGTTCTGCTGCTAGTGTTGCAAGGGTGGAATTCTTCAGGTAATCTTTGACCTGTGGTCTCTTTAAGAATTTGGGGCATATGGGGGGGGGGGCTCAGTGCCCACCACAATATGACTTGCCCAAGGTCACAAAGCTGGTCGTTGACCTTCCTACTGTCAACATGGAAATCTAGAAATCCCCAGTTTCTAGATTTCCATGTTGACAATACTAAAAGAGGACCAAAATGACATCGCCCTGCTGGGGTCAATGGACCATGTGTTCAGCTGTGGCTGATCAGACCTATATGAACTTAAAAGGCTCTATCACAGGTTGGGAACAAATAGCCATATATATAAAATGAAGGAAATGAAGATTTGTTGAATTGTAATTTTACTCTAGGATAGGCCAACACTTCTTTGGGAAAAATCCAGACCTCTCTTCTTCCCTCTACCCAAAGGGATCTCTTATTACACAAGGTTCAATTCCTATCTGTGCTCTTTTCACGTATCCAATATGCTGCCAGCTCTTTCATTCCTACCTTCACACTATCTCTTATATATGTCTCCTTCTCTATATTCATACAACCATCAACCCACTGCTCAAAATATATTTAGGGGAATTCTACTGACAGGGATTACCTCACGGTGTGAAAACTATAGCCTGCTCAAATTGTTAGCTTCTAATTCATGATGCTTAAAAGAGTCTCAGTCACTTAAGATTTAATTTTCTTAAACCTGAGAGCAGGTATTAAAATGTATTAGCATTAGGCCTTATAGGAGAGACAGATTTACTTGCAAATCAAATTTGGGCATCGGTGCCCAGCTACTAAACAAAAAGACTTCAGAAGTATCTGCTGGATTAAAAGAAATCTAGAATCGGTATGGGTCTGGTAGTGCTATTTTGATATGATTATTTGCCTTAGTAACCTGGAAAAACTGTATAAAACTACTTTTTTGTACTTCAGTGGGAAGCTGGGCCAAGACCTGCCTTTGAGATCATTAACATGGGCGCCCCTCATCCAGTACACAACAAGTCAAAATGATTCTATGGAGGTTTTGCCCCTCATTTTTATTCAATCCACATGATATTATGGAAAGAGCTCTGAGCCAGATGGGTTGGAGTTCCTAGATCAATTGCTAACATGCTACAGGATTATGATCCACTAAAATTTCCTTGAAGTTTAATCATGGAGGTGATTGTTCAGTTGTTTTCAATCATGTCTGACTCTTTGTGACCTCATTTGGGATTTTCTTAGCAAAGACACTGGAGTGATTTGCCATTTCATTCTCTACCTCATTGGGCAGATGAGGAAATTGAGGCAAAGAGGGTGAAGTGACTTGCCTAGTATCACAAAGCTAGGAAGTATCTAAAGTCAGCAATGCAACGAGGTTGGTTTTTTTTCCCCATTCTCACAACTGAATAATTTTTTTCTTAGAAGACAGAAATTGAACAAGAGCCATAATTGAATAGAAAGAGAACTGAGCTAGCTCCAGAATTGAGTCATAAGATGGAATCAATGTGGTTCATTCAGTTCTTCAATTCTCTCAATTTCCTCAGTGTTAAAATATGCCTCCCCTTTTCAACTATGCATCTGTGTGAGGTCAGATTTTCTTTCTATACTTCAATCAAAACTGCAACAGATTGAATGCAAAAGTAGATATGAAAATCCAGCTGTCTTCTATTATTGGACATTAAAGAGATTTGTAAAAATATGAAAAACAATGCTTTTTTCCTCACTAAATTTTTCTTATTTTGGAAAGCAGTGTAATTTTTCAATAGAAATGCTATGATGTTAATATGCAATGGGTTTATCATTATTATTTTAAATTAACAAATTAATAGACAAAAATGTTTTTATAAATATATAAATTTTAATTTCTAATCTGCTAAATACAAAGATAATCCTTGTGAAAGCTATTGGGGAGAATCCTCAATATATTTTAAGAATTTAAAGGGGTCCAGAGACCAAAAAATTTGAGAATCACTGTTGTAGAAGATAGAAAACTATATAAGAAGTGGTCTTAGAGCTGACAAAGTAGGGAAGATAACAAAAATAATTATAATATAAGGCACCAAATGATAAATGCTACATAGGTACAGACAATAAATGGCTGTAAGTGTTCAGAGAAGGCAGACTTCTCTTCTGGCTGAAGGATGAACACATGAATTTGAGAGAGATTGGATGAGATATTCCATGCAGAGGGGACAACATGAGCAAGTGCAGAGTTAAAAAGGTGAAAGATGTGTTCAGGAGATGGAAAGTAGACCAGTTCCTCTGGATTCAAATACTTACAAAGGGCACTAGTGGGAGGCAGATTTGTCACTAAACTTGTCACTCAGAACCTGAGGAGTTAGATTGCCTTAGAGGCTGACCATCTTCCTTCTGGCCCTAAAAATAGTGACTAGGGTTGCCAGAAAGGGGCAATTGTTTTAAGTATACCTTTTCTACCCTTTCACTTACAATCACAGATCCAGAAGAACTAGGATCAAAATTAAAATAGCAGGGCCACTAAAGTCAGATCTCATAATTTTGTCTAATGCTAGTGACAAATAACTGAGAAACACTACATGTATACTAGGGGCAGGTTGGGCATAGGATGACCAGAACAGGCATTAAGAAATCAGACAGTGTGATGAGTAAAGGTTAGGAAGATATGCTAGCAACTTGGGATGAATATATGTATATATACATATGTGTATATATAAACTAGTTTAAAATCATTTACCTAGGAAGAACCATAACTAGGATGGGGTGGTTAGGACTTAGTCCCAGGCACCAAAATTTAAAGGCACTAATAGCATTTAGAGTACTTCAGCAGTGCAGAAAGTGCTGAGCTTAGCACCTATTGGGCGAAGATAATTAGTTAAAATAAGAACCTACCAGATAGCAGTCATACCTCAGGTGAACTCTTCCCTGACTTGCCACTCCATTTTTTTTGGCATTCCTCTAAATTGATTTGAGGGCATGTTTTATCCCAGATCTTCCAAATCTGTCCAGATTTTTTTTTTTACTTTACTAATCCTGGGCATAAAAATTATTAGCAAAGTTCTGCACATGAGTCTTTTCTTTGCTCACTAATCCATTTTGTGTTTCTTGAATGTTTATGTTGGAAGAGACAGTTAATATTTGGTTCTCCAAAATAAAATTGACTAAGAAGAAATTCTACTGTCTACATATGTTCAGTTTCCTACTTCTCTCTGGGGAAAAGATGATTTGAAACACACATAAAAGAATATAAATAGAACCAACAATGTGGTTTTGTTTGGTTTTGTTTTTACAGAAAAAAGCTATAAAAACAAATTTTGTTCAATATTTATTGACCACCTGCTATGTGCAAGGCACTGTGAGAGACTAGGAAGTTTTCTAAGACCCATCTTGCCCCCAAGAAATATATATATATATATATATGTATATATATATATATGTATGTATGTATGTATGTATGTATAGTTTAAGTTGTGATCTCTCATGTTCAAATTTTAAATGTAGCTAGATCTTTAAAAATTGAGAAACATTATATTTCATGTTGTGGAGTCATACATGATAAACAAAGAGAGCCAATGCTGTACTTGATCTCAAGAAGCTTGCATTCTTCAGAAGGAGATAACATGCAAATAATGATGTACATTAATGTATATACTGGATATATTGGAGGTAATGTCAGAGGAAAGGCACCAACAGTGTGTGGTGGAGGGGACTAAGAAAAGTTTCCTGCAAAAGGTGAGATTTTGCATCTTGAAGGAAACCAGGGAAAGACCAGCAGGAAGAACATTCCACCATAGAGGACAGTGGGTGAAAAGACAGAGTTGGGAGATGGAGTGGATAATGTGGAAGGGATAGCAAAAAAACCAGAATAGCTGGATTTGAGAATACAGAAAGGGGACTATAATGACTGAAAAGTAGGAAGAAGTCAAATTGTAAAAGGGCTCTGAAAGCCTAAGAGAGGATTTTATATTTGATCCTGGAGCTAACAGGGAGAAGTGAGGAGTTACATAATTATATCTGCTCTACAGAAAAATCACTTTGGCAGCTGAATAGAGGAGGAATTGGAATGGGGAAAGACTTAAGGCAGGGAGATCAACCAGAAGATTATTACCATAATCACAGCATGAAGTGATAAGAGTCTGTATTAGGAGATAGTTGTGTGAAAAAAGAGGAGACATACCAGGGATATTGTGAATGTAGAAATTAGAGGACTTGGTAACACACTGGATGTATGCGGTCTCACTCCAGATATGAAAGAGGAGGCAAGAGTAACACTTGGGTTTTGAGTCTAGAAGGATAGAGGTGTCCTCAAGTAATAGAAAAGGTTGGAAGAGGCAAGAGCCTGGGGGGGGGGGGTGGAGATAATAAGTTCTGTTCTGTTCTGAAGGCATGTTTGAAATGTGTACTGGACATCAGTTTGAGATGTCCAAAAGGTAGGTGGTGATGTGAGAGTTGAACTCAGGAGAGTGGTTGGGGTTAGCTATTTAGAAGCCTAAATCATTCTGTGGGAGCTGATGAGCAAGATGGTATGGTGGGAAAAGGGAAGAAGACCTAGGACAGAGTCAAGGAAGATACCCATGGTTATTAAAAGAAAAAATGATGAGATAGACAGGAGAACTGAGATAGAACAATATCACAAAAATCTAAAAAGGAGAAAGTAAATAGAAATGGGTGAGCAAGAGTATCAAAGGCTGCGAGAAGTAAAGAAGAATAAAGATTGAGAAAATCTCATTAGATCTGGCAATTAAGAGAGCCTTGATGGCTTTGGAGAGTGGAGTTTCAGTTGAAATGATGAACATAGAAGTCAAATTTGTAAAGGGTTTAGAAGAGACTGAGAAAAAAGGGGAGGCAGAGAATGTTGTATCCAGCTTTCTGAAATTTAGTCATGAAGGAGGCAAAGAGGAATAAGACAATAATTATTAGGGATGGTAGAATCAAGTGAAACTTTATTGAGAATGGGAGAAGAGTGGGCAGGTTTGAAGGAAGCAGAGAAACAGCCAGTAGGCAGAGGAGCAACTGAAGATGTGATAGACAGAAACAGAGAGTTGTCTGCATGTTTTCTCCCCTTTTAGACTGAATTTCTTGAGAACCAAGACTGGTTTTGCTTATCTTTGCATTCCTAGTACCTAGCACTATGACTGGTAACTTAGGAATAGTTTAATAAATATGTAGGGCTCACTTGGTGACTAAATATTAGTGGTTACAGAGGGGTCTGTTGAGGAAGGCAGGTAAATAGCCTGTTTAAGGTCTTCCCTTGAGGTCCAACCTTGTGGCATGTGGTGTTCTTGTGCCTTGTGAGGACCCAGGAGGCTGAAGCATGAATAAATAGATGTTTGCCCCTGGAGAGTCTGGTCAGGAGGGAAGTGGCACTGGGAAGTTGGTCTGGTCCAAAGATGGCCTCTGGAGCATGACAGAAATCCCTGGAATACAGATTTGAAAGTGGCTATCCTGGACCTAGTGGGGCTGATGAAGACCTTCTTTTGCCTTCTGAATAGGACCCCCCCCCCCAAAAAAAAGAAGCCCCAGAGTCAGCTGGTCTGGGATAATTGTTCCCCAAAGGCTCCCACTCACTATCCTTTAGCTTTTCCAATCAAAGTGTTTCAGGCAATAATTCTCTCTTTTGCATTGTTTTCCATATAAGAATATAAGCTCCTTGAGGATGGGCATATCCTTACTTTTGTATTGTATCCTCAGTGCTTAATTAATTTATTTTTGTATTTTTGTCACTGTGACACATTGCTTCCTGAGCAATTAGTAAAATAACTTCTTTTACTTGTACAAAAATATTCATAGCTGCGCTCTTTGTGGTGGCCAAAAACTGGAAAACGAGGGGATGCCCATCAATTGGGGAATGGCTGAACAAATTGTGGTATATGTTGGTGATGGAATACTATTGTGCTAAAAGGAATAATAAAGTGGAGGAGTTCCATGGAGACTGGAACAACCTCCAGGAAGTGATACAGAGCGAGAGGAGAAGAACCAGGAGAACATTGTACACAGAGACTAATACACTGTGGTATAATCGAACGTAATGGACTTCTCCATAAATGGTGGTGTAATGTCCCTGAACAATTTGCAGGGATCCAGGAGAAAAAAACACTATTCATAAGCAAAGGATAAACTATGGGAGTGGAAACACCGAGGAAAAGCAACTGCCTAAATACAGAGGTTGAGGGGACATGACAGAGGAGAGACTCTAAATGAACACTCTAATGCAAATACTATCAACAAAGCAATGGGTTCAAATCAAGAAAACATCTAATGCCCAGTGGACTTACACGTCGGCTATGGGGGGTGGGGGGGAGGAAAAGAAAATGATCTATGTCTTTAACGAATAATGCTTGGAAATGATCAAATAAAATATATTTTTTAAAAAATAACTTCTTTTAAAAAAATTCACAACTCAGTAAAATTAATGTGCACTGCTTCTATTCTAAGTCATTTCATGTTATCAAATTCTTTTCTGGACATCTGAAACTCTTTCTAGAAGATGTTCCATCTTGCAATTAGAAAAACACTTAAAAATTATAATTTTAAAGGAAGTAATTTATTTCCTCCATTTGTTTTCTTTTATTTGTAAGTGGAAGTGGGTGGGAAACGGGCAAAATCAAATACATTAAGAAACTTCAATTAATTTCCATAGCAAATTGATTCAACAGCATACCCCAAACATGACATAGTAATAAAAATACTGAATTAGGAGTAGGGAGGCTTGGCTTCTGTTACTGGCCTTGCCATTTGCTTGCTGCATAACTGTGGACCAATTTTCCCTTTCTCAGAAAAAGTAGACTAAATGAGCACTAAGGTCCCCTTCCAGCTCTATAATACTCATTCAAAATGGTTCCTTCCTTTTCAGTTCATTTCTAAATAAAACTAGTTATGGAAAAAAATGTTTAAAATTAAATGAAGGTTCTAAAATTTGGGAATTATCCTAATCCAAAAAAGGAGACTGTGGTTGAGTACCATATTTGTCTAGGAATCCATGACTGTAAAAGGAATAAAACTGCAGTCAGGAGACTGAAATGTCCTTTTAATAGTGTGAGAATTAAATGAATTTTATTATAAACATTTGGATAACTAAGTGGGAAAGTCAGCATATAATTGCAATCTTTTGTTTTCATTTGTCTTTCATTTTGGATTATGTGGTGAAATTTTCCTGTTTTGTTTTTTTTTTTAACTACTCTGAGTTGTTTGGTCTGTATTAGTTTAGTTGAGCCTGTAAAACATTTCCTCGCTGCTTGATTTTTTTTTGTTCTATTTTGAGGCATTGCATAATGGCATAAGCATCTGTATTGTCTTTTTAGTGCATTCCTGCTGTTATGGGTTTCCCTTTGAATGATGATTGGTGTGGAGGCACATACAGCACCAGTTGATGCATGAGGCAGCTCTTGAGAAAGCCCTCAGAAAGACAAACTTTGGCTGTTTCTGTGAGAGACAGCTCACTCACTCAGTGGATAGAGTGCTGGGCCTGGAGTCAAGAAGATGAGCAAGTCATTTAAACTCTGTCTGCCTCAGTTTCCTCAACTGTAAAATGGTAAAGCACCTAACTCTCTTGGTGGATATAAGGCTCAAATGAGAGAAACATTTAGCACAGAGTTTGGCACACAGTAAGTGCTATATAAATGTTAGCTGTTATTTTTATTTTCACTTTTCTGGAGCTACTTTCAAATGATCCAAAATTAAAAGAAAAAACAGTATCTCTGTGCCATTTCTATAAAGGAATAGCAACTCTGAGGGCACAGTACTTTATCAGCTGGCAAAGATGAAGATTCTATGCATTGCAAATTTCACAGGACAATAAATCCCCCTATCCCTCAGGTTAAAGAAGTTCTCTATCTCAAAGCAAAATGTAAAAGGATCAGAAATTTTGTTATATTGCCCAGTTAGATGGTTTGTGGTTCTTTAAAATTCAGTCAATTACAAATATGTAAATGTAGAACCAGCAGAAAAAATCCAGTGAATAGTCTTGAAAAACTTAATTTCTCTGACATAGATATTATGGAAAAAAAGATGATTTGATCTTTTTTTTATTATATTATGGAAGATTATATATCTTCCATAAAATTTTCTTCTGATGCCTCTGTAACAGGGGTATTTGGATTAGCTACCCTGAGGGCAGGCAAATATCCTCACTGGGAATCCTGGGATTAGGGGAGAGAGAGACAGAGAGACAGAGAGACAGAGAGAGACAGAGACAGAGAGAGAGAGAGAGAGAGAGAGAGAGAGAGAGAGAGAGAGAGAGAGAGAGAGAGAGAGAGAATGAAAATGAATTTCCTTCTGCTATTTGTAATATCATGGTTTGGGGAGGGAGAGGAAATGGTAGGGAGAATGGGAAAATGTGGTCTCCTGGCCCAAGAGCTTTTGAATTGCTCTGCAACAATGCAGGGAGGATATATAAAAAAAGATATATAGTCTTCAGTGGATTTGAGAGAAAAGCAGTTGCTGTGAATGAGAGGAAGTAGTAGAACTGCCAGCCAATCTATGGCAGACATGGAGTCACAATGAGCACTAATATAGCTAGAGGCTTATAGCTTCACTGTCCTTCCCCCTGAAGGAATCTTAATATTCCTTCAATAAGAGGCAATAATAATGCCTTTTTGAATCCCCATTGCTTAGCACAGTGCTTGGCATATAGTAGGTGCTTGGTTGCTTGATCAAGAGTCGTTTCACTTCTAGTTAGATAGTGTGAATTTTAAAACTATTCCACCCTAATCAGACCATTCTTTAGAAGATGTGACTTAGCTATTTCCTGATTAGTAACAATGGAGATACTTGGAATAACAGAATCAGGTCTTAGAAACTACATTTCTCCTCCCTTCTTAGTTTAACAAGATTTGGAAGGTCTGCATCAAACTCAAGATTTGATTATCTGAGGAAATGGCCTTCAATAGATATGTGCAGAAAAAAGGACAGACCTCTGGGCTATCCTAAGTCAAGCTAAATCATCATTGGTACAGATGAGATGCAAGAAAGTGATGTAAAACTGTCTATATGAGGCACGTCACTTCCTCTCTCCTCTTTTTTTCCCTGGAGAGGAGAATCTGGCTGAGAGTGTGCTAGGCGTTTCGATGTCTTGGAGTTTTGGGTGGTGAGTTTTGTCCTTGAGCTGATTCAGCTTCAGGCATCTTAACTGAGTTCCTTTGGAGGTCAGATTGATTTTTCCCTCCTTCACACTCCACTATATCAATTAAATCACCATAAAATTTCCAGCTGAGTTTGCATGTTTCATTAGGATTTTGTTAATAAAATCCTTGGTGACCAAATATAATAATTAAATTCGGTCTCAACCATAATTTTAACCCTTACAACAGTGAGTTCTTTATTGTATCCTGTATAGGACATTTTGAACAAGTAAGTATCAGAAGGACCTCAATCTTGGATGAGAAGTAAAGGGGGTGAAGTAGAGGAGGGGATGAAAAAAAGTTTAGACCCCTGGACTGCCTAGTGAGAAGAGAAAAGTGTGGTCTGGGAGGATTTAGCTCCTTCCCCAAATACTGGAAGACTTTTTAAAAAGTATGTACTTTGTCATCTTTGCTCCACTGTAGCATCTGCATTCTAGTCACCATCATGGTATGGGGATGACCTTGTATTCTCAAAGGATATCCTAGTGCCATGATGTCAAACCTATGGCACATGTGCCAAAGATGTTACACAGAGACTTCTCTGTGGGCATGCATGCTGTTGCCCACCAGAATTAGTTACTAGAAAGGGAGAGGGATTTGAGCAGAACTTCTCCCTCCCCCCTCTCCACCATGCTTCCCTATCTCTCTGCCCAGCAGCCCAATAGAAGTGTTTACTCCATCCCCTGAGTGGAATGCCTGGGTCACTCCCTCACTTTCTTGCACCCCTGTCTGCGTCAGTTGACAGTCACTGGGGATTGTAGGCAAGACATGGCACCCAGTCTGGGGTGTGGGTGTGGCACAGCATGCAGTGTTTGCCATCACTGTCCTAGTGGATCTCATTTTCTGGCAGATTCTAACTATTCTGAAAAGATTTCAGGTGTGATCTTGGTGATTGCCTATATCTTCTTTCCAAGGACTAGCTCAGTGAAAAAAGTTCATCAGCAGTAGGCTGGTCTCTAGAAAATAATTTTTTGGCTATAGCAATTCATAAAATTAAAAAAATCAAATCTTTAGCATCTTCAGTGACTGACTGAGTAGAGGGAGAAAGAGCAAAAATACGAAGAATCAAAAAAGGATGTTTTGTTTTATTTTGAGCTATGTTAGAAACAATATAAGGGTCAAAAAAGACAGAAGACTGTTGTTTTATACTGAATGAGAGAATAATTACTAAGGATAAGAAGACTGAGTGACTCGACAATAATTTTGCTTCTATTTTCTCTGCCAAGGAGAATGATCTATGATTTGGGAAGGATAGAAAATTAGTTAATAGTCAAAAATGAAGACATGAGAAGTAATGATAAAGGTGGACTTAGCTGAATTCCTTAAAAATTAGAATTGAGCAACTAGAAGCTGATGACTTCAGGAGACATCAAGAAACAAGAAAACAAAATCAAAAGAATGAAAAAAAAAACAGAAGAAAATGTAAAATATATCATTGAAAAAAAACTGACCTGGAAAATAGATCTAGGAGAAACAGTTTAAGAATTATTGGACTATCTGAAAACCAAGAAAAAAAAATCTGGACATCATAATACAAAAAATTATTAAGTAAAATCGCCCTGATATTCTTGAATAAGATAATAGAATAGAAATGGAAAGAACCCACAGATTACCTTCAAAAAGAAATCCAGGAATATAAAGGTTAAATTCAGGAGCCCCCAAGCCAAAGAGAAAATACTACAAACAACAAGAAAGAAACAATTCAAATACCATGGAGCTACAATCAGGATTACACTGGACTTAGCAGCCCCACACTAAATGATTGAAAGGTACAAAATATAATATTTTGAAAGGTGAAAGATATAAGTTTATTGCCCAGAATCACTGAAGTGATTCAGCAAAACTGGGTATATTCTTTCAGAGGAAAAAATAGAAGATTCCCAAGCTTTCCTGATGAAAGGACCAAACCTAAGCAGAAAATATGATGTCTGAACACAAGACCCAAGAGAAATCTAAAAAGCTAATAACAAAGAAAATTCAAGGGATTCAATAATATCAAACTGTATGTATTCCTATGTGGAAAGAGGATGTTTGTAATTATTAAAAATTCTTATTATGAATGGAGTGGTTAGAAGGAGTATACATAGACAGAGGGTGGGGATTAGGATGATACAATATACAAAAAAAAATAATCAAGGGGTGAAAGAGGATTGCACTGAGAGAAAAAGGGAAAGGAGAAATAGAATGGAGTAAATTATCTCATCTAAAGAAGCATGAAAAAATATTATAGTGGAGTGGAGGATGAAGATGGTGATGAGCAATGCTTAAAGTTTATTCTCATCATAACTGGCTCAGAGAGGGAACAACAACCATATTCACTGGGTTATAGAATCCTATCTTATCCATAGAGAAGGAAGAGGGGAATAAGACAAGGGAAGGGGAAGTGATAATAGGAGGGAAGAGAAAGTGGGAATTGATAAAAAGTAAAACACCAATGAGGAGGGATAGAGTGAAAGGGAAAATAGCAGGATCAAAACAGGAAAATAAAGTGGAAGGGAATACACAGGTGGTAATCATAACTCTGAATGTGAATGAGATGAACTCACCCATAAAATGGAATCTGATCGCATAGTGGATTAGAAAGCAGAATCTTACTGTATGTTGTTTATAAAAAACACATTTGAGATAGGATGACACACACAGAGTAAAGGTAACAGGCTAGAGCAGAATTTATTATGCATCATCTAAAGTAAAAAAAAAAGCAAGAGTAGCAATCATGATCTCAGAGAAAACTAAAGCAAAAATAGGCCTGATTAAAAGAGATAAGGAAGGAAATTACATCTTGCTAAAAGATACTATATACTATGAAGTAATATCAATACTAAACATATATGCACCAAATGATATAGCCTCTAAATTTTTAAAGGAGAACTTAAATTAACTTCATGAAGAAATAGATAGTAAAACTATACTAGTAGGGGACCTCAACTTCTCCCTTTCACATCTCAATAAATCAAACCAAAAATTAAATAATAATGAAGAAAAGGAAGTGAATAAAATCTTAGAAAAGTTGGAATAATAGAATAATAGACCTATGGAGAGAATTGAATGGGAATAGAAAGAAATATACCTGCTTTTCAGCAGTACATGGCTACTACACAAAAACTGATCATGTATGAAGGCATAAAAACTTCACAAACAAATGCAGAAAAACAGATAATAAATGCATCTTTTTCAGATCATAAAGCAATAAAAATTATAATCAATCAAGCTATATGGAAAGATAAATAAAAAATTAATTGGAAATTAAATAATCTAATGCTAAAAAAAGGGTGGGTCAAAGAATAAATTATAAACACAATCAATAATTTTATTAATGAGAATGACAATAAGGAGTCAACATGTAAAAATTTATAGGATACAGCCAAAGTAGTATTTAAGGGAAAAGTTATATCTCTAAAGACTTACATCAATAAAATAGAGAAAATGCAGATCAATGAATTGGGCATGCAACTAAAAAAACTAGAAAAAGAACAAATTTAAAATTCTTAAAGACTAAGTTGGAATTCCAAAAAATTGAAGGAGAAATTAATAATATTGAAAGCAAGAGAACTATTGAACTAGTAAATAAGACTAGGAGTTAGTTTTGTGAAAGAAAAAAAAACAAATAAAATAGAGTTTTGATCAATTTGATTAAAAAAGGAAAGAAAAAATCAAATAATTAGTATCAAAATTGAAAAGGGCAAATTCACCACCAATGAAGAAGAAATTAAAGTAATCATTAGGAGTTTTATTTTGCCCAATCATATGTCAATAAATCTGGCCATCTAAGGAAAATGGATGAGTATTTACAAAAATATAAATTGCCCAGATAGGGAAAAGAAAAAATATAATTCTTAATTCCTATATATAATAATTCCTATATCAGAAAAAGAAATTGAACAAGCCATAAATGAACTCCCTAAGAAAAATCTCCAGGGCCAGATGGATTCACAAGTGAATTCTATCAAACATTTAAAGAACAATTAATAGCAACAGAACATAAACTATTTGGGAAAAGAGGTAGAGAAGTAATCCTACCAAATTCTTTTTATGAAACAAATATGATATTGTTACCTAAGCCAGGAAGAATAAAAAATGGAAAGTTTTCATTAATAAATATAGATGTAAACATTTTAAATAAGAAACTAGCAAGGAGACTATAGTAATATATCACAAGGATAATTCACTATGACTAAATGAGATTTACAGCAGGAATGCAGGGCTATTTTAATATTAGGAAAACTGTTAGCATAATTGACCATATCAATAACCAGACTAACAGAGATTCAATGATTGATTATCTCAATAGATGCAGGAAAAAACCTTCAAGAAAAAATAACATCCATTCCTATTAAAAACAACAGAAAGCATTGAAATAAATGGGTCAATCCTTAAAACAATAAGTAGTATTTATTTAAAACCATCAGGAAGTCTACAATGGGGATAAGTTAGAAGCCTTACCAATAAGATCAGAAGAGAAGCAAGGATGTCCCTTATCATCACTATTCTTTAATATTGTATTAGAAATACTAGCTTTAACAATAAGGAAAGGGAAAAAAAAAGAAATCAAAGGAATAAAAGTAGGTAATGAGGAAACTAAACTATCACTCTTTGCAGATGACATGATGATATACCTAGAGAATCAAATAAAAAACTAGTTGAAGTAATTAATAACTTTAGTAAAATTTCAGGATATAAAATAAATCCACATAAATAATCAGCATTACTATATTTTACCTACAAAGTCCAGCAGCAAGAGTTAAGAAATTCCACTTGAAATCACTCTAAACAATATAAAATACCTGAGAATCAATTTGCCAAGGCAAACACAGGAGTTATATGAACACAATTGTAAAACATTTTTTACACAAATGAATTCAAATCTAAATAATTGGAAAAATAGTAATTGCTAATGGGTAGGCCAAACAAATATAATAAAAATGAAAATTCTACCTAAATTAATTTATTCAGTGCCATACTAGTCAAACTATCAAATAATCAAATAATTAAATAATTATTTTATAGAAATAGAAAAATAATAACAAAATTCTTCTGGAAGAACAAAAGGTCAAGAATATCAAGGGAACTAATTTTAAAAAAGTGAAGGAAGGAGGTCTAGCAGTACCAGACCTCAAAACTGTACTATAAAGCAACAATCATCAAAACAATCTGGTATTGGTTAAGAAATAGAATGGTAGATTAATGGAGTAGATGACATACAGGGGTAAATGACTTTAGCAACCTCGTGTTTGATAAACCCAAAGATTCCAGTTTTTGGAATAAAAAATCACTATTTAACAAAATCTGCTGGGAAAATTGGAAAATAATATGACAGAAGCTAGATATAGACCAATTTTTCACAACCCATAACAAGATGAGGTCAAAATGGATATATGATTCAGATACAGTGATACTATAAATTAGGGGGACGAAGAATAGTTTATCTGACAGATCTTTGGAGAAGGAAAGGATTTATGATCAAACAAGAGATAGAGAGTATTATAAGATGTAAAATGAATAATTTTTATTCTATTAAATTAAAAGGGTTTTGTATAAACAAAACTAATGTAACCAAGATTAGAAAGGAAAAAACAAATGGAAAAAAATTATAACAAATATCTCTGATAAAGGTCTAATTTCTCAAATTTATAGAGAACTAAGTCAAATTTATAAGAATCCAAGCCATTCTCCAATTGACAAATGGTCAAACAATATGAACAAGCAATTTTCAGATGAAGAAATCAAAGTCATAAATAATCATGAAATCACTCTTGATTAGAGAAATGTAAATTAAAACAATGCTGAGGTACTACCTCACACCTATCAGATTGACCAATAAGGCAGTAAAGGAAAGTGGTAAATGTAGAAGGGCAAGTGAGACACTAATATATTGCTATATTGCTAATGCACTGTTGGTGGAGTTGTGAATTGATCCATCCATTCCGGATGGTGTATAATTGAAAATACGTTACCCTAAAAAAAGAACTACATTTCCCAGTTTAACTTTTACAATGGTAATTTGGAACTATGCTGAAAAGACTATAAAACTGCATACACTTTGATCTGGTAACACCACTACTGGGTCTGAATCCCAAAGAGATAATTAAAAAAGGGAAAGGACTTACTTGTACAAAAATATTTAGAGTAGCTCTTTTTTGTAGTGGCAAAGAATTGGAAATTAATGGAATGTCCATTCATTGGGAAATGGCTGAACAAATTATGGTAACTGTTGATGATGGAAAACTATTGGTCTGTAAGAAATGATAAGCAAGATTATTTCAGAGAAAGCTGGAAAGATCTGCAGGAATTGATGCGGAATGAAATAAGTAGAACTGAATAAGAATAAGTAGAACTAGAATAAGAGCAATACAGGACAATGATTATTTGTGAAAACTTGGCTACTCTCTAGCAATGCAGTGACCTGGGACAATCCTGAAAGACTTATGATGGGGAATGCTATCCACCTTCAGAGAAAGAATTCTTGGAATCGCCTTTCATATCAATGTATTTTTTGGTTTTATTTTGGAATTTTGGTTTTGTATGACTTTGCTCTTACAACAATGACCAATATGGAAATATGTTTTGCATGACAATAAAAATTAAAATTTTAAAAAAAGAAAAAGAAAAAATGTGGGTCATAATATAATTAATTTTTATCATCTATGTAAGTTTTTCAATCAGAATATCCTTTTTAGGGAATTGATGGTATAGTATTTTGTTTGTCAAGAGAGCACAAGGAAATGAACATAAAAATTGTTTCTGTCTGTCTGTCTGTCTCTCTCTCTCTATATATATATACCTACCTATCTACCTACCTACCTACCTACCTATCTATCTATCTATCTATCTATCTATCTATCTATCTATCTATCTATCTATCTTCAAATCACTTTCCAAAATTTCCATTAAAAGTGGCTTGACAAACCAGTAACTTATAAAGCAGCATTCACCATCATGCTTTGTTTTGAAACTTACACTTTTAAGAATACTAGTCATGATGAAGTATTGTACAAATTTAGTAGAGTATTATGATTTTCATTTAATTATCTATGACTGACTAACCTCTATAGTAATTTTTTATTGATAGGCATTTAGACAAAGGGCTTCTCTTTAGAAATGTCTGTTTGAAGTAGGTCTTTCACGGTGTTTATTTGTTCTTAAAGTCTTTGTATTATAAATGGATTTTATTTTCTCTAAAGTTCATCTATAGAGTTAACCATTCTGGCCATTGGTAAAGCAATCTGAATGATTCTTCCACTTTCAGTTTAATATTGCCCAAATTCAGGGCTTTATAGTCTCTCCGTCTGTCTCTCTCTCACTCTCTCCTCTCTCTCTCTCTCTCTCTGTCCCCCACCCCCTCTTTTGCTGTACTTAGAACTCTAGCATGCATATCTAGTTACATGAAAGAAAAAAAGGATCATATTTCTCTCTTTGCCAATTTTATAAATAATTCACAAAGAAATGACTTTGTATAAATATAAGCCAGCCACTCTTGACTTAGTACTACCCCCTTCTTAGTTCTCAAAGAAGTCTGTATATAGAAATCTGTTCATCATTTGACTTTCAAATTATTACCAACTTTATTGTATTGTTAATTCATCGAAATTGAATTCAGCAAGCATTTATTAAGTGCTCAATGTACTGTGGTACATGCCCAGGATACAAAGACAAAAATGACAAATTGAGTTCTGAACTTTGAGTTAGAAAGTCCTAGGTTCAAATCTGATCTCTTACATGGTAACATTGTTCAGCACCTTAAAGTGCTATATAGTAGTAGTGGTAGTCTCTCCGTGACCAAGAATGATGATTGTCTCTGTGCAGTTTCATCTATGGTGTACCCTCATGTGGCTTTGGAGTCCAAAGGCTGAGGCGCACAGTGTGTGGCACACGGGGCATGGGACGCCAGTTGTTACGGGAGGTGCGGTTGTGGCCTGGTGTCGGCGTTCACGCGCAGCGGCAAGACGTCGACATCGTTCATCTTCAAAGGTGGCGCCATGGTTAATGTGGGTTTGCCAGCTGCTTCTGTCAGAGGCAGCAAGTTCTAGTTGCTTTGGTATAATGCCAGCCCACTTCAAGTTGGACTTTAGCTGATCCTTGAATCTTTTCTTTGGTCAACCTTGTTTCCTGAGTCCAGCTGACAGTTCACCATAGAATACCTGTCTTGGTATTAGCTGTGGGTCCATGCGGATGACGTGTCTAGACCATCGTAGCTGGGTTCTGAGGACCATGACTTCGATGCTGGTGGAGTTGGCTCTGTCGAGGGCTTTCTGGTTGGTGATTCGGTCCTGCCATCAGATCCTCATGATTGACCGGAGGGAGCGTTGGTGGAATTGCTCCAGCTGTTTCATGTGCTTCCAGTACAGTGTCCATGTCTCGCAACCTTACAGGAGCGAGATGAGGACCGCTGCATTGTACACTTTGAGCTTCATCGCAGTGCTTACACCTCTGTGTTGGAGGACTTTGGAGCGCAGCCGCCCGAGTGCCTGGCTGGCCTTTTGGATCCTGGCATTGATCTCGTGGTCTAGGGACCCGTCATTGGCGATGGTGCTGCCCAGGTACTTGAAAGTGTTGACGTTAGAAAGCTGCGTGCCGTCGATTGTAATGCACGGCTGGTTCGTTGGCCTCCTTGGTGCAGATTGGAACAGCACCTCTGTTTTGCTGAGGCTGATAGTCAGGCCAAACAGTTTTGTTGCGGTACAGAACCTGTCCACAATGGTTTGATGATGATTTTCTTGGTGGGCCATGAAAGAACAGTCATCTGCAAAGAGAGCTTCCAGGATGAGTCTCTCTGTTGTCTTTGTTGCAGTCAGGCAGCGAAGGTCAAATAGTGAGCCATCTAGTCGGTATTTGATGTAGATGCCCAGGTCTAGATCCATCACAGCATGTCATAATACTTGGGTGAAAAATAGGTTGAATAGTACCGGAGTGAGGACACAGCCTTGTTTCACGCCATTGGAGATGTTGAAGCGATTGGAAGTCTCTGCACTAGATAGGACTTCCCCTGTCATGTCGACATGAAAGAGCTGGATCAGTTTGACAAATTTTGCTGGGCAACCGAGCTTGCTGAGGATCACCCACAATGCATCCCTGTTCACTGTGTCAAACGCCTTTGTCAGGTCTATGAAGACAATGTAGAGACTCAGGTTCTGCTCAAGTCATTTTTCCTGCATTTGCCTCACCGTGAAGACTATGTTGATGGTGCTGTGATCTGGTCGGAAGCCACATTGTGATTCAGGCAGGTTCTGCTCTGAAACAGATGACAGGAGTCTGTTGAGTATAACACAGGCGAGGATCTTTCCGGCAGTGGAGAGTAGTGAGATGCCTCTGTAGTTGTCACAGGCTGCTCGTGAGCCTTTGTTCTTGTATAGGGCTACGATGGAGGCATCTCTGAGTTCTGGGGGCATGTCTTCCTCTTCCCATATGCTGGTCAGCACTATGTGGAATGCCTAGAGCGCCTTTCCATTTAAGGCCTTGTACACCTCGGTTGGGATCCCGTCTTTACCGGGTGCCTTGCCTGTACTCATTTGTTTAATGGCTTTTTGGACTTCCTCCATTGAAGGAGGGACATCAAGTTGTTCAATGGAGCGGTTTTGGGGGATCTGGTCAAGGGCGCTTTGGTCGACTGAAGAGGGTCAGTTGAGAAGCTGACTGAAGTGTTCTTTCCACCTGTTGCTGATACCTTTTTTATCTTTTATGAGAGTGTCACCGTCAGAGGATAGCAAGGGAGTGGTGGTGGGTTTTAATGGCCCATAGACAGTCTTGAGGGCACTAAAAAATTGTTTGTAGTTTTTCGTATCAGCAAAATGCTGGATTTCTTCTGTCTTTTTTTTCCCACCATCGGTCTTGCATCTTCCTGATCTCACACTGCGCCGTGGCTTGGAAAGACTTGAATCTGTCCTTTTTAGGAGCAGAGTTTGGGTTATTTTGCCACTCCATAAAGGCTTTGTTCTTTTTGCTCAATAGGTCTTCAATAGCAGTGTTGTTCTCGTGGAACCAGTCCTGGTGGTTGCGTTGTTTCGGTCCTAGGACTGCCTTTGATGTTTCCTTCACTATGTCTCTGAACTGGTTCCATTTCTCGGTTGAGCTTCCAGTGAGTGGTCCCTTGGCAGACAGCTTGTCATCCAGGCAGGACTGGAATGTTTGCAAATAAGATGGATCTCTAAGACAACTCACATTGTAAAATGTGTGAACTGTCTGGGCGCGTTCTGGATGGCGAGGCACAATGCGCATTTGAAGAGTCACTCTAACCAATCGGTGGTCTGTCCAGCATTCAGCTCCTCTCATGGCTCTGGTGATCTGTACATCCTGGATTTCTCACTGGCTTACAGTGACGTAGTCAATGAGATGCCACTGTTTTGATCGTGGGTGCATCCACATTGTTTTATATTTGTTCGCCATTCTGAACACAATGTTTGTGATGGTGAGTTCGAACTCTGAGCATTTTCTGAATAGCAGTAGGCTGTTGTTCATTTTGCCCACGCCTTGTTTGCCGAGCACTCCTCTCCATCTTTCATGGTCCTGGCCAACGCGGGCGTTGAAGTCTCCCAGTAGTATCAGCTTGTCATTTGTGGGCACTGAGTGCAGGACAGCACTCAGGTCAGAGTAGAACTGCTCGATGGTCTCCTCTGTGCTGGTCAGTGTAGGGGCATATGCGCTGATGATTGTGGCATACCGGTCTTTGCTGAGAGGCAAACGGATCTTCATGAGCCTCTTGCTGATGCCCACAGGCAAGTCTGGCAGCTGTTTGAGCAAACTGGTCTTGATGGCCAGGCCAACACCGTGGATTCTGTCTTCATTTGAGGCTCTACCTTTTCAGAAGAAGGTGTATCCAGTGGTGGGTTCGCTGAGTGATCCCTCTCCTGGCAAGCGTGTTTCACTTAAGGCTGCGATGTCGATGTCGATGTTATATCACACCAGTTCTTTACTGATCAGAGCTGTTCTTCTCTCAGGTCTTGGGGTATTCTCTCTGTCAAGTAATGTTCTGATGTTCCATGTTCCTAGTAGGAGTTTCTTTGTATTTTTTCTTTGATTTCGACCACTTAAAGTGCTATATAATTGATATTATTACTCATGTGATCATTTGAGAAATGTAGATTCTAATGATGACAGGGCAATCAGTGGTATTTAATTGTCTTCATTATTAAAAATGATGTTTATAATTATCTGACACCTATTGTGCTTAAAAATAAATGGAAAAATTAGGTTTACATTTTTCACAGTTGAAAAATATCAATAACTTTCCCCATTAATAAAGGCAATTTCACTGCCAGATAGTAGTTTGTACTCACTAAATTCCACTAAAGTCTGAAGTTGTTTTTCGTACCATGTACAAAATACATTGCCATAAAGTATAATTTTAAAAAGTTTTTTTTATATTAACATATTTTTTATTAGGCAGCCTTAGATAGACAAATATATTTTTAATATAATCTGGTCTCTCACTGTGGGATACTTTTTAAAAAAACCTTTGTTAATTAAAATTTTATCACATTATGTTCTGGAAAAGTTGCATTTATTATTTCAGCTTTTCTGTATTTGTTTTCAATATTTCTATGCCATAGTACATGGTCAGTTTTTTTATATGTACCATGTACTGCTGAGAAGAAAGTATATTCCTTTTTATCCTTGCTCAGTTTTCTCCAGATATCTATTAACTTTAATTTTTCTAGTATTTCATTCACTTCCTTTACTTCTTTATTATTTATTTTTCAGTTTGATTTTTCTAGTTCTGAAAGGGGAAGGTTGATATTCCCCCACTAGTATGGTCTTATTGTCTATTTTCTCCTTTAACTCCTTTAATTTTTCCTTTAGAAATCTAGACGCTATACCATTTGGTGCATACTACATTGTTTATAGTACCCTTTAGAAAAATTTAATTTCCTTCCTTATCTCTTTTAAACAGATCAATTTCTACTTTAGCTTTGTCTGGTATGGAACTGAAAATTTAAAAAAAAAAAAGTCTTACAATTTTAGTAGGTGAAGCACAAAACTCATACTCTTAGATTTCCACATTCCCCAGGTCCTGCCTCTCCCCTCCACCAACTACAACTTATGTCCTATTCTTTCTTGTTTGCTTATAGTTGGAAAGGTTCTTTTTCTAAAGACACCCATTTGAAAGTCCTGGGGGAAAGTAATGAAAGAATTTGAAGGTATTGAGGAGACGAAGGAGAGTTGGAAGAATTTCAAGCCCTGGGTAATGACTGGATTCACTGTAGATATAAGTTTTGTAACTTCCCTCTTGTATATGGCCTCTTCTTTCCTCTGACCCTACTACCATCCTGGTGTGACCCTTCATTATCTCATGCTGGACTATTGGAATGGACCCTACCACAAGTCTCTCTGTATTTTAACCCATCCTTCCCTAGCTGTCGAATTAATCTTCCTATGTTGTGTATCCAACTATGTCAGTTCTCTATACAATAAACTCCAGTGACTCTCTATTACCTCCAGGACCAGATATAGAAATCATCTGTTTTACTTCTGAAGCCTTTCATAATCTGGTCCCTTCCTACCTTTTCAGTTTTCTCATACCTTATTCACATCCTACTCCTCATCCCTATTCTGTGATCCACTCACATTGGTCTCCTTGCTGCTCTTGCACAAGACAATCCATTTTCTAATTCCTTGTATCTTTACTGGCTGTTCATGCCTTGAATTGTCTCCTTATCTTTGCTTTCTGCCTTTCCTGTCTTTGAGTTACAGATAAAATCTTCCCATGTATGAGAAACTTATCCCTATCCCCCTTTAATACTAGTGCTTTTCCATTTCCAATGCATCCTACATATATCTTGTTTGTTCATAATTGTTTGCATGTCATCTCCTTCATTAACTAAGAACAGTTGACTGACTGTCCTTTCCTTTTTATCCTCAGTGCTTAGCAATGTTATTGGCACATAGTAGATACTTAAATGTTTGTTGCCTCACCTCACACCCTGTAAATTAGCAAAAATGACAAAAAATGACAAAGTTAAAGGGGTTGTGGGAAGATAGATACATTAATATATTGTTGATGTAGTTGTGAAATGGCATGGTTGTTTTGGAGAGCAATATGGAGTTCTGCATAAAGTGACTAAAATGTCCAGACCCTTTAAATTAGACATTCCATTACTTGTTATAGTTCCAAAGTATACCCCATTAAACCCCAAGGAAGCCACTGATGGGAAATGAGTCCTCTTATAATGGCAAAATATTTATAGCAGCACTTTCTGTGAGGGCTATGAATTGGAAACAAAGTAAATGTCCATTGAATAGGGAATTTCTAAACAAATTGTGATACCTGAATGTGCTATAAGAAATGATGCATGTCATTAGATAGATACAGAGAAGTATGAAAAAGATCAATATAAACTGATGCAGAGTGAAGTAAACAAAGACAAGAAAACAACATACACATCAACTTGAACAAGGTTTAAAAAGAACAAGGCTACACCATAAAATCAAAAGTAAATGTAACAAATTATAAGATCAAGTAGAAGTTCAATAAAGATATATAAGAAGATACCCCAACCAACTCCATTGTGTAGGTGAGAGGTCCACGTGTTATACATTGCACTATATCCTCAATGTATTCATAAGTTTTGCTGATTTTTTCTCCCTCTTAAAAAATACTATTTGTCATATGGAATGGCTCCCAGAGATGGGAGGGGGAGGAATACATGGGATATTATGGTGATGTAAGAAGCTTAAAACATCAATTAAAATAATTTTAAAAAATATTTATAGTCTGACTATTCTTCTCAGCAAAAAAATATTGTGGGCTCAAGTTGATTGAAAGACAGGTCTAGAGAGGGGAGGTCCTGGTCTCAAATGTGGCCTCAGACATTTCTAGCTGTATGACTCTTAGCAAGTCACTTCAACCCCATTGGCTAGCCCTTCCTGCTCTTCTGCCTTGGAACCAATGTTCAGTACTGATTTTAAGACAGAAAGTAAGGGTTAAAAAAAAATATATATATATATATATGTATGTATGTATGTATGTATATTAGTGCCATTAGGGAAAAAAGTTTTAGAAGGATCAAACTAGATCTACCTCATCAAAATCAGAAATATACATGTATGTACACATGTATATTATATTTACTTCATTAAAGCAAAACTTCCAAAGCTCACAAATACTTTCTAATAGAATCTGAACATACAGAAAATCTGAGGGAATTTGGAGTGATGAATGTGCTATTTTAGGTTAGCTGAGAAAGAGGGACTTGAGCCAAGAAATTAAAATGTAACAAAGATTGTGAAGAGAAGGTAAGAGCAGGACTGCTCAACGACTATGTTGTTTGTGTTTTCTTTGCCAAGTAAAATGACCTTTGGACTAGGAGGGACTGAACAAAAATGAGTAATAGTGAGTTGATATCCAAGATAAATAAGGAAATAATAAGAGAACTCATACTTGTCCTTGATGAATTTAGGTCTCAGGACCCAGATGAACTTTATCTTGTGTTTTGAAAGAAAAGGAGGATGAGAATGGTGAGCTACCGTCAATGATATCTGAAAAAATATGAAGAACAGAAAGGGTACTGTAGGACTGGGATGGGACAAATGTTATTCCAATTTTCAAAAAAATGAAGAGAATTAAATTTAATATAGTCCATTGAACTTGATTTTAATTCGTGGGAGAATCTTAGTGTGTGTTATTAAAGAAATGGTTAGTGAACATCTAGTAAAGGAAGTAATGATCACAAAAAATCAGCATGACTTCATCAAGAACAGGCCATACCAAGCAAACTTTGTTTTTTCTTTTGGTGAAAGGATTATCAGATTTTAAAAAAAAACTGATATAATCTTTCTAGATTTTACCAATAATGTATATATATATATATATATATATATATATATATATATATCTTCTCATACTATTCTTGTAGGAAAAGACAGGTAGAGGACACATGAGGATATAGTAAGATGAATTTGAAGTTGATTGGATGGGCAAACTCAAAAGGCAGTCATTAATGGTTAAAATATGTTGACTTAGAAGGTATTCTCCAGTGATCTGTGTGGGGCTCTCTGAGGTTTAACACTTTTATGAGTGACTCTGATAAAGATATAAATAACTTTCTTTTTATACTCCCAGATGATAAAAAGCTACAAGGTATAATTGAGTCACCAAATGATGGCCAGGATTAAAAGAGATATTGATAGGTTAAGAGATAGAGCTGAGACTAATAAAATAAAATTTTTAAATGAAAAATGTAAAGTCTGACAAATGGATCCAAGAAGTGAACTTTACAACTATAGTTTGATTGGTTATTATTCTTCATATACAAAGAAGCTCAAAATGACATCATTGGGTGATTTGGATTTAAGTGAGGCAGAATTGCACAATGTCCTCAACCTTATTCTGTCTTCCAGAGTCATCAAAGTTCAGTGGCAAGACAAAAGTCAAGATGACTAGTAATGGCTGGGTATGCAGTGGATGATCTTGGTTTCTTTGATGTGTGACAACTTTAAGTGCTTGTTTCTGTTGCCTTCATAACTTTGGAACAAATTGTTCTTATCCTCCCATTCCACCAGGAGAAATCTTCACATGCCTAAAGTAGAATCCCCCTCCCCCAATTCACCAATGGGTTTGAGTGCCATTGGTTACCTTCAACCTAGTTTAGTCTGCCTGTTGAGATAGTTTTCCAGGGTGTGGTTGCTGACCATGCTACAGCTTCTTGGCATCACAGGTGAGAGTTGGGTGGCAAGTGGACACCAAAGGAGGAATCCAACCCTGAAAAGACTCAGCAACCCTCCCACCAACGGTACTACCACTCCAACTACAATATGAGAGAGATATGCTTACCTAGTATATTGCCTAAAAAAGGTTTAATGAACTGTAATCTTAATATGAACTAAAAGTGGATATGGTAGCTAAAATAAAAAATAGAATTTATACTTGCATTAATAGAAGTATGGAATCCAAGTGTGACCCTTAGCTCAAAGGTCATTTGTATGAGACTTTCTCCTTATTGATGGAGATTATTTTTATTTTTATTATATACATGTGCTTGTAAAAGGGGTAAACAAGGTGGGGAGAGCCCATGAGAAGAGAGATCTGAGCTTTTCTGGTTTCTACCTTTGAGATATCTGTCTTGAAACCCCTGAAAGGAGAGAAAGACTCTGGGAAGAAGCTTACATAGAGAGGAGCTGGCAATATTTATCATGGCCATGCATCCAGTGTGCTACACTAGAGATTTCAGGAAATCTCCCCTTGGAAGAGATTTGGGATTTTCCCTGAGTTGCATTGTTATCTTGTTTACAAATGGAAAGCTCATTCACTCTGCATTGTCTGATATTTTTCCATTATGTATACTTTCTCTGATTTCTTTTTTTGCTGTTGCCTTGAATAAATGAATTTACTTGGCTATTCATAATATGTGTTCATTATAGAATTGGCATGTGGTGGAAATGCAGTCAAATCTTGGACATATAACTTGGGAACTGTGAAGATTAAATTAATGATTGTGAAGATTAAATTAACTCCCCCTCCAATTTTTTAGATTTAATCACCAAAAGCATAAACACCCCATTCACACTTGAGTGGGGGAGGTCTGTGACTAGGTGTGCAATAGTGGGTGATGAATCAGAATCAAACTGACTGCCCCCTGGGCAGACCTAAGCAAAGCTTTAGCAGTAATTGGTAGATGTAAAAGTGGAGGAAGACACAGGATGTGATGCAAAAGAAAGTGTCTTTAAAAGGGAGTTATTACCTCCTGGGACAACTTTGGCTTCTTTGGAGTTCTGAGTTTGAGTTGGAGGCTGGTGAAGAATCTGCTGACTAGACCTGAGACCTTTCCTGGTGAGACTGTTCTTAAATCTCTCCCTTTGGACTCACAGGTGGTGAGTGAAAAGAGCTGACTCCCTTCCTGGATTTTCTGAAGAGACTAGCCTCAGGAGAGATCTATCCTCTTGAGAGAGACTCCCTGCATTCCCAGGTCCTTGGCTAAAAGATGAGGCCTCTCTGGCTAAGGACTAAACTCCTTTGCCTGTTTTTGAGTCAGGGGCCAAAGCAAAATACTTAGTGCATAGGCTAGATATCTTACCCTATCCTCTCTCTGATCTCCTACTTCACTCTTTCTATATTTTGTAAATAAATCTCTTTGGAATTTCATAAAATTCCTGGTGACCCTATTCTTAAATAATCCAGTCCAACCTTTTATTAAAAAAAAAACACAACAACAAAAAAAACTTTCCCCCTCTTATAGAACCTTTTTTCCCCATTATGGAATAGTAATTAGAAGTATAGCTTGAATCTAAAAATTACTTCTCCTAAGAGTAACAATATTTAGGGAGCTATAAAATAAATATAATCTTAGCCCAGTGTTCCCTTTAACTGAGGAGAACAGAGTGCCTTACCTTTGGACCCAAGCTTCTGCTTTCCCTCCTGGTAGTAATTAAGGTCTTTCTTGGAGAAAAGTATGAGAAGAAGATGCCAGAAATATCTATTCTTGCCTCCCTGAAAGCCATATCTAGACAGATCCATATGATATATCTATATTGTTAGGCTACCTGGGAACATTCCATTAAACCTCTTCAGCACTTGGTTGCTCTCCAAGGTGCTAGTGCTGCTTACCCTGAGTGGCAGAGAATTCTGACTTTTGACATTGAATGGGATTTAATTTTTAAAGAGCCCAAAGGCACATATGCTAGGAAGCCATTTTATTGTTGTTGTTCTGTTCTTTGGTGTTTATAAATACTAATTTGTGAATTTCAAAACTATTCCACCCTAATCAGACCATTCTTTAGAAGATCTGATTTAGCTTTTTCCTTGTCAATAACAATAGATACTTGGAATAACAGAATCAGGTCTTGGAAACTACATTTTTCCTCCCTTCTTAGTTTAACAAGATTAGGAAGGTCTGCATCAAACTCAAGATTTAATTATCTGGGAAAATGGCCTTCAACAGACATGTGCAAAAAAAAAGGACAGACCTCTGGGATGTCCTAAGTCAAGCTTGAGCCACCATTGGCACGTGTGAGACACAGGAAGTGAGGTAGAGAACAGCCTCTGGAGTTCTCATAACTTCCTGTGGAGAGGGCTAGACTTCAGTTCGATCCTGGAGCTTGAGCTTGGAGGAGCCTTACAGACAGCTTTCCTTCAGACTGGTCACATGAGTGATAAGGACTGACCCTTTTCTTTGCCTTGGCTTTCCAAGGCCTTAATACCTGCTTTGGCTCAGCCTGAACCAGAGTGGTTCTGAGTTAAACTCCTTTCCTTCTCTCCCTCTTTCCTTCTCTCCCTTTCTCTCTCTCCCTCTAATATTTTCTTCCTCCTGTTGTAATTAAATCACCATAAAAACTTGGCAGCTGACTTGCATATTTTATTATTTGGCATTTCCCTTGGTGACCATTTAAATTTAGATTTTTTCAGTCTCAACCATAATACTCACCCTTTACAAATTATAGTGAATAATAGTAGAACATATCCTGTGTTGTGTAACAACTTTATATAGACTTTAAATATCATAGGACATGGCAAATGGTGTCTTATGTTTTCTATGGGATTGTTTCCTACATTTTCCTTATGTGATTTTTACCCTGTTTCCCCAGAGTTGCTATATGGTTTTGGATATGAGTGAATGGAACCAGTAATGGCATTAACTATAAGAACTGTGTTAACCTATGTACCATTGATTTGCATATGTTTACTTGTATTGTATAAGTGTAAATTTGTGGTTTTTGGAGTTGGCTATAGAGTAAGAGCAATTGTGTTATGGATAACAAAAGATTCTGAGATGAAAGAGATGATAATGATTATGAAAGATAAAATAGAGGCAATGGAGTTATGTGTGAAAGAGAAGATAATTTTAACCAATGATATTGTGAATGTTTTAAAAGATAATGTTATAAATAAGGAAAATCATGATGGAAAAAATTTTAAATTGTCTAGTTTGGAAAGGGAAGATGCAGAATGCAATAAAAATCAAGGATTGCTGTTCCCTTTAAGGGATATCCCTGTTGAGACACAAGATGAAATATGTAAGGTTAAAACTCAAATTATTTACACCTGAATATTAGGCATAGAACTCCTTGCTTTTCAGATGAACCTAATAAGGTAGTAAAAGAATTTCAAAGAGCTATAGAGATTTTTTACCCTGATTATGCAGATTTTTATTTATAAATGAAGGAGTTATTAACTAAGAGGGAAAGGAACTAATTCATAGAGGAAACAAAGAATGACCCATTATTGACCCAATGGCCATGACATTTTGGAGGTTTGGATATGAATTTATCTCCTGATTATTAAATGATGAAACAAGCCAGAAGGTCAATTATAAATGTGATGAAGAGACATACTAAAAGCCCTAATGCTTGGTCTAAATTTGAGAATATTAAACTGAAATTAAATGAGTCACCTACAAGTTTTCTTGAAAGAATAACAGATGCAGCTGAAATGGCTTTAGTCCTGGATATCTTAGGAGATGACACAATTGCACACATTATGAGGATATTTGTGAAAAAAAATGCATGCCCTAAGATTAAATTATTTTTTTAAAATAATTGCCCAGATTGGGAAGAAATGGGACTGGAAGAATTAAGGAGAAAGGCAACTTATGTGTGTATGGACAATGATGATAAATATGAAGATAGGGATACTGTAATAGAAGATTTGAAAAAGAAATTAAGGGATGCAGAAAATAAAGGAAGGGACAGTGAAATAAAGAAAATAAAGGCGGTGGCAGCACTTAGATCTGTGCAACCAAACAACCACTATATGCCAAGAGAAAGGATATCTGGACCCCAGAGGTGTTTCTTATGTAATCATGTTGGACATTTTGTTAGGGAATGTAGGTTTAGAGGGCAATTTTCTAGACAATTAACTAGGAATATATATATTAGAATTAGGATTATATATAATAGATAGCATAATAATAATTGGAATAATAATTATCAGAGAAGAAATAATGTAAGCAATTGCCAAAATGTTTGCTGTCAGGGAGCTCAAGCACCTGATTTAAACACTATGCAAGAGTGGGTAAAATCAGAAGCAAGATCAAAATACAGTCAAGTAGTGAGTGTGAATAAGGGTAGTCAGAAAGAACAAAGGGGCATGTTCATTATGAAGGTGTACCCAGAGTTCTAAGTATTTGAAGACTCAAGGGAAAATGAAGATAAGGTTAATGAATTTATAAATAATGTGATTGAAACAAAGGATAATGTAATTAGTGTTAATAATTGTGAGGAAAAAGAAAATTGTCATGTAAATTTAGTGAAAAATTCTAATGATTGTGAAATAATGGAAAATAGTGAAGAATATAAATTGGATAGAGATAATGTGATTCTGAGGTAGAGATAGAGGTACCAAGGGAGAGATTATTAAGACCAATGAGAGTAGTGAAAAATCTGATGATGGTGTTAAAAATGTGAAATCCTGGGAACATCATACAATTCAAGCAGATGTAAATTTGGATGGAAAGGAAATGACTGAGCTTTGTACTAATGTTACTGTGCTAGCACCAGTGTTGGAAACATTTCAACCACCTAATAGTACAGAATCATATGTGTCTATAACTATTGGAGATCAGATTTATGATCTTCTGATTGATACCAGTAAATCAGTTTTGCACAGTTTTCCTAAGAATTGTAAAGCTGTTGGTACAATGGAAGTAATAGGTGCTACTGGTAAACCAGAGAGTAGCAAAATTATAACCAAAAATTCTTAGTTTAGTTCCATTATCTGTGAAACATGCATTTCTGTGTATGCTAGATGGTCCAATGAGTCTTTTAGGTAGAGATTTATTATGTAAATTAAGGGCAACACTCCAATGTACCGATACTGGTGATATCTCATTCCATCTACCAGAAAAATCTCTGAAAGCTTTTCCATTGATGTATTAGATTCAGTCAGTACAAAGGGCGACTTAGATTCAATCTATCCTGTATCTGAGGATATCCCTGAAGATCTTTGATCAAAATATTCCACAGATGAAGGTCTATTGAAATCAGCTATTCCAGTAAAGATGAGGACTAAGGAAGGACCAGTTCCTTGTGTACCTCAATATCCCTTGACTAAAGAAGCAATTGAGGGTATAAGACCAATCATTGAATCCCTAATCCAACAAGTGATCATAGTGGCTTGCTTCTCAGAATTTAATACCCCTATTCTTCCAATCAAAAATCCAAAGTTAGATTAGAATGGCAAAGTTATATATCATTTAATACCGGATTTAATAGCAGTCAATTATTATGTAATCAAGACTTATCCTGTTGTACCAAGTCCAGCTGCTATAATTTCTTCCATTCAAAGTCAGGCAAGATATTTCACTTTGGTTTTTATGTTCAGGTTTTTTTCTTAATTCCAATTCATAAAGATTCTCAAAATATCTTTGCTTTTACCTGGGGGAAGAAAAAAAAAACAACTTAGTGGATATGGACTCATTTGCCACAGGGATTTACCAATTTGCCAAGCCAATTTTCACAAATTCTGAATAGAAATCTAAAAACTGTAACATTCAAAGAAAGTAAATTGGTGCATTTTGTGGATGATATTTATCTTTCATCCCCAAATGCTAAGGTGTGTCTGAGAGACTGCAAGGTTCTTTTGTTAGAATTATATGTGTGGGCATAAAATCTCCAAGGCAAAATTACAATGGGTTTTGCCTCAAGTTCAATATCTTGGTTTTATGATATCAGAGGGTTCCAGAAGAATCACACAGAAAAGAATATCAGATATTCAGAAACTGAGTGCTCCTAAGACCAAAAAGCAACTCATAGCTGTTTTTAGAACAACTGGTTTCTATAGACAATGGATACCTGGATATAGTGAATTAACAAATATCTAACAGATTTAACCAGGAATACAGAACCAGAACCTCTGAAACTAAACCCTGAACATCTGCAAACCTTAAGCAAGCTTAAAGAAGCCATTTTATCTGCTCCAGATTTGGGTATCCCAGACTATACAAAACCATTCCAAGTGTTTGTCAATGAAACTAAAGGTATTGCTTCTGGTAGACTGACACAGACTTTAGGACAAAGTTATCATCTAATTGGATATTACAGTTGTCAGCTTAATCCAATAGCTGCAGGTACAGTTCCTTGTCTAAGGGGTGTAGCAGCTGCTGCAGTGTTAGTCCAGAAGTTGGCAGGTTTAGTTTTGAGATGTCCATTGACTGTATATTATTCACATCAAATAGAAACACTAATGAGAAAATTTCGTACTCAAGCTTATTCAGATCAACAGATTTCTAAGTATGAAATTATTCTTCTGGGTAGTGGGAATATCCAGGTGAGGGGGTGTAGTATATTAAATCCAGTTATGCTTCTTCTTGATTTGCCAAAGAATGGTGAACCATTACATGAACATGTGGAAGTAGTAGATCTAGTGGATATGCTGAGGATGAATTTAAAAGATACTCCTATTGAAAATCCAGATTTGGTGTTATTCAATAATGGTTATTCACATTTGTGTGATGGAATTCGATGTACTGGTGCCGCACTGGTCACAGAATTTGAGACACTGGTATGGCTCATTACCTAGTAAACTTAGTGCTCAAGGAGCAGAGTTAGTGGCATTGAAGCAAGCATGTCGTCTAGCTAATGGTAAAAGTGCTAATATTTTTACAGACTCTCGGTATGCATTTTCTGTATGTCATGCAATAGGGAATATCTGGAAACAACAAGATTTTATTACTGCATCAGGAAAACCAATTACACATGCAAAAATAGTAACTGCGTTGTTGCATACTATCCAAAAACCTAAACAGCTAGCAGTGACCTATTGTAGAAGTCATACTTGTGGCAGAGATTCAGTCTCTAAAGGAAATCACAGAACTGATATAACTGCTAAATTTGCAGCCTGGAATGCACCAGTGTATGTAATGAATTTGTCAACTATTGAGTCTGATGATTTAGAAAGAGCTTATGTAGACTCAGAAATTCAGAAGTAGGAGAAATTTGGAGCAAGGAAAGAACATGAAATATGAGTTTCAGACACTGGAAAACTGCTGTTACCAAAAGATTTGTATACCTATTTGTGTCAAGCCCTTTTGGTACTCAAGCTATAGTAGACTCTGTAAAAAGGCAATGGGTAGCACTGGGAATAAGTACTATTGCGAATAAGATCTGTACAATTTCTGTTTGCCAAAAATTCAATCAAGGTACATTCAGAAAGAAAGGTTTGGGTGGTAGACCTTTGGCATATTGTCCAGAGTTTGCAAATAGATTACATCAGCATGCCAAAAGTTGGAAGATACAAGTTTTGTCTTGTAATTGTGGATAGATTAACAAAATGGCCTGAAGCTTTTTCATCTAATAATAATACAGCTAGCTTTTTGGTTAAAGTATTGCTTAAGGAAATTGTTCCTAGGTTTGATGTATCAATTACCATAGATTCTGATAAAGGATCTCATTTTACACAAGCTATCCTGAAAAGGGTCTATGAGAATCTAGAAATAATACCTAAATATCATATTCCTTATCATCCACAAAGCTCAGGTCAAGAGGAGTGTGTGAATAGGTTACTCAAGACTATGATGGGGAAAATTTGTGCTGAAACTCATCTAAAAATAGCCATATATTCTTCCCATAGCTTTGTTTTACCTACATACAAGACCAAGAACAGATTTACATATATCGTCTTATGAAATGCTCTTTGGCCATGTGAGATTGTGTATACATCTCTCTTCAGAAGAGATTGTCAACTTGCTTCATATTTAAGTGCATTGCAACAATGCCTTAGAGAACTGCATGATATGGGAATATTGTTCTAGTTTGGTCCATTGGATTTTTCTCTTCATAATTTTTAACCAAGTGATATGATATATGTGAAAAATTTTGCAAAAACATCAGCAATACAAGAGAGTTGGGTAGGTCCTTATACAATTGTGTTAGTTTCACCTTGTATCATTGTATCATTAAATTAGCTCATGGAATTGATAATTAAAATGTACCAATTGTTGAAGAAGAAAATGAAGAAGAGTTCTTAGAAAGCTGAGATTCATCCGTCAAATAGATTAGTAAGGAGAGGAACATTCCAGTGGAAGAGGGCATTTGGATGCAAGAGGACTTTGCAGTTAAAGAGGAGGATTCAGAAAATTGGACATTGTACAAGGACTGGAAGGCTTATAAATATTAAGCCATAAAGACTTTGAAGGGAATTTTCAATGAAGAGGATCAAGTGATTGATGAACTAATGGTTTTAAGGAATTTGGGTAATATAATATAACACAACATAACATATATTCACAAGCATTCATAAATACATTTTACTACCATGGATTTTGGTGAGGAAGAATTCTTCTAACAAGTTGAGAAGAGAAGGAATAATCTGAAGTTTTGGTAAATATATTGCATGCAACAGTAAGATAACAATAACACTACAGTAACACTGGCATAACACTAAAAACAAAATGACATAGCATGAATAACAATATAATAAAAACATAAACAAAACCATAAACAAGCTTAGAATACATTGAATCACTAGTTGAATGAGTGAAACAATGTATAATTAGATACTAATAATGTTATAATTATTAACAAAAAATAATTAGCTACTTAGTTTAAAATAGTAGTAGTATAGGTAGATAAGATTAGTTTTAGATTTTATTAAGAAAGGGCATTAGTTAGATTAGAGTTTAAGATTGATAAAATAAGGTAAGATACTGAATCACATTACAAAATACATTGCAACATACATTACATAGCAATATGACATATAATACCACATATCACACATAAATGTAAATACATATGTAAATATATGTAAATAGTGTGTTCTATAGTTAGGATTGTAAAATTAATTGTATTATAGCAATGTATATATGTAATATGTGTAAATATGAAGTATATGTGTGTATATGTATAGCATATGTATAAATTATGTGCACATATTATATTTATATATGTAAAACCTATGTAAATAGTTCACTTATTTTTCATCTATTGTTAAATGTATTTTGCATAAGTAAGTTTGATGGTTTGGTTTAATTTTTTTTTAAACTTATGCAATGTTGTATTCATTGTATTTTTTCAAATTTCGTCTAAGATTGCTGTTTATGCATTGCAATAGTAGTAGAATTTCTGTATTAGTTTATAAGAGTAGTATTTTATGATTTTAATATTTTGCATGAATTTGTGGTTGTATTTTAATTTTGATGTTATTTGCTTGTTTTGCTTTTGTATATGTTTGACCTGTATTTTGAACTTTGTAATTTTTCATTGTATACTTTCCCTTTTTCCTTTCCTTGATTAAAATCCATAGAATAGGATAGGATTAGATAGGATAAGATAGTTGAGTGTAGGTTGTTTATTATTTTGGGTAGACATTTTAGCTTAAAGAACATTTAAGTATGTTAAGTGCACAAATATCAAAATAGTATTTTCAAAACAATTTCGGCTTTGTTCAAAGTGTGGAACTATTAGAAAGGATTAGTTTTGCAACAAGCAAGAAGCAAGGAGGTCCCACAGGGCAAGGATTGGGTCAACATTCTGAGGGGACTGAGAAGGCAGTTGGGACTGACTGTTGTCTTTCTGGAAGAAGACAGAGAGAAAGGGGAGTTGGTTCTTTCTGAAGAAAAACTTTGAAGCTGCCAAGAAATTGGACCATCTTGAAGGAGTGGTTGAATGAGTGATTGCCTCACTCTGGTGGACAGTGTGTGGGTTAATCATCATTCCCCTTCTAATCCTGTGTGGACCTACAGAGCTTTCACTGGAATTTCTGCTTCGTCAAAGAAAGGACTCCTGTGTTGTGAGATTTCTTTGGGCCCTTTGTCCTTGTCTCTAACAATCTTTCTTAACTTTAATTTCTTAGTTAGTTTAGTATAATTATAGAAAATTTAGCATTTTAATATCTAGTGTGGATTAGAAGTAAGTTAGTCCCTGATTCCCTTCCCTCCCTTTCTCCCTTTAGTTAAATAAACCTTTTATTAGACACACACACACACACACACACACACACACACACACTCACACATATAGCTAGTTTGAACCCTTCTTTTAACCCACCCTATAACAATATATAACATATATGGGCAAAACAAAAGGGCACCTACACATCAAACTTTACATAGAAATAACAAGATAGTCTATCTCTTCTTTGCTCTGATCAGATCAAAACTGTGGAATTGTGTTCAGTGGTGGATAGTAGTTTAGGAAAGATATTAGGCTGGAGAGTGTCCAGAAGAGGGCAACTAAAATAGTGAAAAGCCTTGAGTTTGCACCATATGAAGATTAGTTGAAGGAGATGAAGCTATTTATCTGGAGAAGAAAAGACTTACAAGAGATATGGTAACTGCCTGTCTTCCTATTCTTAAAGCATTGCCAAATGGAAAAGGAATTAAAATTGAATAAATTTGTTTTACTTGGCCTCAGAAGGCAGAAGTAGGATACGTAGGTAGATGTTGCAAAGAGGCAATTTGGGATTCATGTAAGGGAAATTTTACTAACATTAAAGCTATGAAAAAGTGGAATGGACTGCCTTATGAGGTAGTAGGTTCTACTTCCCTGGAGATCTTTGAAGAAAGGCTGAATGATGTGTTATGGACTATCATGGTGGATATTCTTTTTTCAAATATGGTTAGACTAGATGACTACTGAGATCCTAACTGAAATTTTGTGAGTCTGTGAAACATCACTTCATGGACATATGGTCATCATGTATTGCAGTGCTCATAATAAGATTTGCAAAAAAGACAACCATGAAGATAACAAGATTTTGTATCAATATCTGTGATAGATGATAATTCTATGAAGAGCTAGATAAAATCTTCTAATCCAAGTCAACATATACTTTAATATTTGGTAAGTTCAGTGAAGAAATAGGGATGGGAACAAAAAAAGTTGTAGAATATGGCTAATTAATTCATTTAACAAGCTTTTGTTTGTTTTTAAACCTTTACCTTCTGTGTTAGTATGAATTCTAAGACAGAAGAACATCAAAGGCTATTCAATTGGGGCTAAGTGATTTGCCCAGAATGATTTGAACCAAAGTCCTCTTCCTAGGCTTAGTGCCTTATCCAGTATGCTACCTAGCTTCCCTTTAATAAGCACTTTTAAACACCTTTCAGCAGTCCTTTCTCTCAAGCTCATATTCTAATGAGGGAAAATAGCATGTAAACAGATAAATCAATAAAAGATATATGCAAAATAATTTGGTGTGGTCACAATGTGGGGAGGGTGGGGGAAGGAACACTAACAACTTGAACATCAGGAAAGACCTTAGTATAGAAGGTAGCTGAATTTTGAAGGAAGCTAGGTATTATAAGAGGCAGAAGTAAGGAGGTAGTTCATACCAAATGTGAGCCACAGTCTATGCGAAGAAACAGAGATAAGACAGGAAATGTTATAGGTAGGAAAAAGTAAATAAGCACGTTTTACTGGAATGTAAAATGTGTTTGTTGGTAGTGTGTGTGTGCATGTGTATATAATCGGGGAAGGCAGGCTGGAGCTGGATTGTAAAGAGCTTTAGATGACAAAGAGAGGAGTTAGTATTTAATCTTATAGGCAAGGAATTCAAGTAGCTACTTGAACTTTTTGACTGATGTGGTCCTATGTTGTAGGAATATTATTTTGGTAGCTTTGGTTTGGAGAGGTAAGGGACTATATGCAAAGACCAATTAATTAGGGAGTGAAAAAGGAGAGAGGTGATGAGAATCTGAATTGTGAATGGTGGCTCTGTGAATTAAGAGATAGAAATGAATAGGAGAGATGTTTTGTACATAGAATTATTAAGAGGTAGCAGTTGAAGTCTGTAAGCCAAAAACAAGATCAAGAGGATAAAGCACTTATTGTTTACTGAAAGAACATTTGATTAAACAGGGTAAAATTCTATTTTCAACGTTCTCCTCCAAAATATCTTCCATGTATATACTCAACTATATAACAATTCTTGAAAAAAGTAACAATTGAAATAAATTTATTTAATAACCCTTTGATTATAATATCAGGAATGAATAAAAAAGAATTTTGTTCACTAAAAGCATTTGTTACTGTGCACAGTATGAATGGAAGAGGGATTCTCTAGTCAATCCTCTTTACAGATGACAATATACTGATTGCATCAAGGGTTAGTACAATGGAGTTCTCCCTGATAAATTTTATAATCAAGATAGTCATTCAAAAGTTTTTCATCTAACAATTTTACATGGGAAAAATAAAAAGGGATGAAGAATACCTATTTGTCAAGACAATGATATGCAACTGAATAGCTCTTGGAAATGGTTTATCAGCAAATTGATAAGGAGGAGATGATGTAACTAAAGGAAATGATGAAGCAACTGACTGAAGAGAAACAATGTTGTAAAGGTAGTAACACACAACAAGACATATCTAAAAATAACAATGTAGTTCAGCAAGAAAATACAGATGGGGCTGAAGATGGAATACCAATATTGCCACTAAGAGATCAAACAAGCCTACAACCAGATAGCAGCATAATTCATATTAAAACACATAAGCCATTTACAACAGCTGACCTTGAAAGTCTGAAAAAATGGATGCCTTCCTGGTTTTCGGAACCGATGAGATGTTTAAAAGAATTTAAAAGAGCAATTAGGCTTTATGAGCCAGATTTCCAAGACACTGAAATTCTTCTCTCAGAATTATTTTCAAAAAGGGAAAAACAACAATTCATTGATGAAACAAGAAACAATCCAAATTTAACATCATGGCCAAAGGAAGGAAGAGACTTAGAGTTATCTAATAATGAAAATCTACATTACCTAAGAAAGGCCAGAGAAGACTTATTAGAGTCAATGAAAAGTTTTTCAAAAAGACCAGATACTTGGGGAAAATTTGAGAAATTGAGACAGGAAAGTGGGGAACATCCATCAAAGTTCCTCAATAGAGTTATTGAAGTAGCAGAGGATGTGCTTGAATTTGAAAATTTAACTGAACAAAATCTCCAACATATAAGGAGACAATTTGTGAAAGGCAGTAACACACCTATTAGATCATATTTTAAACTTTAAATGCCCAGATTGGAAAACACTAAGTCTGGAAGATTTAAGAAAAACTGCAACTTACATATTTTCAGGTCATAAAGAAATGCTAGAGGAAAAAGATGAAATAATAAAAGAGCTTAAAGCCAAGCTCAAGGAGGCAAATAGCTCAAGTAAACTTAAAGAAAACAAAATGTGACTCTGAAGGAAAAGTTCAATGGAGACTGGTCTAAGATTTAAGGGCAGTAAATAACTTTGTGAAAAAGTCCCATGTAGTCATTCCAAGCCCATTTAAAATAATTTCAGAAATCCCAAGTAACTCTAGATATTATACTGTCGTTGATCCGTGTAGTGCTTATTTTAGCATTCCAATTGCAAAAGAAAGCCAAAAAAATCTTTGCTTTCACTTGGAATGGGACTCAGAGGACATGGGGAAGATTACCAATGGGATTTTGTGATAGCCCAACAGCATTTTGCTAAATCTTGCAACAAGATTTAAAGAACATCTGATTCAAGGAAAGTAAAATTGTGCACTATGTGGATGACATTCTTCTTGCATCCCCATCTGCTAAAGTGTGTTACCAGGACAGTAAAAAACTCCTCCTAGAGCTATATAAGAAAGGTCACAAAGTTTCCAAATCAAAACTACAATGGGTCATGCCTAAAGTGGAATACCTAGGATTTATCTTGGAAAAGTAGATGAGAAAGATTTCCAAGAAAAGAGTAGAGGACATTCTGAAGCTCAGTGTGCCAAAGACTAAGAAACAACTGAGAGCCTTTTTAGGAGTGACAGGTTTCGGTAGACAATGGATCCCAGGCTCTAGCCAAATAACAAAATGCCTTACGGACTTAACCAAAAACACAGTCACAGAACCTTTGAAACCAATGAAAGAGCATCTCCAAGCCTTGGCACAGCTCAAAGAAGCAATCATAACAGCTCCAGCCTTAGGTATTCCAAACTACAACAAAGAATTCCATCTCTTGGTACATGAAACAAAAGGCATAGCTTTTGGAGTATTAGTCCAAACTTTAGGACCCAGTTTTAGGCCAGTGGCATATTATAGTACACAGCTAGATATAATTGAGAAAGGAATGATTCCCTATTTAAGAGCAATCGCAGCCACAGCAACCATGATCCAAAAGTCATCTGATTTGGTATTAGGATCAAAACTTAATGTCTACTCTGCACACCAACTACAATCTGTATTGAAGAAATGTCATTTAGAAGCTTTCACACAGCAAAGACTTTCTCAATATGAAATTGTGTTACTAAGCAACAAAAACATCACTTTAAAACGTTGCCAACCATTGAATCCGGCATCCTTGATTCCAGATCTGCCGTTGGAAGGGGAACTCATACATAATTGCCAAAAAACAATATCAGTAGTAGAAAATCTAAGAAATTATTTAAAAGACACTCCCCTGGAACAACCAGACATTGAAATGTATACTGATGGTTCGAGCATGATAGTTAAAGGAGAAAGGTATACTGGAGCAGCAGTAGTAACACAAAACATGGTATGCGTATTTATCAAAGCATGTGAGCGCTCAAGGGGCAGAGCAAGTTGCTTTATTAAATGCTTTGCAAATTGGTAAAGATAAACGGGTCAATATTTACTCAGATTCCCAGTATGCATTTTCGGTAATTCATGCCACTGCAGAAATTTGGAAACATAGAGGATTTTTGACAAGTGCACGCAAAGAGATTGCATATGCCAAAGTAATAATACAACTTCTTGAGGCTGTACAACTTCCCAAGGAAGTGGCAATAATCCACTGTGGATCACACACAGGAGCTAATGATCATGTGTCTTTAGGAAACCATAGAGCTGACATTACAGCAAAATTTGGAGCTAGAGAAGGACCTTTTCATGTATTGAATTTCTCAATAGTTGAACAGGACAATCTAACTGATGCCTATAATGTAGCATTTTAAAGGTTTGGTGTCATAAACTGTAATAATTTAAATGGTTGAGGCCATAAACTGTAGTGATTAAATAGTTGGATGTCATAAACTGTAAGAGTTAAAATAGTAGAAGACTTAAATTGTAGTAGATAAAAGAATGGATAAGTAAATTGTGACCGCAGGAAATATGTTTCACTACAGTGTTTTGTTTTTAAATCAAATATAAGGTGGTCGCCAGGGAAATATTCCCAATTATTCAAATATACCTAAGTCAGCTGGGTCTTATAGAGATTTTAATTAATACAAATGAGGAATTAAAGAAAAGGAGAGAAAGAGAGAAAAAGGAATAAGTATGAAGGGTCTTAAGTCAACATGGCCTAGACCTGAGTCACTCAGCTGACTTCACCAGCTCAATCCACCATCTGAAATGTCCCTGAGAGAGTCTCGAGAGAGACCCTTCAAGGCAACCTTTCCCAGCTGACTGTCCTCAAGAGCCTCTTCCAAGAGACTTCCTTAGAGACTGTTTTTCCAGAGCCTCCTTAGAGCACTCTCCTTCTAACAGCCTCCTTAGAGACTGTTTTTTAAGAGACTCCTCTCTTCAACAGACTTTCCTTTTCTTATATAGGGGATTTTCTCCTATTTCACCTCACCTAAGTTCTTCCAGCTACCAATCACAGTGGACATTTTCCAAAGGACAGCCCATTCTGAATTCACACCTGAGTAGACTAATCCTTTTAGTAATCCACACCTGAGTAGGCTAGAATCTCTGAGTAAGTTTTTTCCTCTTTGCTTCTTGTAAGTTCACAAGTTGCCTGACCTTTATAGGTACTTAGCACCCCTTTGTATTAATTCTAAAAATAGGCATGGCTTAAGTATGGGTTTAAGTATTTTTCATTGTTCAGCAAGGAGTTTTCTCCCCTAAAGCAGTCTTAAGTACGGGTGGAGTAGAGGTCTTCCCATTTCTGACCTAAGTAGAGTTCACCCTGTCCAAATGGGGAGTGGTCCCAATAGGGAATTGTCCCAATGGAGAATTCCCCAATGGGGATTTTTTTTTAACATTCACAAGTCTGAGAAATTTCAAGCTTCACAATAATGAGCAGGAGATTCAATCATGGATAAAGAACTTAGGAGCAAAACAAATGAGAGGAATATGGTTTTCACAACTAGGCAAGCCCATCCTGCCTAAAAATTTATTTTATCACATGTGCAATGCAATGCATGCACAAGAACACTGTGGAACCCAAGCTGTGATCGATTTAGTGAGACGATTTTGGACTGCACCAGGAATGTCTTCATATGCTATAATAATTTGTCAAAAATGTAAAATTTGTATGCAGTTCAATCAGGGAGTTTATAAGACCAAAGGGTTAGGAGGTCATCCTTTAGTATACACTCCATTTGAATGCATACAGATAGATTTTATCAATATGCCAAAAGACAAAGGGTTTAAGTATTGCCTTGTCATCATAGACAGACTGACTAGACGGCCAGAAGTTTTTCCTTCCAAAAAGAACAACGCAGCATTTGTGATCAAAATCCTATTAAAAGAAATCATACCTAGATTTGGGATTCCCTCAAAATTGGATTCAGACCGTGGAAGTCCCTTGTAAAAAATGGACTTGAACTCTGGACTTCAATCCCCACAAGCCCTTCCTCCACTTCGCCAAAATGCTTTGTCATCTCACTGAATTCTCACATGGGCCGAGATCGAGAAGGTATTTAACCTGATTGCAAAAGCTTTTGGGACTCTTTTGGACTTCCGTTTTGGAGCAGAGACGTCTCTTCCATGATGTGAGATTATCTTGTCTAGGCCTCTCTGGCCTAGGCACGGGTTTCTTATCCTGTATTTTCTTTAATCCTTAATCTTCAATAAACCTCTAAAAATATAATACTCATTGCAGAGAGAAACTAATTTCTACCTGCCTCAGTCTCCCCTAAATTTTAATCTTTACAGTTGGCGACCGAATGGGAGAAAAAACTCTCAATCTTCTGATTTTTTTTTCTGATCTTTAGTTCAGCTTTAATAGCTAGTGCCTAGAGAATTTTTTTGAGCCACGTTTCTCTTGCCGAGGTTTTTTTTTTTACCCCTGCAAAGCTGCTGCTCGTTCCAGCCATTAGCTCCCAGCCCTGCCTGCTTGCCCTCCTGCCTGCCACTGCCATCTGCTTCGGAAAGCTGCTTCTCCCTGCCTGCAGACCTGTTTGCAGTTTGCAGCTCACCTGCCCACCCCGGCTTCCCGATCCACTCTCGGCCCATTGCTTCCTGCCTGCAGCCCGGATCGTCCTCACCTGGTACTCTGGCTCCCAGCCCTGCCCACCCTGGCAGCCCACTCGGGCTCTGGCTCCTGCTCCTTGCCTCTCACCTGGTTCCCACTCTCCTGGCCCTGCCTGCCTATTTCTGCACCCCAGACCCACAAGCGTGACCCAGCCAGCTCATCACGCAGATCCTCGGAGCAGATCGACCAGCTGGTAACAAACAAACTGGGGTATTTACCATGTGGGGTATCAGAGCAGGGGAGAGAGAAAAAGGGAGAGAGAAGAAACAGACTTTTCAAACAGAAACTTAAATACATAATTGCTTCAATCATTTTGATTGGGCCCTGATTCAAGGACCTGTTATAGATTTATTTTCTTTTTACTTGGAATTTTTACACATAAGACTTTGATAGTCTATATTTTCATCCAGAAATTTTTTTCTTTTATTTTGGATTTTTCTGATATCTTTTTAATATCACTTACCAATTGGTTCATATACCTCATACCTCAGCCATGCATCCCTAAGTGATCCTGTATTTTTCAATCACCCACAACATGGGGAAATGTAAAAAAAAATTATTATTTTAAATTGCAAAGTTTAAATTCCTTTTGAGAAGAATTTTAGGTAAAAAAGATGCTACTTCCCTGAATCCAGAAACTTAACTGTTAGAGAAGACACCATGAAGAAGCCTCCAGACCACAAGCTGCACAAGATCAAAATGATCTTTGGGTGTGGTTGATTGATTTGTATGTATACTTTCATGCCAAAGGGGACTGCCCCCAACTGTTTTTTTGTCAATGCATCTAGCAATTATTGGTTTTATTCTTTTTTCCCTCTTATCCTCACATTATTGTAATCTTTTAAGTTGATTATGTTTTTATGATCCTTTTGGGGAAAAAATTAATTTTTCCAAAAATGATCACACGGAGAATTGTAAAAAATGGACTTGAACTCTGGACTTCAATCCCCACAAGCCCTTCCTCCACTTCCCCAAAATGCTTTGTAATCTCACTGAATTCTCACATGGGCCGAAATCGAGAAGGTATTTAACCTGATTGCAAAAGCTTTTGGGGCTCTTTTGGACTCCCGTTTTGGGGAGGAGGCATCTCTTCCATGATGTGAGATTATCTTGTCTAGGCCTCTCTGGCCTAGGCACATGTTTCTTATCCTGTATTTTCTTTAATCCTTAATATTCAATAAACCTCTAAAAAATATAATACTCCTTGCAGAGAGAAACTAATTTCTACCTGCCTCAGTCTCCCCTAAATTTTAATCTTTACACCCTTTACTCAGTCAATATTAAATGAAATTTATAAAAATCTAGGAATACAAGCAACATACGACACACTATATCATCCCCAAAGTTCAGGGCAAGTGGAGAGATTAAATAAAGACATTAAAACATTGAAAGGAAAATTTTGTGCAGAAACACACCAAAAATGGACAAACATTCTGCCATTAGTTCTCTTCCATCTTAGAACGCGACCCAGTGGAGATTTGCACATCTCTCCATTTGAGATGCTATATGGACACGCAATTTGGCAAGGAAGGACTTGTAAACCAGCTTACATTGCAATGATAGGTGGAGACTGTCAATTAACAAATATATACAAGCTTTACAGACAAGAATAGCAGAGTTGCATGAAATGGGCTTGATACAACAAACAGTACCCCTAGATTACAATTTGCACAACATCAAACCAGGAGACATAGTATACTTAAACAATTTCAATAGAAAATTGGCTACAGAAATAAAATGGACTGGACCACATGAAGTATTGCTTACTACCCCAACAGCTATAAAAGTTGCAGGGAAAGACTCATAGTTTCACTGTTCCCACATGAAACCAGAAAAAGTTCAACATCACTGTAACAGACATAGAAGATAATTAGACAAAAGATAGTGCAGAGAAATAAAAACAAAAACTGATTAACATTAAAAAGTACACCACAAAGAAATAATAGTGACACATAATGTTCAAAACAACTTTCCAGCCCAGAGGAAAAGCAACCCAGAGGAAAAGCATCCCAGAGGAAAAACATCCCAGAGGAAAAGATTTTAAACCAGCCCAGAGGAAAAGCATCAAGAAAAGATGCTAGAGACAAGAAACAAAGAGGAAAAGCTTAAATGGACAGCTAAGACTTTGAACTTTATAAATTTGTTTAATAGCTACTAGAGAAATGAAAAAATAGCTGAAGGAAGGAAGGAAGCTAAGACTTTGAACTTTGTAAATTTGTTTATATAACTGATGACAGATCAAAAATGAGACTTATGTGTAAGGCTGAGTGTGTTGAAATAATAAGACAAAAGTAATTTCACATATTAGGGAAATGGCATGCATCACGAAGAGATCCATCAGTCAACATGAGAAGTGGAAATATGAAGAAACTTGATAAGTATTAATTCAACACAACACTATTGCACACAAAACACAAAATCACAAACTGACATATTGAGAGACCTTGTTTATATAAACAAGTGTCTGAAATTGTATTTATGCAAAATGTAAATATGTGTAAGATCAATAGATGTTTCTATTTGACTGACATCATGATGTGGAACAATGTATATTGTTGTATTATATGTAAATAATTTCTGTAAATAATATATTAGTTTTAGTTAACATAGAGTAAGTAGTATTAGCACTTAGATTCAAATTTCTTGAAATAGTTTTGTTCAACATGTATTGTACTGAATTTATTGTAAAACCCTAAAACTACCCTTACCCAAACTTTCCCGGAAAGAATCATTAGAGTAGATTTAGTAAATTGGTAACTATAATATAAATAAGTGACCTTGGGGAGGTCACAACAAAAAAGGGGACAATTGTGGAAAGGAAACAAGACTGACAGTTGGTGGGGGAAGGGGCAACTGGGAGTGGCAGTTGGGTCTTGTGACTAGCACTTCCTTCCTGCTGGGTTGGGACTTGCTTCTTGGTGTTGGAGGAGGGAGAAGCTCATTCATCCCAGTCTGGAGTGGTGAGCCTCTTCTTGGTTCAGCCCGAAGACACAGGCTTCTGAAGGTTAGACCTGTTCATGTTTGCTTTCTGTCTACTGCTAAGGTTCTGAATTAGACAAAATGAGGACAGATATAGAGTAGACGGGTGTGGGAGAAACCCTCCGCTGGCCTCAGCTCTGAAGCTGAGAAAAAACTCCAATCCCACCTGGTTAATAAACTTTATATTATTTGAATTTGCAGTCAGGTGAGTGGACTATCTTTCTGGACTCAGAGGGAGCTGAACTTCAGTTCAGTCAGTCCAGGACAAATAGTCCTTATCGGACCCCTGCTGCTTCCTCTCAGCAGGGGGAATCTCCCTCCTTTGCTTCACCGAGCGATATTCCCTCTCTCCCCTCAACTTCTCCATACCCCATACGAACCTCCCATCATTATCTCTGTTTTCCAATTCCCCATTTTCTTTTCCCAATAAATATTACACAATGAAGAGGACTCAGAATTTAATCAGAGGAAGATAGTGGGCTAGATTCCCTTTGGAAAATTGGATAGTGCTTTTAATGATTTGAAGCTTCTTCTTGAAACGAATACCCTTCTTTTAAACTGGCAAGGATTTGTGGCTAAAAGGCATGGAACACAATAATATCTTAAAAACTGAAGTTGAAGATCACCTGAATAGCAATGAAGAAGTAAATAATAGATATGGACGGGAAGCAGAATATTATCAACAAAATTGTTCAGAAGAAATGGTGCAAGTATTCATGTAAAGAAAAGTAAATTGATCATGTAGCTACCAACAATGGACAGCCAATGGAAAGCCTATATATTCCATCAGTAGTCAAACAATAAGTGGCACATTGATTAGAGTGCTGGTCTGGAGACAGAAAGACTTGAGATTTCAAATCCAGCCTCAAACACTTAATAGCTGTATGACCCTGGACAGCTCACTTAAATAATAAAAAGGATAATAACACCTGTTCACAGGATTGTTGTGAGAATCAAATGAGATAAAATTTGTTAAGTGCTTAGCTAAGTGCCTGGTGCATAATAGGTGCCATATAAATGTTTATTCCTCCTTTCTTCCTTCACTTTACCTGTTTTCCTCACTTTCCCCATCTGTAAATGAGGAGTATGACATCTGTCTCCTAGAATATTATAATATGGTAGGGCCAAAGAACTTACATGTGTAAAAATTTAAATTAATAACTCTAAGTATTATTTTTTACAAAGTTTATTAATAATCACTTGAAGTAGAAAAAGTAAATAGATAGAAGTAAAAGCTTGTATTTCTAACTTAAGTTAGATCATGTGTGTGGGTTCTCCCCCCTGGTTCTCAGTCAGGCTCCCCAGCTGTGTTCTGGGAAGAAGACGAGGTGTGACATGTCACACCAAAACTTTTATCCTCCATCCCCACCACATACGTGCCTTCACATCGGTTCACACAGCTTAAGCATGCAAATGGGATGCTGGGTAAGATGAGCCGAGTAGGATGAGCCTTGTGGAGTAATTTCTATCTTACATGCATGCTAATGAGAGAGAAAACATGTAGATAACTATATACATATGTTATGATTAAAATTATCTTGATAGACTGATTTTTGGATAAGAAAATCAGTTTATTGATTATATCAGTTCATTGGTTAGGCCAGTATCAAAACCAATAAAGTTACATAGCTCAATGGCCCTCTCTCAATGATCAGAGATCCTGAAAGTGGCTCAGGCAGCTCAAAAATAAAGTTTTAAGAGTTTGTTATTCAGTGACTCCCTTGAACACCCCAAGACATCTCTAATTGGTAGATAGCTAATTAAGAGGTGGTTCATTAACCTATTCCCCTCTTCCCACCCTGATGTCATGGAGAACTTTTACACAGAAAAAGAACTCTTGTCCCCTTTCTTTTTTAACAAAATTGTATGAAAAAGGAAGACATTCTTGGGGATTCTTTTTTTTTTACATTATTTTACTTGGTCATTTTCACACATTATTCATTGGAAACAAAGATAATTTTCTTTTCCTCTCCCCCTCCCACCACTCCTCCCATAGCTGATGCATGATTCCACTGAATATGACATGTGTCCTTGATTTGAACCCATTTTCATGTTGTTGGTATTTGCATTAGGGTGTTCATTTAGAGTCTCTCCTGAGTCATGTCCCCTCCACTCCTGTAGTCAGGCAGTTGCTTTTCCTCGGTGTTTTTACTCCCACAATTTGTCCTCTGCTTGTGGCTAGTGTGTTTTCTTCTAGATCCCTGCAGAATGTTCAGGGATGTTGTATTGACACTAATGGAGAAGTCCATTACCTTCGATTGTACCACAGTGTATCAGTCTCTGTGTACAATGTTTTCCTGGTTCTGCTCCTTTCACTCTGCATCATTTCCTGGAGGTTGTTCCAGTCTCCATGGAATTCCTCCACTTTATTATTCCTTTTAGCACAATAGTATTCCATCACCAACATATACCAGAATTTGTTTAGCCATTCCCCAATTGAAGGGCATTCCCTCATTTTCCAATTTTTGTCCACCACAAAGAGTGCAACTATGAATATTCTTGTACAAGTCTTTTTCCTTATCTCTTTGGGGTACAAACCCAGCAGTGCTATGGCTGGATCAAAGGTCAGACAGTCTTCTATTGCCCTTTGAGCATAGTTCCAAATTGCCCTCCAAAATGGTTGGATCAATTCACAACTCCACCAGCAATGAATTAGTGTCCCCACTTTGCCACATCCCCTCCAGCATTCATTACTTTCCATAGCTGTCATGTTAGCCAATCTGCTAGGTGTGAGGTGATACGTCAGAGTTGTTTTGATTTGCATCTCTCTGATTATAAGAGATTTAGAGCACTTTTTCATGTGCTTATTGATAGTTTTTATTTATTTGGCTGAAAACTGCCTGTTCATATCCCTTGCCCATTTATCAATTGGAGAATGGCTTGATTTTTTTGTATAATTGATTTAGCTCTTTATAAATTTGAGTAATTAGACCTTTGTCTGAAGTTTTTGTTATGAAGGTTGTTTCCCAATTTTTTGCTTCCCTTCTCATTTTGGTTACATTGGTTTTGTTTGTACAAAAACTTTTTAATTTGATGTAATCAAAATTGTTTATTTTACATTTTGTGACTCTTTCTATGTCTTGCTTGGTTTTAAAGTCTTTCCCTTCCCACAGGTCTGACATGTATACTATTCTGTGTTCACCTAATTTGCTTATAGTTTCCTTCTTTATGTTCAAGTCATTCACCCATTCTGAGTTTATCTTGGTGTAGGGTGTGAGGTGTTGATCCAAACCTAATCTCTCCCACACTGTGTTCCAGTTTTCCCAGCAGTTTTTGTCAAATAGTGGGTTTTTGTCCCAGAACCTGGGATCTTTGGGTTTGTCATAGACTGTCTTGTTGAGGTCACTTACCCCAAGTCTATTCCACTGATCCTCTTTTCTGTCTCTTAGCCAGTACCAAATTGTTTTGATGACCACTGCTTTATAATATAGTCGGACATCTGGGACTGCAAGTCCTCCTTCCTTTGTATTTTTTTTCCCATTATTTCCCTGGATATCCTTGATACTTTGTTCTTCCAAATGAACTTTGTTATGGTTTTTTCTAAATCAGTAAAAAAAATTTTGGAAGTTCAATGGGTATGGCACTAAATAGATAAATAAGTTTGGGTAGGATGGTCATTTTTCTTAAATTGGCTCATCCTACCCATGAGCAGTTAATGTTTTTCCAATTGCTCAGGTCTAGTTTTAGTTGTGTGGAGAGTGTTTTGTAGTTGTGTTCATATAGTTCCTGTGTTTGTCTTGGGAGATAGATTCCTAAGTATTTTATTTTGTCTAAGGTGATTTTGAATGGGATTTTTCTTTCTAATTCTTGCTGCTGAGCTTTGTTGAAAATATATAGAAATGCTGATGACTTATGCGGTTTTATTTTGTATCCTGCAACTTTGCTAAAGTTGTTGATTATTTTGACTAGCTTTTTGGTTGATTCTCTAGGATTCTTTAAGTAGACCAACCTATCATCCGCATAGAGTGATAACTTGGTCTCCTCACTGCCAATTTTAATACCTTCAATTTCTTTTTCTTCTCTAATTGCTACTGCTAGTGTTTCTAGTACAATGTTAAATAATAGAGGTGATAATGGGCATCCTTGTTTCACTCCTGATCTTATTGGGAACACATCTAGTTTATCCCCATTGCAAATGATGTAATCTGATGGTTTTAGATATATACTGTTTATTATTTTTAGGAACAACCCTACGCTTTCTAGTGTTTTTAATAGGAATGAGTGTTGTATTTTATCAAAGGCTTTTTCTGCATCTATTGAGATAATCATGTGATTTTTGTTGGTTTGCTTGTTGATATGGTCAATTATGTGGATGGTTTTCCTAATATTGAACCAGCCCTGCATTACTGGTATAAATCCTACCTGATCATAGTGAATGGCCCTTCTGATCACTTGCTGGAGTCTTTTTGCTAGTATCTTATTTAAGATTTTTTGCATCTATATTCATTAGGGAGATTGGTCTATAGTTTTCTTTCTCCATTTTTGATCTGCCTAGCTTTGGAATCAGTACCATGTTTGTGTCATAAAAGGGATTTGGTAGAATTCCCTCTTTATTATGTCAAATAGTTTGTATAGTACTGGAATTCGCTATTCTTTGAATGTTTGATAGAATTCACTGGTGAATCCATTAGGCCCTGGGGATTTTTTCTTAGGGAGTTCTTTGATGGCCTGTTGGATTTCTTTTTCTTATATGGGATTATTTAAGAATTCCATTTCTTCTTCTGTTAGTCTAGGCAATTTATATTTTTGTAAATATTCATCCATATCGCCTAGATTGGTATATTTATTGCCATATAATTGGGCAAAGTAGTTTTTAATGATTGCCTTAATTTCTTCTTCATTGGAGGTGAGTTCCCCCTTTTCATCTTTGATGCTGTTAATTTGCTTTTCTTCTTTTCTTTTTTTAATTGGATTGACTAGTACTTTGTCTATTTTATTTGTTTTCTCAAAGTACCAGCTTCTAGTCTTACTTATTAGTTCAATAGTTCTATCACTTTCAATTTTATTAATTTCTCCCTTAGTTTTTAGGATCTCTAGTTTGGTTTTCTTTTGGGGGTTTTTAATTTGTTCGTTTTCAAGTTTTTTATTTGCATTTCCAATTCCTTGATCTCTGCCCTCCCTAATTTGTTCATATATGCTGCACTCAGGGATGTGAATTTACAATGGTGAGACATCCTTTCAAACCTTATTGGGCTGCATCCAATAAGGTTTGAAAGGATGTCTCACCATTGTCATTTTCCCCAATTAAATTATTAATTGTTTCTATGATTTGTTCTCTAACTAACTGATTTTGGAGTATCATATTATTTAATTTCCAATTAATTTTTGATTTGGCTCTCCATGTACCCTTACTGATCATTATTTTTATTGCCTTATGATCTGAAAAGGCTGCATTTATTATTTCTGCTTTTCTGTATTTTTATGCCATGTTTCTGTGACCTAGTGTATGGTCAATCTTTGTGAATGTGCCATGTGGTGCTGAGAAGGTGTATTCCTTTTTGTCCCTATTTATTTTTCTCCATATGTCTATTAACTCTAATTTTTCTAAGATTTCATTCACTTCTTTTACCTCTTTTTTATTTATTTTTTGATTTGATTTATCTAAATTTGATAGTGGTTGGTTCAGATTTCCCACTAATATGGTTTTATTGTCTATTTCCTCCTTCAATTCTCCAAGTTTCTCCATTAGAAATTTGGGTGCTATACCATTTGGTGCATACTTGTTTGGGGATTCTTAAGAAACAAAGAAAATGTAAAAGTCAGTAGACTGGATGGAGCTGGAGGTCCAAGATCTTGAATCAGGGATTCTTTGTAACAAACAGGAATTACAGCCTTTCTACTCTGGGAATTAAGAGGGGAATTCTTTGATTAGCTTAATGGGATTATAGTATAAGCCTTTGTTTAGGACTGATTATATAATTTTATGGAGGATGTAGACATGCTCAATCATAACTTTTTTACAACCCCAACCTTACATCTTAGAAGTGATTCCTTTAGGCCTCAGTGTCCTCATCGGTAAAATGAATGGGTTAGACTAATGTTCTTTAAGGTCTTTTCTTGTTCTTTGATCTATGATATTTAAGATCATAAGATTATCTTATATTTATCCTAAAACACTTAGTATCTAGTTCTGGTTATGGAAATAGATGCTTCCATAGGCTCAGTTGGGATTCAGGTCTCTGAGAAAGGTCTAGTCAGGCTCAGGGGAAGGCTCAGGAGACCCTGGGGGAGGGAGTTGCTTTTCCTCAAGTGACTCCCTGGGTAACTTGAGGGAACAGAAGGAGGCAGTCTCTCCTTGATAAAGAAACTTTGGACTGTTCAGAAGAGAAGAGGGGAAAGTGCATTTCCATTTAGTCTCTCTCAATCCTAGAAATGGGAACAGCCAGAGGCAGCAGTGGACCAGCTAAAATTCCTGGACTCAGAACGCAGTAGTAGAGGCACATTTATTGGAAACCATGCGGCAGCCACAGAAGAGGGAAGTATATTGTCGATATGGTGGAAATTCCCAAACCCTGGGTTTTTGGAAGAATGTTGAGAGTTCCTAAACCTTAAGGATAGAAGTGGGAGTTTTTAGGCAATGTGATCCCAACATCTGGTCTTCTGGGGAGAGAAAGGAAATTCCTAGGCAATACTGGCCTCAAAGCTGCTTCTCTAGAAATTCCATATTTAGGAATTTTGAAATTTCACTTTTTATTTAGAGAAGGGAAATTCTTGAGCAAAACCAAATTTCTAGAAGAAGATGGTACTCATCGCCTTACAGCAAAGGATCAATAAAAAAAATCTAAGCCAAAGAAGGGAATCTTGCTTTCTGCTATCAGCATAAATTATTTATATATTATAGGCTTACTGGGAGAGAGGATTGTCTGTCTAGCAAAATCAAGGTATTTACCTCCAGAGGAGACCAAGTCCTTAGTGGTGTAGAAAAGTTAGATGACTGTTGTGGCCTGTCCTGTATTAGGAACCTCCACAATGTTCTCTGACCAAATGTGGTGCCTGTTTCCAGAAATGTATGATGAGAGATGATGTAAGGGCTTTCTGCCTGTCCCAATTTGGAGCATATGACAATTTTTGGTTGTTATACTGCATGGTAAAGAAAAGCCTTTTAGTTGATAGCTAAGCCTGAACTAGGTATGCATGCCAAAATAAAAAATAAAAAAACAACCAAAAATCACCTCTCCATGGTAGCTTTCAAGCAACTGAGGAAGAACTTCTGTAAAACTCTGAGGGAATAGAGGATCAACCACATTGGTTGCCTTATTTGCCTCCCTGGGCCGTTTTTTGGTCACAAATGCTTGGTGCTGTTGTTTTTGTTTTGTCTGCCATTTTTTTCCCCCAATCTAAGGTGACTGGAGTATTAGTCATAGACCATAGTCACAGAGTCATGTGAGCTTCAAAAAGTTCGAAGAGCCATCTCAAAGGTTAGGAAACTGGAGTTCATGGGAGTCTATAGATAAATTCAACAGTTGAGCTGGATAAAAAGCCAGGATAGCTTTGAGGTGTGACCTGCATGACTAAGGCCAGCACTGGTTTAACCCAACAACTGAAAAAACTTGTTTTGCAACCAGGGGAATAACTCACCTTGTCCTTCAGCTATGACATACTTAAAAGTGAGCTTAGTTGGAGAGCTGTGTTTAATAGAAAAACCAGTTTAAGATTGAATCTACTCTCCTCAAGGGACCAAAGTGTAGAAGGGAGAGTACCCACTTTGGAGGGGGGACATTTATATTTCTATCCATACTATTCTTTCTCAGTAAATATGACTTTTTAAAAGCTAATTGGTATTAATTAATTATTGATATTGAGTATGGGTCAAAGGGTAAATCAATATTGGGATACTAATCATTGGTTGCATGATATTAGGGAAATGATGATTGATTCATGTTGGAAGGAACAATTTGGATTAAGGCTTAAGGAAATAATAGGAAGATATGCCCCAGCTTCACTCCTTTTGGATTATACACAGAAATTTGAGGGGGAACAGGAGCCTTCCTCTGGAGATCTGACCTACCTCTTTGAGAGTTGGGCCAGATTAAGTCCAGAGCCTATAAGGGCTACATCTATATGGATTTCTGGAGTGAAACTGAGACTCATCAGAAGTGGATATTGATCTAGTAATAATTTGAAATTTTAGTTTCTTTTCCAAGGAGAGTCCAAAGCCACCTAATGGTGCTTATTCTTAAATATAAAAGACTATAGGGCCTTGGGGAAAAGTGGGAATCTCCACAGAAGGAAAATTGAATTTATTATTTATAGGCTTCTGTGAGTCCTTTACATATTTTATGTATTTCCTTTGAGGTGGAATAAAGGTTATCTTGTACCCAATACATATATTTGTTGCCTTGAGTGCTTCTATAGTATTTGGGAACCATTGTTACCCACATCTGTGGGAACCTAGACAGAAGCTATTAGTCCACTTCAAATAGAACATAAAATACCTGAAGAGATGCATAACATAATGCTATGTAATGTGTAATCTAGCAGCACAGACTTTTTTTCTTTAATACTATTACCTTAAACTCTCATTCTGAATGTTCCCCAACTCTTAGCACTAGTGACTAATACCATAGTTCCATTTAATCAAGTAACATCAATTTTCTTTTAATACAAGGAAATTTATGTTTTAAAAAATCTTAATAATAAATTTTCAAAGTTATATGATCCAAATTGTCTCCCCCCCCCCTTCTTCCCTCCTCTCTTTCAGAGCTGGCAAGCAATTCAATCTAGGTTTTATATTTATTACTATACAAAACATATTTCCATATTATTCATTTTTACAAGTGAATAATCATATAAAATCAAAACTCCCAAACATATATCCAAATAAACAAGTGATAATTCATATGCTTTCATCTGTATTTATATTCCAACAGTTCTTTCTCTGAAGGTGGAGAGTCTTCTTTTTTATAAGCCCCTCAGAACTGTACTCATCATTGTATTGCTGTTAGTAGTTAAGTCTATCACATTTGATTGTTCCACAGTATTACTATTAAGGAGATTTATTTTTAAGATATAGTAAGAACAGAAGTACAGATTTCCCCTTCTCCCCTCCCCCAACACTTCAGGGACACCCTCTGGTCTCTAGGGAGAATAGGCTTAGATTTAAGCCACTTTCTACAGAGCATTGGTTCCACCAAGTTCAGATCCAGTGTGTTAGATGCTGAATGAATCATTCGTGTCTTAATGTGGTAGATGCTGGATGAGTCACTGACTCAATTGGGACCTGAGGTTGCTCAAAGGTCCTTTGGGTACTAATGATGCATAGTTTGCAAAACTGGACATGGGCTCAATTCTCAGATTCTAACCTTGTTCTTCTGAATTTAAAAATAAATCTTTTCATTTTTGGTTTCATGTTCTCTTCGTCTTTCTACCTTTTTTCCCCATCCATTGAAAGCTCTTTTAAACTTTTAAAACTCTCCAAATTAATCTTCTTTGCCCCAAACAAACACTGAGGTAAAGAACAAAGGATTATCACTTGTTGAGAAGTCTGAAACCTTTCCTGGCACCATTTTTCACTAGAAGCCACCGATTAGGAGAAAATCCCTGGAAGTGGAGTCAAACCATGAGAAAATGTTTGTTTATTGCCTTTTGAATGCAACCTCATCCAATCAAAAAGGCTCCTCCATGCTTAGCAGACAGGAACCAGTTAGAAATGTGTATGAATTTTCCAAGTTTTGCCAAGGAACTTCTTTTACTAGTTGTTACTATATCCCCAGCTTCTTCCATTTGGTGATCTGCATCTGTGGTACTCTGAGAATATTCATAAGGAATGGGTTTAGTGGCCAGTACCCTCTGTGTATGCCTTCTATTTATTTATTTGTGAACAAATTAATTATTTGCACTAGAATGTTAGATCCTTCAGGGGAGAGATTTGTTCATTTTTATACTTGTAAATCCAAAACTTAGCATAATGCCCAACACAAAGGTGATACTTAATAAAGCTTGTTGCTTTTTTTTTTTTAAGTTCCCAGCTAAAGATGACTGATGTCCTTCTTTGAAACTGTCAAGCTACTTGGTTTGATCTCTTCTATGCATTTAACATATTTGAAATGATACTATATTTATATCTGGTTCCATTAATTAAACTATTAATTTCTCCTGGGGCAGAGAATTTGTTTTTGTATCTCTGGTGCCTGAAACATAGCAGTTTGTTGAATTTATAATTTTTTCTTAACAATTTTAAAGTGGGCTTTGTTTTTTCTTCTTTTACATGCCATAAATAGCCTTCTTTCCCTTTGACAGGCAAGCACTTTTTGCCCTCAGTTTTCAAAATGACTCTAATAAGTCAAATATGTTTCATGGCTTGTGGTGTGTGTTTTAAAGTAAATTAAGTAAATTTTTTTCAGCTGTGAGGATTAATTTACCAAGTTTGGTGCAGTTGAAAGACTGAAGAACCTGAGGTTTATAGGACTGGTGTTAGAATCCAATTGGGCTACATATACCTTTGGTGACCCCATTGGGCAAGTGACTCCTTTAGGCCATCGGTAAAATGAATGGCTTAGACTAATGTCCTTTAAGGTCTTTTCTTGTTCTTTGATCTATGATATTTAAGATCATAAGATTATCTTATATTTATCCTAAAACACTTAGTATCTAGTTCTGGTTATGGAAGTAGATGCTTCCATAGGCTCAGTTGGGATTCAGGTCTCTGAGAAAGGTCTAGTCAGGTTCAGGGGAAGGCTCAGGAGACCCTGGGGGAGGGAGTTGCTTTTCAAGTGACTCCCTGGGTAACTTGAGGGAACAGAAGGAGGCAGTCTCTCCTTGATAAAGAAACTTTGGACTGTTCAGAAGAGGGAAAGTGCATTCCTTTTCTTCTAGGTCTCTGAGGCCTAGGCAGTTTTTGGCGGGGTCCTTTAATATTAACTGGATTATTAATTACTGTAACATTATTATTAAGTATTTTTGCAAGGGGTGCGGGAATGATGCAATTTGGATGTTAACATGCCACCCCCTACCCCCACCTCCCACCTCAGTGACTGGAACATTTTAAAGGCATCTTGGAAATTTGGGGATATGAAAGGCATGGGCGAGTCATGCCCCACAAAGAGGAAGATGGGAAATAGGGGGTCATCCCTAGATGTGGGAGGAATAACTTAACCCCAAACAATTCCGAAAAATTATCAGAAAAAAAGGGGAAGGAAACTCATCCAACTTTGGCCGGCCTGCGGGGAGACATATAGGGAAGCTCCAGTGCATGTTTAGCCCGCGAGGGCCGGGAGGGAGGAGGAGTGCTTCCCCACCCCCACCCCTGAGCGGCCTCGGCCTTCCCGCCCCGGTTGGCGGGGCCGGGGCCGCAGTGGATTGTGGGCTGGGGGCCGTCGCTGAGGCGGCAGTGGCAGCTGCGGCGGCGGCGTCAGCCCGGGGCCAGGCCGGGCCGGGGCGGGCTGTGCTGGGTGTCGTGGCGGCAGACTCGGCGGTGGGAGCTGCAGCTCCTCTGGCGGCCGGGGATGTGGGAGAGGCGGCGGCTGCGGCGGAGGCGGCGCTGCGGACCCGGGGGAAACTGCGGACTTACGGGACGCCCGGCGGAGACGTGAAGGAGCCGCCGCGGCCGCCTCTCACCCCGGAGCGGAGCCGGCTCCCGGGGCTGGCTTGCGCCTCTGCGTGCAGCCCGGGCCAGCGCCGGCGCGGGGGCCGGGCCGAGGCCCGAGCCCGGCTCCCCGGGCGCCCAAAGGCGCCGGCGGCGGCCCGAGCCCGGCGGCAGCGGCAGTGGCAGCGGCAGCGGCAGCGGCGACGTGTAGGTCTGGAGGCTCCCGGCCATGCGCTAGGCCTCGCCCGGGGGCGGTTGCCCAGGATCCGCAGGTATGGTACGAAGCCAGCCCCATAGTCCTCCCCCGACCTCCGCCCGCTCGGGACGGAGAAAGAGGAGAAAAGGTTGGGGGTTGGGCGGGAGAGCTGGGGTTAGCTTCCTTCCCTGTCTCCCACTCTGGGCTCTAACCCGGCCTATTTGGTCCACTCGACTGCCTTCTCGCCTTCCAGCCTCCGGTCTGGCGTGGTCATAGGCCTGGACTGTCCCTGTCCTTGCCCTAGCAGCTGAGCACGGGACCCGCTATCCACCGGGCCCTCTCCTCTCATCCCAGGACTTGGGGAAAGTTTTAGAGATGGTAGCATCCTGGTATCCCCATGGTCCTTAGCCCACCTTCGGATCGCCACCTGTCCCCAACTCCTTAATCTCGGTTCTCCCCCACTTTGAGTTAACTCCATTAATCTGCTTTGGAGAGGGAGGGGGCTTTCCCTCCTTTCTACTTAGAGACGCTTGGGGAATTCTCCCCAGATGTGTCCCTGTTTCTTCTCTGCAGAGCCGCAAAAACTGGAAATATCTCTTCTTCCCTCCTACCACTGATAGATAGAACTCCTTTTATGATGATTCCCTTGATGCCAAGTACAGGGATGGCATTTTTAGAGTATTGGCTGTACCAAAACAAAGTACTCAAATATATCTTTAAAAAAATACTTTCAGCCGGCTTTAAAAGCATGATTTTCTCTCTTAAAACAACGGAGTTAGGTATTTGTTGCTTTTTCAAATTAGTTGCCCAATTCCTGATTTGTAAAACTCAGAGCATTTTAAATGAGAAATGCTTACTAAGCTAATCGATTTCATGAAAAGTGCTTTCGTTTTTCCTTCCTTGTATATGCTTGGGAGTTAGATCGCGATCATTGTATCATTTATGATCGATTTATTCGTGCTGTAGATTATGGTGGATCAAGAGTAAGTTTTTAATGAATTGGGAGTTCTCAGTTGTAGAACAACTTTTGGATTAATAATGTTTTCTGAACTGTTGCAATGGGACTAATAGAAGGATGAGAGTTGTTCAGGTGCATGCCTCTGTACTGTGATCAGATTCAAAATAACTCTTTATGAAGGTCTCTTACTTGGAGGGTTTTATTGATCACCATTATTTGTGATAGGTACTGCTGAAAATGTTCATTCAGTACATATATATTTTTTATTAGTAATTGTGGCTTTAAAAAATTTATGCAACTTTACCATAATGGGCTACATTGGATCCATGCTTTAGTGATTTATATGTATGTGTATTTTATTTTTTGTACACATAGTATACCGGGCTATGAAAGTTCTGGATGAAGATTTCTCTCTTAAAAAGAAAAGAATTATTTTCATGATTCTTTTTATAGAACAAAAAAAAAAACCCTTCTGGTTGTTCTTTTACTATTAACTTCAAGGATTCTCCAAATTATTTTGAATAACTTTTCTTTTGAATATTACTGCTATGTAGGTCACAAACAAGAAGAGATTTTCCTTCAGTAGTGTTTTTTTACTGGTGACAAAATATTGGTTAAAAAGTATTAGAAGTTTAAACAGGTATTGGTTATGATTTATCTGTACATCTATATGTTGAAGTTTCTTTATGGGGGAGTTTAACAAAATGGGTTTGTACAAGGAATTAATGTCATCTTGAAACCAAAATGTTAGAAAATTTCTAGTGTTAAGACTGTAAGAAACACTATCTGAAATCTTGCTTGTGGAATTCTTTTTTAATTTTATTCTTTTGTCTTATCTATCAATGTTAAAATTGGTTTTAAGGTAGTTTGTATAATACAATGGATGAAGCTGGCACTGGAGTTTGGAAGACTCATTTTTGTATTTTGCTTCTGACATTTTTGTTGTAGTTTGGGCAAGTCATTAAACCTGTGTTAGCCTTAGTTGCTCCATCGATAATATGGGGACTATAATATACCTATCTCTAAAAGCTGTTGTGATGCTCAATAGAAATAATGCATGTAAAATATTTAGTACACTTTAAAATATTATAATAAACATGTTATTGATTTTTATTGTTACTAGCTTTAGAAATATGAACAAAGAAATTTTAAAAATTCTTTATCCTTTTTGAAGATGACTAACTTAAATACTGTTAGCTATCTTTTGTTTTATTTGGAAATAAGCAGAGATTTTTTAAAATCAGGAGTACCATTTTAAAATTAACAGCTATTATGTCTCCATATATTTCCATATGAAATTTGGAGGACTGGGAAAAATTAGAAAGCATTGCTCTAAGGCTGATTCAGTTATTGGCATTCACAGTTATAAGGATTCAAATCACCAGAATTTATTAAGCACTTATATACATAGTGCTGGTGATAACAACATTGAGCTTCCTTCCTCCAAGAAGACACTCAGTCCCAACTCTAGGCATTCTAACTGACTGGCCCCCATGTCTGGAATGCACTCCTTCCTCATCTCCCCCTCCTGGTTTCCTTGGCTTCCTTCTAGTCCCAGCTAAAATCCCTTCCTCTGGAAGCCTTTCTCCAACTCTTAATTCTAGTGTCTTCCTCCTATTGTTTGTTTCCAATTTATTCTGTATATAGCTTGTTTCTACATAGTTATTTGTATGTTGTCTCCTCCATTAGACCCTGAGATCCTTGAGAGCAGGGACTTCTTTTTATCCCTCTTTGCCCTGTTGCTCAATGCGGAGCCATAGTAGGTGCTTAATTGACTCAAAGGACCTTACATTTTCTTCTGAGAGTTGAGGGGGTGTTAAGGGAAAGAAATTTTATTTAACTTGAGATATTCCACAGATGATATGACAGGATCAGGATTGTGATTTAAGGAATAATAATAAAAATAGAGTAATAGTAATAATAATAGGCACTTATAGAATACCTACTATGTGCAAGGAAACTTACAGATATCTCATTTCATCTTCATAACAACTCTGGGAGGTAGATAGTTTTATTATTACCATTTTACAGTTGAAAAAAATTTAAGGTTAAGTGACTGGCCCAAGGTCACAAAACATGTGCCTGAGGCAGGATTTGAACTCAAGTGGTCCTGACTCCAGATCTAGTATCTATCCACTGAGCTATCAATTGCTTCTAGTTATAGTTTAGATCTTTTGATTATGTGGTTCAAGGACATTTAAAGCAGAGATGTGAAAATTCAAAAATTTAAATGGAATTGAAAAATACTTAAGAAAATAAATTAAAAATTTTTGCTAAGTTGTTTCGGTCATGTCTGACTCTTTGTGACCCCATTTGGGGTTTTCTTGGAGAAGATACTGGAGAAGTTTGCCATTTCCTACTTATTCATTTATTCATTTATTCATTCATTCATTTATTCTTTCATTTATTTGTTTGTTTATTTATTTTTTAAACCCTTACCTTCCATATTGGAGTCAATACTGTGTATTGGCTCCAAGGCAGAAGAGTAGTAAGGGCTAGGCAATGGGGGTCAAGTGACTTGCCCAGGGTCACACAGCTGGGAAGTGTCTGAGGCCAGATTTGAACCTAGGATCACCCGTCTCTAAGCCTGACTCTCAATCCACTGAGCTACCCAGCTGCCCCCTTCCTTCTTATTTAAAGATAAAAAAACTGAGGCGAAATAGTTCAAGTGGCTTGCTCAAAGTCACACAATTAGTTTGAAGCTGGATTTGAACTCAGGGAGATGGGTCTCACTGACTCCAAGCCCAGCACTCTATCCATTACACCACTTAGTTCTTAAAAACAAACAAACAAACCCCAAAACATAGATAATATTAATTTGTGGTTTTCTAAGCCAATTTGTTACCTACAGGGATCTCTTATCTACTTTGATTTGATTAGACTAGTTTAAAGCATAGTGGAAAAGTGAAAGTTTGGAAGTTAAGTTCACTTTGGCTGTGCTTTTGAGTTGCCTTTACCTTCATTCTAAACCTATGCATGACAGTTCTGCTGATACATCAGAAAATAAAGATTGTATGTGTGTGCATTTTTTAGGCTATTCATTTTTTGGTTATAGTTAAAATTAAAAGCACTTTACGAGTGAATATACCTTTCAGATTCCATTAGTAAGGTAGATAGATTTATTTTGCTCATACAGGACACCTCTACAGATAGAAACACAGATACAGATCAGAAACTCTCTCCCCTTTGTCTTTTCTCTGTACCTTCTGAGCAATAAAATGAAGGGGGGAAAGCAAGGAGAGAATGGCAGAATTTCAAATAGAGGCTGATAAAAGCCTCATCTGAAGCTTGACTTCTTTGGAAAGGGATTGCTGAAGGCTCCTAAAATACTGAAAGCCTGAAGCTCCATCAACTAACTCTCCCTCAGGTTAGTTTATCACTGATCTAAACTCCTAGAGCCATAGTGTTTATGACCCCTTTAAGAAGATTAATCTACAAGGCTGACTCATAGTGAGCAGACCATGTTATCTGCACATTGATGCCTCAGGAATGGCCCTCTTGGGGGAAGTGGCAGCAGAGAATAAAGTGAGAAATGTGGAATTCCACAAATAACCCTTGGATTTGGAGAAATAGATGTTTAGCCAGATTTGATGGCACACATGCTGTTGTAATCCTAGATGTTGCAAATGTTAAGGCTATCATGTGAGCAGATCAATATGTAAACTCCTAGGAGTAGGAGGCTCGAGCAGGTGCAAAGTAGACTCAGGTCAGTTCAGTGCTTTTGTGCCAATCTAGTGAGATTGGGATTCGAGGAAATGTTACACTTTACAGCCAGAGGAACATCTGGAGATCTTGTATTAAAAAGAATGTGAAAACGGGAGCTATAACTTACTATAAATATAAAATGTTATTAGTTTCAGAAATCTCTATTACTAGGGTTTACATTTTTTTTTAAACCCGTACCTTCCATATTGGAGTCAATACTGTGTATTGGCTCCAAGGCAGAATAGTGGTAAGGGCTAGGCAAGTGGGGGTCAAGTGACTTGCGCAGGGTCACACAGCTAGGAAGTGGCTGAGGCCAGATTTGAATCTAGCACCTCCCATCTCTAGGCCTGGTTCTCAATCCACTGAGCTACCCAGCTGCCCCCTAGGGTTTACATTTTTGAAATTGGTAATATTCTTAGAGATCTTAGGTTAGTAGTTCTCTTCTGTTAAAAGGAGTGGGATACAGAGAAGTTTAGGGACTTTGGCTAAGATTTCATACTAATGAGTGTGACCAATACAGTTTCTGATTCCTCACCCTGTACTCTTAGTACATTTTAGAATAACTAATTTTCCAGAGGTTATTTACCACAATTAATCCAGAACACAGTCCAGAACCAGGAAATAAAAAAAATCAGAACACTAACAAATTAATAGCCCTTGCAATTAGGCTCTCACTTATGAGTTTTAACATTTTAGAGCTTTTTAAACATTTAAAGCATTTTAAACAAGCTTATTTATCTGGTTTTCTAGCCTGAAATGGATTAGGGTTCAATTCAGTTTGACAAACTTGTACTAAATAAATACTGTCTCAAGGGTACTGCTCTAGGCTCTGGGAACACAAGAATGAAAAGAACCGTTCCTTCTTCAAGTGATTTACAATCTGTGGAGAGAATACAGTTCATAGATGTGTGAAACTTAACCCTGTAATAGAGACAAAGGAGAAGTTC